>NC_138062.1:55102830-55702830 GCF_964194185.1 Rhinolophus hipposideros | reverse complement strand
GAGCTTTGGTCACGAGCCTGGGGCCACTGGTAAGAGGCCAAGCAGTTTGGCTCCAGTCTAAGAGCTTAACTGACACTCCAGGACAGTGAGCTCGGGCCCAGTGTACAGCAGGGACTGGCTCATTCTCTGTGACCTCAGCTGAGCACACGGTAGGGGCAATGCCTGGGAACCTCTGAGAGCAGTTCTGTGTGTGTGTACGTGTGTATGCACGTGTATGCACGGGGTGTCTTTCAGGAACCAGACTCAGCAGTGCACACAGCAGGAATACACAGAAGACACGGAAGACTTACACACAGTAGGACCAGCCCAGGGAGAGAGGCTGTGGGAGGGGACCTGGTAGGGAAAATGAGGGGTGCCAGGACGGGCACCTCGGGAGAGCACCCAGCACTGGGAGGTCCTGTGGCCTGGAACCAGCACTGCGTGAGACTTCAGGTTAACTTGGGGACAGCACTCAGAGTGTGGGTAGCTCGGCCTGGGGCTGGGTACACAGGTCATTGTGACAAGTCCGGCCCCAGCCATCCTGAGCATGAATGCTAGGGCGAGGAGCCCCTAAACCCAAAGATGACATGGGTTCAGTTCTAAAATGGGAAGATTTATTAAGAATGACTGTTCAAGGGTTATCAGTGCACTACTGTCCCACCCCGTGGGGGTGCAGCAGTCCAGTGTGTGGCCCTGGGAGTCCAAGGGGACCCAGAGGGTCACAGGCATAGCAGCAGGCAGAGGGGGAGTGAGCCACCCCAACAGGGCCCAGCCCTGGGGGAATCCCTCTGCAGGTTCTCAGGTGTCCACAGCTGAGCTGGGCGGGTCCTGTGGCAGACAGTGTCGGTGCCTGAGAGTCGACTTCTCCTCCTCCTGTAGGGACAGTGTCACACACGCGCATGTCACACAGCACAGGACCCGGGACACATCACTCACTACGCATCTGCTGCGTCACCCCATGTCATGGGGGCTCCGGGCCGCCTGCTCTCACCAGCTCGGAGGCAGTGCTGGGGCTGGCGCCCTCAGGAGAGCCGCCTTCATCGCGAGAGCAGTCCGGTCCCGCGTCCTCCTCATATTCCGTCAGGCAATCTGATTCCTCCCCTGGAATTCAGTGAGGAAGTGAGGGGACACGGACTGGTCCGCCATCTGCAGCCATATCCCACAAATCCCAGGCCCAGCCCTACCCTCCTGGGGGCACCCTCAGCCCCTTACCATCAGCACAGCCATCAGACACGTAGGTGGTGGGGGGCTCAATCCGGGACACGATCTCTGCCAAGTCGGTGAAGCCAGAACTGGGGAAGGCCAACACCTGTGAGGCAGCATGAGTGAGTCTCAGGGCCCCTGGGGTCCTGGGGTGTCAGAGGATCGGTGGTGTCTTGGGGCACAGAGGTCCTGGAGGGAACTCTCTAGTTGGAGGGGCTCAGTGAAACCCAGGGAGGTCCAGGATCAGTTGAGGTTTGGGGGAGACCCAGGGGAGCTGGGCGAGTCCCAGACTTACGTCTGCTCTGCGGCTCTCGATAAGGTCGGCAGACCGCCGGTCTGTAAGCATCTTTTCAATGACGTCGCCACGGCTCCAGCCCCCGAACACGGCCTTCCCATACTGGTAGCCCACATCCTGCAGGTAGCAAGGGAGCTGGAGCCATCCATGCCTGCAACCCCCACTCCGAATGTCTCTGACTCGTCCTCTTTGTTTATTTCCAGTTTGCCTGCTCCTTCCCTGGCCCCTCAAAAGCTTCCTGCTCTGGGGGAGCTGATATTTGAGACTAACCCTATTTCAGAATCACGGAGACACCTGCCCCCATGTCTCCCATCCTGTGCCCCTGCAGGACATTACCAATCATTCTTTTCCACATAGCCCCACGCACTGTGCCAAGTACCAAATGACACGAGATGGCGGTAGGCAAACTTATTTTCAGTTCTTCAAATATGCGGTACATTCATGGATATTGCCACCTCCCACGCCCACAACAGACATCACTAATCCATCAGGGCACACTTTCCCAGTGAGCCTAGAAAAGGCATCATTTTCACTTGGGGCTCTGGGCAGCAGCTAGCGATCAATTGTAGGAGGCAGGGGCTATGCCATATTTTTCAGGGTCAGTGGCAGAGCACGTATACACTGCTCCATCCCTCTCCCAGACTTGTGACAGATACTACTATTTGATCACTAGTCTCATTCCCACCAATGCAGAAACAGCATTAGAAATTTCTACATGGTGCTTTAGGCAGTGGCTGGCAGATACAAAACTAGTTCCTACATAGCACATGGGCCGCCAGCCACATCCCCTTGTCACAGCCACCGCAGACATCATTAATCGATTACTGTTCTATTCCCCACAGATCCCACTTGGGAATGGAGCCCTAGAACCCTTCCCTTCATGTTGTTCTGGGTTTTCAATAGTAAAGCTTTGCCAGGCCCCCACACTGGCACCAGGCCGTTCCCACTTGCTCACATAGATCTGGTCGAACTTCCCAAAGTCCATGGTCTTGAAGCAGTCAATGGGGGGGCGCAGGTACTCGCAGTAGGAGCTGGACTTGACAACCTCCAGCTGCCGTACACAGGACACATAGGCCAGGCGAGACTGGATCTCGGCCATGTCTGGAACCTTGATCTTGTCCGCCCAGGGGTTTAGCCGCTTCCATAACAGCCACCAACCAGACAGGCTGTCCCCATAGGTGCTGAGGTCCGTCTCATCCTGGCTCCCCACGTCGATGGCAATGACTGTCTTGGCACCCATACTGCGGGCGATGTCCGCTGTGGGGCCCAGGGGGGGTCAGTGGGCAGCTCCCCACCAGAGCCCGGGCAGGGAAGTTCAACCCAGTCCCACAGACACCATCACACAAATGGTCACACAAAAAACCCATGCAAACAACATGCTGGTATGCAAATGGCATAGAAATCGATGCAAATAGCATGGAAATCAATGCCAGTGACATCAAGAAAGTGGGGTCAGATGTTGGAGCTTTTAGATGGGGAACCATGACCAGAAGGATGGAGAAGATGGAGGCAGAAGGACAAAGTTGCTGAGAAAGAAGATATGAGAACATATGTGGAAGGAGAAAGGTGCAGAGACAGACTCAGAAAAACACCAGTAGACAGAGAGAGAGGGATCAAAGACACAGGGAGACGGAGATAGACGGAGATTGGTGGGTGAAGAAACAGAGAAATGTGCAAGTAAAGAAAGCAGGACACAGAGCCACAGGAAAGAAACGCAGCGGAACAGAGGCAGCAAGAGATTAGGGAGAAAAAGAAATATCAGGAGTCAGACACATGGAAGGGGAGAATCCGGGTGGAAACAAGGACCTCGGGGCTATGACAAGGTACAAAGAGCCAAGACCGGGGACAAGGAGACGCAGAAAAGCAGGACAGAGTGGGTGAGTGGGGGTGATGGCCCAGCAGGGCGGGTAATATGTCCATGGGTCCGTGTGGCCCACTGAGGGTCCCTGAGTGGCTCTGGGAGACCTTGGGGGGACAGAGACAGGAACCCACAGACAGGCCAGCCCAGAAAAACACAGAGGCTCTGTCAGACTTCACATGTGTCCCTCACGAGCTTGTTCGTACGTCTGGGTTCACATGCCCATGTCCACGTGTCTGTGTGACATCTGCATGTGTCCCTATCATCTGTGTGCATCTCCTGTCCACGTGTGTCTGTGAACAGACACAGCTCTGCATGTGCACGCATCTCTGTGCACACCCCTGGGCCTGTATTCACTTCAGTCCTTGTACACCTAGACCGACCTCTGCGTTTCCTTGTGCATCCAATGTGCCTGTCCACCTACGGGCTTGTACACATGTGCCTGTGTTAGTGAGTGTTATGTGGACAGAGCACCTATTAGGAGTTGGCAAACTTTTTCTGGAAAGGCCAAGAGATCAAATAATGTTGGCTTTGCAGGCCACGTGGTCTCTGTCACAACTAGTCAACTCAGCCGTTGTAGTGAAAACGTAGCCACAGACAAGAAGTAAATGACTGGGTGTGGCCATGTGTCAATAAAACTTTATTTACAAAATCAGGCTGGGCGTAGGATTTGGCCTGCAGGGCTTAGTTTGCCAACCCATGGCCTACGAGAATGCAAGTATGTGTGTGCAGCTAGAGTACAAGTCCACTTGTGTATGCACGCTTCTGGGCATATACAATTTTAAGTTGCAAATCCACCCACCTCTCCTCTGCACAGTCAACGGGCGTGAAAGCTTAACTAGGTCTCGTAGGGGCCCCACCTGTCTTCCGGTGTACACTCATGCACATATTATGCAATGTGCTGGGTGAGTGTGGCTAGATTGGCATGTGAGGACACATGCACTGTTTTACCAGCGCATGTGTTGACCACAAGCACACGTGTGAGTACCATACTTGCCACGTGAACATCTGCGAGAACGTGTAATATGAGCACATATGCAGCTGCTGTGCACACATAAAGGTACCCTGTTCTTTCCCCATGTTCCTTGCTGTGTGCATGTGTGTCTGTGTGCGTCTGTTTACGTCTTAGCACATGGGTACACATTTCACCTACACACATTCCTGTCTGCAGGCACACCCACATACCTGCTCGTGCATGTGTGTGTGTACGTGTGCATACATACCCCTGCACCGGTCTGCTTGCTCGCACGTCCTCCTGTGCGCCTGTCTGTGTGTGCCTGTGCGTGGGCCCACCAGCTCATGGGTTTGCCTGTGTGCGTGTGTGCACATGCGTGAGCGGGCAGCCACTTGCCTGGCAGGTTGTTGATGTAGCCGCCGTCCATGAGGAGGTGCCCGTCCTTCGGGTCGCACAGCGGGGGCAGGTAGCCCGAGAGCGTCATGCTGGCGCGCACGTATCGCCACAGGGAGCCTGCCCAGCGGACACACAGACACAGACACGCACAGACACTCTCAGACACGCTCAGAGGCCCGGCCAGCCCGGTGGGCTCGCTGACCTGGCACGTTGTTGACATAGCACCCGTCCACCAGCAGGTGCCCGTCCTTGGGGTCGCAGAGTGGGGGCAGGTAGGGGCAGTAGGAGGCACTGGCCCGGACGTAGCGCCACACGCAGCCTGCGGGGACGGCGTGAGGGGGTGAGGCGCCCAACTAGTCTCCCGGCCCCCCCCCCCCCGAGGATAGACGTACCTGGGACCTCTGGGGCATTAGTGGGTGACGGTTAGTGCTCGGCTATGAGGTCAGGGCAGACGGTCACTCGTGTTAACAGTGTCAGATGCTCAGCTGCCCACCCTGTCCCCCCCCCACGCAGTCACAGTGGTTGTTGTGGGGCCATCCAGGGCACCTACCATCTTTATGGACGCGCATGGCCGAGGCAGTGATGTCCGTAGTCACATTGAAGTATGGCAGCCACAGGTCCTATGGAGACAGGTAGCAAGGCGGCGGTGGGATGGGGACGCCTGTGGGGAGGGGCAGCGGTGGAGTGGGCTGAGGGGAGGGGCACACACCTCAATCTGCTTGTCCTGGAAGACTCGGTGGATGCTGCGGTTGAAGGCTGATCCCGTGAACATGGACGTGACGGGGTACGTGAGGTCCAGCACGGGCTCCAGGACGGACGTCATGCTCTAGGGGCAAGGGGGGCAGCTAGGGTCAAACAGGGGTCATTTGGGGTCAACATCAAGGGGGTCACTAAGGATGCTGATTGCTCAGGCTGGGAGTTGGGGCTTAGGGTCACTAGCAGGGGGTGCGGGGAGGGGGAGGGGATAGGGAGAGACGGGGGACAGGGAGAGAGGGGTGGTGTCACAGGGGCTCATCTAAAGTCCTGCATATATCTCTTAAAGGTCCACAAATTAAGTCAGGAAAAGACCAGGAGAAGCCCAGAAGCACCTCTGGGATCAGGTTTCAGGGTGCTCCTGGGGTGAGGAGACCAACCCAACACACACCTTGGCCCACTCCCGGGCTCGCTGCTTAGTGCGGCTGGCGCTTCGCTCCTCAGCATACAGTGCCCCAATGAAGGAGCCGATGGACGTGCCGCCCACTAGGTCGACAGGAACCCCCACTTCCTCTAATGCCTTCAGTACCCCAATATGTGAGCAGCCCCTGCAAGGGGGAGGAGATCTGGTTACCAACTGAAAATCCCCTAGGCTGCGTCCCCAGGAAACTCCCTTCTCCTATCACCCCCCTGGCCAGGAACAAGGTGCCAACTCCGCCCCATGGGAATCTCACCCAGAGTAAGCTCCACCCTACAGGCACCCGGGCCCCGCCCCGGCCTGCACTGGCCCCACCCCCTCACCTGGCTCCGCCCCCGCCCAGCACCAGAGCAATGGTGTTGCCTGTGAGCACCCGTGCCAGGCGGGAAAAATCACTGTGCCGGTCCACGCGCCTTGAGAAAACCTTCTCGTACAGCTCATGCTGGGACGGGGAGAGAGAGACGACCCGTAATGATGAGGGTGTAGGAGATCGCATTTGGACCTTCATGGCCCCATCCTCACGGGTCCCTAAACGATGCCCCTCCAGCAGCTACGCCCCAGAAAGATCTGGAGAGGGGCCTTTTCTTTGGATCCTGCCCTTACCAGCTTGGCAGGGCTGCGGCGCGAGAAGAGGCGGCGGGGACAGCGCAGGTGTAGGTGCCCAGAGCACCAGCTGCGCATGTTGAGCCACTCCACAGTGCGTGTGGGACCCGGGCCCTCCTCACGGTGCAGCAGGACCAGCTGCTTGAGGGCGCGCACTGCGGTGTTCTCCAACATCTGCTCCAGCTGAGAGGGAGCAGAGGGCAAGTGTCACCAATCACGGGTCATTTCCTCCCTGCCCAACACACCTGGACAAGCGTGGGACCCTAGGGTGCACGTGGCCTGGCGCAGGCACTGGCGGGCAGGGGATGGGGCCCAGGGGAGGGGTCACTGCGCATGGTCTCCGGACCTGGCCCAGCGTGGGCTCCTGGTCACCCAGGCCCACAATGAGGATGCAGTCGGCCTGGCGCAGGCAGCGCACGGTCCAGGGTGTCAGTGACGAGTCTGTCTGGTAGAGCACGATGCGGTGGGTGTCCTCCTGCTGGGCCAGCCACCCTGACAGCCGGAATTCTTGGATGCTGGGGTGGGGGTGGGGGCGGGGGAGTGTCACCTTGGGGCTGGTCAGGAGTTGCACACCCCCAGACCACTACAGCTCCACTGCTGGGGGAGGGGGGGTAGACACCCAGGCTCCCACAACACACGCCCTCCAGAGGCGGATTCACCCCACTGACTGGGTGGGTGAAGAGCATGCTCCTTGGTTCACAGCCTAGAACTGGAACCGGATCTGAAAGAATCCTAACCTTCAAGCTCATCCCTTGCGACCCCCAACCTCCTACACGCCAACACACACCTGTCCAGTGCAGAGGCCCCCAGGCGTGCCCGGATGATGTCACTGTTGAGGAGGAGTGTGGGGCCTAAGGATGGGTGAGGAAGGGGGTTAGGAACCCAAGTCAACAGAGCTGGGGACCTCTCTCAGAACAGATACCCCCCCCACTCCTGTGGTCCCAACCTGCCCCACTCCCCACGGGCCCACCAGGTCTCTCCACTCATTGGCCAGTGCCCCACCCATATGCGCCTTACCCCACAGACCAGTGGCCAGCCCTCACCCACGCCCCTTCTCCCGACTGACCAATGGCTTGCAAAGCATGCTGCAACTCCAGCATGAAGGCCACCATGGGCACCTCGGCACACACGGGCAGGACTGCCACCGTTGCCAGGTTGCTGGCTGGGTTGGTGAGCTCCGAGTGAGGGGGGACACCAAGCCCCGAGCCTGTTGAGACCGCAAAGAATGAGATCCACTGTGCAGTCCCGTATCTGCAGAGGGAGATCCTCTTCCTCCTCCTCAGAAATCCCTGCCCTCAGCTGAGGCTTAGTGGAGCCACAGTGAAAGTCATGGCCTCAGGCCTGGACCCACAGCCTCACTCTGTCTCCTCTCCTGATAAGACCTAGACATCCGACCTTCAACTTTGGCCCGACTGTCCTCAACGGCATCCATTAAACAAGTGCACAACCATTCCAATTCCCCAGTGTGCCTGCATGGACCTAGCGGTGCCCCACCCTACTCTGGCCTGGGTGCCTCTGTTCACTGAAGGGACTTGAACACAAATCTGGGCAGAAACAAATCTGTTTCTGACCCATCTATTGTTTCCCAGATTCTCCCTTAACACCTTAGACACCCATTAACCTCCATCTCATGTGAACTTCTCAATGCCTCCTCCCCGCCAGCTGCTTCCCATAACAGTCTGAATAGGCTCCAACGCCTTTCCATGCGCCCCGGCCCCTATGTGACTTGCCCCCGTCTTGTTACTCCCCGTTGCTCACTTTCCTCCTCGAAGTGTTTCAAAATCACCAAACGCTGTGTACAGAGTCTTTGAAGTTCTCTTCAATGTCCAGCTTCATCTCATTTATCAAGCGTCAGACCACTGTCCTCTGAAAAGCCTCCCTCCCTTCCTCTGCTAGCCACCGTCCATCAAGACCCTGCTTTGTTTTCTTCACAATGCTTATGCGAGGTGTTGCCTACCAGGCTGTAAACACCTCTCCGGGCCTTGTCTGCCTTGCACACGCTCCCACGCCTGTGCCCCAGAGAGTGCCCAGCACATATTAGGTGCACACGGGAAAATTCCTTTTCTGTAGAACATCAACAGAAAGGTTCTCAGGAATCCAAGATCTTAACATCTCTGGCACCATAGATGCCCAAGCATCACGTCAAGGGTGGCCAGGGCAACCAGGAGGGAATGAATAGGCCATTTGTACACACCGTGCAAAACGGGGGCAAAAAGGGTGGGGAAAGACCCTGGATACGGGGTGGTTCTCGGCCACTGGTCACCACCGCCACCACCCTGTGGGAGCCAGGTGTCAGGGGTGATGGGGCAGAAGCCCCTGGGGAAAAAGGAGCTTAGAGATTGCCAGTCTCAGGCCCTCATTTCTGCACGCCTCGAATCCGACTCCATTTCCCAGGGGGCCATAGCTCATAGAAACTACACTTCCCAATATGCGCCAAGAAAAGGAAAACCACACTTCCCAGCATGCACCCACAGAAACAGGTAATTTCAGAAACCACTTCCCAACATGCCCTCGGCCCCCAAACACCAATCCAAGAACTCCATCTCCCAGCACACTCTGGTCTAGGATGCGGACTCCATAGGACTCTTCAGGAAGTCCTAACACTCAGAACAAAGCTCATCCCTAAAGTCTCCACCCCCCCAACACAACTGATATTTCAGATTTCATAAACAAGCATGCCCTGGGCCTAACACTCCGTTTCCCGGCATGCCCAGGAACATGAACTCCATCACACCGCAGGCGCCGGATGTCGCTCTCACTTCCGGCTTCAAACCACGCCCAGTTCAGGGCTTCCCTCTCCCAGCTTGTCCTAAGCGTCGGACTACATTTCCCAGCATTCCCGGGCACCGTCCGGCTCTCACCTGGGAATGGTCCTTGAAGCTGCTGCAAATTCCCCAGAATTTTCTGGCTCAGCAGATGGATGAGGCGGGTCACGACCTGGGGCGTCGGAGGTCAGCAGTCCATGAGACTTGAGGGGCAGCTGTGCGAGCCTTACCTTTCCTCCTGTTACCTGGGCCCCACCTCCAAGAGCCCCACCTTCACGTTGCCTCCTCCTTAGGGCCCCACCCTCCATAAGTTAGGCCCTGTCACCTCTGGCCCCCCCACCCCGGCACAGACTGCCCCCACCAATCCCGCCTCCATTAGGAAACCACACCGCACGCCAAGAGCCGCACCTGCGGGTATCGTCGTTTGATGTGGCCCAGGGTGCCCTCGGGGAGTTTGGCCAGCTCCGTGTCGCGCACCGCGTGCACTGTGGTGGCGCGCGGCTGTCGTGTCAGCGCCTCCACCTGGGGAACCGCGTGCTTAACTGGGGCCGCCTGGGCCCGGAGGCCCGGGACGCGTAAGGGGGAGGCCGACAATGCAGCAGCTAGGGCATCACCGTTCCACCCAGAGTCCCCAAGACGCGGATGGAGGGAACCAAGGCTCACTACCCGTTAGAGCCCCGGGGAGGGGGACAGGGAGCGGGAGAGGACAGGGACCCACCCGGGAGGGCGTTCCCTCTTGTGATGGAGGGAGGTCTAGGCTGGAGGTTGGATCAGAGTGACCACCCCATGCGGTTCCCCCACCGCAGCCCACAGGAAGACGCTAGGAAAAGTGGAATGGCGAGGCCCCAGGTCCGGTGCTGCGTTCCCAGGGCCAATGTGTCTGTTGGGGGTGACGAGACAAACTGGCCGGGGAGAGATCAGAGGTGAGTGCGTGGGGCCGTGCTCACCACGCCGATGAGATCCCCGCGGCCGTACTCTCCCACCAGCTCCTTCTTGCCACTGCCACGCTGGATGACGCTGCGCAGCCGCCCGTTGAGCACGATGTAGGTGCAGTCGGAGCGGTCGCCCTGCCTGGGGTGCGGGGCGGGTCATACAGGGTCAGGCCTTGACCCAGGCAGGTCTGAGAGTCGGGGTGGCAGTGGGGGTTGCACCTGTACAGCGCGCGGCCCGCCTCCACCGCCGTCCAGTCAATGGCAAAGTCCATCTGGCGCACGAAGGGTGACATCCTCGCCGCCACCGTGTGCGCGGCGCTCAGCACCACACTAGGCTGTGCACGCATGATCCTGTAGACAAAGGGTGGGGGTGCATGGGCCAGGGACACCCCGGAACTGCCCTTAGGGAGTGAACAGAGCCGGTGATGGCCTGGAGTTGGGACTGGAAAGTCTCAAAGCTGCCCTGTTAAGGTGTAAGCCGTCCAGAGGGATGGCCTCTCCCATGGCAGAATGGAGTTGGGTCAGGGCCCTCTAAGCGCCACTCCCACCCCAACATGGGGCCCAGTCATACTCATAGAAGTCAGACTTGGAGATCCGCAGGAAGGTACAGTCGCGCTGGGCTCGCAGCGTGAAGATGAGGGGCTCGCCAGTGAGCACAGCCAGCTGCCCAACCAACTCCCCGGGCTGTGCCACGAACAGGCACACATCCTCAGCCTTGTCGATCATGCGCTGGTAGACATGCAGGCAGCCCCAGAGTATGAAGTGCAGGCTCACATCCTGTGGGGGCAGGGGCCGAGAGATGGGCACGGGGGCAACGCCCCCACTCCCAGCTCAGGTCAATGCACTCCAAAGGAAGGGATGGAGGAGGGAGTGAAGGCTTTGCATAGCTCAGCTGAGCAGCATGTGTCTCAATATTATTCAGTACACAGGGCAGACATTGCTAATGGATCACCAAACTTTGAGCCTATATTAAGGCCCAGGAATTCTTTCCAACACAACCAACAAGAGGCTGCAAGGACGAGCTACCTAAGGACATGGCTGAGTTTAAATTCCTTTTGCTTATGCGGGGCAACTGGACAGCCACATGGAAGAATAAAGTTGGACCCTCAACTTTCACCATATCAAAATGAATCAAGGATATGAATGTAAGAGCTAACACTATAAAACGATTCGAAGAAAATATAGGGGTCCCCCTACATGACCTTGAATATGGCAATGGATTCTTCGATAAGACACCAAAAGCATAAGCAACAAAATAAAAAATAAATTGGACTTCATGAAAAACAAAAGCTGTTGAGGACACTATCAAGAAAGTGAAAGGATAACAGACAGTATGAGAAAAAAATATTTGCAAATCATATCTGCCAAGGGTCTTGAATCCAGAATATATACAGAAATCTTACAACTCAATAATAAAAAAGACAAATAACCCAATTTAAAAATGGGCAAAGGATCTGAATAGACTCTTCTCCAATGGCCAATAAGCACATGAAGAGATGCTCAAAATCATAAATTATTAGATAAATGCAAATCAAAACCATAATGAGATACCACTTCACACTCGCTAGGAGGGCTAAGATCAAAAAGTGTTAGGATGTAGAGAAACCAGAACCCTCATACACTGCTGGTGGAAGTGTGAAATGGTTTAGCCACTTTGGAAAATGGTACTCAGAGTTAAAAGTAGAGCTGCCACATGACCCAGCAATTTGACTCCTGCGTATATACCCAACAGAAATGAAAACATGGTCCACACAGAAATTTGTACACAAATGTTCATAACAGCATTATGCATAATGCTGTTTCTACCAAAAGGTGGAAACAACATAAATGTCCATCAACAGGAATGGTTAAGCAAAATGCAAAATATCCACACAATGCAATATTATTCAGCCATAAAAAGAACTAAAGTGCTGACATTCGCTACAACGTGGATGGACCTTGAACACACGGTGCTCAGTGAGAGAAGCCAGACACACAAGGCCACACAGTGTGTGATTCCATTTATGTGAAACGTCCAGAACAGGCAAATCTATAGAAACAGATTAGAAGTTGCTTAGGGCTGGGGTGGGGTGGGGTTAAGAGGTAGGAGATTGATATCTAAAGGGTATGGGGTTTCTTTTCCAGGTGAAGAAAATGTTCTAAAATTGATAGTGGTGACAGTTGCACAACTCTGAATGTACTAAAAACCACTGAATTGTACTCTTTAAAGGGGTAGATTGCATAGTACATGAACTACATTCAATAAAACTATCACACACACACACACACAAAATCCCCTTTGCTCCTGGTTCCCTTGTCCCATTCCATCCCTGTTGACTTTCTTGTTTCCTAGAAATCAGCATCTTTCTTCCCACCACCGGATATTGGGACAAGTTGTTCCCTCTGCCTAGAATGCTCTTTCTTCCCCTTGCACCTAGTTAATTCCTCCCCAGCCTTCCTCCTTAGCTAAAGGTCACTTCCTCAGAAATTCTGCCCTGCCTAAGCCAGATTTTGTGGAGCCAAGAACATCTTACGTCTATGCACGAAGTACATACGATTTTACAAGAACAGAGTAATCCTTTGCATGTAATGTCCCTCAGAACTGTGGGTTTCCCAAATGTGGGCTTTCTCTACTGTGGGCAGTAGAGACCTGGTGTTTCCTGCCTCTGCAGCAGGCAGCACAGGGCCTGAGACGCAGCATACACTGCATAGGAACAGGTGCCCTTCTCCTCACTGGTTAGCCTGCCCAGCCAGACACCTCCCTGTTCCACCCTTTATAAACAAGGAATTGAAACTATCCAGATATGTTGATTTCTTCCTCATCCACCAGAAGAACCTGTATGGCACCCCACAAAGCCCCAGTGAATGCCAAAACACTGCACAGCCCCAAGAGACATACACACATGCTGGAACCTCTAAGACAGAATTTCCAGGCTGTGTTTGGGATGTGAATGGGAGTTACTAATATTAGGCTGCCATTTGCCATCAGATTGGGAAACAAATTTCTTTACTGCAGGACTTGTCAGAGCCTTGAATACACTTAATGATGTTCATTGGGAACTTCCACCAAGGTATAAAACCACCAGCATTTCTCAAACCTCTTTGACCACAGGTCCCTTGTTTGTAATATAGGTATTCCATGAAACACATTGAGAAATACTTGTGTAAAGCATGGTTTCTCAACATTGGCACTACTGACATTTTAGATGGGGTAATTCTGCTGTGCTGAGCTGTACTGTGCATTCTGGCATCACTGGCCTCTATCCATTAGATGCCAGTGGCAGCTTCCCAATTCAGAAATGTCTCCACACTGCCAAATGTCCCTGGCAGGCAAAAATGTCCCCAGTAGAAAAGCATCAGTGTAAAGTTTCAGAGGTAGACACAGCACAGTCCCTAACAAAGTCATGCCAACCCCAAAAAGCCTTGAGACGCTGCAGACTAGCCTGCTGGGTTGAGCCTAACAGGGTCTCCCAGATAAGCAGGGTCTAGGGGCTCCCCAAGAGCCACTGCGGGACCAAACTTCCTCAGCCTGTCCTCAGTAAACCACAAGCAGCTGGCTAAAGCCTCACCCAACTTCCTCGCAGAAAGCAGTTCACTCCTGCAAGGCGTAGGCCCAGGCGACAGCTAGGTCAGCTGATCAGATGATATAACAATACCCCCCGGCAGCTAACAGGTGGCTCATCCTGCACTCCGCCCTCCACGCAGAGCTGCAGTCTCAGTTGCCTGTCGTTTCTCGTGTCACCTCGAGCTGCTGCTCCACCCCTCCCCTAGGCCTGTCACCCTTGCAAACCTTAGACAGCTCAGAACTATTTCCTCTTTAATGCTAGTGGGTAGTTATTACTCCCATTCCACAGATGAGGAAGTAGAGGACTTTCTAGATGACTCGCTCAAGGTCACACAGGGTGTCGGACAGAATCCGGATTTCAGCTCTGGCCTCTCTCTCCAGAACCAGCCTCCTGACTGAGATCGTGGCCAGGTTTCGGTCTCCCTACAGGGGTTCAGGGGGCAGAGTCTCCTACACCTCCTGGGAGCTACCAGCAGGCACTAAAGTCCAGCTCTGGAGGCTGGTTCATGGACTCTGGGTCCACGCTCCGATTTGTGCACATTTATAAGTGCCCATCCCAGCAGGGGCCCGGGATTGGAAGTTAGAAAAGTCAGGTGTATTATGGAATTGAAAGGTCAGAAAACAGAGGATGCAGGAAAGGCCAGGGCAGGTGAGAGAGATCTAGGGGTTGGAGTTCTAAGGAAAAGGTTCAAGGGTTGGAGCTGAAAGGTGTATTGGTCCAGACGACATGGGTGCGTGGGCTGGGGGTCAGTTCTAGGATCCGAGGGTCGGGGGTTGGAAATCATATACCGAAAGGTCTACATGTAAGGTCAAAAGGCAAGGATCAGAGGTCAGAGAGAGGTCTCAGGTCACAGTTAGAGGTCACAGGTCAGCCTCACCTGGTCCCCCTGGCGGGCGATGATGGTGCCAGCTTTGGCATGATGTAGCAAGACTCGGCCGTTCAGGAGGGAGGGGTCCTGAGGAGGGAGGGGGTTTGAGACTGGTCCAGCCAGCCCTGCCCACCCTCCGCCTCGTTGTAGCTCCCGGGCTATGGCTGCCTACCTCAATCCGCATTAGCTTGGACAGCTCCCTCTTTGCTGCCTCAAAGATACTGCTGGTCTGGCGGCCCTGGTAGGGCCCGAAGAGGCAGCCGCCGGTGGCTGATTCATCCTCACAGTAGCTATATTCACAGGCGCCTGCTGGCTGCTCCCGGAACTCCTGAGTGGGGGTCTGTGTGGGGCAGGGCCTGTGACCTCCCTGTTCCCACCCAACTTTCCTCTTCAGGGACTCCACCGGGGAAAGGGCAGAAAGGACAGGGCCTTACCCGAACAGGAGCTGCCTGGGGTCCCCCTGAGGCCTCTTCTTGCAGAGACACAGAGATCCGGCCACGTTCGTATGCCATGTCGAAATCTGAGCGGGGGCCCCCGTGTAAGCCTGCGGTGGGCAGGGGGCAATAAAAGTAACAAAGACGAGAATGACCACAACTGCAGTCTAAGCAACCACTACCTGTGTGCCAAATGCCATATCCGTGCAGACATGGCCAGCCAATGACTGCACTCTCTCGGAATCCTTCTCACCACGGTTGGGAGGGGACCATTTCAATGAGCACTCCCAAAAAATCAGGAGAAAGTGCTGCCGGAGGCGCATGAAGGGTGGAAGATGACAGTAAGGGGGATCAAATATATGGTGATGGAAGGAGAACTGACTCTGGGTGGTGAACACACAATGGGATTTATAGATGATGTAATACAGAATTGTACACCTGAAAGCTATGTAATTTTATTAACAAATGTCACCCCAATAAATTAAAGAAAAAAGAAAGTGCTGCTAGTGTTCTCATTTCACAGAGAAGAAAAATCAAGACTGGACAGCCTACATTCCAACCGGAACTTGATGGCCAGCCCCCTCCCCTCCCAGGGCTCCAAACCTGAGATGTCCACTGGCATGGAGATGCAGCGGCTCAGCAGGGGGGCCGAGGGGGCTTCCAGAGATGTGGGCTTCAATGGGTCCCCTGGCAGAGACAGCCTCTTAGGATTCGCAGTGGGGAACTGAGGGGGGGCTGGGGAAGGGTCAACTCAGAATCCCTGGGACTGAGAAACTAGGGAAAGCAATTCCAATGGGTCCATGGGTCTGGGGAACCAGGCAGCGTCAGGCCTGAGGCTCTGGAGAACTGAGAAAGGGAGTGGGAGCAGAGCTCCCATGGGCTACTTAGCAGGCTGGGCTGGGCCCGCCTGGGGCCCCTGGGGCCCAGGCATGGGGCATCTTTGGTACCTGTAGGTCCAGGCAGAGGGGCCCCAGTGGGCTCAGGTGGCCGGCCAGGGGCCTCCCTGGGCTCCTCATTTGCCGAGGTCAGCACGCGCTTGGAGCCTCGCACGGGGCTGGTGCGGGCTGGGAGGCCCGGGCTGGGGAAGAGGCGCAGGGGCTGGATCTCCTGGGAGCAGAGAGCGCCCTTGTGGCATGTCTTAGGAGGCATGTGCCACCCCACCCTTCCAGCGCCACGCTCTCCATGAAACTCACGTGGCTGAAGAGCTCATTGGTCAGACCCAGGTAGTTGTGAAGCGCCAGGAAGGTGACCCGCTGTAACCTCACCATGATGATCTGCAGGTAGGTGGGCAGCAGGAAGGGTTAGCAGGGGTGGGGCCGGAAGAGCGGCGGGACCAGGGAGCAAGGGGTAAGTGGCAGGGTAGCGAGAGCGAGAGAAAGCAGGGACCAAGTGTTAAGGGGGTGAGGCCATGGATAGGGAGAAAAGAGGTGCGGCAGAGCCAAGGCCAAGATCAGGAGCACTAAGGGGCGAGCAGCGCCAGAGACAGGCCAGGGAGAAACCCTCAATGAGGGGCAGAAGCCTGGGAGATGGGCCACGGCAGCTAATGGAGGAGTCGGGCAGCCACGGGAGGTCTGGCTGCTCAGGGCCCATAAGCCTGAGCACCTGCTGGTCCAGCCCACAGGTGCCTGTGATGGGTGGAGGTCCGTGAAGGGAGGAGGAAGGCCCACTGACCTGCACCACTCGCACCAGGCTCTCAGGATACTTGGTGAACACGGCGGAGAAGGCCTCCACTGGCAGCCGCAGCACCGTGGAGTCCCGGGCTGCCCGGGCGGACACAGTACGCTGGGGATGCTGGTGACCCTGGGAGTGTGGGGAGAGCATGAGGAGAGCAAAGGTCAGGAGTTGTGAGCCCCCTCACTAGTCCCCAACCCTTCCTGACACCAGTGCCTTGAGGGAGCACTGTGAAAGCATCAGGAATATATCAGAGATTGGGCCCCCCCGCCAAGGGGCCCTCTCCAGCCCAGTCCACCGAATGTAGCAGTGTACCCTTGCCTCCTTGCCCCTCACCCCTCAACTGGTCACTCACGGTGATGACATCCAGAATGCTCAGAAGGCTGTTGACGCTGTCCCCGGGGACCACTTCTTTCACCACACACTCCTTCCCATCCTGTAACATGGGGGTAGGGGGGCCAGTAACCAGGACTGCCCCCACCCTGCTCACCAGCATGCCACCCCTGGCCATGCCACTGGCCCGTGCACTCACCCAGCCGGTATTCCCTGATGCCCCGATCTCTGACCCTACCGCACCTTCCGACCAGCACCCATTATGTCCTGGCCATAACTAACTGCAACCACTGACCACGCAGACCACCCCAAATACCCTTGGGCATCTGTTCCCGACTCCTGTCTGCACATCTCGGAAGACCACCAAGCCTGCTGACCAACAGCAGTGCCTATCCCGAGTGACCGCTGCACCACTGCCCGTCTCCCTGCGGTGCCCCCGCGGGCAGCCCACTCACAGGCCCTGGCAGGCAGAGCTCCAGCAGCCCGTCTTGCACCACATAGATGCTGGCGTCTGGCTGGCCGGGTCGGAAGACATAGTCACCCTGACTGAGCCTCTGGAAGATCATGTGCCGGCAGAGCTCCAGAAAGAGTGGTTTCTCGAAGTGGCCCAGCACCCTGTTGGATGGGGTGGGGGAGGAGGAATGCAGGGCCGATCAGCCCCCAGCTCTGCAGCCCCCTCACCTCCGTCCCGCCTGCACCCCGACACTCACCGGACGTTCTTGAGCATGTAGAGCACCTCGGAGGGCAGGTGGGAGTTAGCCAGGTCACCCTCCGTGAGGTCAGCCTCGAGCACCGCGGGCGGGGGCTCCTTCCGCTGCAGCGTTGGCGTCTCTTTCTGGATACGCAGGATCCTGGTGGGAGGAGAGGGGTGCAGAGGGGAGCAGGGAGAGGGCTCGGACAGACCTGAGATCACCACATAGCCCTTCCCCAGGGGACATAGAACAAGGGGCAGCACACTCTGGCCCACTGGCCAAATCGGGCCACCACTTCTCTTTGTAAATAAAGTTTTATTGGCACACAGGCACATTCTTTCATGTATGTATTGTCTAGCTGCTTACATGTTCCAACAGTAGAGCTGAGTAGTTACAGCAGAGTTGTATGTGCCTTCACAGCCTAAGATGTTTACTATCCAGCCCTACACAGAAAACGTTTGCTGACCCCTGATGTATAACTCTGAGATTGCCCCTCCACTAGCAATAGGGCCCAAAGATGGACCCCTGACATAGCTTCCAAGACATGGGCAAACCCCAGAAAAGCCACCTCTGTTCATTATGGGACCCCAATATAGTCATTCCAGTAACCACAGACTAGACTCCTGAAATAGCCTCTCTAATATAGGCAGACCCCTGGGGTAGTTTCCATTATATGAGGATACCGCAGATACAGCCTCTCTGTTCTTTATAAGGTCCCTAAGACAGGCCTTTTCCCCAAGCCTCAGAGAACCCTAAGATAACCCCTTTCACGGTCACACCAGCTCCGGAGGTAGCCCTCATTGCATGTGGAGAATCCAGATATATGCAGCCTCTGCACTGCTCATAGACCTGGGAGAGCACTTCCCCAAAAGGCTCAGGTACTACTGCATACCCCCTGCATTGGTCACAAGAGGCTTGAGGTAGACTTTCTAGTATAAGTAGTCTCCTGAGTTAAACCCCATGATACGGACAAATCCAGATACAGCCCCTCTTGTGAAGAGGGAGGTCCTTAGGCTAGCCTTTCCCCAGCTCAGACTGCTGAGATAGCCCTCTGACGGTCATGACAACATCAGGGTAGCTCCTCAACTGATAGTGGAGAACCAGATACAGCCCTTCTTCTCAAGTCACAGAAAGCTGTGTGATGAACATCTGTTTATCATGGGTAGCCCTGAGATGTCAACTTAATGTGAAGACACCCTTGAGACAGACTTCATGATGTCTCATGACATAGACTCCATGATGTTAGGAGACCCCACAGCCAGCTCCCAACTTAGAAAGATCCCAGAGAGAGCTTTTCTCAGAGAACTTGAGGGAGCACTTTGCTGATGACAGGCACCCCTGAGATGTCCTTCTTATGTTTTTAATGCAAGAAGCTTCTTGAGATCATTCGTAGGGAACAGAAATTCCTGACAGCCTCGACAGCGTGAGAAGAACTCCAAGACAGGGCACATAGAGAGGTGTTTTCTGATACAGAGAGATTGCTGAGATAACCCCTGGAGAACAGTAACTAGAGATAGCCATTCCAGCTGGTCACAGAAACACCTGAGCTAACCCCAAAGAGGTAGCTCTCGTGTAAGGAGACCCGTGAAATAGCCTACATAAAAATCCCTGATATAGACCCCTAAATGTATAGCAAGGTGTCTGAGATACTGACCGCAAAGCAAGTAGCTCATAGACAGCCCAGGGAGGCATGTCACTGGTAGGGGAATATCACCGAGATAGCCCTTAGGGGACAGAGACCCAGAGACAGCCTGTCTGGTGTGGGGGAGTGCTAAGATAACCTCTCTGATGGGAGATGACTCCCAAAACAGCGAGATACACTCTTCAGTGTGGGCTGATCACTCAGAAGGCAGCGGACATAGCCCCCAGCACCAGGTACACCCAACACAACCTTACTTCTTGGCAATGTTAAGCATCTTGAGTTTCTTTTTCATGCGTGGCCGGGAAGTGGTGCAGACAGAGGTATCCACCAGGGAGGAAGTTGACTGTGACACCTAGGAAAATTAGGAGGGAGAATGGGTCAGACCCCAGGGAAGAGAGGGGCCAGATCCAGAGGTCCTTAATCAAGGAGAAAGTGTTTACTAAAAGGTGTAAGTAGGCAAAGGGCGGGGCCTGTGTGGTCAGCGGGAGCCCCAGGGGCTCCTAGGCTCACCTTCCGCATAATCTTCCGGCCATAGAAAAGCACTTTGTCCCTCTTCCGGAATCGATACCGCGGGCCCTCCGGGGCTGGGGTTTCTGAGAATAAGGGAGAGGGCCACTCTGAGCTCTGCGCGGACTCCATGCGGCCAGAGATGGGGACACTGCGTGCAGACTCCAACAACTCCCATGTCTACTGCCTCGGGGACCGCGCGTTTCAGCTCCCCACCCCGCAGCCTCCCCAAAGGGGCCCCCGGGGTCCTCACTCGGCACTCGAAGCCTCCGCACCAGCAGGAGGATGAGCACGGCCGTGACCAGCACGGCGACTGCGGCCCCGATCATCACTCCCAGCACCTGCGGGACGAACGGCACTGGCTGTGCATCGCAAACCCGCCCCGCCGAGCCCATCCCATGTGTCACGTCCTCCCCTAAGAAAGCCACAGTCGCCTCTGGCTTCGGTGTCGCCATCCTCAGAATGGGACAGCGCAGTTCCCTCCGGGGAGGGGGGGGGGGCGCAACTCGTCCCGGCGCCTCGGCGGCCCGCGGGGCACGCCGGGAAACGTAGTTCCGCCTGAACAGAAACAGCCGGGTTCTCGCGGATCCGCGGCGCTGCGCGCTGAGTACATCGGAAGTTGTAGTCCCCACGGCGCCACACACCCCACCCACCCCACCCCACCCCCTAACCCTTACCATTCCTGTTTGTAGCGGGGCCTCCATCCGCTGCTTCAGACTGGGCGGCAGGTCTGCTGTCCCCAAGTCCTGGGAATCAAGAAGCTGTAGGAGGCCGTGGAAGTCCTTGCTCTGGCCCGCCCCTCCTCTGGTGCAAGCCCTGCCCCCTTCCTGCCCGCTGCTCGGGCGGGGGACAGCTGGAGGGGCGCTGCGGACCCGACGGGTGGGGCAAACTGACCTCGGGCCCAGGCTAGGGATAGAGATGTGTCCTAGACTCCTCTCCTGGACCCCTGCACCTACGCGCCGGCCGACCAGACACTACCTGTGCAAACCCCACCCTGGGGCCAAAGGGCAGTCGGCCGAGTAGCCAGTCGGAAGCCAGCGCACGGCTCCCTCCTGCCCGGCGGGGCTGACCCACCGAGCCTCGGTCCCACTCCCCCGGGACTCCCCGCGAAACTGAAGCCTTAAGCCACGAGGTCGGGGAGATGCGTGCTCCGGCCGAAGCTCGCCCCGGGAAGCCCCAGGTGCGGGGAGCGTGGGAGTGCTGCGGGAGCTCCCACGCAGGGTCCTGGGACGCTCCGAGCGGGGTGGGCCGCGAGGTGTTACTGCTCAAGGTTGACGCGGAAGGTTTCCTGTCACTTAATAGTACGGTTACGGGGACAGCGCGGAACATCCCTGCGGCTGCGGGCACGCCGCTGGCGCCATTGCTGGGCGACGAGACCGGGGACGCTGGAACTCCTCTGGGAAGTTACCGGGTCTGAGACCCCGGGAGCGTGGCTGCGCGGCCTAGGGAGGGCGCCGGGCGCACTGGGAGATGCTGGACTGTTCCTGGGACTGTTCTGCGAGACTGAAGGTGTTCCTGGCGCCGCCGGAGTCTTCATAAAGATACGGAGGAGTCACCGGGCCCTTCATACATTACCTGGAAAATTCACCGGGAGCTAGTCTCCTTCCATCCTAGGGCGTACCTGGCTACCGGGGCGGAAGCAGCTGCCAGGAACTGGGGGAGAGGGAGCATCACAGTCGGGGCGACCGGGAATGGCTGAGGGTAGATCTCGGGAAAGCCGCGGGCTCGCTAAGGACCCCGAAGGGACGCCCTTTCGGGACCACGGAAACCCAGACTCACCCAGAGGCCGCAGCCGGGGTCCACTCAGTGCCACCAGCACCAGGGTGCCGCCCAGCGCCTCCGGCGCGGTCCCTTTAAATCAGACGCCGCCGGGCGCAGCGCAGCCCCGCCCCCGCCACATTCGGAAGGTGGGCGGAGCCAGTTCCGTGAGGCTTTAAAGGGGCCGAAGACCAGTTGGCGAAGGGAATGCCCCTCCCGCTAGAAATGTGACCAAGTTTCTTTTCTCGTTTTATTTAACACCCATCCCACCCCAGTGTCCGACCGGACTAGCCCAGGCCCTCTCATGGCGCTGCAGGAAGCCGGTCCTTAAAAAGCAAACCCTAAAAATAAATAAGCAGGGATCCCCACAGTCCGGGGTCCTGGGGGTAATGTCCAACGGCAGTGTGGTCAGTGCGGTCGGTCAGTTCACCAGCAGCGACTGCTCCTCCGAGGCGTCCCTGGAGGAGGGTCAGTGTCAGCCAGGGGCGGAAGGCAGCATTTCCCTCGGGCACCTCCCGGCCCCCCAGCCCCCAATCCCAACCAACACACGAACCTGCCGCAACAGCAGAGGAGGCTGCAGGCCGAGCCGCTCCCACGGCGGAACTTGCCGGACGTGGGGCTGTCCTGGCACTGCGCGATGTAGGCCTGTAGCTCACTCTTCTCTCCGCCCGCACCGCCTGGGTGCTGGGGAGAGATGCCCGGTGGCCCGGCATGAAAGGGGCGCCTTGAGAGCTTGCCCTCCCCGCCACCACCCCTCCCTGTTCCTCGTCGACCAAGCAGGCTCCCAGCTCTGGGCCTTTGCACTTGCTGTGCCTGCCGCTAGTTGTACCTCGTGGCTTCCTTCCAGCGAGACCTTCCCTGACTCCTGAATGTGTGCACACCCCGCATCGTGGTCAGCTGCTGCCACATCTGCGTCCCCTGGTCCCCAGCTGGAGTAAACGTGGTGGCTTTCAGCTGAGGCTTTGCCCCTCCCAACCTCATGGAGGAGCCACCTTCGCTACCCCAAGTTCTTTCTGTCTACTAGGCCTTTGTTTTGGCTGTTCCTTCACCATGGTGCTCCCTCCCTTGGGCTTCCAATTCTTCAATCTAGAACTTTCTGAGATGACAAAAATGTTTGATTCTATACTGTCCAATACGGTAGCCACTAGCCACGCTGGTTTCTGGGCACTTGATATGTGGATGATGTGAGTGAGGAAATGAGTTTGGAATTTTATTTCATTTTAATTAAAATCAAAATTTAAATAATCCCAGGTGGTTAGAGACTACTATTGGATAGCATATTCTAGAAACCTTCCTGGACTCACCCTAATACCAGTCTAAAGCAGGGGGTCCTACCGTCACGTTCCACACTTCCTTCATACCTCTCACCAGTCGGTCATCATACTTCCTTCCGTTCACGTATCATCCTTGTCCACTGGCCTTGGACAGACCGTGTACACCTTGCCTCATTTCCTAGATGCCTGGTGCCCAGCACAGGGCTTGGTCCACAATAGGCCCTCAGACATGTTGGCTAAAAAAGTTATGTTTACCTGCCACCCCCACATTCTGCTCTGACCCCTTTCTCTCCTCTGATCCCTGAAGCCTGCAAGACAACCCCAGCTCCTCTGACCCAAACAGCCCCTACCCAGGCCACCCCACAGTACAGAGAGCTTAGGAGCAGGGCTTCCAGATCCCGACAGTACTGGGTGGAGCCTGGCTTCACCACTGAGTGGCTCACCTTGGGCAAGTCACTGAAACTCTATGGCCTGGTGTCACTGTTGGTAAAAGCAGATGCGGACACCCTACCTGGCCGGAGACCCACCTTGATCAAACTGAGAGTGAGGCAGCTGTGACCATGACATTAGTCCCGCCTGTGACCCCAATTCCAAGCCACCCTCTCCTTTGGCTTTGTAGTCTCCCACATTCTTCTCTCCCTGGGTCACCTTCTCTCCTCTTTCCGTGTGTCCCCCGAGACCCAGCTATGGCCGACTCCAAGGGACCCAGAGCCCGAGCTGTAGCTGAGTGTGAGTGTGGGTTGGCCCCACGGGCAGAGGGACAGCGCAGCTGACCTTGATGGTGTCGTAGGCACCAGTGATGAGCGCGATGAAGAGACTCAGCACCATGTAGATGAAGAGACTGATGAAGGAGTAGAGGTAGAGCTGGGAAAAGAGCCAGACGAGGCTGCTGCGTCCCTGCTGTGCCTGCATCGCCGCGAATGTCACGAACATGTCGTCCCCGTTGATGAGCGAGAACAGGCACTCAGATACCATGGACAGAGAACGGAACTGTGGCCAAGCAGTGAGGTCAGTGGGGTTGTGGGGACAGAGGGAGCCAAGGGCATGGCTGGGGGCAGGAAGAGGACACTGAGGGTAACGGGACAGGACCAAGGACCAGTAGTCACAATGGGGTCACTGTGTAATGACAAAGTCATAGGGTCAAGGCCAGGGTCATCAGGGGTCAGAGGGAAGGTAGGCAGAACATCAGCAGTCATTATGTGGTCACTTGGGAGTCACTGTGGCAGTTAACAATGTTATAAGGTCAATGCCAAGGTCTGAGGGGACAGTGGGCAAAACTGCTGCAGACCTGCTGGTAAGGTACCAGGGGTCAGGTGGGCTTTTCAGTGTGACCAGGTCAATGATAGCTAAACCAAGGGTCAGAGGGCTTAGGAAGTGGCCTTGGAGGAGGGCAGCCGTGAGCACCCTCTACCAGCCCGGGTCCTGGCCAGCTCATACCTTCACATGGTAGGGCCCCAACACGATCCAGCCGCAGAAGCAATAGCCTAGGTAGATGACAGCCACGCAGCAGCAGAAGCGCATGACGCTGGGCAGGGCTACCCGCAGTGTGGCAATGAGGATCTACGGAGAGGCAGATGGGGACCCAACGAGGGCGCGGTCACAACCAGGGTCCGCAGTGCGGATGTGGGGAAGCAGGCAGGGCCTGGCTGGGGGCACTCCTCGGGGACAGCTTAGAAGAGGCAGCGTGGCACTGAGGGGGCCCAAGGGCACCCTATGACTGGACTCAGCTGGGTGGCTATGAAGGGGCAGGTTCACGTGGCCCCTGCCCAAGTACAATGACAGGTACATCTGGGGTGGGCAGGTATGGGGCTAAGAGGCTTGTGACGGGCCATCTGCAGGGGCTGGTGATTGCCATACGTGTATGAATTTGGGGAGGGGGGAATTGGGGGACATGTGGCCGCCACCCAGAGGGAGGGCCCAGCCTGCGCATACAAGGCTTACGTTGTACTTATGGAAGAAGGTCAAGTAGCGGATGACGCCGACCCAGACAAGCAGAGTTGAGGTGCCCAGAAGAATGCTGCAGACATCATAGCTGGCCATGTTCTAGGGGCGGGAGCAATGTCAACCCATCTAGATGGCCATTCCAGGGATTTGGCCCCAGGCGGGCATCGGCTGGGGTGGCAGGAGGGCCAGGGTCTGGAAGAAGCCATCAGGGCCCTGGGTAGGGTGTGGGCAGGACCCACCTTGGCTTCAATGCCAATCTTCATGATGGTGCCCGAGATGGTGAGCACGTCACTGGTGACCAGCAGGATATACCAGCCGTTGACAAATTCCAGCCGTTCCCACATGCTGATGACCCGTCCCCGCTGGCACCACATGAACCTGACAAACTCCTGCAGGAGGCAGGTGGTGTGAGGGCCTCTCCAGGCACAGGAGCCTCGAGCCACCTCTGGCCCTTATGGCCCCAGAGCTGGGCGAGGTTGGCTTGGGCACATGTGACAGTGGGGTGGCTCTCACATTCTGCAGCAGGAAGCCACGGAGCAGGGAGCGGGCACACAGCAGGAAAGAGAAGGAGCAGGTGAGGATGACGAGCACGTCAAAGAGGAGCCGGAAGCTGTTATCTCCTGTGGGGAGGGGGTGTTGGGTAGGGTTGGGGTGGCTCGGGGCCTTGGGAGGCCAAGGCTGGGGCTGGGCCAGGCCTAGGCGGCTGTAGGGCTGGTCAGTGAGCTCATGGGTTATTCTGGGTGAGTCAGAAGTGTGGTCAGTGCTGGTCTGGGGCTTGGGAATCCCTGGGCATTCCCAGGTCAGGGTCCCTGGTCTGCATTGGTCTGGGGCTCAGGGGATCCGTGGGCAGGTCGGGGTCCCTGATTGATGATGTTCTAGGGCTTGGGGATCCTTGAGCAGGGCAGGTCCTTGGTCAGCGCTGGTCTGGGGCTTGAGGTCTCACCGTGCCTGAAGACGCTGGGGTGCTTACACTCCTGGATGTGGGCCTGGGTCACCAGGCTGATGGGGATACGTCCGCTGTATGCCTTGTTGTCAAACGTGATCTGCAGTGGGGTGCACAGTAAGCCTTGGGCAGACCTAGGCTCCCAGACCCACATGACAGATGGTCTGTCTGGCCCCCAGGTTCCCCATCACTCCCATGCTGCCCCTGGCCAAGGGTCCCCCGCCTTGGAGCTCAGGAGCCCTGTGGTGCCATGCCCCACACACCCTCGCCCTGGACACCGTGGGCTCACAAGGACGCTGAAGGTGTAGCAGTCTGGGATCTCATTGTTGATCAGGCTCTGGAGGTTGATGGTCTTCAGCTGGAAGTGGATGGTGACGTTGATCAGCCTGGGGAGGAGGGGTCCGGTGAGGGGGAGGGGACTCTGCCTCTGCCGAGTCCCATGCTGTCCCGAGTCCCATGCTGTCCCATGCTGACTCTGCAGCTGGCAGAGGAAGTGCTCACTCAGCAGGCATCAGCCTGGCCCGCGCCTGCCCCCGCTGTGTGGGGAAGTGGCTGCCAGGGGGCCCCAAGGACACCTGGCATCCTGCCTCCCCCCACCCTCTGCCCGGCCCTGGGGCGGCCCCTCGATCAGGCAGTACTTGTGGAATTTGAGCGTGAGGTTCTTGTAACTTAGGCTGCCATCCAAGAGAGACAGATCATCACTGGGGGGCACAAGGGGTTTCTCGGGGGGGTCCACACCGATGCAATCTGAGGACAGGGAGTCGGAGAAGGGACACTGGAGATGGGGGAGGCATAGGCAGGTCTACCCAGAATCCCTGACAACCTCCCTGATTCACTGATTCACTTGCCACTTTGCGCTTGAATGTTTGTCGTTTGTTCCCCTGTATCCCCCCAGGGTAGGGCCCAGTCTGTCTGTCCCTCACAGGTGTTAGGACCTACGCTCTGTGGGCCCCCACGTGTTTAGTGCATTAACGATGTTAAGACATAGGACGCAGCTCTTTCTGCACACCAAGGATCTTCTAAGCGTGCTGCTTACCTCACATTAGTAATGCTCGCCACATCAGAATTGATCTATCTCCCAGGTGAGTGAGAGGCAAAGCTGGGATTTTAATCCTGGCAGCCAAGGGCTAGCAAGAGCTCAGCCCTGCCTTGTCCACTCACCAGTGATGACCATTGGGTCGATATCGAAGGTGTCATTGGCTGGGTCCACGTGGCCACGGTGGTAATACTGCTGACAGAGGGCCAAGGCCGAGCCATTGGCCCAGGGGCCGCCCCCGCCCCGCACATATGCGTAGCGGCCCAGTGATACATCGGGGAGCATCAGGTACTGTGGGCAGAGAAGCGGAGGGCCCATCAGCCCGGCCTGCTCTCCTCCCACCTCCTGTCCTGCCCTGGCCGCCCATACCTGGTCCACAGCGTAGAAGATAGCCTGGTAGAGCTGCTCCCGCGTATAGGCTGCCAAGGTGTCGTCCGCCCCATCTGAGTAGCCCAGAAGGAAGAGATGGCGGAAGGCAATGGTGTTCTCCTCCCGGAACGTCACTGCCAACTGGTTGCTGAGCCCAAACAGGATGAGCTGGCAGGAGGGACAGGGGGTCGACATTGCTAGGACGGGGCTTCCCTCAGTGCATGAGTGGAGGAAGAGAAGGCCCACTGCCTGAGGGCGTGCGTCCCCATCTTCCATGCCCGCCATTGGCTCCCGATGCACAGCACACAGTGAGCACTCATATATCTCACAGTAGCAATTAATGTACATTAAATGTTTACTGGATGCCAACTTCCATGCTAAACCCAAACCTACAGGATAAGTACCACTGCTGGGCCCCTTTACCAAGGGGAAATTAGTGTAGTAACATGCCCACAGTCACAGCAGTAGACCAGAAGCTCCTTAAGCCAGGGGCTGGGTCTGATCCATCTTGGGGTCCACCTACCCCAGCACAGGGCCTGACATGGGAAGGGGGGCAACTCTCTGTTCAGTCACTGGGTCACTTCTCTTTGAGTCAACCTGGCATCAGACTACTTGGGTTCAAGGGGCAGCAGCTCCTAACCCTTGGTTGCCATGTGACTTAGGACAAGTCCCTTAACCTCTCTGAGCGTCCGCTGCCTCATCAATAAAATGGGGGCGACAGCAGTTGCCAGGACCTCAGAGGGCGTGTGTGAGGCTAAAAGGGGTTGTTCACATACAGAACTCGGAGGGCTTCCTGACTGATTACTGCCACTCCCACTGTCATTATGTACTGTGGAATCAGGACCAGGCTCCAACTCCCACTTTCCTTCAAGGAGAACAGCGGCCACAGGCAGTTCTGCTGGGGCCCTTGCAGGTCTCACCTGCACAGTGACCACCAAGATTTTCACCACTTGCAGCATCAGCTTGAAGGGCTTCCGGCCCTTGGCCCGAAATTTGTCACAGGGACTCATGAAGAAGTACTTGAGACGGCGGCGGAGGTCTTCCTCTTCCAGAGGGGTTGTAGGGGCTGGTGAAGTGCCCTCCTGGGTCCCATATCCGGGGCTGGGGGTCAGGAGGCGCTCTGTCTCTGTGGAAATGGGAGAGAGCAGTGAGGACTGGCCCAGGCAGCCAAGAAAGAACTCTGGGAGAAATTCCGAAAATCTTCAACAGTTTATGGATATATGCAGAAGTGCTGCTGTGAGATTACAAATTTGGGTTTGGGACTCCAAAGGGCTGGGGTTGCTTTCTGTGCGTGGTCGCCACTGAGTATCGTTCAAGTCTCCCCTCCCGCGGTCCTCATGTCTAAGTCAGTCTCCCGAAGAGCCCAGACAGCTGCGGACACGCTTCATTAGAGGTTTGAGCTTTGACACAACTGATGAGAGTCTGAGGAGCCATTTTGAGCCATGGGGGACTCAGACTGCGTGGTGATGAGAGGCCCAAACACCAAGCGCTCCAGAGGCGTTGGGTTTGTCACATGTGCCACCGTGGAGGGGGTGGGTGCAGCCATGAAGGCAAGGCCACACAGAATGAATAGGAGTTGTGGGACCAAAGAGGGCTGTCTCAAGAGGAGATTCTCAGAGACCTGGTGCCCACTTTACTGTGAGAAAGATTTTTGTGGGTGGTGTTAAAGAAGACACTGAAGCACATCACTTAAGAGATGATTTTGAACAGTGTGGGAACACTGAAGTGATTAAAATCACGACCGACCAAGACAGTGCCAAGAAGAGAGGCTTTTGTGACCTTTGATGGCTGTGACTCCGTAGACAAGCCTACCATTCACGACTGTGATGTAAGGAAAGCCCTATCTAAGCAAGAGATGGCTAGTGCTTCATCCAAAGAGGTCAAAGTGGTTCTGCAGACTTCAGTGGTGGTCATGGAGGTGGTTTTGGTAGGAATGACAACTTTAGTCATGGAGGAAACTTCCATGGTCAAGGTGGGTTTAGTGGCAGTCGTGGTGGTGAGAATACGGTGATGGTGGGGATGGCTATAACGGATTTGGTAATGATGGAAGCAATTTTGAAGGTGGCAGAAGCTTCAATGAGTTTGGTAACTACAACGATCAATCTTCACATTTTGGGCCCATGAAAGGAGGAAACTTGGGCGGCAGAGCTCTGGCCCCTATGGTGGTGGAGGTCAATACTTTGCTAAGGTCGCTATGGCAGTTCCAGCAGCAGCAGTAGCTATGGCAGTGGCAGAAGGTTTTAATTACCACCAGGAAACAAAACTTAGCAGAAGAGGAGAGCCAGAGAAGTGACAGGGAAGCTACAGGTTACAACAGATTTATGAACTCAGCCAAGAACAGGGGTTGTGGGGCCTAGCTGCTACAAAGAAGACATGTTTTAGACAATACTCATGTGTATGAGCAAAAACCTCAAGGACTGTATTTGTGACTAACTGTATAATAGGTTATTTTATTAGGTTGGTGCAAAAGTAATTGCGGTTCAAAAGGTTAAAAAAAAAATTGCAAAAACTGCAATTACTTTTGCACCAACCTAATAGCTTCTGTTCTGTGGAAAGGGTAAAGCATTCCAACAAAGGGTTTTAATGTAGATTTTCCCCCCCACCATGCTGTTGATTACTAAATGTAATAGTCTGATCATGATGCTGAATAAATGTGTCTTTTTAAAAATGTGCTGTGTAGAGTTAGTCTACTCTGAAGCCATCTTGGTAAATTACTCCAACAGTGTGAAGTTAGAATTCCTTCAGGGTGGTGCCAGGTTCCATTTGAAGTTTATTTACAACCTGTTTGGGCTCAGAAGCCATGGCCTTCAGAAACTTTGGTGTAATTGAATTAACAATTACTGTGTTGGTGACCTGGAGCTCACCATTAAAAGGGTCACCCAAGCGGAATCATGGAGTTTATTTGGTTATTAATGATTGTTGGCACATCCTATGCAATATATGCATATCTAAATTGAATTATGGTACCAGATAAAATTATAGATGGCAATGAAGCTTGTGTATCATCCATTATCATGTGTAATCAATACACAATTTAATATCCTCTTAAAATATAAAAAAAAGATAGGAGTTGATTTCTGACCCTGATGCTCACCGGCTTGGGCAGGCCACTCAGCCTACCTGAGCCTGTTTCTCATTTCCAAAATGGGGCAATGGCATCTCTCATCAAGAAGCTAAAGATCTGATGCTTGCAAACCACTTATCACAGGGACTGGTACCTGGTAAGAATGTCACAACATCCCATCATTGTTCCTGTTGTTGATTTGTGGGGAGAGAATGAATCGTTTCCACTGGCTTCTCACAGGGTACTCAAGGCCCCCAGGCGTGAACATGGAACTCAGCTATATATTCCAGTATTTTCTGGACAAACACCCAAAGAATGACCTATCTACTCATCATGAGTTGGCCTATCCAGCTGACACTCTCACAGGCCACAGGCCTGGAGAAGGAGAGATCGACAGTAATGGGAATAAGGGAAGGGAGAGCGCCAGTAATTTGCTGAAGACTCACTGTGCACCAGCAGGTGTAATAGCGCTGCCCACATGACAGTTTATGAACTAATATGGCATCTTCATTAAGGCCACCAGCTCCTGGAAATCACACAGTGATCACACAGTCCTAGGACCAAACCCCAGACCTGCCACTTCCCAGGTGGGGGACCTTTCTAAGTCTGTCTCCTCATCTGCAAAGTGGGGGGGAAGTCTCCCCGAGGCTAACACTCTGGAAGTGGCTCAAGAAAGAAGGGAGGCACCCTGAGTCTCAGTAGTTCTTCAGCAAATGGAAGCTGTTCTAAGCACTGCTGATTCCCTTCTACCCCGACCAGCCTAAGAGGAAGCTCTAAGGACTCAGCATCTGCTGGGGTCATAGCTGGTCACAGCAGCCCAGAACTGTCCCGGACACACCCCCACCGCCCCCACTGGGAGAACCCAGCTTCTTTCCAGGCCTGTCGCAGCTGGGCCCCTGCCTGCCGCTACCACCGAGATGACTGTGGGCACAGTCGGAACCTGTCCTGCAGGGAGGGCCAGCTCCTGGCTGTCCCTTTGGAGCTGGACGCCGCCGTGATTGTTTACAAGGCAGCTGGATGGCAGCCAGAGGGCGGGCCTGCCTCCCCAGCTAGGATGGTAGCTAACCCACCCCAGACACTGCCAACTGGAACCCCTTTCAGGTGCCTCCAGCTAGCTGGAGAAGGGGACACCAGCACAGTTCCCCCATGCGAAGCGGAGGCTGAAGAAGCTGGAGGCCGGGCACCCACCACCTGAGTTAAGGTGAGCTGCGCTTCCACGGGTTTAGAGATCTGAAGACGAGCTAGGTGCCGAGGCTCGAGGAGGCAATGCCCCCAGCCGTCCGCCGGAGTTTCAAGGCGGTATCTGCCTTCCGGACGGGGGAGGGAACACCGGGGAGTCTCGCGTGCGCGTGGCAGAAGCTCGTGCGCCGAGTTCCAGCAAAGCGGGGCGATGGGAGCCGCGCTCAGCACGGAACCCGCCGCCGCGTCAGAGAAGCGCGCTCGCCGTCTCGCTTTGGGAACTCGACCAGAGCCTGGGGGTCTAGGAAGGGCAGCTGGGAGTCCCGCCACTCGGAGGTCGGAGAAGCTGGTGCCCCGCCGCCGCCCAGGTTCTAGGAGCCTCCTGCCCCAATTTCCACGGAGGGAACGCGGAGAAGGCAGCCCTGGAGTGTAGGAAAGTGGGAGCTCCGCCGCCTGAGGTCGGGGCAGCTGGCCGCCGGCCTACCCGCCCGCCGCCCGCGTTCTGGGACCCGCGGGGGCGCCCGCGCCCTCACCTGAGCCTCGCCGGCCTACGGGGGCTGCCATACCGCGGAGCGGAGAGCCGGACGCCAGCGGGCGCCGCTATCACTGCGGCCTCGCTCCCTCGCGGTGCGGCTTCAAACCCTGGCGCATCAGCTGACTCGCTCCCCCGGTCACGTGACCTGGGCTTCCTTGGAGGCACGTGACCAGACCCAGTTCCGCCCCCTGCGCCACGCCACCTGCCTGAGCAGTGCGCATGCGTGCTTCGGCGGGCGACTCCGAAGGGCAGTCGCGAGGTCCTAGCGCCGATCGGAGCACAAGGTGCTGGGGGATGGGCTGGCTCTGAGCCTGCCAACGTAGGACTGGCTCCGTCATGCCCGCATCTAGGACCAACCTCTTGGCTTCCATGCAGTTGACTCCCTTACCCTCCGCGCTGTCCCGTGATGACCCTACATCCTATCTCAGGGTTGTTCCTTGCCATCCCACCGGAAATCCTAGGGTTACTCTTAACCCCTTCCTCTTCTGCCCCTCTCAGATGACCTATCAGCAAATCCTATTTCGCTTCTTAATTCTATCCCTAATAGGACCACTCATTTCTACTTGTGTGGCTCTCAGGCCAGTCACCCACCATTCCTGGCCTGGACCGCTGCAGCAACTTCCTCTCTGATCTTAGGCCCCCACTCCTGACCCCCTCCATTCCACTCTCCACCCAGCAGCCAGAAGTATGTTCCAAGAACAGTTAGTATCAGTCCTCTGCCAGATCCCGCCGGTAGATTCCCATTTCTTTGGGATGACAAGCAAACTCCCCACCGCAGTCTACCAGGGCTCTCTGGTCTGCACCCATCTCCTGCCCTAGCTCATCTCTCAGCAGTCCCAGGGCCTTTGCACACTTTCCCCCTAGAGCATAATAGTTAAGAATACAGGCTCTGGAGGACAGATAATTCAGGTTTAAATCTAGGCACTGCCCACCACCACTTCTCTGTCTTCCAAAGAGTCCCTTAAACTCCATGTGTCTCAGTTTTCTCATTTGCAAAATGCTCGATCATAGTTGTCTGCTTCATGGAGCTGTTGAAAGAATTAAGTGAGGCAATGCAAGAGCATAGTACCAGTACCAGGCTGGGCAAATAGTGCTGATGATTAAATTAGTGGTTATTAGGATTATAAAGTTCTTCCTCAGGAAAACTCCCTGACTTAAATAAGAAGTCTTGTATACTTATTCTAGATTGTACCATACCCTGTAATTACTTTTTAAATGCTTCTGAATTTGGCATCTGTGAGCTCTGCCAGGCCTAAGGCCATGCTTATCTTGCTTTCGAGCAATCAAATGCATAAATGGGTAAAGTCCTTTGTCCAGTGGTGTAGCTATAATGTGGGCTTTGAAGAGTGAGGCGTAAGTTAGGGGAGCAGATGGGGCAGGACTGCCCACATGGTTTCATATCAGCCCACTAATTTCAACATGCCATAAATCCCACCATTCTGAGAAACCAAAAGGAAGGGTTGCTGCTCAGACCACCTGCAGAGTAAGTCTGCTCCTGACTCAGGTGACCAGGTCTGGAGGCACAGAGTGGTGACTGCTGGGATGGACTCGTGTGAGATCTTATGGGGGAAGCTGGGAAGCCTGGAGGATGTCAGGAGGAAGCAGGCATTGTGGTTCCCCGATGTATGGCTGGCTCGGGCCACACCTTCCCATCTCCCTAGGAACTGTGCATTAGGGGGAAAAGAGAAACAGGAGAACCATGAAACAGAGCCAGGAGGCAGTGGGAGGATTTTACTAACTGCACAACACACAACTTTCCCAGACCCCATAGGTGCCAGCATCCCCTTCAGCCATCGGGCCCCAGCAGCGCCCCTTGCTCCTGCACCCCCTCGGGACTCTCACCAGTAGAGAGGGCTGAGCTGTCATGGGTGGGAGAGTCGGGGGCAGGGTGGGGATGAGGGTTGGGGTCGGGGCTGGGCACAGGATCCAGGTCCAGGCTGTGGTCAGAGCCACTGTCAGGGCTGGCCACAAGGTCAGGAGTGGCATCGTGACCAGGCTTAGGGTCAGAAGACTTGACAGGTTTAAGGGTGGATTTGGAGCCAGGGCTGAGTTTGGGGCTGGGATTGGGGAGGGGGCACAGCACAGAGCCAGGGTCAGGGCCTAGACCAGAACTGGGGCCCAGGCCAGAGCCGAGCACAGAGACAGCATCAGGACCCAGGAGGGAGACCTGCCCGGACCTCAGCATGGAAGCGGGGCCGAGGCCCAGGCCGGCGGCAGCGGCAGCAGCCGCTGCGGCTGCAGCAGCAGCGCCCTCATGCACCCGCTTGTGCTTGGTGAGGCTGGAGGCTTGGCCGAAGGCCTTGCCGCAGAGCTGGCAGCGGTAGGGGCGCTCTCCAGAATGCACGTGCAAGTGCTGCAGCAGCGCGGAGCTCTGCCCGAAGGCCTTGGAGCAGTGGGGACAGGCGTAGGGCCGCTCGCCCGTGTGGATGCGTAGGTGGTGCTGCAAATTGGAGCTCTGGCCGAAGGCCTTGCCGCAGTGGGGACACCGGTAGGGGCGCTCGGCCGTGTGCGTGCGCTGGTGCTGCAGCAGTGCCGAGCTCTGGCCGAAGGCCTTGCCGCACTGTGGGCATGGGTAGGGCCGCTCGCCGGTGTGCGTGCGCAGGTGCTTCAGCAGCGCTGATCCCTGCCCGAAGCCCTTGGCGCACACCGGGCACTTGTGCGGCCGTGGGCCGCCATGCGTGCGCAAGTGCTGCGCCAGCAACGAGCCGTGCCCAAAGGCCTTGCCGCACACAGGGCAGTGATGCGGCTTCTCGCCGCTGTGGCTGCTGCGGTGCTTCAGCAGCGTGGAGCGCCAGCCGAAGGCCTTGCCACACGCGGCACACTGGTAGGGTCGCGCCCCCGTGTGGATGCCCCGATGCTGGGCCAGCGTGGCGCCATGGCTGAACGACTTGCCGCAGTCGGGGCAGCGGTAGGGCTTCTCGCCACTGTGGGTGCGGCGGTGCTGGCTCAGCCCCGAGCTGCGGCGGAAGGCTCGCCCGCAGTCGGGGCAGGAGAAGGGCCGGGGTGGGCTGGCAGGTGCAGGGAGCACCGCTGGGCTGGTGGCCAAACCCTCAGGGGTGGCAGTGAGGCTGGATGAGAGGGGGTCCAGGTCTGGGGCTTCCTGGGGGCTGAGGGTGTCGCTATTAGGGTCGAGAACCAGAGGGACAGGGCCAATGACGTCTGGATCGAGATCGAAACTTGAAGACATGGGGTCGAGATCTTGGGGATCCGAGTCACGGGTCCCCGAGATGGAGCTCGGAGCTTCCACATCGGTGTTGAGGTCATCGGAGATGGGTTCCAGATCTTCATAGCTGGGATCCACATCTTCAGAGACAGTGTTGAGGTCTTCTGGGTCTTCAGAAACTGGGTGCAGCTCTTCTGGGTTGGGGTCCAGGTCTTCTGAGTCTGAGTCAAGCTCTTCATAAGCAGGTCTCGGGCCTTTGTGGCCTGGGTTCCTGACCAGGACCGAGCGCCGCATCCCAGGTGTGGAAGTGCCAGATGCTTCCCGGGCAGGATCTGCAGGGTGAGGATAGGGTGGGCGAAGGTAGGTTCTGGGGAGCAGGGGGGGGTCTCTTTTGTAGCCTGGGCAAGGATGGGATAGAGGGCTGGGCTGTGCCCCAGAACCCACTTCTGAACACACACATGGATCCTCCTCTTGTCTCAGACAGGGAACCTGTGACTCACACCAGACAGGCAGGGAGAAGAGGGACCCTAGTGGGACATGGTGGGCGGGGCCCCTCCCTTCTCAGCCTCACACCTGGATGGAAGTCATGGGACCCGGCACTAGAGGTCTCCAGTACCCAACTCCATGGCTCTGCCCCTCTCTCCATGCTGGACTCCTCCTCTGGTGGGAAGCTCGGGTCCTGTAGAGGAGAGAGAGTCCTAGGTTCCTACTCCATTATGGGGAAGAGGGTAGATGTTGGGTTCCTATGCTTGTTCGTAAGTACATGGCCTGAATTCCCGTCCCATAGTCAGAGGTGGCATATTTGGAGATTCCTGGTAAGGAAGGGACCTCTGGCTCGCCTCCTAGAGAGGAAGTATCCTGAACTTAGAAGCCTATATCTGGGGAATGAGGGTGGGGGACAAACCACATCTGGTAGTCCTCTGGGGTCCCTGGGGGAACACGGGCTTGCTTCCTGGAGAAGAGACCACCTGAATGCCAGACCTCACAGTTCCAGGGTGGGAGTAACTGTCAAAACACCTGTGCTCCTGAATGCCAGTTCCTAACACTAGAGAAGGAGGTGGGGAAATAATATGTGGGACCATGTGGGGGGTGGGCAGGGAGACCCAAGGATACCATATCTAGGATGAATGGGACAGGTGTCAGTATACCTGTTGTCCGTTTGTATAGGTCCTGAATTCTAACCCCTCGCTTTAGGCCAGGCAAAAATAATACCTGGGAACTCCTTTTGGGTGACTGTGGGGACTCCTGGGTAGAAAGGGGAAATCCGAGCGACTGAGCCCATGGCTGGGGTATAGGGACACATGTCAGGACACTTTTTGTCCGCTCCTGGAGGAAAGATCCTGAATTCCAAGCTGGAGGTAGGGGGGTGGGTAGAGGAACAATAGATGGGTCCCCTTCTGGGGAGCAGGGGGAGCTCAGGGTAACCTAAAGGGAGGTGATGCCTTGAGCTACCCACCCCATGGCATTGGGGGGCAAGCAAACAAATCTGTTCTTGGGGGACAAGAAGACCTTTCCTTCTGGGGAGGGAGACATCCTGAGCTACAGCCCCTTAGTTGGGAGTGGATAGTGAAAGGAGGGGGCTGAATTCCTAGATCACCTCCTCCACCCAGAACCCCAATATCACCTCCTGGGGAAAGGGCTTCCAGAACTCTGGACCCCCAAGATTGCAGAGTGAGAAGAACAATAACTGGAGTCCAAGGGGACAGAGGGAACCCCTGCAACCCCCATAGAGGAAGGGCCTCCTGAACTCCCGACCCCAGACTCAGGGTGGGGAGAACAATGCCCGGGGGCCCTGTTGGGTTCCTGGGAGCAGGGGGTCTGGATCGCCTCCAGGGGAAGGGACGTTCTGAATTCCCCACCCCACAGCTGAGGGGTGGGGATCTAAAGCGCTCCCCCCATCCTTCCCGACCTAAAGCGCTCAGTTCGGGCCCGGCCCTCTCCTGGGGCCGCAGCGGCGGACCGGGCGCGCTAGGCCCGCGGGGCGTTCGGTCCTTCGCATCGCACCGACCCTGCTCTCCGGGCCGGGGCGGGAGGCGCGCGGGGCAGGGGGCGCACCGAGGTCGTCCCGGGTCTCACCCCGCGACGGGGCCCCCCGCCCGCCCCCACCCAGGCTCCCGCCCGCCGGCCCGCTCGCGGGGACACTCACCCGGCGCCCCTCGCCCCTGCCCGGCCCGCCGCGCCCGCTGGCGCCCCCGGGTCCCGCAGCCAGCCCCCCGCCCGCCAGCCCCGCCGGCGGCCCCCTCGGCCCAGCGGCCCCGCCAGGCGCTCCTGGGGAGCGAGAGGGGCTGGCCGAGGGCCGCAGCGGGAGCTGCTGGGACTTGTAGTTCGCTCGCGCCCGCCGCGGCCGTCGCCATCGCTGCCCCCGCCCCCCCGGGCCAGCCTTTGTCCCGGCCCGGCCGCCCCGACCTCGCGGCCGCGCCTTTGTCTGCGCCGAGCGCCGCCTGCTCGGCCGCGCCCGCCCTCTGCGGTGCCAGCCCCTCTCTCTGCCCCTGCCTACTTCCGTCCCTGTCTCTGTCTCTCTCTGCCCGTCTCTCTCTGTGCCTTTCTCTGTCTCTCTCCACTTTAATCCTTTTGTCTCTGTTCCTGTCACTTTTCTACTTCTGTCCCACTGTCTCTGTCTCTCTCTGTCTCTGCCTTCTGCCCATGTCTCTGACTCTCTTTGTTCAAAAAACAGCAAACATTGTCTCTCTCTCTCTCTGGCAGACGAGCAGTGCACATAAGCTTAGCCAAGTCTCTGAGAATCCCTGCAATTTACAAACTTGTTTATTTTTGTTTAATCCAGCATTTCCCTTTAAGGCTCCTCAAGGAAAAGAGTTGGGGATTCTGTCCCTGAGTGTTTCCCTCCTCCTGCCCAGTTGATGGGTCACTCACTGTTGTCACTCTTTGCCTGATGCTCCTTGGAGTGAGGAGAGAAGCCTGGGCCCAGACTTGGAAGGACTCTGGGCAGACTTTACCTGGAGACATAGATCCCGGCATAGAATGAAAAACAGCCTGGCAGCCGGCAACTGGGCTGTGGTGTTCTTCACTGAACATAAACAACAGTCACAGAATATAAACAGTGATCACACAAGGCCACTCTGTGACTATGTCTGCACCAAGCCAGAGACAAGGACACACTGCAACCACAAAAATGAATATACACACCCACTCCTGACTAACACAAATGACTGCTGCTTGTTACCAATGACAGCTCCCTTCCATCCTCCTGCTTGAGATAAAACGCACTCATCTGCTCCATGCTTCCTGATGGCATGGCACCAACTTATTATAGAATTGCTCCTACTCTCTTCAACTCTCCTGAAAACTACCCTGCACATGCCCAAAACCTATAAGATGCCCTCCTGCCCTTAACTCCCTCTTACAGAGGTGCCCTGTGGTTCTCCAGTATGTGTTCTTTCATGCTGGAGCAAGCTAAAAAACAAAACTTTTTGACTACAGGTGTGTTTCTGATGGTCTTTGCCTGGTGAATTTTGATACCAACTACCCTTGAATACAGCTTTGAGCAAATCAGGCCTCCAGGACTCATCTCTCTTCCTTCCTGAACCTTCTAGCTCTGTGCTGAATTTATGGCCTAAGACCTGCTGTTCACCTCTTTGTGGAAAAGCCAGCAGCAGATCTGAGAGATCTGAGACTGCAATTGGATTATGTCACTGCCTCCTCCTGGATGATCCTAATGCACATAATACTTGTAATGACAGCTGTTGTTTCTATCTTTTCAGTATCTCTGTCAGCACCTTGCTTTCCCTGGTAGTCCCCCTCCACTACTCCAGATGGACCTGTATCTAACACAGCCCCCCAGTATCATGCGATCTACACTTATCAAGAACCCCATCCCCTGGGCACAATAATTAGGCCTGGGATGAGGACATGACATTGGAAGATTTCATTATTTTTCTGGGATCTCGAACTGTATATAGGGCCTCATTCTGCCTGCAGCCATCTTCCTCAGTTGTCCGGAAGAACAGACTGAAGACTGAAGCAAATCTACACCAGGATATAAAGGTAAGAGTTAGAGAGATAGCTCTGGCTACACTGGTTGAGCTCCTGGATATAGCCATACCTGAAGCCAGAAGCCCTCATTCTTTCCAATACTATGAGCCAACAAATTTCTTGGGTATTTGAGCTAGTTTTACTGGGTTTCTTTCCCTTGCATCCATGACAGTCTTGACTAATTCAGAAATGAGCACCTGGAAAAGAAAGCATATTAAAGGAAATAACTTGAAATGTGAAATTGGCTGAGCAAAGGTGAGGTAGAGGGCCGCCACATACATGCCTGGGTTGCCAAAAAAATACATACAAGCGGACACTTCGGTCATTGTTGCTCAAGCAGTAGTTCGCCGTAATCAGAAGTGTCTGGACTCTGATGGTAACCACTTTGAGCACCTCTTGTAATTGAAGAAGTCAAACGTGACTTTTATTCATCTTTGCTATTGGTGTATATGGAGTATTACAATTTTAATACAATTTTCCTTTCTTAAAATGTGTATACATTCTTTTGGCACCTTCTGTATATATTCACTATAAGTGAATAGGGCTCCCAAGATTTGCGCAGTGCACAATCTGCCCGGGTGTATATGGCAGTCCTATACGCCCTGTAGAAAAGGTTTCCTCCTAGGAAACTGTGAATCTTTGTTATGTGGAAGAAAAATAGCTGATTAAATTGTTGCCTATTTTATGTTGGGACTGTACCATGTGTCTCTTGAGACTGTGGCTTTACGAACTTTGGAGAAAAATATCAGGATGTTGGAATATAAACAGAGATTAGCATCTACTCAATTTTGTGAGATTGCCAGAGCTGAATTCTCTGCCCCAAACTAAAAGCCGAAGTTAGTAATGAGGTAGGAGATAAGACTGGGGTTATGAGAGAACTGGGAGGGGGGGTGTCCTTGATGCCCCAGGCTGCTCTCTGACATTGAACCATTCCCTGTCTATAAAGGAAACAATTACCCTCACAGGGAAGAGCCTATTAGCTGTCTTTCCACCTTCCAGACTGTAACCTGGGGCAAGGTAAATGCTAAGGAGATGGGCAGGCACAGGTCTGTTGCTAGAGACAGTATCCACCAAGGTTGGACTCCAGACTCAAAGATTCCCACGCCGATTGGGAAACCAAATCACTTGGGGTGGACAAGTGAGCTAGGCCATCCAATCACACAGCATTTCATTCCTCTGGGCACAGTGATTGGTTCATGGCTGTGCATGTGACTCAAATGGACCGATCACAGTGTTCCTTAAATTCCAATATAAGGAGTTGGGGGAAGATGCCCCTCCTTCCTTTGGGGCTTTTTATTCGGAAGGATTTGGGTTACCAGTGTCCTCTTTTGCCACCCTTGGAAGGACGCAGGACTGTGAGATGGCAAGGGAGAGAGTCCTGATACTGAACTAAGCATGCCTGATGTTAGACCTAATTCCAGACTTTCGTGATTCTACGTTAATAAAATCTCTTTCTGCTTGAGCTAGATAGAACTGGATTTTTGTCACTTGCAACAAAAATGACTTAAGACGTTCATAAAATTTAGACACCATTCATTGAGCTGCAGTTGAATGCTAGGCCCTGTTCTGAGCATGGTTTGTGTGCACTTTAATCCTTGTAACCACTCGATGAAGGAAGAGCTATTGCCACCCCCATTTTACCAATGAGAAAAGTGAGGGTCAGAGCATGAAGTCACTTGTCCAAGGACAGATAAGTGGCAGGTCTGAATTCTGCTGCTCGGTGATGTTTACCTTTGACAAAGTTGTCTCCCTTTAACAATAAAACCGTATCCCCACGTGCAATCCTATTTTATTTATCTTACTTCATAAGCCTTTTGGGTTTTATACTTCACACAGAAATGCTTTTTTTTTCCCCAGGTGAGTGGGATATAGGAGGCTTCGATATAAATCCATAAAGTACGTCCAGAATCATGATGATGTAGTGTCTTTCTGCATTGATTAAACATTTACAGTAAAGTTTCTCTTCTTTCCTAGGTCTGGTCAGTTCCATTGTTAGAAAACGCTTCAAGTTTTGCTGAAATCTGCCTCCTTGTAACTCCTACCCTTTGTTCCTCATCTGGTGTCTGAGTTGCTGCTTTAAACCATTCCTAGAACCAGGGAGGAGCAGAAATAATCCTGCAACCAGAGCTACATGGAATTGAACACCAAAGCAAGCCTCCTGAACTTCCTGGAAGGAAGGAAAAGCTTTTTTGAGTAGTCTGACCAATAAGCAGACCAGCTTCATCAGGAGGGCCTGATTTTGTCCTGGGAATCATTATAGGACGGGTTTATTGCAGTGGTTCTCAACCAGGGGCAAGCCTCCCTCTGTCCCAGGGGACACTTGTCAATGTCTAGATTTTTTTTTAACAAAATTTTATTAGTGGAGAGTATTGGGGAACAGTGTGTTTTTCCAGGACCCATCAGCTCCAAGTCAAGTAAGTCATTGTTTTCAATCTAGTTGTGGAGGGCACAGCCCACTGGCCCATGTAGGAATAAAACCGGTGACCTTAGTGTTATGAGCACTGCACTCTAACCAACTGAGCCAACTGGCATTTTTGATTGTCATAACTGGGTGGGAGAGAAGGAGTGTGCTAATGGCATGTAATGGTTATAGGTCAGAGATGATGTGAAACATACTATAATGCATAACATAGCCTCCAACAACACAACAACAAAGAATGATCTTATCAAACATGTCAGTAGTACTGACACTGAGAAATCTTTATCATGAAGTTAATTCAGAAGAGTGTCATGTACATCTTTAGTGGAAACAAGCAAAAGATGTGCAACCAAAAGGACCATTTTGTCCCTGTAGGACCCAAAGCTGGACTCCTGTCCTTTCTTTGGAAATGAAAACCTGGCTCCACACAATTGCTGCCCATAGGGAAAGGGCTCCTGGTCAGGTTTGAGGTTGCCTCTTAGTGGCCCATGAGATTGGGGGCCTTGATCTCTGAAGATCTGATTACACGGTCAGGGAGTTGTATTCATTATTTGGAGTCAATTCTCAAGAGCCTACAGAGGCAGAACCTGGCTACAGCCACCAAGACCCATCTTATCCCAGACCGAGCCAGCTTCTTAGTGTTGTCACCAGACCCCAGAGCGGCAAGATGGGGCGCTGTCCAAGGTGCTAGTCCTTGACTTGCTAAACAGGGTCACCCATGGGCTTCAGGGCCCCCACTCTACCCTCCTCCTTCCCACCTGTTTCATGTTATTGTTGTCTGGACACATATCCCCTTGGACCTCATTATTTCCTGATGGATTTTGTCAGTCCTGATCTGGGGGCCAGTTGCCCAGCCATCCAGTGCACCATTCAGCTCCCAGCCTCTGCACACAATGGAGGAAATTGCTGGACCATTCTCAGTGCGTCCTCCCCATAACCCTTCTGAGCCCCACCCAGTCTCTCAGTCATTGAAATCTCCTTCCCACACCCTCAGCTCCCTCTTCCCTGTTCGTCTTCGTCTTTAGAAGGGAAGTTCTCTCCCTCTTTGACCCCCAGCCACACAGTGATCCAGGTGTGTATTTCTCATTTATAACGTTCGAATGAGAGCTACTATTTATATTCACTTTACAGATGAGCAAACTGAGGCTCAGAGGGGTGAAATGTCTTGCCCAAGGCCATTACCCAGTACATGGAGGAGTCAGTATTTGGACACTGTCCATTCAACCCCAGGAGCCTGATTTCTCAACCCATCACCACACTGCCTCTGTTCAACACTCGATCCTTTCCATGTCATTCAGAACTTGTCATGGCACCTGAACACCTTGTATTGAGTCTGACCACCACGCCTTTGCACAGGCTGGCATGGCCTCTCTGCTCAGAGTGGGGCAATCTCCAGAAGTGTCTGTTCAGAGTCTTCTTGATGGAGTAATTATCACTTGTACAGCCCCCACTCCTCTAAGCATACTTTTTCATGGCCGACTGATGGAGAGGGGGGGATGTTGCGAAGGTGGTGTTTGTTTATTGCTGACTAGGTCATGGGTAGGTAGGTGTCTGGAAGGCTTGAGGTTTTACCTTTCCACCCCTGCAGCTCCACTGGGGAGGGGAGCCCAGTGGCACGTGGCTCTCCTGGAAGTTGCCCAATCTCAGCACTGCTGGGCCCTGGTACTTGAAGGCAAACTCGTCCTTGTGTTGGGTTGAGAAGAAGTGCTGTCTACCCAGCGGGGGCTCCATGTGGCTATACTTGCACTGTGGAGTCAGAGTGGGCAGCCTAGCAGAGCAGCCTGGAGGGTGGCTGACCCACCCGGGCCACCCTATGGTCCCTGCCCCACCCTGGGAGCATCAGAGCCTGGTGACGAGCTCTGTGGAGGTAGGCAAAAGTGGCCCCAGTTTGGGCTGACCCAGGAGCTGGATGAGAAGCTGGAGAGAAACTGGATGTGGGGCTGGAATGACCCCAGGACTGGGCCGACCCCAGGACTGGGCCTACCCCAGGCGACTCTGAGCTAACCCTCAGCTTGTGGTATAACCATGGCTGGTAATACGAAGATGCCCCTGACCTAACCTTGACATGACCTTGGTGGTGAGTTTGGGATGACCTTGAGGAGGCTGGGATGACATTAAGATGACCCTGAGCCTGGGGTGGCTCTAGAGTGACCCTGAGAGGACTTGACAGAAAATCTGAGTCTAAGGTGACAGTGTAAGCATCCTGAGAGAACTACACTGATTTGGGGGGGTTACCTGTTCAGGGAGGTGCCCCTCCCCCTCTCTCACCCGCTGTAGCATCTCCTCAGTCATGGAGGCTGGAGCTGTTCTGTGCGGTTTCAGCATCTTCTGGTTCATGGTTAGCAAATCTGGTTCTGCAGATTTGGGTGAGGGATGGCCGAGCTGAGTGGCGGAGGGAGGAGAGGCAGGCCCCAAGGGATAGGGACTTGCGAAATAAAGAATGGGGTAAGGGTTCAGGGCTAAGTCTGGGCCAGTGCTGAAGTTGAAGCCGGGATGGATTAGTAGGCGGGGAGGAGGGAGGAACCGGGGCGGGACTGAAGCCAGGGGTTGGGCAAAAACAGACGTATGTTGGAGGTGGGGCCAGATAGGGTAAGCTAGGGAATCAGGGGGCGGGACCAGAATCTGACAGAGGAAAAGGGTGAGGCTACGGTCATGCAGGGGGCTATGGTCCCATGCGGAGGTGGGGAGTGGGGGTCATGACCAGGAGTGGGTGGTTTGTCCAGGTTCAGAATTGGGATCTTGGTCCATGGGGTGGGAGCCAGCTCTTCAGGAGGCGGAGCCAGAGTTGGGCAGTGGGCGGAGCGGGACCTACCAGGGGCGGGACCAGAACTGTGGCAGGGGTGGGGCGAGGCTGCACTCACCGCCTGTGCCCTCCGGCAGGTTGCTAGGCAGCAAATGAAGGTTGGGGGCTCTATGGGGATGTTGCGTGTCAGGGGGGCAATAGGCCGAGCCCATGGAAGTCCGGAAGAACTGTCCCAGAAGCTTTGACTCCCCTAGGGTCACGTGACCCTGCAATTTCTCATGAGGCACGTGGCGGCTGGATGGCTTGGTCGCGGGTGGCGGCTGTAGGACCACATGGCACTTGGGAAACTCCCGCGTCTGGGATGGCCCAAGGCTCGGTTGGAAGGAAGACATAGATGGGCACTGCATGACCTTGGACAGATCACACCCTCTTTGGGCCCTACGTGATGGAGCTGGAGGTTGGTATGCTCTCATTTTACAGGCGGGGCGACTTGTCTAGCGGCTTACCCTAGATCACGCAAATAGATCCAGGGGATCCCCCCACACATATCAAGTTTACTTCTACCTCAGGGCCTTTGCACATACTATTCATTCTGCCTGGGAAGCTCTTTTCTCTGATGAGCCTTGCCTCTTTCCCCCTTCCTGCTGACCTGGCCATAGAAGAAGTGCATGGAGGTGGTGAGGCTGCCTGGGCCCGGGCACCGAGTTCCTTCCAAGATGTGCGACTCCGGAGTCTGGTCATGGTGAAGACAAAAAGGCTCTGCCAGTGGCAGAGTAGATGCTGAGCAGCTCTAGGAGGCTGGAGTGGGAGTAAGGGGCAGGGTAGCCAGCAGGCTCTCACCTGGCTCCTGGGCACAGAAGTGCTCGGCACTGGTAGTCCTGTCATGGAAGAGGCCATCTCCAGGACGAATATTCACACAGTGGGTGTAAGTGGAAGCCTGGGCCTTGTCATACCTGCATATAAGGTATGCAGGGTATCATCTGATCTGGGCCCTTGCAACTCCCAGGAAAAGGGTAGGCTTCCCAGCGGCCAAGCCATGCAGTGTTAATGGTGGGAGACCTGGCACAACAGTGGGCCTTGCTTGAGGGTGATGGAGACCTCAAAGTCACCGTATTGGCCCTAGAGCCTTAGGTGGCACACTACGCATGTCACTGAGAACCCTTTGGTCGAAGGCCATGGTCCCTTGTGCACCTGTCTAGGGGCAGACCCTGAGGCCTGTAAGCTTGTTTCTGCTCTGAACACAGGGGCCCATAGCCAATCTTGAAGTCTCCCAGTACCACGCTGGAGGAGTCCTGTAAGTAGACAGGGGCAGTGGGAAGGGCAAGGCCACCAAGCCCCCCATCAGTGCCCTCCCCAGCGGCACCAGCCCAGCTTTGATTTACCCTCTTACACATCAAGGCAAGTGGGCCCAGCAGTGCCTGGAACTGTCTCTGGTAGGAGGTCCTGTCATCTGGTCTCCTGTGGTCCCACTTGAGGGGGTTGGGGCCCCCTGAGCATAGGCAAGAAGACAGAGAGAATGGGATTGAGTCCCTGGAGCTTCAGGCCCACTGGATTCTTTGCTGGGAAGGGGAGGTGGAGTCCTGACTAGCCTAACCTGAGGGCTGTCTGGCAAACACCAAAAATAACAATGATAACAAGAATCACTAGCAAGTATTGAGCCAGGCATTCAGGTTAAGTGCTTTGCACCTCATTTTGGGGGCTGGTATTATCCCCACACACACTTTACAGCGTCTGTGAGGCTCAGAGAGGTTAGAACACACAGCAATTCAGAACCAGAACTGAATCCAACCCAGGTCTGACAACACCTGAACCCAGCTTGAAGGGATTCTGACCAGTGATGTCCACCAGCAGTTCCCATGGAGTCATAGAATTGGAAAAAAATCACACGAATGACAGCGACTCTGTTGAGAATGATAGCTACTCTGTTGAGTTCTCTCTATGTGCCAGGTTCATCATGCACTCTTACGCTCTTTTTGCTTTGCTAGCTCCTGTGAACTGGAGCCCTGTTATTGCTCTGATTTTGCAGGTGAGGAAAACTAAGGCTGGGAGAGGTCTCAGAGCCATACACGTACTAAGGCAACAGGGCTGGGGTGGGGGTGGGACACTAAGCAGATGTGTCTGACCCCAAACCAACACTCATGATTTCTGCCCAGGGCGCAGCCCCCCTGAAAAGATTCAGGCCATGCCCTTTCTAGGGATGCAGAAACTAAGGCTCAAAGGAGGTTCCAGGGTTTCTCAGCCCCGCACTATTGCCCTTTGGGGCTGGATAATTATTGTGGGTGGCTGTTCCTGGCCTTCACCCACTACCTCCTCCAGCGTAACAACCAGACCTTGCCAAACGTCCCTTGGGGGAGGGCGCAGAGTTCCCGCCCTCCTTGAGAACCTCTGGGTTGAGCAAATCGCACAACAATCACCCAAGTGCCTGCAGGATGCGCGGGGCTGCGGGCACACGTCGTGCTGCGGGAACAGTGCCTGGTGCGTGGTGGGCGGGATGCGCAGCTTGACTGGGTCCCCGGGCGGCACTGAGTCGCGATCGAAGACGAGGCGCGCGCCTCGGATCTGCTCGCTGGCGCGCGCCGGTGACTCAGGCCAATCAAAGTGGGCCCGCGTGGTAGAGAGGAAGGAGCGGGCGCGCGCGTCCGCGTGCACGTGCAGGTGGCTGGTCCGCATGGCGAGCGTGTGCGCCCGCGCCCGCACCCTCTCCTGCCCCGGCGACGGCGTGCGCGGCAGCGCGAACGCGCACTGCGTCTCTGACTCGCGCCCCTCGCTGGCCCAGCGCGCGTCCCGCTGGAAAAGGGACGCCTCGGGCGGCGGCGGGCACCGCGGCGTGCGAGGGACGCCAGGGTGGGCCTGGAAGTCTCGATGCATGGTGGAGAGCGTGGCGCCCACGTGCAGCCGCAGGTCAGGCCCCAGCGCGAAGTGCGAGGCCTTGAGGAAGTCCAGCCGAGCCATCGGGCTGTGCAGCAGGGCGCCCGCGGCCATCGCGGGACTCGGCGCCACCTGCGAGGGGGTGGGGACAAGGGATGGAACAAGTGCCGACCAGGACCGTGAGGCCTTTTACTCCTTACTGTGTGCCGGGCACTGGGCTCGGGACTGGGGACATGGTAAGAAAGAGTCGCAGCCCCTGTGCTGCCCCCAGGGAAAGTAAGATAAGAATAATCATTCATTTGGCACTTACTGTGTGCTAGGTGGGGTCCTAGGCCCTGGGAGGACGGTACATCAGTTAAAGAAACAGACCAAGAGCCCTGCCCTTGTGGAGCTGACAATGGTGTGGGGAGGTGTCTAATCTAATCTAATCTTTTGCAGAGTAAGTAGAAGGTGGGAACAGAAGTCACACAGAGTAGAAGGATGAGGGTTTAGGGTGGAAGGGTTGCAGTTTTAAAAAGGAAGCACCACTGAGACCACAGTTGAGCAAAGACCAGAAAAGCATGAGAAGGGGCATTTGGGTCTCTGGGAGAATAGCATTCCAGGCAGCTGCAACAGCAGGTGCAAAGACCCTGAGGCTGGCACAGAGTGAGCAACGGGGAGAGCTGCAGAATTGACCTCTGCATTCTGCAGTTTGTCGGATATGGGAACCCCCTCTCCTCACTCTCAGTCAGTTGTTAAGGCTATGGCTCTCCCCTCCTTCATGTCTGGGAACCTACTTCTGTCTCTCTGCCCAACCCAGTCATGTCCCATCTCTGCCATACCTCTCCTCCCCGGTCTTCCTGCCCTCTGCAATTGTCCTGGGCCCTGATCCCTTCCTGTCCCCACCTCCCACTTTTCTGACTTTCACTCCAGGATCCCAGTATCCCATTTAGTCAACTGGGACTTCCTTGCCTTCGCTCAGAGCATAGGTGTCTGCCCTACTCTCATCCCTTACCCTTGGAAACCAGCCCTGCAGGTGCTAGCAACACCCCTGGCTCAGGCTCACCTCCTGCCGGAAGTCCTCCCAGACCACTTCAGCCCACAACTACTTGCTCATGTTGACCTCCAGAAAACACACGTCAAGTATTTTTTTTTTTTAACGAAACTACAGTTTTTAAGTGTCTACGTTTGTTGCTTTTTCCATAAATTTGTCACCTAAAATAGTTGAGTCGAGAAGACGTCAAATGCTTTATGGGAGAATCTGACAACTGAAATTCCTAGCTGGGTCACCTTGGAATAAGTAACCGGGCTCCTATGAGCTTCAGTCTCTTCATCAGGGATGAAGATAGGGTACCTACCTCAAGCGGTGGCATGGGGACTAACGAATCTTAGAAAATACGCTTGGCACGGGGCTGACCGTCAAGACTCCCTCTGTCTCCGGTCTCCCAGAGCATGCTCACATGCTCCTCCCAAGGCTGCATCCAAGGGTTGTCCAGCCCTGCCCATTGTGACCCAATGAGCTTCCCCAGACAATGCTGTCACAATGGTCCCCCAGCCATCTGGTGGCAGCTGGGAGAAAAATCAAGAGCAAGACCATAGGATCCTGCTTCCTGAGAGTTCAGAGAGCCTGCCTGCCAAGTGACTTGACTTTTTTTTTCTTTCAGACTTTTATTTATTTAAGTGTGTTTTTCCAGGACCCATCAGCTCCAAGTCAAGTAGTTGTTTCAATCTAGTTGTGGAGGGAGCAGCTCACAGTGACCCATGTGGGGATCGAACCGGCAACCTTGTTAAGAGCACCGTGCTCTAACCAATGGAACTATCCGGCTGCCCCCGTGACTTGACTTCTTGAAGTCTCGGTTTGTCATCTGGAAAATGGAGCTGGGAATGGTAACCACTTTGGAAAGCAACACTGGGGATTTAATGCAGTAGGCTGCTGGTGTCTCTTATTATTATTTCCCCAAATTTTCTTTTTCATCTGCTTCCTAATCTTCCCACGAAAGATGGGCCAATCTTTGAGTCAGTGCCCACCCCCTCCAGCCCCATGCAGTTGAATGAATTTGGGCTTATTACTAGTTGCCGTGAAGGCGAACACACTCGTGGGGAACTGGGGGCATCTTAGAAGGGTGTGAAAAAGGGACTTAGCAGACTTGGGCTTGTCTTAGTTACTTCTGGGGAGGTTTGAGGAAGTGGGGCTTTGCTCTACGCTTGATGCTTTTACTGATTGGAAGTCTGACTTTCTTATTTGAGATGATTTGACCAAAAAAATGTATATATAACAACAGAAAAAGGGAGATGGGAGTTCATGCTTAATGGGCGCAGAGTTTCAGTTTGGGATGATGAAAAAGTTCTGAAGTTGGATGGTGGTGATGGTTGCACACCAACCTGAAATCACTTAATACCACTGAACTGGACACTTAGAGATGATTAAACTGGTACATTTGATGTTATGTATGTTTTACCACAATAAAAACATTTTTAGAAAAGAAAAAGCAATTTCTTAAAAAAAAAAGTAAAAACCAGATGAAATAAATATATATATATAAATATTATATATATTTACATACATATATATAAATTATTTATATATATAAATATATATAAATAGTATATATAAAAATATATATATAAATATTATATATATATAAATGTGTTCAACCTGTCTCAATTCATGATGCCAGAAATAACCTATTGAATGGGTTCTGTTTTTCTAATTCAGATATAACTGACATACCGCATTGTGAAAGTTTAAGGTTTACAACCCATTGATCTGATACATTTATATTGCAATATGATTGCCATTGTAGCATTAGGTAACACCTCTAAGGTATGATGTAATGATCATTTCTTCTAGTTTGGGAACAATTAAGATCTAGTCTCTGAGAAAGTTTAATGTGTATGATACAGTGTTTCTGTCTGTAACCCCTGTACTGAGTAGTAGGTCTTTAGGATTTATTTACTCACAGTGGCCCATGTGGTGATCGAACTGGCAACCCTGGTGCTATTAGCACCACGTTCCAACCAACTGAGCTAACTGGCCACCCAGGACTTATTTTCTAGTGGGTCCCTTTTCACTAAATTTAAGCAAATTTTTGTTTCGTCTATTGAGTTGAGGTCCTATCACCTGCTCCCTAGCCCCAAGCTCACCAAAAGGATTGGCAATATACGTTTCAGCCTAGTTCTCCTGCCTGCTGGAAAAGGAGGACCCACGAACATCCTGGGTGCTGTCAGGCAGCAAAGGGGGAGAGGTAACTCTGTTTTTGAGGATCTTAACTTGTATCAAACCGTCTAAGGAATGAAGCAAGAATAAAGCTGTGGTTGGTAAAGGAGCAGCACTACTCACATTAGCCAGGAAAAGTGAATGCCTGGTCGCTGTTGTGGTTTGGACAATGCTCACGTTTTGCCTGTGTTCAGACATGATTACGAGGGGGCTTGTTTTGTCTTGTTCCACCACGGTCACCTAGTGGCCTTGTCTGATGGTGGCATTCTGTGAAATTATTTATGTCCGGCAGGAGAACACCAGGGCCTTGCTGGGACGTTGCTAGGGCTAGCTCCTAGCAACACCAAGGCCAGCTGGGAATGCCAGGCTAGCTCCTGTCTCCTTCTCAAAGGTCAAGCAAGGTCTGCACTCACCAGATGGCAGAGGATGTTTGGAGAGCTGGGCAGTGCCTGGGAGGCTCACGGCTGCACCCTTGGTGCCTAGAGCAGGGCCTGGCACACAGTAGGCACCCAGAGAAATTCATTGTGCTTTCACAAGGCTGTCAGGCATAGTACAGGCTCACGAGAAGGGATCCAGCTGCTCGTGCAGGCTCTGAGGCCCTCTTCCCTCTGCAGACCTAGGGCTTGGCTTGTATGTTTTCTGCTGCAGCAACAGTGCCCCTGCATCCTAGTCTTAAGCAAGGAGCACTGTCACAAAGTGAAGGTCATGCCAGAGCATCACGTGAAAGGCGTACCCAGGGAACGCCCTAACCAGATAACTCCAGATGCAAGGTGGAGTGTGACCATCTGGATGGCTTTATCGGACTGCAGATGGGTGCACCACACCAAGTCTCAAACATAACATCAGCGCTCTTTGACAGCTCCTCACTCAGGCCTCAACTGACGAGCTGATAGCCACATCTGCACTTGGGGTTGGATGTGGGGGTTAGAGTCTCGGGATGTTGTGGGGCAGGTAGGCCTGGGGGTGGCAGGGGATTAGGGTCCAGGTGAGAGAGAATGTGGGCTCCCTATGGAGGGTGCTGTGGGCTGGGAAGAAGTGGGGGGATTCAAGGGATATTTTGGTGACTGTGGGGACATGGGAGGAGTTTGTGTGGAGAGAAAGAGGTAAGCATGATGTCCAGGTCTGCAGCTTGGTGGCTGGGTGGCTGGCAGGTCAGCTGTGAGATGGGGACATGGGAGAGCAAGATGTTTGGGGATGATGCTACGGGCAGTCTGGGACTTGTTGAGCACAAGGGGGCTTGTGGGATGGGCAGGTGGGAGCAGGAGGCAGATCAGGATTGGCGAGATGAGGGAGAGCCAGTGAAGAGGTGGCGAGAGAAGCTGTGGGAGTGGAGTTCTCCTAGGATAGTGTGCATGGAGCTGAGCCAAGAGAGGACAGGGAGCTGTGCCCTTGTTGTGAGCGGGACGTGGCTATCAGAGTAGCAGTCTCACCCGTGTGTGTCTTTCCACAATGTCAGATTTTATTAGAATAAAGATCTAGTCCTTTATTGGATCTAGTCCTACCGACTCAGTTTACCACGGCCATTAACCAAGGCTTCAGCCAGAGGATAGTCTCTAATAGTCGAGGTAGAGTGGTTTCACACAAGAAGGTCACACAGGTTTGTACGCAATAGGGTTAGGCAAAGCAAACAGTCTTACGAAAGAAGGATGAGAGAGAGTCCGGTGTTCAGCAGGAGTCCCTATGGTGCTGGGGTGTGTAGCGTCAGGCGTCAGGCCAGGCTGGTGAGATGGTCAGGAGACGAGGCTTCAAGTCTTTGGTCTGGGACGAGCGCAGATGCAGCGGTCAGCTCGTCAGTCGAGGCCTGAGCAAGGAGCCATCACAGAGCTCTGATCTTATGCTCAAGACTGGGTGCGGTGCACCCATCTGCAGTCTGATAAAGCCGTCCAGATGGTCACACTCCACCCTGCGTCTGGAGTTATCTGGTTAGGGCGTTCCCTGGGTACGCCTTTCACGTGATGCTCTGGCATGACTGTCACTTTGTGACTGACACAGCCATCAAAATTATTAGCATCCATTTTGTGTTCGTAACGAATGCTCTAGAAGGCCTTGCAGCCAACGACACTTATTGAGAACCTATTTTGTGCCAGGCAATGGGGATTTAGCTGTGACCAAGACAGATCTACATTCCTGCCCTGGTGGAGTTGACATTCTGTTGAGGAGAGACAACTAGAAGCAGCAAAATATACAATGGCATTTGATAGTGTTACAAGCTAAGGCGAAAACGAAGACAGCAGGAAACGTGGGTAGGAAATGCCCAGGGGGGTGTGATGGGGAGTTCTCATGAGAAGATGATCTTTGAATAAACATGAGGAGGAGGTGAGGGAGGGAAACATGCAGGCATCTGGTGGGAGAGCATTCCTGGCAGAGGGAACAGCAAATGCAAAGGTCCTGAGGCAGGATGTGTTGCAATTTCAGACAGGAAGAGCGATAGGAGTTGTAATCGAGAGGAAATATTTTGCAAAAGGTTATCAGTCAACATCATTAGTCATTAGGGAAATGCACAACAAAACTCTGGTGACATACCACTTCACATCCAGTAGGATGACTATAATAATAATTTTTAAAAGCAAAATAGAAGTGTTGGCAAGAATATGGAGAATGTTGTGCATCACTGGTGGGAATGTAAAATGGTGCAGCCAGTGTGGAAAACAGTCTGGTGGTACCGCAAAAAGCCAAACACTGTTACCATAGACCCAGCAATGACAGTAGGTATCTACCCCGAGGAATTGAAAGCAGGGACTAGAAGAACAATTACAGGCACACCATGTTTATAGCAGCATTATCCACAATAACCAAAAGGTGGAAACAACCTCAGTGTCCATCAACTAATGAAGAGATAAACAAAACGTGGTCCATCCATACAGTGGAATATTATTCAGCCACGAAAAGAATGAAATACTGATATAAGCGACAATGTGGATGAACCTCAAAAACAATTATGCATTATACTCGGTGAAACAAACCACACACAAATGGTCGCATATAGTTTGATTCCATTTATATGAAATTTCTAAAACAGGCAAATACATAGACAGGAGGCAGATGGTGGTTGCCAGGGCCTGGGGGAGGAAGGAATAGAGTGATTGTTTGAAAGAGGGACAGGGTCTCCTAGAAAGGTGATGAAAATGTTTTGAAAGGAGTGATGTTTGTACAACACATGAATGTACTAAGTGCCTCTGAATTGTACATTCTAAAATGGTGAATTTTACTCAGATTTAAAAAAAAAAGAAACAAAAACTAAAGTAAAATTTAAAAAAAGGAAACAGGTCGTGTTCACTTTTAGAAAAAAGTTAAATTTTTGGCTAGATAATACACGCATATTGCACAAAATTCAAAAGCTACCAAGTGGTATAGAGGTGAAAATCTAATTTCCTCTCCCCAGCCACCCAGTTACCGTCTCTGGAGCTGCTCCGGTTACCATATTCTTGTCGCTTCTTCCAGAACAATTCTGTTCCCTTCACTTTCTAAAAATGCCTTGTATGGTATTTTACAACAGCCACACGTGCTCACTATACATAAGCTACAATGTGGATGAACCTGAAAAACATTATGCATTGTGCTCAGTGCAGACAATGCAGAAAGGGTGAAACAGACATTAAAAAGGAAACTCTCCTTGAACCCAAGCTAACAGCTTGGTGATTTTGCTCGGCACATTCTTTGTGTGGGTGGTTGGGGGGACTGGTTAACTTTGTGGGTGGGTTAACTTGGAAAAGACAAGCCGCGCTGCGGGAGAAGGCAGCGAGCTCCCAGTACTGCCTCGGGTGCACAGGCCCGCAGAAGCGCACACGTAAAGAACTCACGGCACCCAACTCGGCTTGTCCCTGCAGCAGACAAAGGGCCGGCTGAGGGACAAAGGGTCGCAGCCGCGCCTGCGCAGAACCCTACCGGGGCGTGACCTAGCTAGCGCCCCGCCCCTCTCCCTGGCGCTGCGCGGTGACGTCACGGAGGAGTTGCCATGGCGGCGCTGAGCGGCCTGGCGTCGGCGCTGGAGTCTTACAGGGGCCGGGACCGCCTGGTGAGGCTGGGGCGGAGCGCGGCCTGAGGTCCTAGAGTTGGGCCAAAGCTCGGAGACCGGGAAACTGAGGCCAGAGAGGGGGCGGGGTCGCTCAGGAAACCCCATCGGAGAGGCCCAAGCTGGGCACCAACCCGGTCTCCTAGCGGTGGACATTTAAGTTATTCCGGCCAACCCGTCGTGGCTGGACATTTACCGTAGTACCAACCAAATCCTCACGCTTGGACATTTAGGATCTGACCAGATCACTGACGCTGGTCACTGGGTTGTCCCAAATAATCTCGTATGAGGATTTAGAATGTTGTGGGGCTCCCCCTAATGGCTGGAAATTGAGGTTGTGACCACATCCCCTCCCGTTGGGCATTTAGGTTGTTCCATCTGCGACCAGGGAGTCAGATTTTCTCAGTCCCAAACAGTCTCTCACACAAGTAGGCATTTCGGCTGTTCCAGGCAATTAGGTGGCTGGGCAATTATTAGGTTCCAACCAAATCCCCTAGGATTGGGCATTCAGGTTTTAACAACCCCCACCCTCCCCGCCCAAGGTGGACATTTAAATTGTAGCATTTTGCCATTACAAAGGGGCTGAACAGAGATCACAAGTGAAAATAATATATAATATATATAATAATATATAAAACAGGAAAAAGCAATTTCTGAAAAGCAGATGAAGTAGAGGGGTGGTGAAGCTGACCCAGTTCACGATGTCCCAAATCACCCATTGGGTGGGTTCCTTCTCACTAAAACAATTCAAGCAAATTATCCTTTTGTCTGCTGGGATGAGGCCGATCATGTCCCCACGCCCCAGCTTGATGCAAATACACATTTCTACCTAGTCCTCCTGCCTGCTGGGAAAAGGAGGACCCAGGAGGTGGGAAATGGGGTTTCGTGTTCTTGTCCCCATCACATCTGCCTCCAAAGGCTGTGACCCTCAGTGACATGAGCCAGTACTCCCTTAGAGCCTCCTCAGGGCCTTTTGGACAATGATGTCATACTTTTCCATTTGTCCCACCTACAGGTTTTTTTTTTGTTTTTTTTTTAACTTTCAGCTTTTATTAAACTCTTGTTGATTTAGACTCTTCCACTGGTTCATCCCATAGGGCCCATGGCCAGCTTAGTCCAGGAGCTGCGTCACGCTGACAGCTTCTGCTTTCCCACAGATCCGAACAGTGGGGTACTGTTGCCAGCTAGTTGGAGGGGTCCTGGTCGAACAATCTCCGGCCAGGTCAGAAGTGGGGACGCGCCTGTTGGTGTTGTCCTCCCAGCTCAGCCACTGCAGGACCATCCTTCGACTCTTCGATGACTTGGCTATGTTTATGTACACTAAGCAGTACGGCCTGGGGGCAGAGGTAATGGGGTATGTGCGGCTGTGGGAGGGGGAGCAGACTCCAGGAAGCCAGCATCTTATGGACTGGTCGAAACGAGTTATTTCGTTTCAATTTTACTTGCTTTTTGGAGATGATCAGATATTCTCATTTTAATTTAAATTGTAAAAATAGCTAATATGTTCACACATTCCTAAAGAGTATATAATTAATAAAAAGTCTCTCTCCTTCCTTTTTCCCCTGTCCCTAGTTTTCGTCCTCAGAGGCAGCTACTGTTCTCAGTTTCTTGTATTTCCTTCCTGAGGTATCCTGTACCCACACAGGCAAATACACATTGTTTACATGAATCATTGTGTACCACGGACACTCTTCAGCCACTTACTTTTTTCACTTAGTGTAGCTTGGAGGGCATTCCATATCAGTTCAAAAAGAGGTCCTTCTTTCTTAATGGCCATATAGCACTCTACTGTGTAGTAGGACAGGGATTCATTTAACCGATCCTCTGGCGCTGGACATGTAGATTATTGATAACATTTTGCTGTCACAGCACTACTGCATTATTCCACATGAGTGCCAGTAGGTCTGTGCTCCTCACTCGGGGGAGAACTTGTCCCCCCTGGGGACATTTCACCAGGGGATGGGCTGACAAGCTGCCCTGGGGTGCCCTGCCCATTCCACCTGCGCTCTCAGGGCCCCTATTCCATACTCAGATGCTCTCCTGTTCTGCCTCGGTGCCCGGGCCTGATCGTCCCCTCTCCAGTGTCTCCCTGGACCTGCCTCCAGTTTTGACACCCATTTCCTATCCTCTTGGCTTAGGGCACACTTGCTGTGCATACCTGGAGGACCCCGTCCCCCAAACATCTCCTCTGCAAAGACTCCCTTGAGTCCTCAGGAAAGGGGTGGGGGCCTCTGTATATCCCTCGGCCAGAACAAGACCCCTTTTGTTAGTCCCATGTTTGTGTGTCTGGGTTCCCTCTGCCCCTGTGAGTGTGTCTGTCTCCCCACATAGGCTGGGAACTCCCTGTTTCTCAGAAAATGGAGGGGGGGGGATGAGCACATTAGAATGGGGACATGGGGGGCTGTCCTCATGGAGGGGTGAAATGTGTCAGAATGCACCAGAAGGTCTCAGGCGGAATGGGGGAACTGTAGTGAGTTCAGAACCCCACTGAGGCAGGATCACAGCTGGCCAGAAGGAAGGACGGGACAGCATCACCAAGCATTGATGGGGGTGAGAAGGGGTTGCTGGGAAGACAGATGGGGGGGCAGGCAGCAGCTAGGATGAGGAGGGTAAAGGCAGGGAAGTGATGGACAAAGCTGGGGGACCCCACCAGCTTGTCGGCCTCGAGGGACACGGGCCTGAGGGGGCGTGGTCTTGAGGAGGCATGGTCATGAGGGGCGGGCCTGCGAATGTAGCCCCAGGGACCAGGCTCCTGCAGCCTCTATGGTTCTGCAGTTCAATGGCTTGAGGCCCTTCTCTGTATGAGGTGGGGCAGGTGGCAGCTTACCCTGAGCACCTCACTTTGCCTGTGGGGATGGTGACTCAAGCAATGCAGCATAGTACAGCCTGGTGTTGCCACCCTGTCCCGCTCTGCCTGGTCAGGCTTCTCCGCAGGCCTGCCTGCCTGCCTCGCTCCCCTCTCCGTCCTGTGCAGAGTGGCTGGAAGTCTGTGGTGGGGCAGGACGGCTGTGAGGCAGGGCGTCCCAAGTCATCGTACAAGGGGATCATCTGGGAACTTAAAAAAAATGTAAGGCTTTTGTTGGCATGGTCTGGGCCCCTAATATGGGCAGTGAGTAGGTCCCACTCCAGGCCCATCCCCCTCTCCTGGTCCTGCAGGAAGACGATGTCTTTGTCCGCTGTGTATCTGTCCTGAGCAACTTGGCCGACCAGCTGTACTACCCCTGTGAGCACATTGCCTGGGCTGCTGACGCCAAGATCCTCCAGGTGGATTCTGCTTGGTGGTGGTCGCTGAGCACGGCCCTCTGGGGCCTGTCCCTGCTCCTGGGGATTGCCAGGTAAGCAGTGCACTGCCCACCAACAGGCTGGAAGAGGGCACCTGAGATACCTGGGTGGGTTGGCAGACAGGCTGGAAGTGCCTGGGTTGTGCCACTCCTACTTTTCCTCCTCTGGTCACCACCTCACTTTGGCTGCTGTAACAGAGGACGACAGTGTGGTGGCTTTGAACAACACGAGTTGATTATCTTACAGTTCTGGAGGTTGGAAGTCCAAAATTGGTCTCACTGGGCTGAAATCAAGGTGTGGACAGGGCTGTGATCCTTCTGGAAGCTCCAGGGGAATATCTGTTCCTTGCCTTTTCCAGCTTCTAGAATTCCTTCCTGTTTTCCTTGGCTCGTAGCCCCTTTCTCCATCTTCGAAGGTGCATCACTTCAGCCTCTGCTTCCGTCGTCAAGACTCCTTTTCTGACTCACCTCCTGCCTCACTCTTATGAAGATCCTTGTGATGATATTGGGCTCCCCAGATAATCTCTCATCTGAAGACCCTTAACTCAGTGCCATCTACAAAGTCCTTTCTGCCATGTAAGGGTCCTGGGGCTTAGGGTGTGGACATCTTTGGGGGCTATGATTGTGTCCATTGGGTCCAGGAAGAAGCAATAACTCTATGGCCTGGACAGAAGTGGCAGGCCTGGCTGCCTGTACCTGGGTCCTGCTTGCCTTGTCCTCAGCAAACGTTCCCAGATAAACAGCCAGGAATTCTCTGACTGGCTCCATGCTTTTGAAAACCATAAGGTTTCTAGAACTCTCAAATAATTGTTTCCTCCCACATATTTTCCTGTCTGAAAATTTGCTGAGCAGGTTTGTTCTGAGTCCCCTGCCCTAGAAAGCACAGGCAGAGCGGGACCTCCCCTGGCCAAGTTTCGTGGAAGTGAAGGTCTCTTGGATCCCTGAAGGGGAGCCCCTGACCTTGGGGGTGGGCAAGGCCCACATCTGCTGTCATTTGTTTCTGGGCAAGACGCTCAAGCCCAGTTACAGATGCCCTAATTATATACTTCTTGGAGATAGTCTGGAAAATGAACAAATCCAAAGTAGAAGATTCAGTCTGGTGATCCCCACAGTCTGCTGATCCCCCCTCTATACTCTGGTGACTCTTCCCAACCTTTGATCTTACATTTTGGACACATTTTCACTCACCGCTGATCTTGTTTCAAGGATGCAGCTCCTTCTTGATCTGAGTTCTCTTCATGGTCACTTGTCAGTGTGTCAGGAGCTTGCTTCCCCTGTCTCCTCCTGGCGTTGACCTTCCCCGTGTGCTCGGTGTCTCTGGCAGGGGCCCAGGCTGGGCTCTGGACCCTTGCGGCTGCAGTTCCCAGGGGAGCCCTGGCTCATGGCCTCTCCTCAGAGTGCCTTGTGACCTCTGGCCCCAAGAGACCTACCATTCCTGTTTTAGGAGCAGCCTTGGTTTCATTCATATTAAAAAAATAGATTTTAAATGTTACAACAGTTTAAGGTCCACCCACAGTAAAACTGAGCTGAAAGTAAAGAGATTTCCCACACACCCCTGCCCCTGCAGCTTCCCCTAATGCCAACATGGCACCAGAGTGGCACCTTTGTGACAGTTGAACCTACATTGACACGTCATCACCACCCCGAGTCCATGGTCAACATTAGGGGACACTGTTGCACATTCCGTGGCTTTGGACAGATGTATGACAACACATGTCTACCACTGGACTGTGACATGGAGTATTCTCACTGCCTTAAACATCCTCTGAGCTCTGCCTACTATGCCATTCGTTTTTAGAGTGTGTATTTTCTCCATCATTTCTCTATTTGGTGTGAGCAACGGTGTGGGGGTCGGGGAGCATTTAGTGTGAGCTGGTCATGACCAAGTTGCCAGAGAATCCCCCGGGAGGTGGCTGAAATGCAGATGCCTGGGCCAGGCCCCCAGAGGATCTGAGTCCATGGGTCTGGTGGCCTCTAGGAATCATTTTCCCTAGTGCCCCAGGTGGCTGTGCTGCAGATCCACTTACCTCACTGCAGGTGCTTCCCTGTGTCCTCTAGTCTCTGGGGACGTGTCACTTGGATAGGTCCACGGTGGCTGAAGTCTGGCTGGGGTCAGCCCTGCAAACGGCAGGCGGGCTGACCTCAGCATAGTCACATACCTGCCTCCTCCCCAGCCCGGCTGCACCATGCTGCCTGCATGCACCATGCATGACAGGCTGCTCGCCTGCTAACTGCTTCCTCACCTAGAGACACCAGCTTTCAGGGGCCCAGGTGGTTGTCAGACTCACCTCACACAGACTGGTTGGAGCCACTTGTTAGAGAGCTCGGCACCCGTGACAGGGAAGCTGTGGCCGCGGTGGCAGGAGGCAGGCGGCAGAGCCTCCTCTTGGGCTGGCATTGGGGAGCAAAGTCCTGCGCCCCCACTCTGCTCTCGCGCCTCCTGTGGAGTGTCCTGTCTCCCTCTGTGGTGTTGCAGGTCCCTGTGGATGGTCCTGAAGCTGAGAAAGAAGCTGAGGAGCCCCACGGAGGCCTTCACCAGGTACGTGTGGCGTTTTGTCTAGGAGAAAGGCTGGCTTCCTCTCCTGCAGGCTGGGGCCCCCGTGGGTTCCCCAGCTGGGAGGTGCTCGGAGTCACCAGCAGTTACCAGCCCCGCCCCTGTGCAGGGCCCGTGCTGGGGCGGGATTGGCATGAGCTCACGCAGCCTCCGGGTGGATGGTGGTCCTCGTACAGATGAGGAAACCAAGGCTCACTTGAGGCCCCAGAGGCAGGAAACAGCAGAGCCAGGCCCCCAGGGCTTTGCCTTCATGGCTGTGTTCCCAGCAGAGAGCGTGATAGGTGATGGAGTCAATTTCCTGAGGACCATCGTCATTGTCACTGTCTCTTCCTGGGAAAGAACTGGAACCTGCCCACTGACCAGCCCCCACCCCACCTCCCGGACTGATCCCAGGGCATCGGGAGGACTGAGGTGTGGCTGCCAGTCACGCCCTGTTCACGCTATGGGCTCCCTTTGGGGGTTGTGACGGGGACCCCTCCTCACTCACAGGCGGGGCCCGTGGTCACTCATTTCCCTTCCCCGAGCATCTCCTCTTTGCTCCCACAGCCAACTGCCCCAGAGCAAGTGGAGGGCCCTGGAGGCCCAGGTCCAGTCGGAGGTGCTGACTGTCCTGAGTAACCTGGCTGACCTGGCGAACGCTGTGCACTGGCTGCCCCCGGGGGTCCTGTGGGCCGGCCGCTTCCCCCCGTGGCTGGTGGGCCTCCTGGGCACCGTCTCTTCCCTCCTCAGCGTGTACCAGGCAGTCCGGGCTGGCGGCCGGGCCGATGCCACCACGCCCTGACATAGCCTGAGGGTGTGGGCATACCGCTGGGACCCCGATGGAGGGACCCTTTCCCCAGAGCAGAAATCACCAGGGAAGGGGCCTGGGTCTCTCACTGAGCAAAGCAAGGTCAGGTGTGGGGAGATGCAACCCAGAGAGCTCCTGGAGCAGCCTGGGTCATGAGCCCCTGGTGGAGCGGGGGTGAGGTCCCCGAGGGGCCTTTCCGCCCAGGTCCCGGCATGCGCACGCAGACCTGCCTCAGTGGAGTCCTGCTTTGTCCCCTTGTATCCTGTGTTCACATAAATCCAGGGGGCCACAATTGTTTGTGCCAAGTGGGCCTTAAGGAAGCTGACAATCAATTAAATACGTGGTGCTGGTGCCAGGCCCAGGTGTGGGTCCTTTTTCCTAAACTCACCGGCTCGCCCCTCCCATCCCCTGGCCCACTCCCATGCCCTCTCTCCAGGCCGGGGTGCCCGTATCTTATTTTATGGAGGGCGTGCAGGTGCCACCTCTGGATGTGGCAGCCCGTGTGCCTGGGATGTTTCCTGTGGGATGGAGCCACAGGGGGAAGCACCCCTCCCAGCCCCCCTTCTGGAACCTCCCTGGCCGGTGGCTTCTCTCTGGCTGCTGGCACGGCCCGCTGCCCCAGAGCGGCCCTCAGCCATGGAGGGCAGTTATCTGTCCCAAAGTCCCGGGCGTCTGGCCACCGATGGCTCCCACCAAGCCACGCCGTGTCTTCTCCTGGAAACCACGGGGTGATTTCTTTGGCCAAAACAGCGGACGCTCAGCCATAGCTCAGACGAGGGCCGGTGTAAGCATTTCCCGGGCTGAGCCAGGGCTGGGCTGCGCAGGCTCCCGTCCCACACCTCATGGAGACTGGCAGGGTGGGGTGCGTTTTCAGTATGACAGAGGCTGTTTGTGTGGCCTCGGGAGCTGGTGGCCGGCCCACGCCTGCCCGTCCCTGTGGCTGTGTCCTCGGGCCCTCCACTTCTGAGTCCCAGCGGCAAAGTGGAGGGAATCAGGCTCTGCCCTATGTCCCCAAGTACTGGGACGCCAGGTGTTTGCAGTCCCTGAAACCTCATGTGATTTCAACCACAGCTTGTTTCTACAGGGAGGCTAGGTGTCTGGGAACAGCTGGGATGGAGGGCTGCTCGGAGCAACATGGGGTGCAGAGAGACCCCCCACCCCGCCCTTGGCCAAAGTGCCCTCTGGGTTTGGGGTGGGACGCCAGGCTAGGTCAGTCTCCCCATCGCTCTTGTAAAGAGGGGTGCCCTTCCCAGCACCCAAGGAACCAGTGAAATTAGGGCAGGGGTCAGAGCAGCACCTGCCTGCCTGTCTAGAGACTCAGAGTGAATACCCGTATGGCACACAGTGTCTGTGAGGAAGTCACGTGAACACTGGAATATGTGACACATCAGGTCACAGTTATCCCCAAAGGCTGGTATCCCTGTGGGCCTAAGCAGAGCCACGTGCCAGGGCTCCGGCTGCAGCTCCTGGGCAGTCAGGGCTGGCCCTGTGGCAGTGCCGGGGCCACCGCTGCCCAGACCCACTGCTGGGCAGTGCAGACAACCCCACCTGCAGGGTGGCCACATCCCCTGCCCACCACCCTTCCTGGGCTGGCAGGATGCAGGGAGCTCATCTACTGCAAACTTGGTTCACTCAGGGAGCAGGGGGCTGACATCCTAGGACCATAGGGACAGGCCTAAATTGGAGGGGACCCAGCAGAGCAGGACTTGGTGGCATTCCCCATGATCGTCTGGGGCTTTCCCAGAGGGAACCAGAGCAGGCTAAGGGGCCAGGCTCCTCTGGGCGCTCTCCTGGCTCATCACACCATTGACAACAGGCCTGGGGTACAGGCAGCTGGTTCCAGCTGTACTTGAGGCCACGTCTCTTGCCTAGGAGGTGTGCCCACATCCCTGCACTCCCCATTTCAGCCGCAGGGCAGGAGTGCTGTGGTGTCACTCTCACCCAGCAGGAGAGGTGACAGCGGTGGAAGGGGCTCCTATGGTATCCGGGGCCCACGGGGAAGGATGGGACGTCACAACCTGGTTTTCAGGTGCCAGGCCCTGGACTTGACGTCAGGCCTTCCCGAGTTCCTATTGCAGCAGACTCTGAGGGGGGGGTCCTGCCTAGTGAGGTGAGCCCCCTTAGGGAGCCCCCACCATTACAGCAGTGATGTTTGGCTAGTTCCTACAACCAAACCCCAAAGAACAGCCACTCCCGTCGGCTCATCTTAAGACACTTTTATTGCTAGAATCAGGTCTTAAGTTCTAAGGTGGTTCTGAAATATCTCGCATGAAGAAATGCTGCAATCATTGTAAAAATCACCATCAGGTGGATGAAAATCACAGTCACAATTTACGAAGACGTGCACGATCCCACAGGAATAAGAACATTTGCTCGGCCACTAACTTGACAAATAGAATTGGTACCCAGGTGTGACCGCAGGGCACTGGCCAGAGGGGATGTGCCGTGGCCTGCCTTGCTGCGTGGCACGACCGGAGACCCCTCAGCCGCGAGGCGAAGTGCTGGTTCCCAACACATGGCCAAGAGGAAATCCTTTGGACTCATCGTCCGAGGAATTGTGGCATCTTGGAAGGTCAGAGCAGAGCCCATGGACAGGGCTGTGTGGCCTTGACTCATCCAGCATAGAGGGTCCAGGAATGTTCTCTTCACAATAGGACGGGAATGTTGACTTTTCTAAAGTGCTCTGATTCGTCTCAGTACCGAAACACAAAACACTGATTAGACATGGCATAGATGAGCTCTGATGTGGGTCACGGGACGGGGAAGCTTCTCCTTTCTCCTCGCTGAGACTTGCGGGCCCTGCGTAGGCAAAGTCTAAGGGGCGCGGGGAGAGGTTCTGGGAGGGAGTCTGGGGGACGAGGGTGAGAATGCCATGTCTTTCACTGCTCTGCAGAGGCTGTGAATTGCCGCTTTCAGTTCCTTGTCACTAACTGGCTGTGGTGCCCTGACTCCTGGGCAGCCCAGGACCCAAGCCTCTTGCCAACGCGTCAGGAGGTGCGGGGCTCTGTGCCCAGTGTGCGGAGCCGGGGTGTAGGAATAGGTGGCAATGTTCCCCCTTTTCCACCCCAGCACCCAAGCTTGAGTTTGGCCAGAGCCGTAACTCGGATCTGACCCAGTCGCCACCCCTGGACATGTGACACCATCCACAACATTTACAGCCTGGCAACCCTTGCCCTCCTCTAGGGGGAAACTGACAGCTACAACAGCTGACTGGATATGAGGCGCCTGTGAGGTAACCACCTGTCCATTTGAGGTCTCTAGGCCACGTGTGATCCCTCCAGTGTTTCACCATCAGCAGCCTGGACCTGGCAGCCCCACTGCTCTGCACCTCATACCAGCATCAGCGCAGGAAGGCTTCCCCGGGACAACTGACCCATCTCACGGGGACTGAGGACCCTTTGCCTGGGGCTGGGACCTCTGGGTGTGCACTGGCCCCGGCTGAGCTCTCTGGCCAGCTGAGCGCTGGGAGAGCCACGCCCACTCGGGAAGGCGCCTTGGGAAAGCACCGACTTTGTCAGCAGCAGGTTTTAAAAACCTCCACCAAATTCAAATGTGTCAGTCAGGCCCTTTCAAGAGCAGCCCTGACCCTCCAGAACCCACCCAGAGTGCCATCGGCCATGTTCTCCAGCTCTCTGTCCCCAGGCAGGCTGTGTGCTGCCCTTGTCTGAGCCCACACCCCAGCTTTGAGGTTCATCATGAACCACGTGGGTCTCTGCTCTGATTCTGCAGACAGACAGCCGACACTGACACCACCCGGCCTTTTCTGTGCCCTAATGACATGCTCTAGAGCTCCAGCGTCTCCTAGTGGTTGTGGAGCCCGCTCTGGTGCCAGCACCTCCTTTTCAGACTGGGGTCTGGCCTGTCATCAGGCTCCATGTGGAACCACCACCGTTTGTCTCTACCTTGGAAGAATGGTGTGGGGTTGACCTCTCCCTACCCAAATGGGTGCTACGATTTAAATCAGCTCCTTGGGTTAGCTCTGGTTGAACTTTCGATTAAAAACGTTCCTTTTTGTGTGTATAGATGTATATATATAAAAGAGGTTTAGAAAGTTACCCAGGCACCACTGCAGATCCTATAGGAAGAGCCTAGAGACGACAGGTCAGCCCTGACCCTGACCCTGACCCCGACCCCAACCCCGGCCAGGCGGTCATCCGTGGTAGTTTGCTGGGCAGGGAAAAGGGACAGCTGGGTGGTTCCCCAGAGAGCACAGAGGGTGTACAGGACAGGGAGAGGTCTGCACCTTGAGCCACACCCCCTAGAAGAAGATGACATCTTCCTTGCTGGCTTCTTCCTTGTTGAGTGGTGTGGGGTGCGGTGGCATGGGTGGGAAGGGTGCCCCCCCCGCCTTGAGGGGGAAGCACTCAGGGGACACATCAGCTGGGGCTGGGCTCGGGGCTTGGCAGGAGGGGTCTGGAAGAGAAGGGTGCGGGGTGTCAGCAGCCACCGGGCACTGTGGGTGGCCCCATTGCCCGGGCAGCTGGGCTCACCTGGGGTGGGCACGGAGCTGTGGCTGCTGAGCTGGATGGGACTCAGTGAGCAGCGATTCCGAGAGGTATTCTCATCCTTGCCCATAAACTTGTTGAGAAGCAGCTGCTGCTTCAGGTCGAACGAGGCTGAAAGAGGGAGGGCGCAGCCTAAGGTGCTTGGCTTTGCTCCAGGCACACGAGACCCCCTTACCTCGACTGGGGTCTTCCCCCCATTCCTCAGCACTTCCCACTGTGCTCGTGCCCAGGGACAGGTCCTGCTCAGACAGTAAGCCCCAAATACAGTGACACAAAAACTGGGAGAACAGCCCCCAACTGTCCCTAGAGGGGCCCTGGAGTAATTTCAACCTCTGGACCCAGTGGTCCTGGGACATAGGTCGTGCTCCCCAGGAACGTCCTTGGGAGGGCTCCCCCGCCAGCACCTGCTTGTTCACAGCACCCAAGGGAGCTCCTGGGCTTTCTCTACTACAGAGTGCCCTGGGCAAGGGCCTAGTGTCCCCTCTGTGGAAGGAGAACACTGGGTAGAGCCCTTGGCCCCTGGATTGACATCAGGTGGGGTTTGAGTGGGGAGCATTAGCGTCAGTCCCCATGCTGTCCCTAAGTGACTGGGGTTCTCTGACTTCTTGCTTCTGGTGACCACCTCTCTAAGAGTCTCCAAAGTCCCTTCTTTCTGAATTGCCCAGACGCTCCCTTGTCCCACTTCCAGTTTGAGAACCAAGGTGGGAAAAGGACCTGGGGTTTGTCATGTCAGTTTTGTTTCTTGAGACGAAAGACCTCCACATGGTGGGGCTGGTGGCAGCCTCAGCCTCATTGCCAACTCTACCTTCTAGTTTCCTCCCGGCGCCCCTGCCAGAGGATGACCCTGGGGTCCTGTTTTTATTCGCCCACAAGGAGCCGCTCTGGTGTCACAAATGGCCCACAATGGGACCTCCCAGTCCAGGTCAAAGGGCCTGGCAGGCACCAGACATCACCCACCTCCTGGAGATCACTCACTCCTGATGACCGCTTGGCCTGCCGTACCCCTGCCCTGCCCCCAAGTGCAGGATTCACCTGAACTCTCGCTGCGCTGGGAACCCCTGCTTTTGAAGCCCTTGTCCTTGCTGCCCTTGGTGGAGGCGGCCAGCTTGGTGGGGATCTGCTGTTGCACGGCTGTCTGTCTCTGGATCTGGTTGGTGGCACTGAGCAGCTGGATAGGCACGTCGCTCTTAGCCGGTCGGCTGTCAGTTGGGGCGCTGTCCCGACGAGCCACCTCGGAGCGCTCGGGAAACTCAGGTCCAGTGCCAGACAGCAGCATGCTTACCCGAGGCCCTGGAACTTTGGCCATGGCTGCGGGCCCTTCCAGCCCTTCCCCATTAAAGCTGGGGGGCTGGTTTGGGGGCTGGGCCTGAAAGAGTGACAGAGGACACATGCCACTGCTGGTTCCTCTTGGAAGCCCTCCCTGGGGCCCACAAGAAGCCGCTCTGCTCAGCACAACCCACCCAGCTCCTGGGCCAGAGCCCCTCAGCCTCCTAGCTGGGAGGGTGTGATCTAGGGGCACCCCCAGTGCTGGGCCCCACAGAGCTGCCATTCACGGCCTATCCCCAATCACGGTTACCCTCGCACACACACTCGTGCGCGCTCGCACAACTCACACTTGTATGCGTACATACGTGCACATCCCCTCCTCCACCAGCACGCCTGTACCCCCACCGCCCACCCTCCTCGAGTGCACCTCCGCTGCTGGTTCCGGCGGCAGTGCGCTGGGCGCCGTGTTCTGCTTCTTGAGCCGGCGCTGCAGCTCCAGCCGCTCGCGTTCGCGCTCCACGGCGCGCTGGGCCTCGCGCAGGCGTTCCAGGTCGTGCTGGTAGGCCTCGCGCTGCTGCTCCAGCTCCGCGCGCTCCTGGCTCTGCTGCTCCTGCAGCTGCGCCACCTCGCTCTCGCGCTGCTGCAGCCGGGCCGACGCCAGGTCCAGCTCCTGCCGCTGGCGCTCCCGCTCGCGCTCCCAGCGCTGCTGCTCCTGCCGCAGCTGGCTCTGCATCTTCTGCACGCCCGCCAGCTCCTCCCGCTGCTTCTCAAAGTTTCGCTGCCGCTCCTGCTCCAGCAGCAGGTTCCCGCGCGTCGACTGCAGCCGGAACTGCTTCTCCCGCTCCTGGATGGTGGCCCTCTGCATCTCCACGTAGCTATCCTGCTGGGCGATGACCGCCTGGGCGGAAGGGGACAGGTGAGGGGGCACGCCCGCCCCTAGACCCCAACCCCAGTCAGGGACAGGGCAGTGCAGCTTGTCACCCCCCCCCCAGCCCCCGTACCTGGAGGCTAAGGAGCAGCTGGGACAGCGTCTGGATCCGCTGGATAAGCTGAGGGGGGTGGGAGGGTCGGGGAAGGAGGGAGAGAGGGAGAGAGAGAGAGAGAGAGGGAGAGACAAATACACACGCTGGCTCTCAGTCTGCAGCCCTACTGGGTGTGCATGTCAGTCCCCGAAGAGATGGACAAGCGCAGAGCCTACCTCGGACTCCAGGACAGTGGGCAGACGGGGGCCAGACTCAGGGCCCAGTGCCTCCACCTGTGGAGACAAGTGTCAAAGCAGAGTTTTTAAGGACCAATCCAACTTGAGTCAGATCCATTTATTGACAAGACACTCCCTTAGCATGGGACAGGCACTTTCTGATCATCTGACGTGGGCGAGTCTTGGTGTCTGAAAAAGGAGGGCGCAGGGTGGCCCCAGGTGGTGGGAGGGCTGCCGGCCTCAGACTCCAAGGCCACCACCTGGCCCTGCTCTGAGCCCGAGACGCTTGGCAGGAGTGGACCTTCTCAATTGAAGGGGAGGAAGCCAACATGACTGGCATCTGTGGGAGTGAGGAGGACACTGAAAGCTCGTGGCTCCCGCAGTGTTTCTCACCTGTTGAGGAGATCATGGCCACTGTCCTGAGCCCCTCCCCTCCCCGGCCTCCCTCCATTCCCAGGGTCCGCAAGAAGCAGCATGGAGGTTTACCTGCATGCATAGTAACCTGGGCTGAGATATTACTATTCACCAATGAGATGAATGGCACTTGTCACCATTTGCCATAAGAAGGAAGACTAGAGGACCAAAACAGGCTGCTCGCTCTCGTCAACGATAATGAAGAGGAGTTGGGGGGACTCTACTCAGCTCAGGGCTGTCCTGAGGAAGCAGCGTACCATCTGTGGTGCTTCCTCAGAAGCCCCTGGGGCGTCGCTGAGCTTCACATCTGTGCTGCTTGCGGGGTCTTGCCCGTCTCGGGGGCTGGGGTCACTGCTACACACCTTCTTCTTAAAACTGCCACCTGAAAACCCCAAGCCACGCATGTGAGAATGCTGGGGGTCCTCAGGGGGTATAGACGCTCCACCCCGGTCCAGGTAGGAAATCACAGCTGGGTTGCAGCCCTCAGCCCTGTGCTGAAATGGTGGCATTTGTGGTGGAGGTAAGCAGAAGGTTCTAGAACCCTGACCACGAGGGAGGTTGTTAAGGGGAAGCAGGAACAGCAAATGTCTGGCTTTGCCAAGGATGCCGTGTGAGGGAAACATCTGAAGAAACTGAACCTCCGGCTGCTGACCTTCCCAAGGGCCCTAGAAGGCCCAGCCTGGGCATGGGGGGAGCACCACTCACTCTTGCCAGGACCACTGGCGCTGTCATAGCCCCCAACGGTCCCTGCCCTCCGGCGCAGGCTCCCGGAGCCGCTTCGGTCTTCTGCCAGGCTGTTGGAGCTGCCCAGCCGCCTACAGATGAGGCTCTGGATGTCCTCGACTGTGAAAGGACACAGGAGGGACCCAGTTACCCAGGAGCCATGCTGTTGGCGTCAGACGGCTGCAGGGCCCAGGGCAGACGTCTGTGGGGTGTTGGTCACCCCATCCTAATTGCCTGATGTGGGTGATTCTGTGCCCTGTCTGCACAGGTACTGCGACCAAGACTGGCCAATCTGTGTCTGCAGGAGGCCAGCCCCTGGGGCAGCCTGTGGATGGGTGGCCTGGGCCTGTTAGGGAACTCGGCGTGGCTACTGCTTATGTGACGAGTCATACAGAATGTCGGTGGCCTTGGGTACAGGGCTGGTCACACAAAGCACTCTAGGATAGACAGGCTTTGGCCAGGACAGGAGGTAGGAAGAACATTCCAGGCTGAGGCACAGGACATGAGAGAGCCTCTTGGGGCCAAGGGCAATGTCCACTGGAGAAACAGGAGGAAGGAGAATGTCGCTGTTCCTGTGGAAGCAGGGGCAGAGTCCACATGGGACCCCTCTGCTTGGTTCCCTTCCCTCTGAAGGCAGGGCTGTGCCTGTCTGGTTTGCTGTTGAAAGAGGGATACCGCCGTCCTCGCAGACTGAACGCACACTGGCTGTCTGGCCTGACATGTGCCCTGGTGAGCACGGTGTGCAGCAGCTGCCTGGAAGCTGCCAGGGACCCTGACTGCTCGGTGAAGCCGGCCTGGGCAGGGTGTACACTCGGGGGGCAGGCCATCTACTGGCCAGTGCCCTCCTGTGGCTGCTGCATCTTCCCATTGCAGGTGGGCTTCAGGCCCAGGGTAGCTCTGGGTCCAGGAGTCCTCTGCAACGACCCATTAACTGTGTCCATGTGCATATTTCTGGATATGTCATCAGTGACCCACTTCTTAGAAGGGAGAGGAACGTCTTGAATGTGGGGAACCCGTCTCGGTCGACTCCAGATCCCAGGGTCCCAGTGTGGTGCCTCACATGTGGCAAGAAGGGGAAGTGGCTGGCGAATGTGAGAGAAAGTGGTTTAAGTCTGCAACGAGGGGCTTGCACCAGGTCCTGTCTAAGGACCTTCTGGCTCTAGTAGGTGTTAGAGAGGAGCCAGCACTGCTCCAGGCCTCCAGCTGCCCACCCAGATAGAAGCGTGGCCTGGACAGGGTGGCGGGTTAGCAACACTGGGTTGTGTGCCCGGCCTAGGGCCCCTTGACAAAGCCACCCAGGCAGGACTGTGGCTCGAGAGGGGGGCAGAGCCCCATGGGGACCCCAGGGCCCGGCTACTTACTCTCAGTCATGGCCAACTTGAGGATCAGCTCCCCCTGCAGGGTCTCTGAGGGGTCTCCTCCTCGGAAGAGGAGTCGCGACTGAGCCACGTCTTCCGGCCCGCTCATCTCGGCCATCTCCAGGTAGATGAGCTGCTTCTCGCTGAGGCTCTGAGCTATCTGCTGGTCCTTCAGGTTCAGTCGCTCTGCAAAGCCACGTGGTGTCACTCTTGTCTGGGATCGTTCCCCCTGAGCCCAAGGGTGCTCGGAGATCCCCGCTGGCCCAACCTTGCTAAGGAGCAGTGGTGAGGGCCTGACCCTGCCTTCTGATGGCTTTCCCCAATTGTAAATATAAAACACAGTGGGGTGTGGCGAGACCATACCAGCCCAGTTTACGAGTTTGGGACAAACTGAGAGTCTTGTAATACGTAGTTTTCTCATCTTGAAAGTCCTTCTTCAGGCGTTTAGATCAAACTCCTTCTAAAAGTCTCTCGGCTTTATACTTTTTTGGCTGCTATGACTGCGACTTATTTTATTATACTTCCTACCTGGTGATTTTTAGTAGAGCTACATCAACGTTCAGCAAAATGATTAATTGCGCTTACCAGTTCCAATCATTTTTCAGTTGATGCTATTGTATTTTGTAGGCAAATAATCATGTCACATGCAAAACATAGTTCTGTTGCCTGCCTTCCATCACATCTTACTTCTGTTTCTCCCCGTATTACCCTGGCTGGAACTTCTAGGATGAAGATAATAAGCACGGGTGGGTGGCCCTGCCTGGCTCCTGATTTTGATGGGAGTGTCCCAGACGTTCAAAGTTAGGGTGAGTTCAGCCTTTGATCCAAGATGGGAAAGACTATCTTGATAAAGAAAGTCTCTTTGTATTTCTAATTCTCTAAGAATCTTGTTGGGAATGAGTGATGAGTGGGCATTATCGTGTCACTGTGGCACCCATGCAGGACATAGATATCACTACTGTTCGGAGGAAGGAAAGAGTCAGAATGAGATGAAATGAAGACTATGTTAGGATTACGTTTCCAGGGTCTAGTGGGATGCCCCCCTTCCTTTTGGACATTTTTATTAATACCTTCAAACGCGCATCTCCCCACAAAGAGAAGTAAAGTATGTACTACCTGATTTTCCCGTATTTATTGCTTAAATGTTACCTAACTTAGAACCATGCAGTTAGTGAAAAGGAAGATGGAGACTATAAAGTCCTAGGAATTGTTCTTGGCATGACTCACTGAAATCTCACAGGATGCTGTTAAAACTAGGAGGAGAATGGATAGCACAATAGGTTACATCCACACAATGGAATATTATTCAGCTGTAAAAAGGAAGGGAATTGACAGCTACTGAGCATGAACCTTGACAATATCATGCTAAATGAAATAAGCCGGATGCAAAAGGACAGGTACTTCATGACTCCACTTATACAAGGTCCCTAAAATAGCCAAATTCATAGAGACAGACAGTAGATGAGAAGTTACCAGCAGCTGGGGGGAAAGAATGGGGAATGACTGCTAGTAGGGACAGCGTTTCTTTTTGGGGTGATCACCATGGTCTAAAATTGATTGCGTAGTGGTTGTGATAGTGTGATGTAAGGCATTGCATAGGACCCTTTAAAAGGGTGAATCGCATGGGGTGAAGCTGAGGTCCCTGGCCACAAAGCCAGGGCTGGTCTCGGTCTGCCTGTGCTCCTACAAGGCCCCATGGGACCTGTCCGAGATGGTATGTAACCTGGGACACCCACATCGAGCTTCTCCCTGAATAAGGACCAGGGGAAGGGAGAAGCATGTGTGGCAAAGCGTTTGTGTTAGGAAGGGGCTCAGGAGCCCTGAGTGCCACCAGAAGACCACTCCTTCCAGAAGACCACTACCTCATGAAAAAGCCTTGCTGCTAATGCCCCACAGAGCAGGACACAAAGCAGCCCATAGCAAAGGCCTGGGGGACACGTCTGTGGGCATGGAGGTCGGGACTGACTTGCCCTTACCTTGGAAGTCCCTCAGCCTCACAGCGCGGGCCTCCATCACCTTCCTTTCCTCTTCGGCCTCGCTGAAGGGCCCCTCTTCCTCGTCCGGACAGCTGCAGGGACAGGGGACAACAGGTGGGTGAGAATGCCTCACAGGCTGGCTAGGTCCTGCCAGGGGCACCGAGAGGCACCTCAGTGGGCACTAAAGATGTCTGCAGAATCAGCTGCTAAGAGTGTCTGATTTTGTGATGGATTTAGCTTGTTAATGGAGCAGGAGGAAGAGGAGGGGGAAGAGAAAGACAGCATTAGCATTTATCCAGTCTCAGTGTTGGGATATAAGCAACCACAGGTTTTAAATGCCTAGCCGCCACTTGGAGGAGACTGCGGATAGCTTGTTTCCTGGGGACCTGCTGGGCCCAGGAGGCTACAAGCCCAACAGAGCTGAAGGTAAGGGTGGAGGAAGCTTGAAGCAGGCTAAAGTCTTCGGGAAGCTTCCAAGCAGAGAGGGAGCAGCAGGCTGGCTGGGTGTGGGGACCAGGCCATCTTTCTCTGTCAGATGGACTGGGAGCCAGGCATCACAGAGAGCCACTGGGCTGGGGTCCGGAGGGGTCCCATCTCCTGTCCCACGTAAGAAGGACAGGACGCCACGACCTGCTCCAACAGGTCTGGCCCCGGACTGGGGGGGATGGGGACAGCCCGTGTGTCAGGCGGAATGTCCCACCAATACAGAACGTTAGAGCTGTCTGGCTCCACGTCCCCTGGCCAGAGGCATTGGGGCCTTTTTAGCATCTGACAGGTGGAGCTGTTGTCAGGAGGAGCTAGAATGGTGCCATCTTTCCCCTTTAGATGAAGGATGGACAAAGCACCAAAGTGGAAAGAGGGAGAGAAAAAGCAAAGGGGTCTCTGGTCTGCCTGTGACTTCCGGTGCTTTCAGGCATTTCAAGGTCACCGCCAATATGCCAACCAGCAAAGCCAAGGGCAAACGGCCAGTAGCGGGAACAGAGGCACACAGCCCTGCTCACCTCTCAACAGCCCTTCGGATGTGGGCCATCCAGGCGTTCCTCTCCTCTTTGGAGCTGGTATAAATCTCGTACATCTCGGGCCCTTGTAGGGAGGCGCTGATCAGAAACATGGCTTTCTCCTCATTGGCCACTTCCCTCACAATCAGCTTTTGTAACGAGATGACGGGGCGCTTCGAGTCCTGCAGGGCAGAACACGGTGGGGAGGGTCACCTTTCACCCTACCGCAGGGTGCCCCCACTCATCTTCAAACAATTCAAAGCAGAAACATTTTGCTATCTGAGGAAACAAGATACTATTGGCATGACATCCTCGTATCCTTTTCATGTGTGTTTGATGTGCTTCAACAAATGTGTTTTACGATCAGTAACGCATGTACATGGTATAAAACTCAAAAGAGGGCCGGCCGGTGGCTCAGGCGGTTAGAGCTCCATGCTCCTAACTCCGAAGGCTGCCGGTTCGATTCCCACATGGGCCAGTGGGCTCTCAACCACAAGGTTGCCAGTTCAATTCCTGGACTCCCGCAAGGGATGGTGGGCTCTGCCCCCTGCAACTAAGATTGAACACGGCACCTTGAGCTGAGCTGCCTCCTGGATGGCTCAGTTGGTTAGAGTGCGGGCTCTCAACCATAAGGTTGCCAGTTCGATGCCTCGAGTCTCACAAGGGATGGTGGGCAGCGTCCCTTGCAACTAGCAACGACAACTGGACCTGGGACTGAGCTGTGCCCTCCACAACTAAGACTGAAAGGACAACAACTTGAAGCTGAATGGCACCCTCCACAACTAAGATTGAAAGGACAACTTGACTTGGAAAACAAAAAAACGTCCTGGAAGTACACACTGTTCCCCAATAAAGTCCTGTTCCCCTTCCCCAATGAAATCTTTAAAAAAACAAACTCAAAAGAAACAAGAGTAGATCGTATAAAACAACAAACACCTCTTCCTCCTGACACTGCCCAAACACCCAGGGCCAATCAGTATTACCAGTCTGTATGTCCCACGTGAGATATGCTCCAGATGAACCAGTAAAATGCACATTTTTAACTGGTTATTACGGGCTGAATTATGTCCCCCTAAATTCCCATGTTGAAGCCCTAACTCCCAGGACCTCAGACCGTGACTATTTGGAGAGACGGCCCTTACAGAGGTGATTAAGGCAAAACGAGGTCATTAGGATGACCCTGATCCAACACGGCTGGTGTCCCTATAAGAAGAGGAGATCAGGACACAGACATGCACAGGACAACCGTGTGGGGACACAGGGTGCAGATGGCCCCGCAGTTTATCGCGTCCCATCACACAGGTGAGCTGGAGTCAAGGCGAGACAATGGTTTTCCAAAGCAGCCGGATCCTGTCTGTGGTGCTGGGAAACCTCAAGAAGCTCTGAAATGTCTGGGGAAGGTACACGGTCCCTAGTTAAGTCACAGAGGCCACCTGCTTCGCCAGATGAAGCTGGAGGCAAACCAGTTCTTTGAGCCCCACAGCACTGGGTGCCCATGGTGGGGGGGCTGGCCTTCCCCTGCAGTGAGGTCTGCACTGTTAGACGCTAAAGGACCGGGGTCACCTAGGCAAGTAGGAAGAAAGCCATGTCCCCAGTGGACACGGCCGGGAGGATGACTGGCATCCCAGCTTGACTTAGTCCATCAGTGCTCACGGCAGGCGTTCTGGGACCAGCATGCTGTGGGGTCAACATGGTGACAGCACACAGGGACGCGGGACAGCGGCTGCCTGAGCTCGTGTCCTTAGTGACAAGACAATAGGTCCCTGGGAGGCACGGAAGGGCTCTTCTGCCCACGATGCTGAGGCCTGGGAGAACCTGAGTGCTTGTGACAGAAAGAGCCACAGAAATGCAGAGGGAGGCGGACACTGGAACGAGCCCCTGAAGCCTTAACACACAACTAGGCAGCACAATTCTACTGCTTCCGTTCTCAGGTTATTCTGCTGCTGCCTTGTTGGAACCTTCTGGCCCTTGGGAGGACCCAGGACAACCAAGCACAGCTGTACGTCACCCGGATGAGCTTTTCTAGCTACCTTGCTCTGTACTGTTCTCGTCTTGTCGTCGAGGTAGTGCCCCCGGCCGCCCCCTCCATCCAGCTGCCTTCTGCACAGGCAGCTTTACAGCAGCCCTTCCATGAATAGGGGGACACATACCACAGAAGCAAAGACATATTTCTGATCCTTTTCTTGGAGCAGCAAGAGCACGTCGGTCAATAAGACGGCAAGGACGTCTAAGGAGAGAGCACAGGAGGAAAGGTGTGGGGTGACATGGCTACGTGGGTCCTGCTGGGCAGCCAGGCAGACAAAGCCCCAGGGGCTGTCAGCACCACAGGAAGGAGCCCCGGTCACTCTCAGCCCGGCACCATGATGCTTCTGCATGAGCCTGAATGCTTCTTTTCACCTCCCACCTTCCCACCACCTCCCCAGGTTTCAATACTTCACACCAACTACCGTGTTTCCCTGAAAATAAGACCTAGCCTGACCGTCAGCTTAATGCATCTTTTAGAGCAAAAATTAATGTAAGACCTGGTCTTATTTTAATATAAGATCGGGTGTAATATAACATAATATAATTCATAATATAATTAATATAATACAATACACTAATGGGTCTTATATTAAGTTTTGCTCCAAAAGACGCATTAGAGCTGATGGCCTGGCTAGGTCTCATTTTTTGGGAAACATGGTACTAGTGCCCTCTTGGTGGTCCCTCAGCACCTCCCACTCCGCTGCCAGGCCACCGTGCCCTGACGTTCCCCTGCTGTAGCGGTGCCCCCAGGGTCTGTCTTTGAGAATCTCTCACTGCGATTTCTCAAATGAGAATCCATCCCTGCTCCGTTCTTTCTGCCCCCGGGTCACCTGGGACCTGAGCCGCTAGACGCTCACCTCCTGCCTCCTACCAGAGGGCCGCGCTCTTGCCTCCTCCTGCCCGAGCTTCCCGGTGGCAGCAGACTGCGTGCCTTGTCCCTGTAGGAACATCTCACGGCCATCCGCACGGCAGGGCGTTTGCACTTGGGCGCACACCCTGAATTGCATCTCCACCAGGAGCTCATGTGGTCGGAAGCATAAACGCCGCCTACTTGGGAGCTTCCTCCAAGCCCAGCTCAACCACATGCCCTCTCTTGGGGTCATTCTCTTGCACTGCAGCCCGCTGGCTTCCTTGACAGCATTTACCGTGCTTTTTGCCATTTTTCTGTTTACCACTCTCTCTCTCTGCCCGTTGACAGGCTCCCTACCACCCTCCTGGGGGCCTGGAACACAGGAGGTGCTGAACTGTATGCACGTCACGCAATATAGGAACAAACACGTTCTGCCGTTTGGCCACCTGAAGATTTGGCCACTCTCTAAAGACCTTAAAAGACGCCGAAGCCAGTGGACAGGTCAGCGTGTTTCTGAGGCTCATGAAATGGACAGGAGACTTGGGGATGAGTCCCGAGGGCTCTCTGGTCTGGACTGTACCACGGATTCTGGAAGCCAGGACTGGAACCCACGCCGAGCGGTGACTGAGATGCTCGGTGACACTGAGGTCAGCAGCCCAGTCCGGGTGGCGTGTTCTACCCACACTAGGCCGTCAGTAGTTGGGCCCACTGTAGGCGCGCCCCGGACGCCGGTTGGGAAACCTGGGGCCTCACGGTGCTACGGAATTCTGCTGGCAGTGAATCCCCACCCCTCTTCATCCAGGGGCCCTCCTGGTGTGCAGCACACCATCTCAGAGACTGGAGGGGGGTGCTGGGGTGGCTGCCTGTGCTCATCCTGACTCAGCACACAACCTCCCTTCAGCCATGAAGCAGCTAGGCTGCCGTGGCTCTGTGCCAGCTGGCACCCACAAACCCAAAATGGGGCCCATGGATCCAGAGGGCACCCACTACTTCTGGATAGTGGTATCCATCCAAGAAGGGGCCACCCGTGCAAGAGGGCCCCCTCCCGAGCGGGCCAGGGCAGGGCTTCACCTTTCAAGCGCCCGGACGTGGTCTTCCAGCACAGTGTGCCCTCCAGATGGAGCTGCCGCTGCAGCATGTCCTCCTTGCGGAAGGGCAGCCCGTTCTTGAGCTTGCTGGAGGACTTCAGGTCCATCTTGCCTGCGATCTCCCTGAGGCGCTGGCCTTTCTCGCACTCGCTGACCTTGGCGTCCACTTGTGAGATGACGTCTTTGATGAGGCTCAGGGCCTGGGTCAGGTCCGCATAGTCCTCGGAGCCGGCTGCCAACACAGCAGAGTTTTAGCGCTTTCCTTTGACCGCGTTCACCAACATGACACAGGCGGACACGCTACGGGGTCTGAGGGGGGTTCCCTGAGGCCACTGCTCAGAGGACCCTCAAGAATTGCCTTCCAACTTGAATCTCCCCAGATATAAATGCTTCTCCAAAATAAATGCAACAGCCCAGCGTTTGTTTGTTTTTTTTTCTTACCAACACAGCTTCTGTGGAATGCAGAAGCTAAGGTGCAATGCAGTGACACATGTAACGGCCACCCCTTGGTAAAGAGACTCCCTGTGCCCTCCAGCTTTTCATAACACTCCCTCCACCTCCTGCTGTTACCAAGAGGCGGCTCCTCCCTCTCCAGGGATGTGCCTGTCGTGGCCCAAGTCCCCTGGACACGAGGGAGATGTGGTCAGCATTGCCCTGGCCTCTGGTCTCGTGCCCCTTCCCTTCTGCCCTCCATGCTGTCGGTAGGCCCTCCTGTGGCACTGCTCATAAACACAGGAACCATCTCGTTTTTGTTTGGGTCACTCAGAAGGGACCCTAACACAGGCACTTTCTCCATCACGCAGCCACTCCTCAGATGCTGACTGAGGGCCTGCTAGGGCCCAGCCTATGCCAGGGGCCGGGGTAACATTGGGCCCATGAGGCCCGGTTCCCATCCTTGATTGGAAGCCCCAGCACCCTGCACAGTGATTCTGCCTGGTGACAACTCAGTGAATGGTCCCCGAGCTCAGCAATATCCAGAGAACCAAGGACAAATCACAGAGGGGCATGTGTCCAAAGCAATGGTTACAGCAGGGGGCAGGGCGACAGAGACCACCGGCACAACAGCAACGGGCCAGGCAGCGACGGTACCTTCTGTGTTCTGGATGATGCGTTCCAGCAGCACGGGGTACTTGGTGATGCGCTGAGTGACCAGAAGAATACACTCCTGCACGCCCAGCCGCCGCACAATGGAAAAGTTGCCGATTTTCTATGAAATGGAAAACAAAACCACGCCGTACTGACGTCTTAACTTCCTGAGAAATCAGTGGATTTAACTTGGCCGAATACCGAGGCTGGGGACTCCTTCCTCTTTGGCTCACAGGAACCTTTCCTTTGCTGCTTCACCAGAAATGTAAAAGCAGGGTACACACAAAGGCAACAAAAGCAAAGGCAGCCTGGCCTACAAAGGGGGCCCCCAAGGCAGCAGGGGAAAAGAAACCAGAACCAGCCAGGGAGCGGCCCTGGGAATCACCCGGAGAGCTATACACGTGCATGTGCACGTGCGCACATATGTGTAAAGACCCTGACCTGGACTGACGGCTACGGGACCTTCCAGAACCAGACGAGGCCTGTGCCTTCTGCACCGGCTCCCTGCAGGCTTCTGATACTAAGAACCCAAGAAGCGGTCATCTGAAGCCGTTTCTGGGTGGGGCCTGAGAGCAGCTTGCGGCGCTCTCCAGAGCACACCACATGCTCTCCTTTGCACCACTCTCGTCTGAGTTTCAGGAATGCCAGCCATCGCAGAAAGGAGCAGGAGAGTCACTGTGGGATGTGTGACATTCTGGGGACAAAACTCGCTCTCTCTTGGTTTCCTTCATCTCATCAGAACCCTCCCACTTTCTAAGTGTTTCTGGCTCATGATGTTGGGTGGCTTGTCCCATGCTTGTCACCAGATGAATTTAGGCCCTAAAGTGACTTTTTTTCCCTTTCACGTCCATCCACTGTGATGATAATGGAGTAAAATTGAAAACGCATCATTTGAACTCCAGACCATTAGTTACAGAATATCATTTCAGAATAAAGTCCTCAGGGTACAGGTGACAGGGGACAAAGCTGGTTTGGAATCAAGTGTGCCGGGGCCACCACACAGCCATGCTCACAGAGCCTGGCGGCCTCAACTGATGCACTTTCTAGAGAGCGGGAGGGAGAGCCTTGGCCGACCCAGCTGACTCAGGCTGGGTGAAGCGTTTTTGGTTCTGAGCTTTGAGTGTCCACACTCTGTTAGGCAAAAGATGGGTGTGGGTCATTCCACAGACTATGGGGGACATAGGGGACCAGAGAGGGGAGGAGGCAAGGGAGGGGACAAAGGTTTAGAGTAAGGAGTGTCCGAGGCACCATGGGTGACTCGAGAGGGGGCGGCTCCCAGGGCAGGGTGGCCCCGTGAAACGATTGTTGTTGTCACCTCAACAATCTGAGGAATGATGGTCAGCGGGTTCCATGTTGGGGCCTGCAGGGGCATCTTAGGGGCCACCCTTGTGTCAAGGAACAAAACTCTAGGTCTGCTTTGCTTTTACACCTTGGGATTCTCCAGAAGATTCCACGGATATGTTCTTGAATGAGTTCATGGTTAAGAATGAAAATAAGAATGTGAAGATCACTGGTTTATAACAGGTACCTTAATTTGAAGAGCTCCAAACAGCTGTGTGTGTGTGTGTGTGTGTGTGTGTGTGTGTGTGTTTGTGTGGCGGGGGGGGAGGGAACTACAGTAAAAAGGATGTGTTTTTAATTTAAAAAATAAATTTTTTTTTACCTTGATCAAATTTTGAAATTTCTTATTTTGCTGCAGCAGCAACTTGTAATGACTGACTGCTTCATTGTGGCCACTACAAAAGACACCATATTTTTCTTTCATTCTCTCCCCGTTTTCACCTGAAAACTGAAAGACAGTGGAGATGTTACTGAAAGGAAACACGAAAAATGCCAGGGAATGTTTTCAGGTCGTTCATCTGACTCTGTAAAGAAAGTACTGAATTCACTTGCGATTTTACTTTCTTCTCTAACACATACTCAAGCAGAGACATACGTCCTGTACAGGCGCCCTGTCGCAAGGTACAATAAAGGTAAAACGAGAAAACATTCTGCTAATGGGCTTTACGATGTCACAGATCCTGTGACGACATCCTAAACTTCGAGGAGGAAACATAAATTTAAGCTGAACAAAGTTAGAAAAATTTAGGAGCAAAAGAGGTATTCTTCCAGTTTATTCTAACGAGTTGACTCTGGAAGCTTGGATCACTCTGAGGTCAGGCGAGTGGTGGTGGTGCCCTCTGACAATCTTGGCCGAGGCTCAGAAGTTGACTCAGAAGTCAATTCAGGGTCAACATCCCTCCCACAGGAGGCTCTGGTCCATAGATACGCTTCTAACAGCCAAAAACACAGCCGCCAAAACCAAAAAATAAAGACCAGCCAACCAACCGAAGAAAAGCCCAGAACGCAATACTGAACAGTGTTTGGACAAGTGCACATGCTTTTTCGGTCTCTGTGTTGCTAGATTAGCTGTACACACAGCTGTAAGGGCCCAGGACTGCTGTCCTCTGGGGAGGCAGGCTCTGAATAAACGGGGGCGAAAGGGTTCCTAGACTCAATTCCAATGTGTGTGTGTGGGTTCCCCCCATGTCAACAATTCTCAGACGACAGCAGGGTCTGACACTACCTACCTGGAGATGGCATCTACAGGTTAAGGGTTTAGTCCTATAAGACTGCCCTCCCCCTACTTCAGATGCCAGTTGTCACCAACTGGCTGTAGGTCAGAGGTTCCTGTGACCCCCTCCTCGGGTTCAATTAATTGGCTAGAGTGGCTCACTGAACTCAGAGAAACAGTTTACTTACTAGATCACCGCTGCCGTTAATAAGGATAAACTCGGGAACAGCCGGGGGGAAGGCCCAGTTATGGGGAAAGGGGCGGAGCTTCCACGCCCTCTCCGGGCACCACTCTCCCTGAATCTCCACGTGTTCACCAACCCGGAAGCTCTCTGAACCCTGTCCTGTGGGGTTCTTATGAAGACTTCATTACAGAGGCAAGACTGATTAAATCATGAGCCATTGATGACTGATTCACCTCCAGTCCCTCTCCCCACCCCCACGGCCGGGGAGTGGGACTCCAATTACAACCCTCTAACCATGTGGTTGGCTCCCCTGGCATCCAGATCCTATCCTTAGGAGTTTTCTAAAAGTCGCCTCATTCACATAACCTAAGACACCTTCATGCTGTCACCACTTAGGAAATTCCAAGGGTTTTGGGACCTGTGAGCCAGGAACTGTGGACAAAGAGCAAATACATGTTTCTTAGAAATCACAGTACAGGGCCTTGTCCCTGTTGTTACTGAAGAGGGACAGAGCCACCTGTGCCCACCTGCTGTACCAGAAGGTCCCCGATTTTCTGGATGATGTAATTCCGGTCGCTGCCTTCCTCCAGGGCCTCCCAGCGGCGCTCCTTCAGCCGAGAGAGGAAGTGGCTGTGCACCTCAAGAAGGTCGTCCGCGCACGGGAAGAGGCGGCCGACAGCCTTGCTGCTGAACTGCAGCTCCTCCTGCAGGGCCCGGGAGTAGACCTTGAGCATGATTTTCAGCGTCCGTACGTGGTGCGCCTCCGTCTGCATTAGTTCTGTGGGGCACGGGGACAGGACTTACCCACGCAGGAAACACACCCTGGCGTCGCTCCTCCCGTGATCCCCGGGCCACTCGTGCGTCCTGCCCGCCAGCCACGCGCCAGGCTGGCTTCTTAGTTCTCTGCTGAAGTCCTCGCCCCCTGGCCTTGCTACCCAAAGGCCAGGCCTCCCGCTCTCCCCATCCCAGTGCTGTTGGGACCCCGCGTAAGGGAGCAGTGAGGGGTGGGGTGACATCCGGAGAGGCAGGACCCAGGATGTGTGCCGGGACCTCACATTCACAGGAGGGTTTTGTGCCGAAGGCGTCTCAAGGCTGTTTGGAGCCAGAACGCCATGCAGATGAACACCACTCCTTGGGGTGTGCAATTCACACATTTGTGCATGTCAGGGGCCAGACCCAGACGGTAACTGATGCAAAAGCAGAGCTCAAGTGAGATTTTAATTCACTGTTAAAGGCAAAGAAAGACCAGATTTTGTGTGGGAGTTTTCCTGTCATTCAAGTCAACGCCTTGAAGCTGTTAGAGATGAAACTAAGTCAGCAGCACTGAGCCCAGGTTTGTGTTTGCCCAGGGCTGAGACAATGTGGCAGCCAGCCGTCCGGATGGAAGTGTCAGACTGACCCTCTCTGTCCCTCTCTGAAGGATCTCTGGCCTGGACTGGGGCCCTGAGAGGAAGCATGTACTCGGGTTCTCCTCCCCACCCCCACCCCAACCTAGTGGCCTGGGCAGGCAGCTCAGTGTGTGAAACTCAGAAGGAAGTGGGCGCCCAGGGATACCCCTGAGTGGAGTGTGGGGATCCCAGAGCTGGACCTGCCATGTGGGATAAAAAGTAAAGACGTTTCTAGAAATGCCAGAATGCTGACAACAGATAGGAAAATTCCTCCTCAGGTGACACAACACTGTCAGTCTTGTGGGACAGTTCCCATGGAAGAAGGACCATATGAACAGTAAGGGATTAAGGGAGAGAAAGGCCTCAGGTTCCACTGTGGTTGCCTTGGGCCTCTGTCAGCTTGCAGAGGGTCCTGGAGCCTGGCAGGACATGGGTGGGGCACCAGGCGCAGCCTGGCCCAGGCCCAGGCGCTGTGTCTGGGAGCTGTGGTTTTCATTGTCTCCTGCAACATCCCATTTCAGGGCAGTGGCTGCCCACGGCCAGCGGAAAGGGGTGCCCACCACGGAGCTGTTGCTACAGTCCCACACGGGGAGAGGGACAGCCTCCAAACCCCCCAATTACAGCCACGCTCAGGCCTGTCTGCGGTCACAAGGGACAGCTGGGACAGGCCTGGGGTGGTTTTTTCTCTCAGGGTCACCAACAAAGTAAGCATGAGTCAGGCCTGGAAGGCAAGGCTGTCCTGGGGGAGCAGGGAGTGGGTGACACACAGTTTCAGGGGGTGTCAGTAGTGAAGCCCAGACTCCCCAGTGGAATAAATCTTTACAGAAAGAAGGAAAAGAAGTGTGGAAGGCTGGTGTGGCAGCGGAGGGCTTCCTACCGTAGAGCACATCCTGTCTTTTCACCACCTCCCTCTTCTGTTTCTTTGCGTACGCCGGCTCCACGGAGAGGCTCCAGGACTCGGCCTCGAACTCATGGGCGTCCGATTCGATCTCACTCCTCAGCGAGGCAGTGTAGGGGTCTGGGGGAAGAGCAAGAGGCCACTGCTTGGGGCCAGCCCAGCCTGAGGCCTGTGGACACAATGGTGTGGGTCCCAGCACTTCCCAGAGTGATGGGGACCACGTGACATCTGTGAAAGCATCGGGATGACTGTACCTTCTACAAAAACGGACTCGGCATTCGAGGATGTAAGTGAAAGGGAATCATCCGTTGCCTGCTTAAATTTCAAAAATGCAGAGTCGGCTTCATCCATTTCTCCTGTGACTGGTCTAAATAAAAATCATAAAAACAATTTCTACAAAAAATCGAAATACACACAAACACACACACACGCACGCACGCCCCATTTTATGAAGGCAAATTAGACTGTTAATCGGCTTAAATACTAGCTGAGAACTTTCTGGATTTCAATGTAAGCCTTAACTTTGTCACAGATCATTTCTGAAAATCAGGAGACTATCTGTCAACATAACATCAGGACTTCTTTCATAACTAACTTTAATATTCAGATACATTGTAAAGGTGTGTTAATCATATCCTCCCTTTCCTGGCCACTGGAGCCCCTGAAATTCTTTCCAGAAAGAGTTAGGTGGACACAGCCTCACTCAGTCAAGGGTGGAGGGAGAATCCTTTCTAATGCAGAAAGATAATCAGCTCTTTTCCCCACCAACTCATGCAGGGATCACCGCGATGACATTTTCGTAATATGTTTTCTCCCTGAACACTGCTGAATGCACTATTAGAGAACCACCTCGAAGCTCTTGAAACGCTGGGTTAGGGCATAAATAATGAGATGCCACACCCTTGGGAACGTTCAGCCTCATCGTGAGGACACAAAGGGGTCCTTCAAGAGCATGAAGCCAAATGGCTCCAATGGTCGAGCCCACCCAGAACACACCTTGTTTGAAAAAGAAAGGGACTGACTCTGAAACAAGTGTTAACGGGAATTTCACTGCTTGGCTGGGGCCCATGAGTAGATTCACACGCCCCTGAGGGTCTCCTTTCAGAGGCTGCTGGTGGGGTCCCCGGGGAACGCCACCCCCTGAGCCCCCTCCCTTCACCTGCCCTGGACGGCAGAGAGGGGACCTGGCTTACCCAAGTCGCGGCCCCGTTCTCGCCGGGCTGGGTGCTGGCTGTGGACCCCCCTTCTGCGAGACCGTCATGCCGACATTCCTGGACAGGACCGGGCTGCCATCGGACAAGAGGGTGGTCCTCGGGTGCTCCTTCAGGGACGCTGCGACGGAGGCAAAGACAGAGTTGGTGCTAAGAAAGTGGGCAGGGTAGTGGAGGTGGCCTGTCCGGAAGCTCTGCTCTGACTGCGGCCGCAGGACGGACAGGATCTTGGAGGTCAGCAGCTCATTATCTAGAAAGACATTCTCGCTCCATTTCCTAGGAAAGGAGCCATAGAAAGACAGGTCGGGGCGGCTGTGGAGCGCGTTGTCTCTGTCGCTGCCTTTAGAATGCGGGTGTCCCATGTTCACGGCAGAGCTCCCAGACTGTGCGCAGTGCGCTGTTCTTATACCTCCCCGGGATCCTTCTAGAAATGTAAAGCTGCGTCTTCTCTTACTTTATTGGCTGAAGCAGCGAGTCTGGAGGGCAGGAAATTGGTCCCCACTGAGACCGTTTAGGGTGCAAATCACATCATATTTTCTCCTTTGGTAAAATAACAACAAAATATCCTGACACCCCTTCTGTCTTAGCAGGGGGTCAAAAGCAGAGAGCAGTTTCTGTTCACTGTAAAGAAGCTAATATCACGAAGTAGGGAGTCTGCGCTTGGTGTGGCTGGTGCTGACATCACACGCACGACTAATGAATCTGAGATCGGATGTCAGGATGACTGAGACCGAGACCGAGACCACAGGGCATGGTGTGAGCCGCAGGCGCCACAGTCCGTAAGCACTCGGACACAATCTGACCACCAGAGTGGATGACAGGCTCTGATCCTATTTCACAGGCAATTGTAAACCAACCTAACATGCAACAGGGGACCCAAAGGGTTGTCCGCACTCATCTGCTCACTAATTTAAGAGCTGAGCTACTAGGAAGCACATAGCCTGTGATTTCCCACTGCTGGAAAGATGCAATTGTTAGAAAAGCAAGCTGTCACTAATCAGGCTGGTCCGCCCCCCACAACGTAACCATCTAACTCAAGCCTAGTTGAGCCAGGCTGCTTGGTTAATTTATTCACATTTGAAAGCTTTCCTCCAACAGCAGCATTAACAAGAAATCTGCTGGTGGCTTTCCCTACCTGGCTCCTGGGTCCCCAAAGCAACCACCCACTGGTTTCTCTATGTTACGTGAAAAAAGCAGCTGGAACTCTGGTTCTCAGCAGCAGTGAGACGATGACCCTTGGGCGGGCACAGGGCTGGCCCTAGAAGAAAAGGTACTTCTCTCAGGAGCTTTTCTTGGGGAGAGGGGTTCAGCATGCTGAGTGAGTTTTAATTCAGGTGGAAATTTAGGGAGGGTGCAAGTGTGCATGTGGGTGCGTGTCCGACAGAACATTTCTGGTAGAGGAGTAATGAAGACAGCTCATGAAAAAACAACAACCCACTAAGTGGTGTGACGCCATTTTACACACACAGAACATTCTAAATCAGCTATTCATTTTTTTATCAGAGATCAGTATGGTAAGGATCCCACTTGGGCAGTGACTCCAAACATCGCGATGTTGTGATCATAAGTGGCTAACAATTATTACAGTAGACAAAGATGACGAGGCCGTCACTCATAGACGAACTCCCATGGGCAAAGGCGCAAATCATAAAACCGAGGCCTTCATGGTCCAGAGCAGGCATTTCCTGCCATTTCGGCACCACATTAATCCCCACCCAGGCTATTATGACCTGAGTGCACAAATATGGGACAGATCCTGAAATGCATCCTTTGCCCCGCTTCCTGGTACCACTGACAGACTGTTCCTGTGCTCTGCGGTCTTGCCTGAAGAGGGGTGGATGCTGCTCTAACCAAATAGTCCACAGAAGAAAAAGTCACCATAAACACCTTCAAAGAATCTCTGGTTCCAAAGGTTAGGCATCCCAACCCTTGCGCTGTTCAAGGGTCAAGTGCACTTATTTATTCTGATCGTCATCTGTTTCCCCAACAGAATGGAGGACAGTGTGTCCCACAAAACAGGTCAAGAAATCATTTTTTCATGGAAGATTATCCAGCCTTAAAAAGGACATCCTGACACCTGCTACAATGTGGACACACCCTGAGGACATGATGCTCAGTGAAATAAGTCAGACACAGAGGGACAAATACTGTGTGATTCCCCTCACATGAGGTCCCTAGAGGAGTCAGATTCGTAGAGACAGGAAGTAGATGGTGGGGCCAGGGGCTGGGGGAGGGGGACGCGTGAGTGTTTAATGGGGACAGAGTGTCAGTTTGGGAAGGTGAGGAAGTTCTGGAGATGGATGGTGGGGATGGTCGTATGACAATGGAAATGTGCTTAACGCCACTGGACTGGACTCTTAATAACGATTACCATGGTACAAGTTCACGTTACATATAATTTATCACCATAAAAGAAGGTAATGATTATCTCTTTGGGGTGGTAAGATGCTTCTGTATCTTGACTGTGGTGTTGGTTACTTAAATCTATGCATGGGATAAAATTTCATAGAAACTGTACTCTCCCCTTTCGCCCACACGTAATAAATGGCAAAATCTGAATAGGGCCTGTCCCTGCATTAATAACATGGTCCCAATATCACTGTCTCGGTTTTGACCACAGACTATGATTACGTCATCACCGGGGGACACTCGGTGATGGGTACGCAGGGACTCAACAATTTTGCACTTTCTTGTGACTCGTGCACTATTTCAAAATAAAAAGTTACAGTCGAATTCTCCTTATTTGTAGTAGTGATGTCGCAGGGGACACTGAGTTCGCGAATCCTGAAGCACCGCTTGTCGGAGAAATCCAGGGTGAGGTTCCTGTGAGCCTCCAGCTATCCTTTCAGCAACCAGTCACTCGCTACATGACCTTGGGTTATGTGTGCTTCTGCTGACGGACGCCTTATTTAATACACAGTCAATCTCGTCACATGGCACCCTTGGCCAAGAGCACGCTAAGTTGTGCCTGAAGGACGCGTGTCTGTCGTGCGTATTTTCTCTGTGAGATACATCCGGTGCTCAGGAACACTGGACAGCCCTTCAGTCCTACGCTTGCCGTTTTAAACCGTGAAGTCAACGAAGAAGACAAAAAAAAAAAAAAGGCAAAAAACGTGGCACTAAATACAGTGCTAAAAGGACACCTGTTTCCAGCATGAGCCTTTGCTGGGAGAGTGTATACGGCGTAACTCAAGTTTCGGGCTGTCTGCATGTGTCTGAGAAAGACCACGATAGCCCTAGAAGTATTGATCTGGGGGTTCCAAATACGTTTTAGGAAGTAGGGGAATTCATAAACACAGAATCTGCGAATGATGAGGATCGGCTGTATATTAAGAAGTCTTAAATGAGACATTATTGTATTTTAGAATGCCTTTGTTTGCTAAAACACACACCACAGAGCTCTGATATTCATTGTATTTCTTTATAACTGAGTAACCACACACTTCCAAAAAGCATTTGAGATGACCTTCTATTTTTGGGGGGGTCTTCCTATAGAAAAGTTTAATGATATGCCTTTGGTGGCCATGTGACTGACGGAGATACATTATTCGTTTTCCTCTGGAGCAGTCCAACCATCACTCCCCTCAAGCTACTTAAGACTTAAAGAGACGGACAGTCACCCATTGAGTCTTTCTCTAACATACGCAGCCTTGAAATAACTGCTTGACCAAGACCTGAGTCAGTACCTCCACCACAGAGCAGCTGTATTCATCTGTCTTATTATTCTGTATTTTTGATGCTCTCATATCTGTGTCCCCCCACGCCCCCAGGAGTAGCCAGTTTCCAGAGGTGGTCATCTAAGGAAGAGCTCCTTTTACATGCAAACCAACCAGTCCCGAGCCCACCTGCAGCTATCTCCTTCACGGAGCTGTCATATCCAGGCCCACACCCACCTGCCACGTGCTGGATGACTAGGGACAGCCCCCATGTGCCAGAGCCCACTGGAATTATTCACATGAGCCAATCCTAATCCCATTTACCCTGCCTCACCCTTTCTGCCCCATGGAAACCACAATAAAAGCCCTTGCCCATGTTTTCTTGTCCCTCCCTCTGCCTCCTGACCTGCCCTGGTGCTTCCCTGTGTGGCCCTGATAAATGCAAAAATGAGGATGAACCCTGAAAATAAGCTGCATGAAAGAGGTCAGCCACAAAGACCACATACTGTAGATTCCCTCTATAGGAAATGTGCAGAATGGGTAAATCCATAGAGACAGAAAGGAGATTAACAGGTGCCTAGGACTGGGGGAAGACTGAAGGGGGACCGCTAATGGGTACAGGGCTTCTTTCTGGGGCTGTAAAATGGACTGCATGGGCTCTGAATCTACTCAAAGCTACCGAACTGTACACGTCAATGGATGAATTGTACGGCATGTGAATTACGTCTCAATAAAGCTATTAAACAAACACACTCCTGTGAGGAATAGCCATTTTTCTGCAGGAGGACATCAAGCCGTTTGGTAGTTGAACACACAGTATGAGTTAGTCATCGTGACCTCGGCTGTGAGAGAGACAGGAACACACATGTCTCCTAAAGCAGCCAGCCACGGGCAGTGGTGTGGCGCTGGGATCTGGCCCCAGAGCGGCCTTCAGCAGAGAGCGCTGCCACCCACTGTCTGCACTGCCATAAAAACCACTTCGGAGCCTAATTAGCACCGTCTGCCCACTGCTGAGAGGGGCCATCGATCGGCATGCACCCGGCGGTGACTACACCACAGAGCTCGTTCTACAAGGGGACCCAGAGGATAGGCAGGGACAAAAATAAGAAGTGAACAGTGAAAATGGAAAAAGTGCTTTGCCTGGAGGAAAACACACCCCGTCCTCAGCAACAAACACAGATGGCAGCCTGTTCCCGTGATGATTTTTTTTAAAAGCCTCGTTTTGTCTCTCGAACCGAATAGTGGTCTCTGAGCAAATCAGACGACTAAGCTTGTGTGACAGACAGCGGGGTCCTACCTAATTACTTTACTTGGATAACACACCATGAAGTTCAGATTAATAGGGGCTATTTTCTAGTGTGCTTATGTTCCCATGTGAACTTCGGTCTACCCTACGTCCTTTAAGACATGAACTTTCTCCTCTAACACAAAGCACGACTTCCTTAGCCCTTGCAGGAATCCTAAGGACCCAACAAGGAAATTCCATGAACAACACTTAATAGTTACGAATCTGTTGAAAGTCATTTCTTGAGGAAGCCCAATAAGACATCAAGTGACCAACTTCATTAGTTTTCAATTGTCCTTTCTCATCTTGAAATACACTGGCGTCTAGAAAAATCGACTTTCAAGAAAGAATTTTATATTCTAAATGGCAGCTTCATCCTGCTGCTCGACAGGAATGCCACTGCAAACATCTTTCGAAGGCAGCTGAGCCCTGGCACAGAGGTGCCAGCAGTTTTCGCAATGGCCACACAAATAGACTAGACCAGCGGCATCTTTAGGCAGGAACAGCCTTCTCTAGCTGCGCTGCAGTTTCAAAGGCTCAGCCTTGAAGTAACCGCTTGTTTTCTCTTATCTAGCATTTAGCGAGGTCCTGGGTCCCCTCCCTGCCCCCTATTCTTTGTCTCAGCAAAGACTTTTCTTTCAGGCTTGGGGTGTCTCCTGTCTCTGGAGAGTTCTAGCAAGCGTTGAGTGTTTGGGAGACAATTAAGAAAATCAATACAAGATGAAGTTTTCAGTTCACAGTTCCCGACTTTTCGGCCACCTGAGTACAGAAGAAATCGATGCCAAGCTAACTCATTGATTTCTCTGTTCTGCTTCATTTTGATGTTACACAAGCAAAATGGTATAAAAAACAATAATAATATAGGAGGAAAAAACCTCTTAACCTCATGCTTCAGGGGACAAAGGAAAAAAAGGCATCTTGAGGCTCAGAAGATAGTGTGAGCCAGAAAGAATACTCTCTGAAACGGATATTACCCAACAAAAAAAATACACGCCCCCCCCATCACGTTAAACTTAGAGAACACCATCAAAAAAAAAAGTATCTTCTTGACTATGTGTGTAGGAAACTTAAAAATCACAAAAAGGTATAAAAGTAGAAATAATCCATAATGCCATCATCCACAGTTAATTGCGACTGGTATAAATAGTTTTATAAGTTGAAAAATAATATTTAATAACAATGACTCTGAGATTTGTGTTGAAAAGTCCCTCACATACAGCGAAAGGATAATAATAGCAAGTATATATTTTTTGCATAAATACCATACAGGACATGCAGGCTATGCCATTCATTGAACAATATACAGCTAACCCTTGAAAAATGCAGGGGTTAGAGGCAGCATACCCCTGCACAGTAAAAAATCCACGCATAACTTGACTCCCCCCAAAACTTAACTACTAATAGCCTACAGTGGACTGATAACATAAACAGTCGATTAACACACATTTTGTAAGTTACATGTATTAGATACTGTAATGTTACGATAAAGTAAGCTAGAGAAAAGAAAATGTTATTAAGAAAATCATAAAAGACATATTTACAGTTCTGTGCTATATTTATCAATACCATAAATTTGTCATGTCGTACCTACACCAATATTGTCTTATACAAAACACGGACGGTGTTCTATGTATTACTAACACTGATGTAAAAATACAAAAAGATAATATTAAAATAATTCATATTTATTTCCAGGTATAATGATTCATGCATTGATAATGAAAAAGCAGCAATATGATTGCTTTCTGGTAGCCTAGTGTAATCGATACGATTCTTCATGGTAGTAAGGACATCTCAAAAATTTTTCCAATATATTTATTGAAAAGAAATCTGTGTATAAGTGTACCCGTGCAGTTCAAACTGTGTTGTACTTGCGAATCACAACACCACAAAACCATATTCTGTGTTACTCTATGGTTAATCCTGGAAGAATTAGAACAATGACGCCCATGTCCACAGGCTTAAAAATGAACTTGAACCTAAACTTCATATATTCAGAAAAGTGAACTCAAAATGGACCAGATTGAAATGGAAAATGTAAAACTATAGAAGTTATTACGGATAACATACAAGGAAATCTTTAGGAACCAGGGATTGGATAGTGAAGAGTTCTTTGATATGACACCAAAAACCTGATTCACAAAAGAAATAAATACCTATGAACTCACTTCATCATAATTAAAAACTTTTGCTTGTGGGAGACCCTGGTAGAGGATAAAAAGACAACCTACAGAGCAGGAGGAAATATTTGCAAACTGCCATCTGTCAAAGGACTGGTATTTAGAATATTTAACAAGCTTTCAAAACTCAATTGTAAAAATACAAACAACCCATTTAGAAAATGAGCAAAAGACATGAAAATAAAGACATTTCACCAAAGATAAACAGATAGTCAAAAAGCAGGTGAAGAGATATTCCACATCATTAGCCATTAGAGGAATACAAATTAAAACCACCCAGAAAGTAGCACAAATATGAAATAGTGATGACTCTAAATGCTGGCGAGGTTGTAGAGAAATTGGATCACTTGTACGTTGCTGGTGGGAATGTAAAATGGTGCAGACACTGTGGGAAACAGCTGGGCGGTTGATAAAGGAAACTAAATAATTGCACCCCTGGGTATTTATCTCCGAGGAATGCAAAACTCATGTCCAGACAAAAACCTGTACATGACTATTCATAGCAGCTTTGTTCGTAATAGCCAAAAAACTGGAAACAACCTCGATGCCCTTCACTGGGCAAATAGTTAGACAAACTGTGGTTCATCCACACCACGGAATACTACTCAGCAAGGAAAAGGACTATTGATAACACACAACAACCTGGATGGATTTATTGGGCATTACACTGAGAGAAAAAAGCCAATCTCAAAACGTAACTGTATGATTCCATGCATATAACATTCTTGAAATGACCAAATTAAGTTATAGAGATGCAGAACAGATTAGCGGCTGCCGGGGTGAACAATGGTGGGGGACAAGGGAGTGGGTGTGACATGAAGTGCGAGCTCAGGGATCATCTCTGTGGTGATGGGTAGTCCCAGATCTTGAAGGTGGTGGTAGTGATGGGAAACTGCACATGTGGTAAAATGGTACAGAAGGCTCATACATTGTCACAATATAAATTTCTTGGTTCTGACATCCTATTCTAGTTATCTAAGAGGTAACCAGTGGGAAAAACAGGGTGGAGGGGATACATGACCCCTCTGTACTAACTTTGCAATTTATTGTGAGTCTAAATGATTTCAAAAGAAAAAGTATGAAATAAACAAAAGTACCACCAACAAAAACAATAAAACGTTCATGCCCACTGTCTTGGTCCGCTCAGGCTGCCATAACAAAATACCATAGATGGGGTGGCTTAAACAACACAAATTTATTTCCTACAGTTCTGGAGGCTGGGAAGTGCAAGGTCAAGGTGCCAGCACATTCATTTCCTGGTGACTCTGTTCCTGGCTTGCAGACGGTGTCCTCGTATGGCAGACAGAGTGCAAGCTCTCTGATGTCCCTTCTTGTAAGGGCACTAATTCCATCAGGGAGTCCCACCCTCGTGACCTCATGTAACCCCAATCACCTCCCAAAGGCCCTACCTCTAAACACATCACACTGGGAGTTAGGGCTTCAACGAGGGAATTTGGGGGGAACACAATTCAGTCCATAGCACCCAACAATGAATAAAACCATGTTTCCTGAGATCCAGAACTTCTCTTACCACTCACTGGATGCCTTAGCAGAAAGAGCAAGCAGCCTTCCTCTCCCCACCGTCCTTCACCTCTCAGAGGGAAGACCAAAGGGCACGACCTCTTAAGAAGTACTATGGAGAAGGTGATGGACCAGCAACCAAGACCTCAGACAGATATTCTAATGGCCAAGGAGGAGGATCTGAGAGTGGTTCTTTGTAAGAAAGCAGGCTTCAGAACATTCAGAGAGGGTTACCAAGAAAATCAGAAATGCCTGGGGAGCTCACTGCAAAGTACCTTTATTTGGGGAGACAAACAAGACTGTGACAAGTATAAAAAGCGAGGAGAAAACACAGGAAGATAAATTGAGCAATCCAGTAGGATGTGTGGCTGCTCCACTGAGAGCTGGCCAAAAGCAAGACTTTTTCCTGGGTGGAAAATGGGGGATTCTGTGCAGCATGCTCCTCAGGGGGATGTTTTACTCCTCACCGTGTAAAACAGAAATGAGCAAATGTGTGGAAATCAAGGAATGACCCCTGGCCGAGAGAGCTACCAGTCGGCCCCCGAGCTCAGATCAGCTTGAAACGAAGAACCTCCAGGGAGGGATTCGGAACAGCACCTCTGACAGGGAACTAACTGGTGGCCTGGGCGGGGCCTTGGGTCTCAAGTAGCCCCTCCCGCACCCTGCTGCTAGCACAGGATACCTGTGACCAAGGAACCCCTGGGTCCACTTGGACTCATAATGGGGCTGCTCTTTGCCAAGCTGGGGGGGTCTCTCCTGGAACCAAGGGCACTGAGGATTTATCGTTGGGTCTCCCCTCTTGTTTTATGTATTTTTTTTCCTGCGGGAAAATATATATGATATTTATCATCTCAACCATTTGTAAGTGTACAACCCAGTTGTATTCCATTCACATTATTGTGTAACCACTACTATTATCTATCTCTACCCAAAACCTTTTCAACATCCCCAACAAAAACTTTGCACCCAAATCCTCCCGCCCCCAGCCCCTGGCACCCACCTTTCTACTTTCCATCACAAAGGACTTGCTTCTTCTAGGTCCCTCATATAAGTGGAATCCTACACATTGATGGATCTCAAGTAGAAAGAGGGTCTCTAGTGAAATGCCAAAGGGCTCTGTCCTCCATCTTGCCTGAGATGAGATCACAGAAGGCTCGCACACCAGATTCACAGACAACACGCAGAGGAGGTGCTGTCTCACATGATGTTTAGAAGGGAAGATAGGGAGACAAGTGGACACAAGTCAATGTGGACAGGCGACAACGATGGAAATGTCAAGGGATTCAGCAAAGGTGGGTGGGTGCGGGGCATGGGCGGTGTTAGGTGACTGCAGCAGTCTCAGTAAATCAACAGTGTGGGGCACAGAGGTTATCTTGGGTTGTATCAACATCAGGGTGGTGACAAGAGGCAGGAGGGCCCAGCTGCTGGCAGCCAAGCCTGCTGGGGAGTTTATCTTGGGCTAATTTCAATGAGTAGATGGCTCATGGGCAGCAGCGGCCCGGAGAGCTGTGTTGTGACAGGCACCACGGAGGGTGGGGTGCAGTGGACTGAGGACACCGTGAGGCCAGCTCGGGCCAAGGGGAGCTCATAGGGCTGACAGAACCACCAGGGACCCCAGCCAGCCATGACCTGAGAGGAAGGAGGAAGAACGGGGATGCCGCTCGGAGGAGCGGAAGCCAAGGCCAGTGGGCAGGGTTCCTCGTGACGCAGATCTCCTGTGGGGGGACGTTAGTGCAGATGAGGAATTTCCAGTTTTAAGGAATGATGAAATAGCAACCACTTGGTATTTCACGAACCAGAAAGAACCACCACTCCTGTCTTAGCACACTTCTTTCCATTCTTACTGCGAACTGTCACTGCTGACCCACAGAAATGAGCATTTCACACGGTTCGAGGGTGAGCTCCCACTGAACGTACAGTTCTGCACCTGGCCTTTCTGCTTGAGATGGTGCCGGAAACATTTTGCCATACTGTAAAATATATTTCGGAAGTCTTTTACAATTTCTTTCTCACAGAAATCTTTTGCAATGGCTGTAAACCCATTTATTAAATAGCAACGCTCCTCCGATGTCACATTCGCGGGTGCTCCCAACATTTCATGTAGTTGTAAATAAAACTGTGATGGACATTTGTATGCAGTACTTCGTCGGCACTGAATAATTTCCTGGGATAAACTCTTATTAGTGGCTGGGTCTTCCTGTCCCATGTTTCCCCAGCCCAACTTTCCAGCATCACAGCACATATTGTCCGTGTTCCCCACCGACCAGAAACTTCCCAGAGCTGGTCAGTGTCCGCCTGGTCAAGTGCTGTAGCCCCAGCTCCTGGTGAGCATAGGGGGTGGAGGGTCTGAGTTCTCAGCTCCTTTAGTACCCATTCAACAGATTTGTACTGAGCGCCGAGGTGCATTGAGGACACATGGTCCTTCCCCACCAGGGAACTGGAACTGGACACTCACTGCCCAGGAGACGTGCCCCTCCCCTGCACCCCCTATTCTCTCCCCATGTTTACTGTGGCCCCGACTCACGCTTTCCACCTATGTAGGGCCATCCCCTGTGCCAGCAGCACAAGCCCTGGTCATTTAGCCAAGGCTGTGACCTCCTTGGTGGCCCGTTCAGACTTGCCACTCCTTTCCCTCCCCACCTGCTGCCTGAGTACCTTACCACACACCTGACTGGCGTGCCAGTGGCTTTGGTATAAAGTCCGGACTCCTGGCCAGACTCTCTGGGGTACAGGCCCCTCCCCGGCCACATCTCTTACCACCATGCGCACTCTGCACCCCAACCACGCTGACATGGAGCACTGGGGAGCCTCAGAGCCCCTGGGTGCCTCAGCCCAGGTGCCCCTTTGCCTGGTTGGCTTTGGAGTGAGGCCAGAGTCCCTCTGGGCCACCTACCTCCCCTCCCCAGGCCTTCCTGCATGCTTCCCTAACCCCGTGTCACCTGATGGCTTTAATTGCACTGCCTCATTGAACCTTGACCTCCTCGAGGGCAAGGGTCAGATGTCAGCATCTCTGGGTGATGACACTGCTTTCCATCTATGTGCTCTGGCAGCCGCTCATGGGTACACAGACCTGTCCCTGCCAGGGAGGGCAGGGGGTACACAGAGGAGAGGGATCAGGGAGGGCACCCAAAGGTGAGGGGGCAGGGGCCCGAGGTAAGCCCATTCTTGGCTGTTTTACTTTAAAGACAACCTGCTGCCTTAAGGGCTATTTTCTTTGATAAAATTAAGATAAAAATCTCCACCTAACAGGCTGTGTGGTCACTGGACTCTGATGGAAGGTGGGGCTAGGACACGGTCAGGGAGTGACTGTCAACCTCACGGCTCATGTCTCAATGAATCCCCTGCCCACTGGGACTTCACGGCGTCTGCTGACCCAGCTCCAGCCTGTCTGGGGCACCCTGCAAGCGGACTGGCAGCCCCCTCTTCTCCTTGGCTCCCCGGGGGATGCTTGCTGCCCTGACTTCACAAGGACAGCCCCCCGCCATGCAGGCTCATAGACATCCCACCCTTGGGGAGCAGGCCGCACATGCCTGCCCTCAGCCCAGTGTGTGGGCCTTCCTGGCAGGTTTTGACGTTCTGTGTCCACTGTAAGGCCCGAGGGAACCACACTACTTGTCTGCAGTCAGGTTTATGGGACTTGTGGTCTCTAGCTTGTCATGGAAAAAATGGGGGGGGCACTGGTGGTCCTATCTCTAGCCCTCAAGAGCAGGACTTGGTCTCCCCCAGGCTTCTTCGGCCCCAGAATTCTCTGAGTTACCTTTCAGATTCAGAAGACCCTTCAGAACCTTTCAACACTGCTAGGTGACTTATGATTAAAAAAAAACACAACCGTTTTGCTAGCACACTAAGAAAAACTTTGGGGTCCACAAGTCTCCATGAAAACCAGCCGAAGCTGCTTTTCCTCCCAGAATACCGAGCAGCTTCGTGTATGAAACATGCGTGTTGCTAACTGGAAATATTAACGTAAGACCTTTATCCCGCAGAAGCAGTTCATTCTGTTTCAGTGTACCCTCAAGCAGCCTAGCGTCATTTCTGTGACGTGATGGGTAGAAAAATATGACACTGATTTTGTGTAAGGGGAAAACTGAGGTTGAAATGGGAGGGTCAGGCAGAGAGCTAGGTTTTAGTGCTTAACCCTCTAGATATTGGTTACATATCTGGTACACTGTCTAGGAGTGAATTCTTATTCTTTTTTTTTTTTTTTTTTTTTTTGTTGAGAGCCCACTGGCCCATGTGGGAATCGAACCGGCAGCCTTCGGAGTTAGGAGCATGGAGCTCTAACCGCCTGCACCACCCGGCCGGCCCCGTGAATTCTTATTCTTAATAAACCTTCCCTTCAAAGGATTTTTTTATTTTGTGGGGGAGGACTGCCAGCTTAATTATTATATGGTAAATAAAGTACGTTTCTAAATTAATGTTTAATGCTAAGATGGCATTTCTCTAAGTTGTTCGTGTTTAATAAAGATAAGAACTAACTAAGGCAAACTGCTACAGGTGAGTCACCTTAGGGGAAAAAAAAAGAACAAAGTGGAACATTCTTGGGCATAAATCCAGCCAGCAGCATATTACTGTCCTGAAGCACAAAATGTGGTTCCAATCTCTCACTTGCAAAGATTCCTGGCTCATGAGAAATGGTCCTCGTGAAACACCGATAAGGGCGCATGAAAAAATGTCACCTACGTCACTATAACCTGAATTTGATCCCTCTTGATTAACAGTACAAGAGTGAACGTCCCATGTAACAAAACGGAAAACCGAAAATTAACCAACATTCTCACCACCACTTCCACTTACAAATGTCTCTGTACCCCATCTTTATTTGCATGGGTGTGAATGTTTGTAACCACAGTAACTATACAAATGTTTCGCATATTTCACAGGGCTTGGCCTTTAAGTATCACTTGAATCATTTCCCTGTTGTCAGACATTCGATGTCTTCCAGTTACACACACGAGTCTCAAAGAGACCGAATTACAGAGGCAAAGGTTAGCTATGCTTTATGACTCCGACATGCATCAGCAAAGTACTGCACCAACCAGTGCAACACCTTGCAGGAAAAGATGCACAAAGAAAGAAAATCCTGGAAGGTGATACAACACAATAACAACTAATTGTAGTTGCATGAGATTATGGGTGTTTTCCCTTATTTTCCTATTTTCCTAATTTCCTACAGTGGCCGTATGACTTTTATAATTAAAAAAAAAAAACAGCTAGTATTAGGAGGAAGCTCGGTGCAGGGTATATGGGAACTCTGCATAATCTTTCTTAAAACTCTTCCATAAAATCTAAAATTATTTCAAAATAAAAGTATGAAAAAAACTCAAAGCAGATGGCAGCAATTTTTGGTGCCACCCAAAACCAACACTGCGTCACTTTGCGCATGGACTGCTTCTATTAGGTTATGTAAGATCCACTACTTTAGATTTCCACCCCCAAATGTGGGGTTGCAGAATTAGGCATATTTCGGTATACTGTGTTTCCCCAAAAATAAGACCTTGCCAGTTCATCAGCTCTAATGCGTCTTTTGGAGCAAAAATTAATATAAGACCTGGTCTTATTTTAATATAAGACCGGGTATACTATACTATACTATACTATAATATAATATACTATAATATAATATAATACCAGCTCTTATATTGATTTTTGCTCCAAAGGCGCATTAGAGCTGATGGTCCGGCTAGGCCTTATTTTCAGGAAACGCGGTATCTCATTCTCTTCCAAAACACAGGTTGCGGTGTCAGGTGGAATGTGGGTTTGAATCTTGACTCTGCTGTGACTACCTCTGTGATCTTGGCTAATTACTTAGTCCCCCGAGACTGTTCAGTCATTTGTGCAAAACAGTAAGTGGAATCTACCTCCTGGGGCTCTTAGGAGGATTAAATGAGGAAAGAAATCTAGAGAGTCTAGGAAGAGAGCAAGCGGTCGCTGTTAGCTCCCTCATGCCCGCCGCTGATACCCAGGCTCCTAAAGACAGACGTTTTCCTGACTGCAGATACAACCCTGGCCTGGGCTCAACACCAGATGATGGGAAATCCTAAAACACTGGGAGGGGAGTAATGGGGCTTGGCTTCCCCTCAGACGACCCCGGCACTGTCAGGGCAATCACAGCTTAGGAAAGGGCCATGCTTTCCCCCAAATTAATAAGTTTACAAATCTGGTTAGAAAACTTAAAACACATCTCTCTACGGGAATAATGGTGTCTGAGTGAGAGCGATCCCTGGCCCGGAGACCCCGGTGATCAAATAACTGGTAACAAATAATTCTGGGGTTTCCAGCAGTGGGAGCTGGGAGTGTCCCAGGGGGATGGCGAGTCGTTCTGCCTGGTGGGGGGAGGTCATGGGGACATGCGCAAGGGGTCTTGAAGGATGAGTAGAAGGTCCTTATGAGAAAAGGAGGAAGGGGAAGGCCATTCCAGGGGAAGGTGGTGGGCAGATCGTGGCATACTGGGCGTAGGTGGTTAAAGCACAGGGGTGGGCAGGCGGGGAGCATGGGAAAGGGGAGGGACAGTGTGGCCAGAGATGAGGGTCAGAAGGCAGGCAGGCTGGGAGTGTGCCTCCCTGGGGCACTTTTAGTGCCTGATGCAGAGCCACGGGGAGCTTTTAGGTGAAAGAGATGCACAATTCAACCTGTGTGTCATGGAGATAATGGTGACGGTGCAGATGAGAGATTAGATGCGGACAGAGAGATGACAGAGGCAGGGAACCAGCCCAGCGTTCTGAAACGCTGGAACATACAAAGAAAAGAAGAGAAGAGGACAGTGCAGGCGTTCCTCGTTTGATGCACTTCCCAGATCCCGCGTTTTCATCAACATCAGGGCAAAAGGACCGAGACCCACTAAAGGCTCAGATGACAGTGAGCATTTTTTTTTAGTGTAACTTTTGCATGCACTGGGAAGCCAAAAAAGTTCTTGTGACTCGCTTTACTGTGTTACTCACTTTACTGTGGTATTTTGAAATGGAGCCTGCAATGTCTCTGAGACAGGCCTCTAGCTGAAGACAGAGATTCTGAAGAATGGTATTTAGTAAAAGCCAAGGTTTTGGATATGATCTCTCTGCTGTTCATCCTGGGTGAACTGGCACATTTGTAAGCAACACATCCTAAAACAACTTCCACGTAACAGGCCCACCCTGATCCCAAGCCTCTTCTCTGCCCCTGGGCACAGCAGGGGCAGGACTGAGGCAGGCGATGCAGGCGGGCTACTCTGTGGCTGTCTGCCTGCAGACGCCTGCTTACCCAGAGCCACTGCCATCGTTTCTAAACGAGGTAGAGCTGCGCATGCCAGCACTACTTGCTGTTGTACTTACAGGCTCTAATGACAAAATGCTACCTGAACTCATGAACCACCAGTGCAAAAGAGTTAGTGTTTCTACGAAACAAAGTCAAATGTTCTGGAAAACCTTACAAGCAAGTATTAAAAACAAGCAAAACAAAATACCATCTGATTAGGAGAAGGTGAGCTAAAGGCCAAAAAAAAAAAAAAAAAAAGAGAGAGAAAGAAAGAAAGAGAGAGCAAGAGCAAGAAACGATCATAGAAACCTAGAAGGATTTGGCATCAGATGGCTTCTGGTTTCTTTAAATTCTCATTAAATGGAAATCAGAGAGCACAGCCTATAAGTCTGGTTTCAAGCAGGAAAGATGACGGATTTCCATTCTCCAAGGAGAGGCTGCTGGGTCTACACCAAAAGATGGGCAAATAAAAATACAATTATCTAAGTTAAATGAAATACGTAAGGCACGTAACTTGTACAAATAATTGCTGGCCTGGGCTCAGGCCTCCTGCAGGCAGCCCTCTACTGTGGAGTGTGTGGAGTTCAAACAGTGCAACCACTACGGAAAACAGTCTGAGATTCCTCACAAATTTAAGAACAGAGCTGCTAGATGATCTAGTTATTCCACTTTGGGGTATTTATCCAAGTAATATGAAAACACGAATTCGAAAATATGTATGAGCCCCGATGTTCACTGAAGCAAAATAGAGAGGTAACCTAGGTGTCCATCAGAGAAGGGACATGACAGACTATCACTCAGCTGTAAAAAAGAGTGAAATCTTGCCATTTGCGACCACATGGATGGGCCTTGAGGGTACTGTGCTGAATGAAGTAAGTCAGACAGAGACTGACAAACACCACGGTTTGACTTATACGTGGAACCTACGGAACAAAACAAACAACAAAGGAACAAACAAAACAAAAACAAACTCATAGGTGCGAAGAACAGATGGATGGTTACCAGAGGGGAAGGGGGTTGGGGGGTAGATGAAAGGGGCAAGAGCGTCACTTGCAGGGTGATGGGCAGCAACTAGCCTTTTGGGGGTGATCACTTTGGAGTGTATACAAACGTTGAATTATAATGCTGTGCACCTGGGACATATAATTCAAACAAAACAGAAAGCAAACACTGAAAAGGTGAGGCTCGGGGTTGAGAAGTCTGTGACCAGGGAAAAGGGCCCTCCCCAGACCCCCCTTCCCGTGTGACTCCTTCACGCCCTACGTGTGCGTCTGTCCTCGAGCTGGCTGGCGCAGGGCATGTGGAAGAAGGCAGGCAGCCACCGTGTAAGTGATGCGGTTACAAGCTGGGGTGGCTCCATGGAAATACGAGTCTCAGGGGAAAAAGGGTTTGGAGGGTGGATCGGAGAGGAGCATTAAGGAGATGCCAAAAGCAGGTTCCAATTAAGGACAGGCCACACCGGGTGTGCTCCCGAGATAGGCTGGGGACAAGGAGTTCCCTTTACAGCAGATGGGGCGCCTCAGGTGGTGGTGAAGGGACTACAGGGGACAAATGTGGAAATGTGGTCTGGAGGGAACACACACTTGCAATGCAGAAGTGTGTCAAGAGGTCCAATCTGGGAGGTCTCTCCACTCACGAGTGCACGGAAAGACACCCAGGAAACAAATACAGATGCTCCTCGACTTACAATGGGGTTACATCCCGATAAACCGTCATCAATTAAAGATGCCACGAGTGGAAAACGCATCTGATACACTCACCTACCGAACACCACAGGTAGCCAGCCTTCCGTAAGCTCAGACACCTACATTAGCCTCGAGCTGGGCAGGCGGCTCGCTAAGCTCAGGAAAAGATCCAAATTCAAAATACACGTATTGCTTTTGCACCACTGTAGAGTTGAAAACTCCTAAGACGAACCATGGGAAGTCAGGGCACACCTGCAATTTGTGGAAACTCAAAAGAACTATCAAGCCCTCTCCCCCTCCATTTCCTCCCTCTTTCTGCTGAATCCACAGGAGCAGATGGCCCTTCCCTCTTCTCCGCATTCCTCAAAGACGCCCTGCCAGCTCCCCTCCAGGGCTCCTGCAGTCCCAGCTCCTTCTGCCTGTCCCCCATCTCCTCAAGGAGGCCCCAGGAGCACCTGTTGAAAACATCGCCCTGACACACACACACACACACACACACACACACACACACACACACACACACACACACAGAGCCACCTGGGCAGCCTCAGGATTAAGAAGACTGTGACCAGGGTTTTACTTTCTGGTTTTCCCTTTCCTCCCAGCACTCACCCCCATCTCCACAAATAGTTAATGCTCATTATTTGTCGTGGTTTTGTCTATAAAGTTGCCAGGAACACTGAATTTGTGAACACCGAGCCATTGCTTCCGGAGTCAGGTTCCACGAGTCTCTGGTCATGCTTTGGTCAACCTCTCAGCACGTAACCTTGTACTACGTGTTTGGGTTGAAAGATGTCTTATTTAATATAGTGTATTGTTGATTTATCAACACTGAACTCGTGGCCAACAGCGCTGTAAGTCAGGCCTGAACGAAACACGTGTTGGCCCCTAAAGTGCACCCCGGCCTTTCTGTACTCAGGAGCGCTACCGTAGAAACAGCTTAGGACTATGCTTGGGGCCACTTTCAACAGCCAAATCATCAACAAAAAGCACAAAAGGGCAACAACAAAAAAAATAAATAAAGTGGCACTAACTACATGGCAAAAAGGACACTTGTTGACCATTTGCTCAGACACAAGAAGGCAAAGTGGCCCCGTTGCACCGAGGATGGCAACGGGCGCCTTGGGAGACTCAGGTGTTGCCCTTCTGTGTGCGTCAGTGAGCGACAAAGAAGGCACTGATTTGGGGGTTACGAGGAAATTTTAAGTCAGCAGGTGGCTTCATACATGTAAAATCCACAAACAACGAGGGTCGGCTGTAACGGTTTTTACTTAGGAAACTGCACACAGTTGGGGGGGTCTCTGTGCTGCTGTTCACTGTTGGCACAGGGTTTGGTGCATGGCGGATGCTCAGTGTTTGCTGAAAGAAGCGAGAGAGAGAGAGAGAGAGAGAGAGAGAGAGAGAGAGAGAGAGAGAGAGAGAGAGAGAGAGAGAGAGAGAGGATGGAGAATGTTCGGGAGGTACCTGGTCAGGGGGACGGCAGCAGGAATGAAGTGGACCACGGAGCCGCATGGAGAGAACCCCCTGCTCGTGAAGGTTCCATCATGGGCCTTAGGGGCCCCTGAGTTTATAGTTTATCCTTGACACGGCAGCCACAGAAAGGTTTAGGCACAGGTATGAGATCAGATCGTCTTGGGAAACAGTGGCTGCGGTGTGGGGAGCAGACTGGAAGGAGCAGCAGGTGGACGTAGGGAGACAGAGCCCGGGACCTGGGGGCGGAGAGTCCAGGACCCAACACGGGTGACCAGGGCAGGGCTGACTTGGGCTGGGAGAGGGGACAGATGGTGAGTTCGACTTCGGATGGGAGTTACTTAAACAGCCCGTGACGGCAGGTGGCAGCTAGACCTGGGAGTGTGGCACTGAGGACAATGATGTAAGCAAAGGGATGAAAACGTGGGCATTAGACGGCACCTGAAGCCAAGAAGCAGATGTGATCCTGGGGGCAGGGAGACTGTTTTGCAGAGCTGCCTGGGGCTGATGGGACAAGACATGTTCTTAGGGTCCCCGCTTTGTTGCAAGTGGCCTCGGTTCCAGAAAAGTCTAACTGCATTCATTTTGGGGGTGGGGAGAGGGAGGGAAAAGAGGGGAGGACTGCTGTATCATAACCACTGGCTCAAACTATTATTATTATTATTTTTATCATCAAATGAAATCTCTAAGTTGTTTTCTCATAGGCTGTCATTAGGTCCCAATTCCCCATCCTATATTTATGTAGCTGCTTATTTAGACCAGAGATTCTCATCTGGGGCTGATTCTGTCCCCTAGAAGACATTTGGCAAAGTCTGAAAACATTTTTGATCACTACTATTGGTAAACAGCCAGTCAGGACAGAGCAGAGGATGGAACCCAGGGCGGTCTCCCTCTAAGATGACACTAGTACACTAACACCCATCAGGAACTTTCATCCAACTTGTGAGCTTGGCTAACGGATGATTAGCTCAGATTTATCTTAATATCTCTGTGGGTTTTCCCTCGTGCCCCAAGAATATGGTGGGGGACCTGATTATGGCTTCCCACCTCCACACGTCTCACCTGTTTCCCTCTCCTACCAGACTGGATAGTCTACCGTCTGCCAGAAGAGGAAGTGAGGGTGGTGAGACACGATTACTTTCCAGTGATTCATGCTGGCTTTAAGGCTCATGACTGCAGCTGCCCCTTTAATAACCCCATTCTTCAGGGTGACAGGAGGATGACAGCACGTGGGTTGGTCTCTAACTGAGAGACTGTACCGTGTCAATTCTGCTTCCTTCCCAGGCCTGGGACCACCGGATGCCTGGTGATATGCCTCGAAATGTCAAAGGTCGTGGGTATCTGAGACTTGCTTTTAAGTTCTTGCAAGACCCTATCGTGTCAGATGCAAGTAGCGTAGAGAACTCTTACAGCTTGAACTCGATGATAAAATAGAAAAACCAACAAACGATACAATTCAAAAATGGGCAAAGGGCTTGAATAGACATTTCTCCAAAGAAGACATACAAATGGTCAGCAAGCACACAAAAAAGATGCTTCTTACAAATCATTAGGGAAATGCAAGTCAAGACGACAATGAGATGCCACTAGGACGGTGCAATTTTTAAACATGGAACATACCTAGCACTGACGGGGATGGCGATAAACTGGAACCCTCCTATAATTGCTGGTGAGAATGTAAAATGGTGCGGCTGTTGTGGAAAAGTTTCACCGTTCCTCAAAAAGTGAAACACAGAATTACCATATGATCCAACAATTCCCCTTCTGAGTATCTACCCCAAAGAACTAAAAGCAGGAACTCAAACAGATGTCTGCACAGCCACGTTCATAGCAGCATTATTTGCAACAGCCAGAAGCTGAGCACGACCCCAGCGTACAATGGAACAGAATTCAACTTTACAAAGGAAGGACATTCTCACACACACTATACCATGACCTAGGACACGCTGCTCGGTGAGATAAGTCAGACCCAGGAGGACAAATACTGTGTGACTCCACTCGCATGCGGTCCCCAGAGGAGTCAGATTCATAGACAGACAGTAGGTGGTGGTGCCAGGGGCTGGGGGAGGGGCGGGAGGGGAGTGAGTGTTTAATGGGGACAGAGTGTCAGTTTGGGGAGATGGAAAGTTCTGGAAATGACGGTGGGGATGGATGCACAGCAGTCTGAATGTACACTTAAAAATGGTTAAAATGGTTTTTTGTTTTGTTTTGTTTTTTAAAGGTACAAATAGTGCTGCAGGAAACCTGAACTTCAGAGCAGCTGCTCTTCAACCATCGTGGATTTAGATTTTTCTCCCATGAACCTGACATACCCCATGACCGAAGGGAAATGTGAAACGGCCTTAAGAACGTCTTTCCGCTTTTTCTACTGACAAGTGTCCTGACCTGAGTGACAGGACCCAGTAGCTTCATCAAGAGACTGGTTCCGACACACAGGGAACTCCGCAGGGCTCTACAAGTGGCTTGGAAGGTCCCTGCCTCTGCGTCTTACAGCACGCACTCCTCCAGACTCCCTCAGCAATCAGCAAGGACGGCTAATGGAAATGTGGGGACAAACTCACGCCGTGTGGTGTTTCGAGTCATGACGATGAACAAGTATACCACAGAAGGGGCCAGGCAGAGGGGTCCCTGGAACTTTGTTTTTACCACAGGTGACCTAGTAAGAATCACTCCTAAGGGATGACATCAAGCACCAGGGGAAATAACCTTTTTTCTCTTTTTTTTTCAAATGAGGGCGCAGCTCACAGTAGCCCATGTCGGATCGAACCGGCAACCTTGGTGTTATTAGCACCATGTTCTAACCCATTGAGCTAACAGGCCACCCCGGAAATAGTCTTTTGACTCTTTTGACGTGAGGTTGAAAAGGGGCAAATCCAGACAGGAGGACAGAGGTGTGACCTTGACTGGAATGTGACTGATAAAAAAGGAGGAGCTTGGGGGTTCTACTTCCTTATTAGCATACCCCCCAAAAAAGGTGTGAAAGCTCGAGGATTGGGCGGAGATGCCCTGCACTGCCCAGGCTGGAGATCACCCACTCTTGTCTGCTCCATTTCACGCTATTTCCTGGCCTCAGGAAGGAGCTACCTCCTACACCATCCACAGGTAGTTCAGAGCCAGAAATAAGCATTTGCCTTGTGAGTGAGTATTTTTCGGGACTCTGGGTACAAGGCCAGATGCTGAACTGCAGGGGAACCAGCAAAACAATTTCACTTCCTGGGGCCTTGCCAGAAAGGGCAGCCGGCTTTCCTCTTAGGCATTTAAAAAAAAAAAGATGTTAATTCAATTGACTGTACAGAAATCAAAATGACGTGGCTGAAAAGCATTTTAACGAAAATAAATGATTTTTATAAAAGATTAATACAGGTGAGGTTACTACACATTTGAAATCTTCCAGAAAATCCCAACTGGCCTTATTATTACTATTTTTAAAAACCTCTGTTGGGGGAAATAAAGAGCAAACGTTGGCAAAGGTGGTTGTAAGGAGGGCAGGGGAAATCAAACACTTGACAGAGGCCAGTGAGTTTCTCTTTCAGCAGATAAAAAGCATTCTGTTAAAGGCGGAAGGCAGGAAAGAAAAACATGCACGGACAATGCCAGAAAAAACCTGTTTGCTTTCAATGGCCTGGAAAATTATTCAAGGGTGCTGCGTTCCTGTAAAAAGGCAACTGAAATGGTGTCAGGGTTTGTGAGGCTTAGAAAGACCCTCTGCAGGGAGTTACTTCCCAGTGGGAACTCCCGTCCCCTCCTCCTGTGTCCCTCACCACATTTCCAAGAGGAGTCACGGCTCTAGAAACAGAATGGTAAAAATCACGAGTCTAATGTAGGGGTTGGTAAACTGTGGCCCACGTGCGGGCCAGCCACCCGTTTTTCGAAATAAAGTTTTACCTGAGTACAGCCACCCCCACCCCCATGTGGTCTGGGGCAGCTTTCGCCAGTAGAGTAGCTGCCACCGGCTTGTGGTAATGCGAAGTCTCAAATATTTACCATCTGGCTCTTTACAGAAGAAGTCTGCTGATCCCTGGTCTACTGTATCTAATTGCCTTGTTCTGGAACGGGGCGTGGGGAGAGGCTAGTCCCAACAATGAAAACACAGCCCGCGTGGCTCATGGGACGCTCCCATATTTAATCCCTGACACCAGAAGGGAATGGAATAAAGCAGGGGTGTCCAAACTTTTTTCAATGGTTTTCACCAAGGGCCATATGCGGTAAAATACACAAACACCCGAGCCACTCACTTGAGGTGAAGTAGGTATTGCCTCACCTGGTTTATTTAAGTAAACTACATATATTTTTGGAATTTGCTGCGGGCCCATTAACCGCGGCCTGTGGGTCGCAGTTTGGACACCCCTGGAATAAAGGAAGCAGCGAAGTGATTAACTGTGTGAGGCCATTACCGAATTCCAGAGCCCTGAAATAGCCTATGCTGGTAGCAAACAGGTTCAAGGTTAGTTTCTGAGTACCTCAAGACCCCCACAATCCTAAGTATGCGGCTATAACTATTACTGCAAGGCAGCAACCAGCTCCTACTTGAGGAAAATTCCAGAACCTTGCAAAGACCTTCATTAGTATTCCTTTTAGAAGTGCAAAGGTGTGAGCTTGAATACATTTTACATCTCATGCCTCAAGGTCGTGAAGGAAATAATGTCATGTACTTACATAAGCTAGGTGCAAGGCCAGGCAGTCAGAACATTTTTCCCTCCTCTCTAAATCTGTAAGACTTTTGTATTTGGTGAAAGTGGTATTTTAATGTACGGAGAAGAAATATATAATGTAATATAGAGTATAGGCAACTAGCCAAACATTGGACAGGTTGTCATATCAGGCACCCATGTATGTATAGTTACATGCCCTATAACATTTTGGTTAATGATGGATAAGTACGTGATTGGGGTCCCATAAGATGATGATGGAGCAGAAAAACTCCTGTCGCCTAGTGACGTTGTAGCCTTCATAACGTCACAGTGCAACGCGTCCCTCACGTGTTTGTGGTGACGCTGGTGTAAACACACCTACCGCGCTCGGTCATACAAACGTAGCACATGTAATTCTGTACAGCACATGGTACGTGACGATGGTGATAAACAACTATGTTAGTGGGTTTATGTATTTACTATGCTACACTTTTTGTTATTTTACAGTGTACTTTCTACTTATATGAAAAAGTTTGTTAACGCCAGCAGCGGCCTCAGGCAGCTCGGGTTTACCGCGTCTCTGGATAGCATCATTTCTCTTGCTTTAATCTCATGTTGTTTAATACATTTCGTGGAGCCTAAGTGTACAGTGTTTGTCGTCTACAGCCGTGCACAGTATGGCCCTGGCCTTCACACTCACTCACCAGGCCCGCAAGCTCGAGTCACGGAAAGTGCCCTATACAAGTGTGCCGTTTTCTAAAAATCTTTTATACCATATTCTTACTGTACCTTTTCTATGGTCATCTGCCCCGATACCTCTGTGTTGTGCCTACAGTATTCCGTACAGTGACATGCTGTACAGGCTGTAGCCTAGGAGCAGCAGGCTGTACCATACAGCCCAGGTGTATAGGAGGCGGCACTGTAGGTGTGTGTAAGTGCCCTCTTCTGTGATGTCTGTACAACGATGAGATCGACTAACGAGGCATTTCTCAGAACGTATTCCCGTTGTTAAGCGGCGCATGCCTGTATAGCAAATTATATTCACAGAGGATTCAGATTGAGAAGTTTTTCAAGCAAGAAACTAGAGCTCCTGAAGCGCTCCCCTTTCCTCTCTTGACTTACCGGGTTCCCAAGAGTGAGCCCAAATCCAACACTTATTTTAACTTTACAATATCTGAAAATAACTATGTGTTGAAAAGAATCTAAGCAATGCGTATTAGGAACTTGTGAACTTGTTCTCATTTACAAGTCACCAGAAACAGAAGGTTCTCGTGGTGGGTTCATGTCTACCCAGAACTTCAGAATGTGGAAATATTTCCTTATTTGGAAATAGGGTCTTTGCAGATGTAATTACAGATGTAATTAAGCATCTCAAGATGAGGTCATCCTGGTTTTATTTAGGGTGAGGGTGCGCCTGAGATCCAATAACTGGTGTGTTTATGAGAAAGGAGAAAGATTTGGACACAGAGAGAGACACAGATACAGAGGGGCCAAACAGACACCCACACAAAGGAGACCACCAAGTGAAGACGTAGGCAGAGACTGGAGCGATGAAGCCACAAACCAAGGAATGCCTAGGGCCACCTTCTGGAAGCTGCTAGAGGCCAGGAAGGATTCTTCCTTAGAGCCTTCTGAGGGAACGTGGCCCTGCAGACACCTGGATTTCAGACTTCCAGGCTTCAGAGAGAATCCATTTCTGTGACTTAAGCTAATAAGTTTGTAATAATTTGTTACAGCAGCTCTAGGAAACTAGCACAGTTCCACGAAAGTCAAAGGTTTATCAATTGTATTGCCAAGTGCCTCCTCCTTTTCTAAACACTTTCCTACTGTATGATGTGCTGGGATCCCACAGTGGCATTTTGACATTTTGGCCTGCGACACATTTGTGAGTGTCTCATAAAATAAAATAGAACAGAAAATACCAGAGTCTCTCATGAGTAATAAAGATGAGTATTGTTTGGTAAAACTTCGGATCCCAAGGTGAGGATGAGTGAGCGTGAGCATGCACACTTACGGGGCCACTGTGTAAAGTATTAGTTTTCATTACCGTCACAGCCAAAACAAAACACACTCATCGAAGGTGCTACACAGAGTCCCAGAAGCCCCCACCTTTGGGCCCAACTAGAAGGTGAACATTCCAGACCAATGGAAAACGACTCTAGTTTTGAAACTCTCCAGGGATGGAGATGCCCAGTGTTTGGCTCGTTTTCCCATCTAGAAGACCTTCAGATGTCACCTTTACTCTGCTTCTGCTTCTTTTCAGTTGTCCAGTTCACTAAGTGTTTATGGGACAGGCAGGTAGGACACCGAGCAGAGGCAGTGGCCGAGACGCTCCTCAAGCAAGGAGTCAGGTCCGGAAACTAATCAATACCCATCAGAGGACGCTGGGTCAGGTCAACTGATGAAACAGGACGCTGCCCCGAGGGCAGCCTGTGCCCACCTCTAACATGTCCATGTCCCCATTCCTTTAATGCCCATGTTGTTACAGATTTTAAAAAGAGAATAGCTAGATTCAGGCTACCTCAGGAATGAACCTTGAAAATATTGTGAAAACACTAACACAAGAAGCCAGATACAAACGGCCACAAACTGCAGGATTCCACTTATAGGAATTTGTCCAGAATAGGTAAATCCAGAGCTAGGAAGTAGATTAATGGTTGCCAGAGGATTGGGGCCAGGGAAGTGTGGAGTGCCTCTACAGGGCACTTCCTTTGGGGGTGATAAGAATGGTCTGGAATTAGACAGTGGTGCTGGTTACACAACTCTGTGAGTATATTAAAAAAAACCACACACTCTAAATTGTACACTTTAAAAGAGTGAATGTTATGTCATGTGAATTACAACATCCCAGTTTTAAAAAGCAGCAGAATAGGCAACCCTGTGAACGACGGCAGGGCTTTCCCCAGCAGGTGGAGAAGCTGGAGGGCCTTCCTCTTTGATGGGAGCTTTTGGAATATTCTAGAAGAGGGAGAAACACCAGAAGGAAGGTTTTAGCTTCCTGATAATAGGCCAGGTGGGGCTAATGACTTAAAAGTACTGATTTATAAGATGTGACTTAGAATTGCCTCAAATTTCTGGAGCAGATCCCTGTGGTTGCATTAAAAAATTTTTTTAAAACATTTTTATTTATGGAGTTATCTATTTACTTTGCACGTCACTAATGAAGTTACTTTTTTTTTTTTTTTAAACCGGAAAAAAGAGCTAAGTTGTGTTCTCAGTTGCAACGCTTTTTACCTGGTACACTGCAGGTGCCGGGTAATAATCAGTTGAATGAATGAATGAACACACGCAAACACTGCTGAGCGCTCTACAAGTAATAACAACACTGTGAAATAAGGCGCGTTATGCTTCTAATTTTACAGACAGGAAACTGAGGATCTGAGCGTTGAAATAGCATCTCCAATGACCTGAGGCCTCTGCTACCACCTTTCTGTTCACGGTGCTCAGGGGTACGTGCATGCACGCAGAGAAGGGGCCGTGGCCACCACAGGCAGGGCAAATCCCAAGTAAAGCCGTGGGTGTCAGAAGCTTCCAAGGTAAAAGGAAGGGCTGGGAAGGGGGAGGTAGGGCAGGTAGGAGGACTCCCAAATCAAATGAGAAGTGAGCTTTCGAGCAATGGAGATGAAAATGGGTATCCGAGTTTCCCAAGGCCGCTGTAACACATGACTACACACAGAGAATGTGTGTCAGTGCCTCTTCCAGCTTCCAGAGGCGCCTGTGTTTCTTGTCTTGTGGCCCCTTTTTCTACCTACCAGCAATATAGCATCTTCTAACCACCCTCTGACCTCTGCGCCCATCACACATCTCCTCCGACCTGGACCCTCCCGCCTCCCTCTCATCAGAACCCCGTGATGCCACTGGGCCCACCTGGGTATTCCAGGATCATCTCTCCACCTCCAGATCCCTCATCTAGTCAGACCTGCGAAGTCCCTTTTGCCAGGTAAGGTCACACATTTGAACTTCTCGACGGTTAGGCGGGTAGGATGTAGCCGTCTCTGAAGGGCTGATATTCTGCCTACCACACTGGACGTGATGTTTCACAAGACCAGTGTTGTGGGAAGCCGACTACAGATTACAGAGCAGAGGAGAGATGCAGATGGCCCTTCAGTCTGTGAAGCCACAACTCCCACGCGTAGCACTACGGGGGCGTAAGGGTGGTTGGTTCCTGCTGGGAATGGACATAGGATTCCCATAGGAATCCCCTCCGCGAGGACGCGGAGACCGCTGGGCTTACAGGAGTCAGACCCCCGAGGCTTCCGTCTCTGCTTCCTAATAAGCACATTAATCAGGTCACTGCTCTGTCAGATTGACTTCATTTTCCTTTCTGCCGGACGCTGCATCACTTAGCTGCCAGGTTCTCTGCCTCCCTTCCTCCCTCTACCCCCAAATGCGAGCAGGCACCGGCTGCTTTCTAAGCCTTGTTCACCAGCCTTGTGTCCTGCTCCCCATCCCAAAGCACTACTGCCTTCGGGTCCTGAAGGCCTAGGAAGAGCTACTCTTCCCTGTCCTTGAACCCTGAAAGACTTTGGGATGGGATAGAAGTGCGGGTGGGGGAGAGAAAAGAAACCCCCTAATCCAAGGGTAGAGAACACAGCTTTCCCTCTCTCCGATGCAAGATAAATTTGAGAGGACCCCGAACTGGTCACCTGCGAGCTGCAGGGCGCTCATGACGCGCAAGGAAGAGTTCAACTGGCCGAAGCCCGAGGGGCCCATCCCCGACCGGTCACCTACGTCACACTCTCTCCCACGTGGTCAGCTAAGTCCCGACACGTCTACCTCTGAATAGACCTGAAGTCTGACCTCTTTCCACACTGTTCAGATCCAAGTCACTTCCCAACGGGCCTCCCTGCTGCAGCCTCCACCTTTTCCAACTCGTTCTCCGCCCACTGATGGGAAGAGCCAGGACGTCCTCCAAGATAACACCTCCGCCTATGCAACACCCGTTTCAGCTCCATCTGATTACCAGCAAGTTTCCTGACTCTGAGGCTTCATGCATGCTCTTCCCCCTGTGCCAACAGCTGCTGGGCACTGCCCAACCACCACCGCTCCCAACAAAGAGGGCTTTCCTGCCTCTGCCTGGGCGATGTCCATGGGGAAATTCCAGCCCCCATCTCTGCCTTACCCCCTGTCACAATGGACAGCACAGAGGACTTTGTAACCATCTGCACTTGGGCAGGGAACAGAGTCTATACCGGACTTTAGGATAAGGAGAATCCATTGTCAACAATTCAGTCCCATACCATTTATGTTGGTGAGCTATCCTCTTTTCTGTAGGGTTGTCCGATCTTTACCCTTTGGCCTCTCGTTACCCAGTGTCAAACCGTTTCTTACAATTCTGGCCGACACCCACAGTCGTTTCCACTGTGCTTCTAGCTCTCATCCTGCCTCCTCCCCACTCTTACATAACAGCTTTATTGAGCTGGAATTCACATACTGCACAATCCACCCTTTTAAAATGTATAATTCAATGGCTTTTAGTACAGTCACAGTTGTACATGACCACCACAATCAATTTTTGAACATTTTTAACACCCCCCAAAAGAAACCCCACCCCTCTGAGATGTCACTCTCTGTTTCCCACTCCCTCCAGCCCCAGGCAACTGCTAATCTATCTTTTGTCTCTATGGATTTGCGTGTTCTGGATATCTCACATCAATGGAATCAGACAATATGTGGCCTTTTCCAGGCTCATCCATGTTGTAGTGTGTAGCAGAGCCTAATTCCTTTTTGTGGGTGAATAATATTCCATTGCATGGAAATACCACATTTTATTTCTCCATTCACCAGCTGATGGATATTAGGGTTGTTTGCACCTTTTGGCGATTGTGGATAACTCTCTATGAACATTTGTGTGCCAGTTTTTCTGGGGACCGATGTTTTCATTTCTCTTAGGCACGTATGTACCTAGGAGTGGAACTGCTGGATCATATGGTCATTCTTTGTTGAACCTTCTGAGGAGCCGCCAGACTGTTTCCCACAGTGACTGCCCCATTCTCCAGTCCCACCCACAGTGTTCCCATCTTCCCATCTCTCTTTAAATTCTTCAGTTTGGAGCCCCCGAGTGGATACCACAAAGGTTCACAATGACCCGCCATCGACCACCTAGCATTATGAAGGCCACAGAGCTGACTCCCGTCCTGCTTCTGATGCCGAACGATGCTGAGTATTTTGTTTTATACTGTGTCTACTCAATCTCTATCCACATCACTCTTGTGAGGGGACTAATGAGTACACAAACCCCTGCTGTGGATGACTTCACGACTTATTCTTTCTAAACTCAATTTCGTTCTGCAAATTAACCTCAGCAAATTCAGGATTCCAGCCAGGTAATTTGCTGTGGTCCTTCCCTCCCTCCATCCCACGCTGCGATGGAGCAGACCCTGCCTAGACCCTCTCTCCGTTTGGCCTTTCTCGCCTCCTGTAACCCATGTCTAAGAATGACCAGCTGATAAAATGTTCTGGAATTAGACAGTGGTGACAGCTGCGTAACTCTATGAGAGTGAATTTGATAGTACGGGAATTGTATCTCAATAAAGCTGTTCTATCCAAAAACAGAGTGAATGACATGAGTTTAAAATGTAACCACCCACAATGTGCTAAATGTATACTTAGTTAAACCTTTAGAATTTTTTTCCAAGAGATGATATGAATCAGCGTATTTGCTACTTAGGACATAATCAACTGCAACTTTATACGCAGTCGAAACTATGAACCTAAGAACAAAAGCAGAGAAGAGAAGAAAGTTGAATTTAGTTTACATGCAAGGCAATTTTAACAACAAAAAAAAGGAGCACAGCTGCAGGGGTCCTTTCACTGAGATCTCCCGAAGGACATTATTTTAATCAGTTTGTCCCCTCCCCCATCAGCCACATTCCTCCTCCAAAAACGTCCCACAGGCTGCTCCAGAGCTGTGACCGGAATTGTTTTGCACCTGGAGAGGGTTTTAAAAACCCGGCAGCTCTTCACCAGCTTTCAGGGAGAAACTAAAGTTTAACTAACAAATAACAAAGAAACAATGACTGGTTGAATTTACTTAAAGCTCTCTGGGCTTTAAATTATTTAAGAGCGCTGTGATGAAACTGTTGTAAAAGTCATAGATGGAATTTGAAGACATGAAAACAGGCCCCAGGATGAGTGAGGAAGAATGAAGGAGACCTTGACTGAAAGATCAGAAATATGCTAAACACGTAGAAGGTAAACACCCGGGGAGGCACAGCTGGTGAGCACAGCCCTAGTCCGGGGCTGGTGACAAGGGAAACGGCTACAGGGCCATAATTGCTACTGTGTGACAAGAAGGAAAAGTATACTGTAGCTTATGTCAGAAACAATGTAGGCGCCAGCGCCAGGGCAGCTTTCAAAGTGGGGGCATTCCCAAGTCAACTTAAAAAAGAGAGAGAACGGAATCCCAGAATCGCGTTGCCGTTTCTCTAACGTATGCCATTTAAAAGTGACATAAGCTAATGAAAAGCAAAACAAAGTATGCTGACAAGAACAAAGTTTACTATGCCTCTGGCTGTATGCTCTTACATGCTTTAAAACTTTTTTTTTTCCCCCTCAAAAGGGCTAGACCCATAGAAACGGCAAACTCTTCATAAAGTGTAAACTATGGCCCAATCCAAACAACCGAGATGCTCAAATTTTCCGGACTCTTTGTTACCCGGAATGTCAATCTAAAAATACAGGGCACGCACACATTCACAAAAGATATAACATGTATTGAGCAATCACCATTTGCCAGGCACTCTGCTGTGCTCCTCACACGTATTATCTCATCAAATTCCCAACCAACCCTCACACCCCGGGTTTAAAGATGAGGAGACTGAGACTAATATGGGGTGGAAACTGGGACCAGCACCCAGATCCGATTTGACATTCAAGCCTGTGCTCTTGACACTTCTCCACACAGCTCCGGGATTAATCATTCACCCAGGTACCTGCAAAATCCTCCCCCAAATCACCGTTGGCCATGCCTGGGGCTATTCACACTGTCCTGAACTCTCTCTAGTCAACCAGAAGAGAAGGGTCCTTCAGCGCTCCGGGCTGCAGTTCCACTCTACCCAACCAGGCACGGGGGGCGGGGGACTGTTCTTTACTCTGGTGGTACAACTTCCAGAAAACTTTTCCCCCTCTGGGCCAGCCATCTCTTCTACCGTTTCCATCTCAGCAAAGCAACGGGTGGACACGACAACGGAAAGCAGCGACCACAAACCGTGCAAGGACCGAGGGCCTCTCAGTTCTGCTTGCAATGCAAGCTGCACCGCACCATCTAAATTTTTCCGCAAGAAAGAAACTGGGGAGCGGAGTAAGAAGACCCCGAGTCCACACACACTGGGCGGGTTTTGTCATCCAAACGCTCACTGGCACAGAGGACATCTGCGGCAGAGTGAGCTCTCCACGGAGGACTCAAGTACCTCGGTGCTGGTGATTGATGCTTATTGGTGCATTCCGGGTTCCAGCCCCAGGTGGCCCTGAACCTGGAGCCCGAGAACAAGTCCATCCTGATCGAGGGGAGCTGGCCCCGCGGGCGGGAGCTCAGATGGGCCGGCGGGCATCGCCTCCACCTCTGCACTGGCCAAGCAGCCCCCATGCACGGGAGGGGCAGCCTGCGCTGCAGGCCCGCCGCCGGCTTGCAGGAGCCCAGCGGGGCCCTGCCGGAGGCCGGGGCAGCCCCAGGGGTCCCGCCCCCGCGGCCGCCCCCAGGGTCCCGTTGTCCTCGGGCCCGCCCCACCGCCCTCACCTCGGCCGGGCTCCCCGCAGGCCGCTCGCCGCCCGCCGCTCCGCCAGCCTCGCCGCCGTTTCCGCGGCCCGGCCTCCGCAGAGCCACCGCCTCCCGCAGCGCGGAGCCGGAAGCGGGAAGCCGCCCCGGAGAGGCGCGCACGCGCGGCGCGGTCCCCGTCCCCGTCCCCGTCCCCGGGGGCGGGTCAGTGGGTGTGGTCCCGAGGGGGCGGGGCCTCGCGGCAGGCGGGGCCTCACGGCAGGCGGGGCCTCACGGCAGGCGGGGCCTCACGGCAGGTGGGGCGCAGGACTTTGCTTCGGGTTGAACTTGGAGCGCGGGAAGGGGGCGTCCGCTCGGCCTTGTTGGGGGCGCGGGGACTGACGGGGGAGGGTACTTGCGATGAGGACGAGGGCGATTCTTGAGGGGCGGGTCAGCAGGGTTAGGAGGCTTTTTTGGGGAAGGGGGTCAACGGGGCCCTGGAATGTCAGCGGGGTCCGGGAGCACCTAGGGGGAATCCTGAGGGAGATCAGCGGGGTTGGGTGGGCGTTTTGTGGGGTCAACGGGAGCCTAGGTGATTAGTGGGGCGGGGAGGTTCTGGGTGGGAGGACACTTGGGCTGGGGGGCGCCTTGGGGGAATCAGGGGTGCTTAGGGGGGATGTCAGCGGGCGCCTGGGGTTGGTGGTGAGTCTGGGGTCAAGAAGTCGGAGGGGAGGGTACAAGAAATGGAGAAAACTATACGTCACCTGCGAAGAAGGGGCAGTGTAAACTACAAGTAGCACTAACTAAAAGTCTGGGACAAATTAGTTCTATACCTCTCAGGTGGTCCCCAACATAAGTACTACCAGATACCCCAAACACACGCCAGACACCCAGGCAGGTGCTATCAGATACCCAAAACATGCTTTCAGACACCCCGTTTAGGTCTGTTAGATATCCCAATACTAACATTCGGAATCTGAAAAACATGCCAAATATCCCAAAGTACCGGGCACTTTCACCCAAGAGCCATCAGATACCCCCAAACCGGCTTTGACACCCAGAAACGTATCAGAGACCCTAAACAGGAACATTTAGGTTCCTCCAAAACACAAACCAGATACCCTCCATACAGATGTGATCAGATACGCCCAAGCAGGTGTTCAGAGTCTGAAACACATGCTGGATGCCCCCACACAGGTGTCCTTAGACAACTGTAGGCATGCCAGATGCCTCCTCCAGTGTTAGCCCCTCCTCAGGTACCATCAGACATCCCAGCCCTGAGGCTGCTTGTCCAATCCAGGTCCCTCACAGGTGGGACCGTTGGGTAGTAACCAGGAGAGGAGCCAACTACCTCTCCAAGGTTCAAGCTGGTTCACCAGGCCAAGATCTTCCTAAACCAAACGCAGTTCAAAACACACACAATCTGTGATCAAGAGCCCACCATTCAGAAACAGGGTGGGGGCGGAGTCTCCAAGTGACCTATCTTCAGTTTAAGTCCAGTCTTTAAGGCCAAGAGAAGGAGCATATCCAGGGAACTGGAGAATCCAGAAGTGCAAGCACATGCTTCGTCAGACACCCCACTGTGATTGAAGTCAGAAGCCCCAACACAGGTTCTTTTGAGGTCTCAATGATCTTTAAATGTTCACTGTCTGAATTGCTATGACTTCTGGACTTTGTCCCAAAGGCAATGGGAGCCATTGGCGATTTTAAGCAGAAAGAGTGACGTGATCCTTATTTCTATAGTCATCTTGATTATAGAAACCTTCAGGTGACACAATTCTCCCCTAAATGTGGAAACTGACTTTTTAAAGGAGGCTGGCAAGAAGGAGAGGTATCTCTGGTCTTTCTTTTACCCACACAACCATTCTGTATTTATTCAGTCCTTATCATGAGCCAGGGACTCTGCTAAGAGCTAAGGAGACACAGGGAACTTAAGTCTAAGGCAGTGTTTCTCAGTCTTGGCGTTACTGACCATTGGGCTGGATAATTCTCTGTAGTGGGGGCCTGTCTTGTGCAGGAGGATGTTACACTCCATCCCTGGCCTGTACACCCTAGATGTAAGTAGCACCCCCAGTCCTGATAATCAAAAATGTCTCCAGACATTGCTAAATGTCCCCAGGGGGCAGAATGGCCCTCGGCTGACAGCAAATGGCCTCAGAGACACTGAGACATTGATGCAGTCACCTAATAGAGGCTTCCTGGGTTTTAAAGGGTGAGTAAGAGTTAGGTGGCCCAGGGAGTTCCAGGAACAGCACTGAATGATCAAACTCAGGTGATATGCAAGGGGAGCCACAAGATTTCAGGGTGTCTGGGCCATGGAGCCTGTGTGGCTGAGTAGTAAGAGAGAAGGGCGGAGGGGTAGGCAGGGTTAGACCATGAAGGGCCTCAAGGTCAAGGCCAGGAACAGGAAGGACTGTCTGCACTGGTGTTCCTTTAGTGGGGCTGGTCTCTGGTCTCAGCTTTACCCTGGAGACCCACCTTCCATAATTACCTAGAGAGTGACTCCCTGTTCTGTTTAACTTACTGTGGGGCTGTTTCCTCTAGGGGACAGACTGTGACACGTAGCTTTGAATACCTCTGACAGTAAGTAGGCTTGTGGCAAGTTATATGCAGGAAGTGCATGCTCTTAGCCTGTTGGGAGTGAGACACAGCTGTTCTGGCCTCACGTGTCTCCTTAGTGGTGGCTGTGTTCATAGCCTAGGGTTAGGGTCTATGATTCAGATGCTAGCTTTGCCCCAGCAATAACAACAAAGAAGAAGAATGACGATGATGATGATAGATGCTACTCCTGCCTGTATGTACCCACGTCATTTCTTTTACACAAAATGAAATCTTCCTTGATCTCAAAGGATAGTCCTTGAAATCAAATGGTGTCTCCAGGAGATGGAGCTTCATTCCTACCATCCTGAGGGGAGATCTGTTTGAGTGACTCATTTCTAAAGAATATAGTAGGGAGAGAAAAATAGTAACCTGGCAGGTGTTACCTTAACCAGGTGATGAAGCTGAACACCTGCAGGGATGTCATATCCATAGCAGTTGCCCTCTGATATGATGAGACAAAGTTTGTTTCTCAAACCCATAACCTCTGTCTCCTTATGAGAAAACATCAGACACACTTAGATTGGGGGACACTGTACAAGACACCTGGCTAATACTTCTCAAGACTGTCAAGGTCATGAACAATAAGGAGAGACGAAGGGACTGTCACAGACCAGAGAGACGGAAGAGGCAGGATGATTAAAGATAATGTAGTATCCTGAGTTGAAAGAGAACCTGAATGGAAAACAAATAAACAAACAAAAAACCAACCTGGTGAAATCTGAATGAAGTGTCGAGTTTGGTAAATACAATCGTACCAGTGTTGGATCCTAAACTGTGACCAATGTACTGTGGTCATATAAAATGTTAGCATTAGGGGAAGCTGGGTGAAAGGTAGGAGGGGACCCTCTCTCCTCTCTTTGTACCTTTCTGTAAATCTAAAATTAAAAGTTTAGGGGAGAAATGGCGTCCCCTCCTCAGGGGAGGGGTAGGAGGAGTGAGTCTGTTGTCCCAGGATGGTGTTAAGAGTCCTCAGATATTTATATGCTCTAAATTAGGGTATATTACCAACATGCAGCAAAGCTATAAGTTATTGTGTATAATAGTTTGAAGTCATTTCAAAGTTTGACCTCTTGGTGTGCTATCATGTTAAAATCTTAAGTAGGTATTCCTTTCTCTAGAGTATATAATTAGTGTTAATTTTTCCTGTAACAAAACAAAACATTAAGTTATGGCTCCCGTCTGCCTCGCACTACATTCTAGCCTTGGTTACTCAATGGTTTATGCTAGCCATGGAAAGCAATTGATTACAGTGTCATGATTATATCAAAGAATTAAATCTCATCCTTAACGTCTGGTATTTCGCCAATAAGTCTACAGATAAGAGATTACAGGAAGCCAGTCATAGAATTTGAAAATAAACTCTAGTCTTCCCTTAGCTATTTTAGGCTTTTAGAGAAGGTATGGACTCATTGTAAAACATTTTTGCAAGTCTGATTGCTTATATACGATCCAGGCAATTTTTGCCTGATTTAGAATTCCTGATAGCTTATTTTAAAGCAAAGGAAACACAACTGAGCACGAGTTTGGGGTCTTTAGAACAGTTTGTGAAAATCTGGTATGAAAGTGTTTTCCCTGTCCTACTATTTTAAATATTAGTGTACAGAGCTGTTATTAATGCCATTTTTATGGGAAAACCTTAAAAATATTGCCCCCAAATATTGACAGTAAGCACATCAAACCACAGTGTCTCTGATGTACTACACTTTTGTTCTTCAGGCATCTGTAATTTAATTTTCTTTTTCTCCATGTCTTTTGTTTTCTTTCTTTTCTTTTTCTTTTTCTTTAAAAAAAATTGAGGTATTTATTTTCTTTTAAAATGTAAAATTTTACCTTTGGTACAACCAAAAAAAAAATTAAAAGAGTATCTTATTATAATTTTGAAATATCAAATGGTGTGATGTGGCCATGGATTGATGATCAAGGGTTCAGGCTGTGAGCTCGAATCCTGACGGTGTGACCTTGGACGAGCACTTAACTCCTTGGGGCCTCAGTTTCCTCATCTGTAGAAAGGGGAAGTACTAGTGCCTATCTTAGAGGGCTGTTGTGATGGCTAAGAAGGAACTGCATTTAAAGCACATAGTGTTTGGGATATTTTAAGTGCTCAGCGATGTATTGTTACCCATTATTCTTATCATTTGTGCAACATCTTCTGCGATGGCCAAGTGACATACAGGAAAATTAGTCCCTGTTGGAACCCTCAATTTCAAGGTCATATAAGTAAAGGGTTTATTGATCGGCTGGCTCTGGTAAGTCACTTTCTTGGGTCTTCCTTGCTGCAGGGTAAGCTAGCTCAAGGGTCAGCAAACGTTTTCTGTCCAGTCCCACAGTGAATATTTTCAGCTTTGTGAGCATGATGCAAAACGCTCTGTGCCGCTGTTGTAGTGCGAAAGCAGCCACTTGTAACTTACGTACCGTCTATGGCTGGTTCTAGGTCTTTGGCCTCACCCTTCTTTATGCCAATCTCTCACTTGCCCCTTGAATTAGATGCCCAAGATAGGGTTCCAGAGGCTTGATCCTGGCCCTCCAGGAAGGCCCCCTGTATCCAGCAGACCTCAGAGCCCCCAGAAGAGCACAGGAAGTCAGCAGAATCAGGAAGTCACCTGCTGCTTGAAGGACTTCAAGAAAGAAAGAAGGAAGGAAGGAAGGAAGGAAGGAAGGAAGGAAGGAAGGAAGGAAGGAAGGAAGGAAGGAAAGAAAGAAAGAAAGAAAAAAGAAAGAAAAAAGAAAGAAAGAAAGACAAAAAAGGACTTCAAGACGCTGAAGTTGTCAGAGCACTTTGCGCTTTACAAAGCCCATACAAGCCCCTGCTGAAGACAACTGTGTGTCAGAAAGCAGGTTGGAACTCGTCTGATGGAGAGAAAAGTTCAAAATGGAACACTGCTGACAATAGCAGCCCCTAGCAGGACACCCACAGCCTTACATCTGTGAAAACGGTACTGTGGAAAAAGGCAGGAATGAGGAAGAAAGAAAATGCCCACCTATGGAGCCAGGAGAGGCAACACATGCAAAACCTGTGGCTCAGGTCACGGGGAGGCACCTGCCCCACGGGTGGAGGTGTCGTTCTCGCTGCATGGCCCACCCTCGGTCCTGTTCTGTATCTCACGAGCCCACTGATCCTCGCAGGGACAATCCTGCTCCCCAGGGGACATTTGGCTGTGTCTGGAGTCATGTCACGAGAGGCGGGCTACTGGCATCTAGTGGGTGGAGGGCAGGGAAGCTGCTCAACACCCCGCAATGCACGGAACAGCTCCCCAACAATAGCCCCGAGGTGGCGGACCCTGCACCAGCCTGAATCCTGCCGCCCCCATCCACAGCCTGAATTCTCAGCTATAACCTGCACACACGTTTTCTGATATGCAGTGGCCGTCTCCTCTGCATCCCTACAAAGTGGGGCTCATTTTTAAAAGGATGGAATTCTAAACGCCAGAGAAGACCGGAGTCATTTGCCTCTAGGGCCTCTTGAACCCAGTACTCTTTTCTGAACAGAGATCCTTATCCTTATTCCCTGGAGCACTCTGGGAGGCACGAAGCTGCCTGGTATGGGGTGAATTGTGTCCCCCTTCCCCGAGTATAGGTTGCAGTCCTAATACCCCCAGCATCTCAGGAGGTGACATTACCTGGAAATAGGGTCATTGCTGATTTAGTTAGTTCAGATGAGGTCACACTGGAGTAGGGTGGGCCCCTAATGCAATATGACTGGTGTCCTTATAAAAAGGGCAAATGGGGACACAGACGTGTGCGCAGGGAGGATTCTCCTGGCCAGGGAATTCCCAGAAGCCAGGAGAGTCTCCTGGAATGGACCCTCCCTTAGCGCCCACAGAGGGAGCTCAGCCCTGCTGGCACCTTGATCTCAGATTTCTCCAGAACTGTGAGACAATACATTTCTGTTGTTGAAGCTGAAGAACAGTATCAGGTTGTGGTACTTTGTTACACAGCCCTAGCTAACTATGAAGCATATTCTTCCTGAGTCTGGATTTTATAAGAGGATGTTTGCAATGACAGAGGCTGAGACTCAAGGGCACTTTGCAGGCCGTAATCTAACCAAATGGTCCCTGCCTTTAGGGACCTGCTGCTCTCCAGGGAGCTGAGGTTGGCCCACCCTTGGCGAGGGTGAAATGGGACAAGAATGCAAAGAGCAAAGGAGGCCACGCGAGTGATTTAGAGGAAGTAAAGCAGAGAAAGTGGCTGCCATCCAGGGGGACAGGCTGGGCCACCAGACTTACCAGAGTTCAGAAAGAGTTCGCCGCACAGGGGGCAGCTGGAGTGGCTGAAGAAGGTTCCTCGTGCCAGCTGGTGGCCGTTGACACATTCCTTCCTCTCCCGGGCATCCTGACCTTTATCCTTTAGATACACTGGGCTCTTCCCCTGTGGGGGACAGAGCGGGGACTTAGAATGTCCTGTATATCCAGATCTGCCCTGAATCGCATGGCACCCTGACAAGCTGGGGATGGCAGAGGCCCCACCCCCCGGCCCAGCCCTCTGACCTTCTCCTTCTGCCTGGTGACTCGACCGCGGAGGAAGCTGAGTCTGCGCTTCACCCCGGTGCCCCTGTCACTCCTCTCCATCTTGCTGGCACCATCCTCGCTCCTAAGGTGGGGGAAGATCAATGAGGAGGGGGCAGCAGGCCCAGAGGGCTCTGCTCAGCCTGTCCTGCCTGTAGCTCCTGGAATCCACCTGAGACCCATCTCCCTCTGGCCTCCTCTTCCTCTTTTACCCCTCCTGTGGTCCCTACTCTCTCCTTCTTTCTCTCACTCAACGGACGTTGTCAATTGCTTGCAAAGTTCCTGGAACTTCAGGGACCGGGTATGCAGCGGGACACGGACATGGTCTTGAGGTGCCTCGATGGGCCTGGGCTGGAAACCTTGGCTCTGTCCATCTGTACCTCTCCCTCAGATCAACCCTCCCCCCATAGCTAAGCAGCCTATACATCCTGCCCATCCTTCCTGCGGGATTTCTCTCACATCTGGCTCCCTTCTCCCCCTAACACGTCAGCCCCCACATCACCTTCACGCCTCCTGGATTACAGGCATATTCTCATTTAATAAATACTTATTTATTAAGTCAGCAACAAACAAACCCAGCCCCGGCAGAATCTACTCCTGGAGGGAGATTCCGCACCTCCAGTCTGCTCCCCCACCCGCCTGCAATCCTAGCTGTGCTCACCATTATCAGTCACAAGAGTATCTCAGCTTTGCAGAGGTGATCCGGCCTCCGCTGACTCCCTCACAGCCCCTCCTCCCTGCTCCATGCTGACACTATTCCCTAGGTGCCCCGCAGTTCCCCCAGAGGCACTGTTTTCTTCTCCCCATCCTTATTTCCACATATTGGCAAACTCTTACTCTTCCACTGGAACCCAGCGCAAGCTGTCACCTCCTCCAGGAAGTCTTCCTCTGCCCTCCTAGGGTGTGTGAGGACCCGCTCCCAGCCCCCACCCATCTGCTACCCCCACTGTTGCCTTTGGTGGCTCTAGTGAGCGTATGGAGGCCCCCATCTCAGAGCCAGGAACAGAGGGCCGCTGGTAAGCTGTTTGTTTGAATCCAGTGCTGGCCCCCTGCCCACCCACCCTCAGCTCCCGTCTGCAGCAGCTCTGTGAACTCACTCGGACAGGAACTCAAACCAGGTGAGGTTTGAGTGGGCTCCTCCAGGGCCGACCGACAAGCGAGCCCTCTGCCGGGCCCTGCAGGACCAGAGGGAACAGACATCTGGGACAGCAGCCCCCCAAAACCCCAACTGCCCCTTCCTGCCCCTCTCCCTCAGGGCTTCTGTGGATAACTGTGTGCCAGGTATCCCGTCTGAGCGGAGACTCCACCCTTCCTTCACATGTGGGCTTATGCACGTGGTCATTGGGGTGGTATTCCAGCAGAGGGCAGTGACACGTCTCGGTGGAACAAAATCAGCATGTCAGGGAGATTTTCTAGCAGATGGCAGTATCTGGGAAAGTGGCACCTGTTCTTATTTGTGCAAAGACACCTCATGGGCTAGTGGCACCTTGCTCCTTCCTGGCTGATGTCCCCTGTCCTTTCCCTCACCGGTCCCCCCCCACCTCTCCTGTCCCCATTTCACCTTGTCTTCTAACACCTGTTCCCCTCATCTGTCCTCCCCCCCACGCCACCCCCGTCCCCCTTCCCACTTACCCATGGTACTGTCGAAGTTCTTGCAGTACCTGCTGGACAATCAGCCTGCCGGGTGGGGGGGGGGAGCAGGGATAAAAACAGCCCAGAGTTGTCCCAAATTACAGACATGCTCCCCAAGATGAGCTGGGATCACCCCACCAGGCCCCGGGTCCCAATGCAGACCCTAACTGGGAGCCCCAAACCCTCTCCTAATGCTATGCTGGAAGCTTCCTGAGGGACCTGGGTCACTCCCCTGGGAGAAGGATGGTGTGGGGTGAAGACCAGGGTTATGGGGGGACTGGGACTGGCCCCAGTCACTTAACTGCCAGCGAAGCTATGACCTGCACTGTTTCCCACCCCAGCCTTGACCCCTTGGCTGTCCCCTGGGGTCCTTTCCCCACCGTGGGGCAGACACTCACACATGACCTGGCTCCACGTGATCCTTTTCCAGGCTCTCCAGTACCGGGGGCTCTAGGCCTGGAAGCAATCCCCACCCCAGGAGGTACAGTCGTGAGGGGGCTCTGGGGCAGGACGCGCTGTGCATGGCACTCTGACCCAAGGCAGACAGCCATGGACTGAGGTGTCCTCAGCTTCTCACCACTGCTTGCGATATGCTAAGTGCTTTGCATGTGTGTGTTCAGTGAACCCCCAAGTGGCCCTAAGGGGATATACTCATTGTCCCATTTTTACAGAGAAAGCTGTGTGGTGGCTGAGACTCTCTAGAAAGTGGTGGATTTGGGTTTAGTCTGCAGGTCTGTCTGACACCAGTGAGACACAAGCTCTTAGGACAGAGATTTAAAGATAGACAAGGAAATAAAGAAAGAGACAGAGTCTAAGAGAGGAGAGAGAGCCCTGGGCAAGGTCATTGCAATGGTGTAGTCCACCCTGGCTCTAGGCCCTGGGGGAAGGGGGAGCTGCAGATGCTGGAGGCCTCTCCCCCTCTCTGGAACCCCCAGGACCCCCAGGGGACCCTACGCCCCCTCCCCCAGCGCCTTTCCCTTCTCTGGGGTCCAACTGGGACCCCATCCAGGGCACCCTCCAGCTCAAATCTCTTACCCTACTTGGTGTGAACGAGGGAAAGCCCCAGCCCTGGCTACCTTGAACGGCGGGAATGGGCATCTCCAAGGCCTGAGAGATTTCCAGGGAGCTGATCTCATCAAACGACATGGGAACAGACCGTGACCTCACTCTTTTCTCGGGACTGTTACATTCCTGCAGGGAATACACATCTTGCTAAGCTGGGGAGGTACCCCAAGCTGCAGTCAGGCTCCCAGATCGAGGGTTCCCAGCCTCCAGCCAAGGGCGCCCCCCAGCCACAGGGCAGATGGATCCCCCTAGCAGCCAAGGGCTAGAGCCATACCCTCCCCAGCCACAGGCTACAGTCCAGGCCCAGGGACACCCCCCCCCCCCATGGGCTGAAGCCCTGAAACTCTGAGCTACAGATTCCAGCACATCAGGAATTTCCCCCCAGGTCATGGTCATGAGCAAAGATGCCCCAGGCACAGGCCATCGCCCCGAGATGCAGTCCGCAGCCATGGGCTGGAATCCCAGACCTGAGACAAGATCCCAGTGGCTGACCCCAGTCACAGACAGGGCTTCCTTCCAGCTGCAAAGACCTCGAGATATTCCCCTACGCCCCAGCAGGTGTTTGCATCTGTGGCTGAGGAGTCCCTGCTGTGGACCCCACCCCGGTGACAGCCCTCAGGCCTGGGCTGGAATCTCAGGACTCAGCCACTCCCTGGTCATGGGCTACAGTGCAGCATGGACAGCCCCACCCCACCATGACAGGTAAGTGCCCGCATCTGCGATGAGTGCTCCTTCCCACCGGCAGCGCTGGTTCCTGGGCCCAGAGGTGCGTTATTGTCCAGGGTGGCTGCGGGCTGCACCCACCTTGGCTGGGAGCTCTGCTGGGGTCCTGTCCTCAGACAGAGACTCTTTAGTCCAGGCCTGCAGACCCTGTCCAGGAAGGTTCAGAGCTAGGCTAGCGAGCGTCCGGGGGAGACAGGGCCCCTCGTTCACGGTGGAGGCATCGAGGCTGAGCCTGGTGGAAGAAGGGAGGGAGTAGGGCTTCAGCGGGTCTTTCCACCTAGCTGCTGTCACAGCTCCAGCATCGGGGCCTTGCGGGGACCTGCAGCTGATGCTTCCCGGGGAGGGCACAGAGAGGGGTCCAGATCTCTCTCTATCAGAGGGATAATGTGGAGAGAGCCCGATTAGGGGATTTGCTGAAGCCACAATTGCATCACAGACCACCCATTTTTACATGGACTGGCTTTCTAGTAGGGGTGACTTGAGAGGGGTGGAGGGGATGTGGGAGAGGTGGCTAAGTCAACCCCCTCCATTATTTGGGGCTGCCACTGTGGCGTGTGGAGTCGAGAATCCAATTGCTTTGACCCCAGGCGCATCTGTGGCTTTGTGCATGCGTGCACAACTGGTGTGCAAGGCACACATTTAGGTTTATATATATGGGTTGCAGCAGGGCAAGTGTGCAAGCATGCAGGTTGAACGTGGGTATGTATACCTAGTGTGTGCAGGCAAGTGAGCACGTCCGCGATCGTGTTTGCCCGCAGCGTGCAGATACAGCGTGATTTTGGGCTTGTGTTTGCCCGTGCACATGGATTCGTGTGCCCACACAGGCTGTGTGCGGCCATGAATGTGTGTCTTGGGAGAGGGCTGACTCTGCCAGGGCAGACACCCCCGATCCTGGGGGGGTGTCATGGAAGGCAGCAGGGGTGGGGGACCCACCTCTGCCAGCTGTCCGAGCAGCTCCGTGACCTCTCCCAGCTGTGTCTCTGAGGAAGGCCTGTGGACGCCACCAAACTGGAGGATGAATCTCTTCCCACTGCTTCGCTAGGGGGGCCATCGCCCTCGGCCCCCCCAGGCTGGCTGTGGGAAGGGGCCCCAAGTCCCAGGTCCTCGAGATACGTGCTGCCTTGAAGGGCCTCCAAGTCCAGGCTGAGGTCCTCCATGCTTTCTCCGAGCCGCCCAGGGATAACGTCCTCCTGTAGGCCAACGGGGAGAAGAGGGCCCTGGCTGAAGGCAGCAGAGGCCCCAACACTCAGACCCTGCCCATCCCCCTCCAGGCCCACCTGGGCTCAGTGCCCTTCCCACAGCAGGTGGCGTGGAATGGGGTGTGGTCCACTCCCAGCGCTCTGTCTCACCTGGGCCTTCACGGCCTTCTTCCAAAAGAGGGGTTGGAAGTCTGGATGGCCAGACCCGATTTCACCTCCCTTTCTGAGTTTCCATCTGATGGTCTCAAGAAACCCCTGCCCTGTGGGCTTACTCGGCTTGTTTTAAGCCTCGTGAAAGCAGATCATGTCTGCAGACGCAACATGTCAGAGCACCTCACGGAGGTACGTCACCCTCGACATGCATGGTGGAATTTCAGGCAGTGGTGGGGCTCCTAGTCTCGTCCCCGAACTCCTCACGGATCTCCTGGACTCTAAATCTCCCTCCCAGGCTGGGACTAGAGTGAAGCAAGTGAGACACTTGCCCCGGCACAAAATTGAAGAAGGGGTACCCAAACCCTCAGGAATCAAGATATATATACATATATATGTATATGTATATATATATATTTTGTTGTTGTTGTTGTTTTTGTTAAGTGTGTTTTTCCAGGACCCATCAGCTCCAAGTCAAGTAGTTGATTCAACCTAGTTGTGGAGGGCGCAGCTCACAGTGGCCCATGTGGGGATTGAACTGGCAACCTTGTTAAGAGCACCGCGCTCTAACCAACTGAGCCAACTAGCTGCCCCTGAAAATATTGCATTAATATTTTAATGCAATATTTAAAACAACTCAAAAGTGATGCAAGGAGATCCACGATGAACTGATTATCAACGTGCTAAGAAATGACAGTACTGGACCCTGCGCTTGACTCGCTCTCCTTACCCGACTCTCCCCATTTCCAGCCCTGCTCCCTCCAATCATCATGGAGTCTGGATCATCTGAGCCATCAGTCCCTCCAATGCCTTCGCCTTCCTGCAGCTCCGCAGCACCATTCAAAACGCTCCAGGGTCAGCCCCCTCCTACTTCTGCCCCCTCTACAGCCTCAAGTTCCCTCCCCTCCCCCCCCCACTAGGCAGCAACGCCAGGCACCAAAGATACACAGATGTGTATCCCTAATCTAACAGCAGTTCCACCAGGGGGCATTGTTACCCCACTTTCCAGATCAGGAGACTGAGGCTCAGGGAGGAAAAAGGACTTGCCTAGGGCCACATAGTCAATAAAAGGCAGAGCTGGACTCAAACTCAGGTCTGTCTGGATCTGTGCTCTATACTCTTTCTTTACTCACTGCTCTCTAGTTCTTTTCCTCTGCTTCCTTTGCCTTTTTTCTATCTCTCTGCCAGTCATTCTATTTGTCAGTTTTTCTAGTCAGGGCACATGCCTTTACCTCTCTTTGGAGAACATTTTTCTCCCAGCCCACCTAGAGTCAGCCTGGCGAACTCCTATTCATCCTTGAAAACCCACCTTGGGCATGCCTTCCAGCCTATTATCGTGACTCCTTGAAGTTAAGAAAGGTGTCCCTCTGTTCTTTTCCAGGCCTTTGTTAGGACTGTCCTCATACAGGGTTTGGTGGGTAACTGGGTAGGTGGGCCTCTCCCATCGCTTCATTCAAAACCAACACTGAGATGTGGCCCCCAGGCATCCATGTGACCTCAGGAAGCCCTTGATAGACTGTCCCAATTGGTGGCCTGAAGGTGGCCCCCTTCATGAATTCAGCAAGAGGGCCCCAGGATAAGATTATTAGATAAAAAATACAGGACACCTGGTTAAACTTGAATTTCAGACAAACAACGAATAGCTTTTTTCAGTATAAGTATATCCCAAACATTGCAATATTTGGTTCAAATCTAACTGGTGTCCTGTAAGTTTATTTGCTCAGTCTCATAACCCTACTCCTGGACAACTTGGCTGGGCATGGCCAGTGTTTACCAGGTGAGAGGGGACAGAGGGATTCCTGTTAATGCTTGGTGTGGGCAATTTTCAAAGAAGTTTCCAATTGAAAGTAAAAAATACCTGCCAGGCAAAAGCCAAGCTCTTGGTCAGCTGCAGGTCTTGGCTGGCAGGGGACGTCCCCTGGAATGAGGAAGGACTGGGTTCTCGCCTTTATTCCCCTGACTTCACCTACCATGTTTCCCCCAAAATAAGACGGGGTCTTATATTAAGCTTTGCTCCAAAAGATGCATTAGGCCTTATGTTCAGGGGATGTCATCCTGAAAAACCATGCGAGGGCTTATTTTCCAGTTAGGTCTTATTTTTGGGGAAACACGGTACTTGGAGCTCCCTACAGTTCTGACCTCTCCCTTCCTCTTTTTATTGTGGCACAATATACCTAACATAAATTTACCATTTTTACCATTTATAAGTTTACAGTTAAGTAGTATTAAGTACATTCACACTGCTGTGCAGCCATCGCCACCATCCTTCTCCAGAACTTTCTCATCTTCCCAAACAGAAACTCTGCCCTTGTTAAACACTTACTCCACATTTTTGCCTCCTTTCATCTACTAGATGAAATGGAAACCTTTCATCTACTGTCTGTCTTTATGAATCTGAGTCCTCTAGGGACTCATAGAAAGGGAACCATACAATATTTGTGCTTTTGTGTCCTAACATAATGTTTTCAAGGTTTATCTGTATTCCAGCATGTGCCAGAGTGTCGTTCCTTTTTAAGGCTGAATAACATTTCATTGTGTGGATGGACCACATTGCGTTTATCCATCACCTGCTGATGGACACTTGGGTTGCTTCCACCTTTTTGCTTCTGTGAATAATGCTGCTGTGAACATGGGTGTGTGGATATCTGTTAGAGTCCCTGCGTTTAGTTCTTTTGGGTAGATACGGAGAAGGGGAATGAATTGCTGGATCACATGGTAATTGTGTTTGACTTTTCGAGGAACTGCCACAGTTTTCCGGTTTCCCTTCTTCTGGACACTCTCCTTTGAGCGCATTGATATGTTGCCCTTCCACCTCCTGGGCTGCCCCTTCTCCCCCTCCACCACCTCCATCTGTCCTTTACAGACCAGGGTCCCTCTTCTTTAGTCTCTGCCAAAATACACACACCTCTGGCCCCGGCGAGTCCAGCTGGCCCGGCTTCACCTGGCCCTCCTGTGACCTCGGTGACAGCCTCCTTTCAGCTCTGCCCTTGCCCCTAAATCACTCCAATCCCATCCCTGGTTCCTGGACAACCTCTACCCACCTCCTGTCTCCCCCGCCACTGCCTGAAAAGTTTTTTTGTGTCTCTGGTTTTCATCCTCCTATGAATATAAACATGTCAGGACAGCCTCTTGGCCTGGGCTGGACCCCCCCATCCCTCTCGCTCATCTGGCCTCACTCACCCGAGGCAGAAGTGGGAAGCCAGCCAGAGCTGGGGGTGGCTGGCATCTGGGGCACAGGCTGTCCCAGCTCCCTTCAGCAGGTACACCCAGGGAGGGAGCGGCAGGGGGCTTTGCTGGGGAACTTGTACCTTTCTGCCAACACTTCCTGGCAAGACAAGGTAAGAGCTGGCCCAATGGGGGCCTTTCCAGGCATCTGACTAAACACTGCACGCTGGCCCTGACACCCCAGAGAGGATCCCTGGACCTTGGGGAATCTTGGGGGATGGGCTCCTGGCTCAGACCCAGAGGCAAGATATCCCAGGAATCCCCACTCTGCAGATGGGCTTACTGCGTGCAGATTTAAATAGTAGATGGATAAACTTTTTTTTTTATTATTTTTAACAATGTAGTTATTTATCTCATTGTCTATTAGGAAAATAAAGCATACCAAAGCTACTTCACACATATAGTTTCCTTGCTCCATCTCATCATGCAAAAAAAGGGGATTTGGTTCCAAAGAAAATAGCAAATAAATACCAGGGCAGATGGTTCTCGAGTGGCAGCCTGGTAGAAAAGCCCTAGTCAAGGTTTGCAGCCCTGGTGTGGCTTTATTAGCTCAGCATGACCTCGGGAAAGTTCCTAAACTCTCTGGGCCTCAGCTTTGTCATCTCTAAAATGGGCATAATGCTGCCTTCTGGTCAGACGGCTCTGCAGGTAAAATGAGATGAGGTTTGTTTATTGCAAGCCCTGATGGAAGCAAAATGGAAGCAAACATTAGGATGGTTGCTGTTTTTATAATATATTTCAAGTTTTTATATTTCAGGAGTGGTGGGCCTTCCCTCTGGTAAGTTGATGACCGTGTCACAGAGTCACAGAGCCAGTCCCCTGTCCTCCTAGAGAAGAGTGGCGATTAAACCCAGCAATTACAATCAATGTTCCAGGAAGTGGGCTGGGGAAGAACTGAGGGGAGCCAGCTGACCCTGTCCAGAGGGACAGGAATTCTAGGTTGGAATTTTACTTAGAAAACCCCCCCTTTTAAAAGTACAAAACCCAAGGTAATCATTGATGGGAAAACCTACTAAGTACAACTGCATTAGGAAAAGTTAGACAATCTTTAGATAGCTCCAAAGCCAAAACAAAACCAGAACACCCCTATTTCCAACCACATAAAATCATCTCCACATGACATGTAAATGAGCTCTTGAACTGGCTATACTGGTCAAGGTTCATGCATTTACAGATGATGTACATCTTATCAGCACATAGACTTTCAATAAAGAGAACTACTAAATATAAAAGGAAGAGAGAAAGGAAGGAAGGGAGGGAGGAAAGAAGAGAAAAATGAAATCGGGGTGGCAGGGGTCCTTCTAGAGGAAGTGACAGTGAGTGAAGCCCTGAGGAACGAGTAGGAATTGTCTAGGCAAAGGCTGTGGGTGAGGGCATTTCGGGCAACAAAAGAACAGGATGTTCAGAAGCCCGCATGCAGGCTTGAGGACTCACAGTGCCTTCTAACAATTGGCTCTTGCTCCTTATTGCTGGAGGTGTGGAGGGTGGGGCAATAGGGCCAGACCAGCAGGCCTGGTAGGCCAAGTTAGGATTTCAGTTCTGAAATGTGGTGCTCCAAAATATGGTGCAGGGGAGGCCGGGGGGCTGTGACTTGCCCCTAGAAAGATTATGCAAGGTGCGGAGTGGAGATGGTGTTGGCCAGGGGCAAGATGGTGGCTGGGGGGAAGCCACCACACCTGTGCACATCCCATGGGAGAGAGTGATGGTGGCCTCCAGGTGGGCAGTGGAGGAGCACGGAGAGACGTGGACAGAATTGAGGGCTGTACAGGTACAGTGTTCACAGGGCTCGGGGACAGATGGGGAAGGGAGGGAGCAAGGATAATGCCCAGGGCTCTGGTGACCAAGTGAGTGACGATGACAGGGACACAGGTGGAGGGGCTTATTGGGGAGGGGTAGAGCCTCGCTGCACACGCGGAGGGTCCCCTCCTCCCCGGCACATAATTCCTCCATCAGCATATCATAAGAGGACAGCCTGTAGCCCATGGTCCCTGTTGGAAGAGGCCCAGGGCCCTAGAAGGACCCATCACTCAGCTTGCCTCCTCGTCTTATCTTTGTTCACCCTGGGTTCTTTCTGACACTCAGACCCACCCGTTCTCTGCTTGGGCTCCAGTGTCCTCTTCTATAAAGTGACAGGAGCGTTCACGCAGAATGCCCTATATGGTTTACCCAGAACACACCCTCCTTCCTTAGAGTGGTGGGCAGTATCAGATGCCATCCGGAACCCCCTTCAGTGAGAATGTGCTGTCCCAGAGGTGGGGGGGAGCTATCTGCAGAGAGCTGCCAGCTGTCAGCCCCCTTCTGGGAAGTCACGCCCCTTCCTGGGCAGCCCGCAGGCCACAGCCTGTAGGTGTCATGGCTTGGCCATCTCAGCCCAATTTGGGACCACTCTGCAGATCTGCTCTGGCCCAGAGATCCTGCCCCATGGGAAATTTTTCTTCCCTTTCATCTATCCATCTACCCACCCACTCACCCACTTATTAACCCTTCCTTCCTCCTTCCCTCTACCCTTTCCTCCCTCCCGCCCTTCCTCCCTCCCTCCCTCCCATCCATCCATCCATCCATCCATCCATCCATCCATCCATCCATCCATCCATCTATTCCTCCCCCCTCCTTTCCTCCCTCCCTCCCTCCCTCCCTCCCTCCCTCCCTCCCTCCCTCCCTCCCTCCCTCCTTCCCTCCCTCCCTCCCTCCTTTCTTTCTTTCTTCCCACCCTCTACTTATCCCTTCCTCCCTCTTCTTGTTCCAGAAAGGATTCTAGTTTCCTCATCTGTAACACGGGATAAAAACTGCTTTGCCAAGTTTTAATGAGGTTCCCGATATAATGCACACAAGGTGCCTGGTGAAATGCAGGTGCTAAACGAAGTGTACTTGCTGCTACAGTTGTCATCTGCTCCTGCCCGCCTCAGCAGACACCTGCCTGCTCATCCCCCATGGCAGAGAAGAAGTCCGGATTCTCAGGCCTCCAGGGTCCACTGCTGCTCTTGGTGGCTGAAGCTGCAGCCCCAGGGTCAAAGGGCTGGGCACATGGCTTGGGCTCAGAGCCTGTGGAGAAAAGAGGGACAAGGTGTCAGGGTTGAACTGGGAAGCCCAAGGAGCCCTGACTTCTTCATCTGCTTTGGCTCTTCCTGGGCCTCAGTTTCCTCATCCATAAAATGGGGTGGCTAGGGATGATGGCTTCAATCATATTTAAGCCAACATCCACGCCATCCCTTCCTCGTCCTGAGACTGTGGCAGACATTTCTATGCAATCCGGAGGCTCTTTCCTGCCGAGTCATTTGTCCCCTCGGAATTCTTCCCAGCACACCATTTCCGGCAGCTATGTCCCAGTGGGCTCATAAGATGAAATCAATTTGTCATGCCTGCTACAGCCAAAAGCCCTCATTGGGATAAGATGGGTCCCTAAGACCAAAAGAAGTGCCCCATGCCCACATTTGGAAGGTCTCTATTGGTGGGACTTCAGGCTCCCTCTTGTTCCTATACTGACCTTTGCATTCTGGGGACCTCTGGGTGGCATGGTATAGAAGGGAAAACATGGGTTCTGGGGGACAACCAGACTGTGTCCCTTCCTGGACCTGCCACTAATGGTTGCACACCTTTGGGGAAGGATCGTGTTTCCTCACCTGGAAGGTGGGTGTGATAATACCCACCTTTCTGGGCTTTGGTGAGGGTGAAAGGGCCCAGTGCGTGTCAGGCATATTATCGGGGTGCTTGGCCAGTTTGGCCACCTTCCTTGCCCTCTAGGTCAGGAGGGTGCCCTGGCTTGATCTTGGGTTCTGGACTGAGCCTCTTGCTATGGGAGGGGAAGGTGCCCTCTTTTCATTCCCCTTCCCCCTACACTGTAGCTAGAGCATATCAGCCTGCCTATTGGGGTCCCTATGGAGGCTCCCCATTGCCTCCTAGCTTCGCTACTCATGGCCACCAGGATCTTCCTACTGCGCCTCATCCCTACTCCTGCAGGACTGGTTGCCTGAAAACCCCATTCCTGCCCTGAGTCGCCTGCGTGAAGACCTTGCACCACTCCCTCTAGCAATCTCCCCCCACCCCAGCGATGCTGCCTCCTTTGTGTGCATTTCATCTTATTGCCTTGCCATCTGGATGCCCTTCACTCCTCCATCTCTCTGCAGAGACCTCCCAGGCCCTGCGCAAACCACGGAGGTGAGGGGAACGTAGCTGGAGGCGAGGCTCGAGGAGGGGGTGCAGGCAGAGGAGAGCAGACCAGTGGCGGGAGACGTGGACGGACTGCCCAGCACTTCTGCAGCAATAGCAGTCGCTGCCCGAGGTGGAGCAGAAATTGGGGAAGGGAGTGGAATGGTGGATGCTTTCGGAAAGTACCAAGTTAGGTCCCCCCCATTCACTCCATAGCTTGTGTCCCCTATGTCTGGGTGACTCTATGTTCTGGTTTGCTGGCGACAGTCCTAGTTAATGCTACATGAGCCAGGGTAATTATAAACAGTACCCCCTTTCACGCCCTAAAGCGTATGTGTTGGGTGATATATTTTTTGGCCACGCTCCCTGTCAATCACTGTTGCTGGCAGAGGGGATGGGGTGATGATGTCCTTCTCTATCCCGATGTGGGGTAAACAGAGAGAGGGGGAAGGGGCAGGGCTGTGTGTACCTATCCACGTTTCCTCTCCTCCCAGCTGCGTACCTACACACACTGCCCCATGTTTGGGGGGCCTGAAGCTTGTACAAGCGGGGGCCTTCTTTAAGAAAAAGAATCCAGTATTGTAAATATAAAATTGCTGTAGCCTTTGGGAAGTAGCAGGAACATCAGAAAATAGCCAAGGCAGAAAGCAACGCATGTGATAACTAGATGAATGAAAAGTTACATATACACAGACACGTGTACAAAAACAAACAAATAAAAAACCCCACAAAAAACCAAGGAGATTTGAAAACGTTTTGGCAGTCCCTCAAAACATTAAGCATAGAGTTAGTGTACTGCACAGCCATTCCACTCCTAGGTACAGACCCAAGAGAAATAAAAACATATGTTCCCCCAAACACTTGTCCATGACCGTTCGTAGCTGCATTACTCACAATAGCCAAAAGGTAGAAGCAACCCAAGTGTCCATTCACAATGAACAGATGTGCACACTATGGTCCATCCATGCAGGGAATATTACTCAGCCATGAAAAGGAGTGAAGCACTGACACTCGCTACAATGTGGATGGACCTTGAAGACCATATATTAAGTCAAAGAAGCCAGTCAAGTCTCAAAAGGCCACATTAATCACTGTATGTAAGTGGAATCATTGATTCCACTTATACAAATTGTCCAGAAAAGGAGAATCGATAAGGTCCAAGAAAGTAGATTAGTGGTTTGCCTAAGGCTGGGTGGGGGAGGGAAATGGGGGATTTTGGGGTGATAACCCCATAATCAAAAGATATGAACTTCTTCTTGGGGTAAAGAACATGTTCTAAAATTGATTGTGGTGACGGTTGCACAATGCGGTGCATGTACTAAAAGCCACGGACTCGTACATGGTAAATGGGTGACTTGCATGGTGTGTGAATTATATCTCAATGAAGTTATTATCAGAAAAGTTGCTGGGACGCCTTGCAGAGTCATGAGGGGGCAGGTGCACGGGGGCTTCAGCTGCATTCGCCTTTGGTGCCCTTGGCCTGCCACAGGGTGCGATGATGCCACAGTTTCAACCATCACTGCTCTCCCAGCTACGCTTCTGGGCTGGCCAAGGGACTATTCTGCTTCCTTCATGAAGCCCACATCTCCCGCTTTCCCCGCCCTGAAGCCCAGGAGCATCTGTGCCTTAGGAAAAAAACAAGCAGTCTGGACGGAGGAGAAAAGCCAGATGTGGGGGTGGGTGCTGAACGCTGATGGGAGCTTGGGGCGGGGAGGGGGCAGCCCAAGGGGCAGTGCTCCAGGGGCCTCAGGAGACGCTTCAGGGCCTGCCTGCTTTACCGGGCAGGAGCCTCAGGGAGGCCCGAGGCCACCCATAGCCTACAGAGAGCAAAGGCAAAAGCTCACGCTTGGTATCTGTGACCCTGTAGGTCTGGCATCCAAAGGTTAAAGGTGAAAGGCCAGGGCTAAATTCAGTCTTTCTATAGAAGCTTCTGACCCAGGAACAGGCTGAGCTGGATTCCGATGCCAGACTCCACTCTAATCCTGGTGTCACATGTTGAACCCCAATTTTGTGTCACAGACTGAGCCCTAATCCCACTGTCATACACTGAGCCTTGATCCTGGTGTCATAGGCTGAGCCCCAATCCCAGTGGCATGGACTGAGCCCTTATCCTGTGTCATAGACTAAGTCCCGATCTTGTTGTTAGAGACTGGGTTCCCATTGTTGTGCCCAAAGGTGAATCCCAACTCTGGTCACACATGAACCCTGACCCCAGTCACCGACTGAGCCCTAACTCTGATGTCACCCACTGAACTCTGATTTTGGTGACAGATGCTCGCCTCTGAGCTCCAGACCTTGTCTCTAGTGGTTATCACTGCCTGATATTCCCACCTGCACCCCAACTTCAAGTTGTCAAGACCGAACTCGTTGTTTCCCCTCCTTCCACGTCCCATATCAGTATCTCTGCCCTGTCCTCTCAGTGACCTGGCCAGAAAGCTGGGGACCAGCATCGCCTCCTTGCTGTCCCTCTGGACACTGAGCCCTGTCAGTTTCACCTCTATGACATTTCTCTGCTCCGCCCTCTCCTCTTCTTTCCTTTGCTACCATCTTCATTTCAGCCTCTATTATTGCCCTCTCTACACAACTACAACTCTTGTTGGGGTTTGCCCACACACACAACCACAATTGTCAGTGCCCTCCCGATGCCATCTTCTGTCCTAGTGGCTGGTGTCTTTCTGACATAACATCTCCAATGGTCACTCCCTTGCTGTGCTTGCCACCCAGTCCCCTTAGGATGACATTCAGAGCCCCTTCTACCCACCCCTGCACACAGGAGCCCCCAGCTCGCCATGCTCCCGCTTGCCTCTGTGCTGTTCTCATCATTCTTTCCCCCCTTTCCTGCCTGACAAACCAAGGACTGTCTCTGACTCTCTGCAGACAGTCATTGCCAGAGGACTTTGAATTGCTCTGAGCTTTTTTTCTACCCCCTGTTGTATTGTAGCAGGTTTATTTGTTCCTTTCTGTAGCAGGGGTCCCAAAGGCCAAATCTGGTTTGACACCTGATTTTGTAAATAAAGTTTTATTAGCACACAGCCCTACCCCCTTTATGAATGCTTTCATGCTATAACAGCAAAATTCAGTTGTTGCATCAGAGACCACATGACCTCCAAAGCAGAAAATATTTACTCTGTGGCCCTTTACAGTTTTTCCGACCCTTGCTCCAGACCGTGAGGTCCCGAGGGCAAGTTCTGATTCTGACCCACTTTATATCCCCAAGCCCCAAGTAGTAAAATCTTGTGTGTATCGGTCAACTCCTGTATGCCTGGGCTCGTGCTAAGTCCAGCATGTACTTTTCATTCTTCTATCCTCACAACAATCTTCTGAGACCCCACTTTATAGAAGGGGAGACTGGGGATCAGAGAGATGTACTGACTTTCTCAAGGTCACACCAGGCTGTTAAGAGGCAGAGGTGGGATGTGAACCCAGGTATTTCCAACTCCAAAGCAAAATGCTCATGACCACCAGGCTATTCTATGGTGAGCTGATGAATGGATAGATGGGTGAATAAATGGATGGATAGGTGGATGGTTGGATGAATGGATTGTTAGTCAGATGGATGGATGGATGGTTGGATAGCTGGCTAGCTGGCTGGTGGCTGGATGAATGAATAGTTGGCTGGCTGGTTGGTTGGATGGATGGATAGACGGGTAAATGCATGGTGGACAAAAGGGCGGATAGATAGTTGGGTCAATAGGTAATGGGGCAGGGCCCAGAGGCAGTGATGAATTACATTCAGAAGATGGCATTCTTGAGGGGATGAGGTGGGGAGAGATGTAGATGGAAGTGGGGGCAGAATCATGGCAGAGAAGCCAGGCAAGAAGGAAACCACGTTGAGGCACAGAATACACTCATTATATAGGCACTTAGTATATTTTGGGGAATGAATGAAAGAGTATGGTCAGAATGTGTAACTGGAATAATGGAAGGGAAGAAGCCGTGCAGCCCCACCCCAAGGAACCTCCCAGGAGGTCCCAACCCCCTTGTCTGCTTCCCCAAATCGAGCTCCACCATTTTCCCAAGAAGTCCCATCAGGCACCCCGACAGCCAGTTAGAGGCTTAAGAGGGGCACAGAAAGGCTCTTCCTATGACCCCAGGATTAATGACTGGAAGGATACTCTGCTCCCCATGCCCATGATTCTCTCAGAGGAGCAAGCAGCCCATCGGCCTGGATTCAGGTCTCAGGCAGCGGCCGCCAGCAGCCAGTGCAGCACCAGCCATAAAAGGGTGTAAGAGTCCCTGCTGGCTGCCACAGCACCTCCCCCACACCTGCCGGCCTGTAAATCACAGCCTCAGCCTACCCAAGTAGGGGCACTGCGTGGCTTGGGCGGTCAGGAGTGGGTAGGTCTTCATCAGGACCTGGGTCGTAGGCAGGCTGATCAGAGGCTCATGCACTAAATTTTCTAGCATCGCCATCCATTGGTAGATTTAAAAACCCTCTTTAGGCCTTCCAGCTGCCCACACTGGCATCTTTGTTCACTGGGCATAATGCACCACAGAGGTGGCCTTGGAACAGAACTGGTTTTAAGTCTTGGCTCCTCTAGCTCGTATATGCTGTGTGACCTTGAGCAAGTCACTCAATCTCTCTGAGCCCAACTTCACGAGGGCTCAATAACTGGCAGCAACCTCTTCCATCACAATTACTCTTCTATTGCATCCTGGTCCCAGGCCACCCTGTCTCTCCCTATCCCCGGACTCCAGGTCTCCTGATATTCCTGTCGCCTCCACTATGTTGCCTGGCACACAATAGGTCCTTAAGGAGAAAGGAGATATTGAGTCTCTTCCTTCATGGACACTCACTGCCAGCCTGAACAAGCTCACGCAAGTGATGGTTATCAGGGATTGTTGAGGCTGAGCAGAGGGGCTGGCCGGCCTGACAGGCACTTGTGGGAAGGCAGTGGGCTCGGGGGGCTCCTATCACACTGTCCCATGGCCCCAGACACTATCTAGTTATCTTCAAGGGCTAAATACGTCCTGTGATTTAAGAAGGGTCTTTTTGCAAAAGCAATTCACCCAGGCCTAGGAGGTCTAATACAAGGGCCTCTCTAGCCCCTGCAGAGGTAAACTGAGGCCCTGGGATCCAGGGAGCCACCAGCCACCAGTGTGTGTTCGAGGGAGGTGTCTACTAGAACCCCTGGGATCTCAAACCTCCTCCCTTTTGCTGAGCCTCCATCCTGCAGCCATCTGGGAGCAAACAGCATGAAAGACCCCCAGGAAGGCACCAGGCTGCCTGAGGGCATTTGGGTGGCTGGGGGGGAGGATTGTCTATTCCTGCAAATTTATTTCCTGAGACAACTTCCTGGCTGACCCTGCGGAGACATTTCCTTCTAGACAAGAGGGACCCCACAAGTCTGCAATGTTCCATGTTCCGTGGGGCAGCGGGGACATGGAATTTGGGGCTGGCTCAGGTAGAGGCTGTGCCCCAGGCGGGCCGAGGAAAGGATTGAGGCGGACAGTGGGCAGGTTGTCCAAGGAGCCCTGTCCGGATGCCTGGTGCCTGCCGCTCACTGTCTGTCCCCTTACCTCTCTTGAAGGCCCATCGCTTCAGCCACAGCTTGGAGAGGGCTGGCCAGGAGTGGTTGAGTGCTGAGTTAGCCATGGGGACTGCTTGTGGAGAGTGTGAGTGATCAGGAGGGGATGAAGCAGGAACTCAGCAGGGAAACCTTGCCAGGATGGGGCTGCCAGCAAGAGGGGCGGGGACTGCTGCAAGGGGCGGCCAGATACATCAGCTGATGGGAGCTTGGGCCTGGGACGGGGTGCTGGGGTTTCCAGCTGGGGAGCCCAGGTACTCCAGCCTGGGGGGAGGCCAAGCCCTTAGCACAATCCCCACCCCCTAGCACTATAGGCCGTTTACCCTGGCTAGACAAGGCATTCCGGGAGGAACCGCAGATCCCAGTGTGAGGAGTGGTAATGTTGGTTGGGGGTGGAGCTCAGGAAACAAGTACAGACTGGGCCTTGAGGTGAGCCTGGCTGTGTGTGAATGTCTGAGTGTTTGTGTGTGTGTGTGTGTCATTGTCTCGGTGCTTGACAGTGCCTGTGTGTGTCGGCACATAGAGTGTGTGCTTCCAGGTCTGGAGTGTTTGAGCACAAGCCTTGAGTGTTAAGTTGTCTACGTGTCTACGAGCATCTAAGTCGGTTTACCCCACCAGTTTGATTGATGTAATTGGCATACAGCACTGTAGGAGTTTAAGGTGTACCAGCGGAATGACTTTACTGAATGAAATGACTACGATACGTGTAGTTGACATCCATCATCTCACATAGAACAAAAAAAGAAAAAAAAACGTGTTTTTGTTTTGTTGTGGTGAGAACGCTTAAGAGTTGCTCTCTCAGCAACTTTCAAATGTACCACACAGCAGTGTTATTTAGAGCCATCGTATGGTACATGATGTCCCAGCACTTATTCAAGTACCTTTAGATCACTTTCACCCATTTCCCCTACCCCACCCCACCCCCGGCAACCACAATTTTGATCTCTTTTTCTATGAGTATTTTTTAAAAAATTTAGATTCCACGTATAATTGAGGTCATATACAATATTTGTCTTTCTCTGTCTTGTTTTCACAATACCCTCTAGGTCCATCCATGTTGTTGCGCATGACAAGAATTCTTTCTTCTTTAGGGCTAAATAATATTACCTAGGTGTTTTTTCAAATCTCTGTGATCCTCTTTGTGTGTGTGTGTGTGTGTGTGTGTGCACATGTGTATGTGTCTGAATGCCCACCAGTATCTGTGGGGTTGGATATACACGACTCATCTAGGACTTGGGGAGATCTGCCTCTGATATCTTAAGGGGGTTTTGGTGTCTCCCTGAGTTTCTGCGTGTCTGAGTGTTTGAATCTTTGTGTGTTTCCCTGTGGGGGGTGTGTGTCTATGTCTGGGCCTGTCAGCACTTGTCTATGCAAGTGCTCCCCCCTGGTGGCGGAAGCTTCCTGACTTGCTTTTCTACTCGTGTCTGAAAAATTCCTGGCTGTCATTTCTCTCTGGCCACCTCTCAGTCCCCTCCCTCCCTTTTCAGAGAATTATCCACACGCTGTCTGTACCGACTCACCCCTACTCGACTCCACAGCCCACTGCAGTCTCATTTCCATCCCCTCCAGTCTTCTTGTTCTCTCGGGCTAAGTCCCAGGGGCACTTTTCAGTCTCACCTTTGACCACTCCCTTCTTGAAATCCATTCCTCTGGGAATGCCACACGCTCCTCCTTCCTCTGTCCACTACTTCTCTCTCTCCCTTCCTGACTTGGTTCATCATCCTTTTTTGTACCCTACCTTTAAATTCCGAGGGCTCTGTCCTTGGTCACTTCCTGTTCTCCCCACTGGCTCTGGTGTTTCCATCTGTACCGCCCTCATGACTTCAGCTATCGTATTATGAGTAGATGGCCCCAAATCTTCCTTTCACAGAAAGACATAAAAGCACACACTCTATACGCCAACACCCAACACACTCTCCAGCACTTGTGGACAATGGCAGACACACACACACAAATAGTCAGATCCATACACACATGGTTACATACACACACACACACACACACACACACACAATTACACACAACCTGCCAGACACATACATAGAAATCCAGAGAATAGCTTACGAAGTTTGGAAAATCACATGCTCTGCTGTGCTCCAAGTTTGAATTCCTCATCTCCCACTATCCACCTTCCCCCTACAGATGTCTCTGGGACCCCCCAGACTGCCTGGTGGAGGGCAGTGAGAAGCCAGGAGGGACCGCCATCAAACCAATGGCAGCAAAGACAGGGACGCAGGAGCCCAAGCCCAGGGAAACAAGAGGTTAGAGCTGTGTTAGCAATGGAGGCTTGTGAGAAATCTTACTTTAAAAATACAACAGGGATATCTATTTCTAACAATGGCAGGCTAGCTCATTGTAGATTTACCCTCCCACCAAGAACAGCTTAAAAAGACAGACAAAATTGGAAGAAAAAAACCCCCTCACCCTCAGTTGGAAGGCATTGGTGGCGAGGGTTTGAGGGGTTGGGACCCCGGAAGGAAGGGTAACCTAGTGCGGTGAGGTAGACAAACATAATGTTTTTTTCTCCCAAGCAGGTTGTTGATGTGAATATAGTTCTTAAGTGGCGGTGACACAGATCAGAAAGAGCTGCAAGGAGGTGGCCACAATCTTCGATTAGTCGTCTGTCAAGAACCTGCCCTGCACACTGGATAAAGACTGAGACCCAGCATTCGGTTCACATTTTAGGAGTGGCCCAGAAGGTTTCTAAGGATATACACAGGTCCCATGGGTGGGGGCTGCTCAAGCAAGCAAGGCTTTGGGACAAGGACAGAGTGTGAGGGAACAGGCAAGGCTGCGTGCTGGGCCCTGTGCTATGGTCTTACATGCAAGGTCTGTGACAGTCTAATGGAGGAGCAAAGGGAAGGCCAGAGGGGTGAAGTCACGTGCCCATGGCGGCACAGGGGCAAGGGAGCTGGGATTTGAACCTGCAATTGGCTGACACAGCATCCTATCTCCTGTAACAACGGTGTCCAACCCTAAGTCCGGGGCTGGGAGCCAGGGGGCTGTGGAGGACGCCCGGAGCAGGCACACTGACCTGTTTGCAGTTGACATTCCACTGGTGCTTCAAGGCCCAGTGAAGAGCCTGCTTCTTGCAGGCAGAGTAGAGGGGCTCACAGCCGTGTTGAGGGGGCTGATAGTGGGGGCAGCCTCCCTTGGCCTTGCTTGGTGGTCGTGCTCTTTCCTCAGAGCGGCTAGTGACCCGGTCTGAGGAATCAGCCCCCTGAGCGTGGCGTTGCAGGCCTTCCCTGATGTGCCTCCAGCCTCACACACCAGCTCCATCCTCCCGGGCCCCAGCTGTCTACTCCAAATCCACCTGCTACTGGCTGCTTCTGGGACACCTTCTCAGACCCCAGCGTGCCTGAAGCCCATGTGGCCCTGGGGCCTGGAAGGAAGCAGAGGCTTGGGTGTGCCATGCACAAAACCACAGCCTTCCTTCCCCACTGCGCCCCACCCCAGGTAGCGGGGGTTTGAGATTCCCTGAGGTGGGCCACGGTGGGAGCCGTGGAGGGGCCTCCTCCTTGGCAGATTGGGGCAAGGCCATTCTCAGGGCTGGCTCTCAGACATCAGCCTTAAGCAGAAGTGTTTGTTTTGAAAGTCAGGCACCCCAGCCCCAACTTTCAGATTCTGCTTCAGGGAGGCCCATTGGGGGGCCCCCCAAAATATTCAGTTTAAGAAGCAAAGCAAGCCTTGTGACTATGCCACAGGGAGCCCTATTCATCTCTGTCCCTGTCCTCCCCCAGACTTTGGCTACAAGGGGCTTCATCCTCCTATCTTACCTTATGGTCTGTCATGGACCCCAGCCCCCTGGGGAGTCCTCTTAGGACCACAGACATTTGCAGGATAAACACATGGGGCGCACTGCCTCCCCCACCCACTTGAAAGCAGACTGAGCAGAAGGTGCAGAGAAGCTGGAAGGTCTGTTTGTCCAGTGCCCCTCAGGTACCCTCAGACCTCAGGGCTGCTCCGTCCCTGTCGGTCTCTATGTCCCTCCCTGAGTCTCCCATGATCACTCACCAGATGGAGACTTGTGCTCGCTTCTGCAGGTACCCAGCCTGGCTACCAGCTCCTGCAGCCCCCACGACCCATGGCCAGGGCTTTGAGCGGGCCCGGGGGGAGCATCAGTGGGCCAGAGCTCAGGGTAACCGCAGGGTGACCCAACTCAGCCCCAACTTTCTCTTCCTCAACTGCCTGCCCGCCTGCCTGGCGCCTCCCTCCCCAGCTGTGGGCCGAGGCAGGGGTCTGAGTGCAGCACTGGCCTGGGTTCTAGAAACAGGGTACCCTCCTCCACCACTCAGCCCTGTGCGTGCAGGTGTCCCGCGGAGGTGGGTGGGGAGCAGGGGGGAGCCTCAGCACCCTCGCCCCCACCCCAACAGCTTCCTGTGGAACCAACTGCCAAAGAGGAACGGGGCCTCACATGGGTACACAGGCAGAGATGCATTTACACAAGTCACGTGTATCCACAGATACACAGGTACTCAGACACAGTCATGAACATGCAGTGGTACGGGGGGACACATATGGTTCCATGGGGTACACGGAAGCACCTGGATCCCCATGGGGTGCTGGTAAATGATTAATAACCACCTCTCTGACCAGAAAAGAAAATGAAGCCCTGATGTGTAGCACCTGCTGAATCCCATGGTGTAAATACTCCCATTACGACTGATTTCACCTGCTAGCCTGATCTCATTGAGTGTGGAGTTAGGAAGAAATGCTTAGACTTGGCTCCAGCACGTCCCTGGAGCAGGTACTCAGGCACGCGGGTTTATGCACATGACCCCTCGCACACACGTATGTGGGCACGTGTGGATCCAGGGCCGTGTGGGGGTGTGCAGACAGAGCGGTCTACCTGCACAGACAGCTGGGTGCTACAAAGCACACCGAGGCTCCTTTACACTCAGAGACAAGTGGGTGCATTGGTACACACAGCTTTATGCATGGAGACGCGTGGAACCACTCACGGGCACAAGGGAGCAAAAACCTGGGCTCCGAGGCCAGAGGCAGCGCATGAGGAGACACAGGCAGGCACAGCCAGCTCGTCCTGGCACACAGAGCTTGTTAAATGTTCAGAGACTTTGAGAGGCGGTTGTTAAATGCAGCTGTCATAACAATTTAATTATATAAATTGACAGTTAAATAAATTATGTTAAGAACAAAAATACTAATCACTTACACCCAGGTACTTAATACCACTGAACTGTACACATAAAAATGGTTAAAGTGGTAAATTTTATGTCATGTATGTTTTACCCCAATAAAGTAAAAAGGAAATTTGTCAGTTCCTAATTATTTTGCTACATTTTTTTCTTGTTCATGCTCTTGAGGTTATTTATACCTTTTGGATCCCCTGTTTATGCCTTTTGAACCTCTTTGGTAGAAATAGTATATAAAGGCGTTACGTACTATTCTCTATCGACAACGAAACTGATTTTACCACAGGCTAATGGGTACAGAGTTAAGTTTCTACAGCATCGTTATAAAGAAATGACGAAAGAAACGATGTTATTCGAGCACCTGGTCTACCTATCATCTATCTATCTATCTATCTATCTATCTATCTATCTATCTATCTATCTATCTATCTATCATCATCTCTCTATCAGTCATCTATCTATCAATCATCTATCTATCATCTAGCTAGCTATCATCTACCTATCTAGTTATATACTATACTATTTCTTCCCAGTTCCACGCTCGGTGACAGCACACTGGTACTTTGAAATGACCAGGGTGAGGGTATTTACACCATGGAGGTTGGCAAATGCTACAAATCAGCACCCTCCAGCTGAGTGCTGGTTGTTGGACATTTACCAGCACACCCCTGCATAAAGGGCACACATGCTCTTGTAGCACCGCAGGCAGTCACACACACGCATGAGGGAGCCCACAGAAACACACATGGCACTCTGGAGACATACACGGGCACAACAGTCTCGTGGACCCTTAGAAACATGAAGCCACAGGGACACACATGGAGACACAAACACACACATGTGCATGAGCATGTACCATTGTGGGGATACACGGAATAGACATGAAGATACACACACACACAATGACTCAAATACATACACACACACAGACACACACACACACGAAGGACAGATGCTGGGCACCTAGGAGAACACATGTGGAGAAACTGACACCCCAGTTGCCGTGTCACCCCCACCTCCAAGCCACAAACACACAGCCCCAGAGGTTCCTCAAACCCTCATGACCCAGAATTCCACACTTCCTCAGGGCAATCCACAGAAACGTACAAATGCAAGACCCACACAGGACACACGGAGACACAGAAGTGCACAGATAAGCGTGCACAACACATTCCGTACCCCACTGGTTATTTAATGCAAAGCATATTAATTAAGTGCCTACTGTATACTGGGCACTTTGGTAGGTGTGGGATAACAGTGGACAGGACAGACATACCCCTGCTCTAGGGGAGCTTGTGCACCAGGAAATAGGCCCAAGAGGTAATTTCACACGGTGTGAAATGCTGTGACAGGAAGTAAACATGTGATGTGACAGAGACTGGGGGTGGGGTGGGTGGCGGCTGCTTCAGCCATGAGGGTCAGGGAAGGCCATGGAGCTGAGACCTGAATGCCCAGAAGGAGCCAGGCAGGTAAATGAAGACCTGGGGAAAGGGTGTTTGGCGTCAGGGCAGAGGCTGGGTGGCAGAACTGAATGGAACAGGAGGCTGGAGGGCGCCAGTCACAGGAGGTGAGGCTGGCAGGGCCCAGACACCAGGACCTTGGGGAAGGGATGGTAAAGTGTGGCTGATGGGCACCACTGGAGGGGTTTAAACAGAGAAGGAAGGGGCAGAGAAGGAAGAGATAAGATAGCTGAGCAGAGGCAGAAGCCCCCCAGAGACCCACACAGAGGCCATCACAGGGCGGTGCTGGGAGGGAAGGTGGGTTCAGGGTTCCATGTCCAGGAAGCGCTGCTCTGTGCCTCTCTCTGTCTTCCTCTGTCTCACTTCCTCTTTAGCTCTCAATTTCTCCTTTTCTCTCTGTCTCTCATCTTATCCTCTCCTTTCTGGGCTCCCCCTGCTCAGAACTGAAGCCCTCTGAGGCCTCTCCCTACTCCACTGCCCTTCCTGCCTCCCTATCCTGCTCCGCCATCTTAGGGGCCAATCACTGCAGGTTGTGGTCTGCGTTCTGCCTGTGATACTCGGCCTCTGCATCCCGGCCTCCATGCCCACTGCCCCGTTCTCCTCCTGCGGGGGTCCCCACTGGCCTCTTAGACTCTGACCCCTCACCTGTGTACACCTGGCTTCCCTCTTCCCTCCACTACCCTGTCTTTTTTCCAGGAAGAGCCCCTCTGCCTGCACCACCCTTTCCTGCTTTCCCTGCTGTTAAACATACATAATGTAAGATTTACCATCTAACCATTGTTTTAAGTGTCCTGCTCAGTGGCATTAAGTACACTCACATTATTGTGCAACCATCCCCACCATCATCTCCAGAACTTCCTCATCGTCCCAAACTGACACTCTGTCCCCATTAAACACTCACTCCCATCCTCTCCCCCAGCCCCTGGCCCCACCATCTACTTCCTGTCTCTATGAATCTGACTCCTCTGGGGACCTCCTGTGAGTGGAATCACACAGTATCTGTCCTTTTGTGACTGGCTTATTTCACTGAGCATAATGTCCTCAAGTTTCATCCATGGTGCAGCGTGTGTAAAAATGTCCTTCCATTTTAAGGCTGAATAATAATCTTCCATTGTGTGAATGGACCACACTGTGTTTATCCATTCATTCATCCAGGGGCATTTGGTTTTTTTCCAACCTTTGGCCATTGTGAATAATACTGCTGTGAACATGAGTGTACAAAGATCTGTTTGAGTCCCTGATTTCAATACTTTTGTGTATATGCTGCTGGGGAGTTTTAAGCATGGATATGTGAACCAATCCTGTTTTTAGCTGTAAGAGATGGCTTTTTCCAGGATGTGGAGAAAAGGGAACGCTCGTGCACTGTTGGTGGGATTGCAGATTGGTGCTACCACTATGGAAAACAGTATGAAGGTATCTCAGAAAATTGAAAATGGAACTACCTTATGACCCAGCAATTCCACTCTTGGGTATCTATCCAGAGAATTCCAAAATGCTAATTCAAAAAAATATGTGCACCCCTATGTTTATTGCAGCACTATTCACAATAGCCAAGATATGGAAACAACCAAAATGCCCATCGGTAGACGACTGGGTTAAGAAACGGTGGTACATTTATACAATGAAGTATTATGCAGCCATAAAGAAGAATGAAATCTTACCATTTGCAACAACATGGATGGACCTAGAGAACATTATGCTAAGTGAAATAAGTCAGACAGAGAAAGACAAATATATGATCTCACTTATATGTGGAATTTAAAGAATAGAATAAATGAATGAACTAATTAGAAACAGTCTCAGAAACATAGAGGAAAAACTGAGGGTTGCTAGATGGCGGGGTGGGGATAAGGGAGAAGGTGAGGAGATTAGAAAGCACAATCAGTTACCACAAGAGGGCCACGGGGATATGAAAGTCAATTGGGGGAATATAATCAATAATGTAAAGATTTTGTAGGATTGCGATGGATACTTGTCTTATTAGGGAGACCACTTCACGGATGGTGTAGATGCCTGACCACTGCGCTGTACACCTAAAGCTGAAGCGGAATAATAATGAATGTCAACTATAATTTTATATATATAAAATCACAAGAAGTGGAGTACAGCATATAGAATCGACAGTGGAAATGTAACGGCTGTATGCGATGTCAGAGGGGTAGTAGATTGGGGGAGGGAGGTTATTACTTTGTGAGGGGTATAAATGATAAATGTCTAACTATTACAGCCCTTTGTACACATGAAACAAACAAACAAAAAAAGATGGCTTTTACTTCAGAACGTAGTTGCCATCTCAGCAATGGCCACTAGAGGGCTGTGCTTTCCCCGGACTTCTCTAGCGACAGTTCAAAAAACAAGGATACCAGGCCAGGGATGGAAAACCTTACTGCCTAGGGGCCAAGTCATGGGCTGCGTTAGTGAGGGAAATGGGTGTGAGAAACAGGTGGCCATTAGGTCTACCTTTCCTCCTCCCACTTTTGATAGCGGTGTGGTTGAGTGAAATAGTTCTGTGCTGCAGTAAAAAAAAAAAAAAAAAAATTCCAGATGAGCTAAAGATAAAATGTAAAAAAAAAACCTCCACACAAAACCCAATAAAAATGGTTGAAGGAATTTATAAGGTTATTTTTACAACTGAGGGTTGAAAACTTAAAAAAAAATAACCAAACAAACGAAAAAATGAAGACAGGAAACTGGAAACCATGAGTGAAAAGACATACATTTGTTAGTTTATATATAAACTAACAAAAATTTTAGGAAAATAATATTATAAACAAAGCCAATAAATCAACTCTTTGTCTGAGAAGGATTAGTACCTTCATATAGAAAGAGTTTCTAGGGGCGACCGGATGGCTCAGTTGGTTAGAGTGTGAGCTCTGAACAACAGGGTTGCTGGTTCGACTCCCACATGGGATGGTGGGCTGCGCTCCCTGCAACTAAAGTTTGAAAAAGGCAATTGGACTTGGAGGGCTGCGCCCTCCACAACTAGATTGAAGGACAACGACTTGGAGCTGATGGGCCCTGGAGAAGCACACTGTTCCCCAGTATTCCCCAATAAAAAAAAAAAAATTAGCCTCCATTAAAATAAAAAGTTTTTATACACTGATAAGAAAAAAGACAAACAAATAAATAGAAAATTGAGAAAGGATATGAACTGGTACATCTCAGAACCTAAAAAAAGTTCACATTATGTGTATTTTACTAGCAAGGAAAGCAGGAAAAGGTAGAGCAGCAGAGGGGCCCTGACTGGAGGTGAGACAGAGGGGAGACAGCACAGTGGAAGGGAAGGGAAGGCCAGGTGTACACAGAGTGAAAGAACATATGGAAATATGGTCCCAGGAGCACAGAGAGTATGAATTTCAGTAACAATGAGCTGTCCATTCACACCATTGTTCTTGTTGTGGCAAGAACAACAAAGAGTGACAACGTGTATTTGATTATCATCTTATTGTAGTTAAAATTGTAGTAGAAATAAAAAATATGTGAAATTGTACAAGTTTCATTTGTCCATGATTTCCAATAGTTTCTAAAACTGAACAAAAGTTTTCAAGCAGTTGTCATAACACATGTAAAAAGGAAGTGCTAAAAAAACCTAAAAAGATGATAACACCTACTGCTGGCAGAGATGCAGAGAAAAGGGTACTGGAGCATATAGTCATATGATTAGAAACACTTCCCCTAACATGTGTAGACCATAAACGATCACAGCTGAGGCTGCCCCTTAACAGCCTCTGCTTTGTATCATCTTATTTCAGAAGTAAAACTTACTCTCTAGGGCGGCCGGTTGGCTCAGTTGGTTAGAGCGCAGTGCTCATAACAGCAAGGTCGCTGGTTTGATTCCCACATGGGCCAATGGGCTGTGTCCTCCACAACTAGAGTGAAAACAACGACTTGACTTGGAGCTGATGGGTCCTGGAAAAACACCCTGTTTCCCAATTTTTTAAAAAAATGAAAAAAATAAAAAAGAAATATATATTAAACAATAACAACAACGTATTCTCTAGTGTTTGTGACCATTTCCCATCCCATTTCATGTAAGACCCAAGGAGGAACATCTCCATTAGGACCTATAGGCCTCCCCCTTCTTTCAATGTTTAAAAAATGAGATATGATTTCTGTATAGTGATTTCAATCATTTTAGTGTACAGATCTCTGAATTTTGACTAATCCATATAGTTATGTATTTACCTCAACAATCAAGATATAGAACAATTCCACTGATCCCCCCACCCCAAATTCCCTCATGCCCTTTTGTAGACATCCTCTTTTCCTACCTCTGGAAAGTACTGACTTCTTCTCTGTCCCTACAGTTTTGTCCAGAATACCATATAAATGGAATCATCACTTTTTAAGCCTTTGAGTCGGACTTCTTCCCCTTAGTATGAAGTGCTTGAGTCATCTCTGTTGCAGTGACACCTTTTCCTCCCTGAGTGGTGTTCCACGGCATGGCACACCACTGTTTGTTTACCCACTCATCCATGGAACGGCATCTAGGTTGTATCTAGTTGATTATGGCTAATGCCACAATAAACATGGGTGGGAGGTTTCTGTGTGAACATACATTTTCATTTCTCTTGGGAAAATACCTAGGAATGGCATTGCTGGGTTACATGGTAAATGTGCCATATTTAATTTTATAAGAAGCATTTAAACTGTCTTCCAAAATGGTATGAAAAAGGCACCGTTTGGTTCCCACCAGGCACACCCTTGTCAGCACTTAGTGTTGTCATCTTCTAACTTTAACCATCCTCACTGGTATGCAGTGTTAGGGCCCATTTCTAACATCAGAAAATGTGGGTGGTGGCCTCTGGGCCTTTTAGGGTCCCTAAATGAGAATGTGGGGGTCAGGGGTCACCTCCTTGTCCTGCCAATCACTTGCTGTGAGTCCTGTGGAGGCATAATTATGTTTGTCTGTGCCACAGTTCGCTCCTCGGTGACTTTCCCATGTCATAAGTTTAGATGCAACAATGCGGGTGGAGGGCCCGGAAAAGGATCCGGCATGAGGTAGGAGGCAGCCAGGCCATCGCGTGGCTTCTTTACCAACAGCTTTCCAGCCTCAGGGCCTTTGCACTTGCAGTTCCCTCTGTTGTAAAGGTATTCTGGTTCCCTTTCAACTGCTTAACTCCGTGTGTGTGTGTGTGTGTGTGTGTGTGTGCAAGAAGCTAAGATTGGTTCATTAATGCCTTTAACCCATTTGTATTAAAAAACAAAACAGCACCCACCCATGTTACAAAAAATAAACCTATGGATATGCAGGAGACATTATTTATTCTGTCAAGAGAGGGTCCCCTGCATACCTGAGGACTCAGTGTTGCCAGATAAAATATAAGCAACTGGACTTCCTATACTTTTATTTACTAATTGTGGCAGCCCTACTCAGGGACCCTTTGTGGTAACCCCAGAGCCCCCCAGAGCTGGTTTCCCAAGTTCAGACAGAAGCACGAGGTGGGGGGAGGCTGGTCCCCTTGTCCTGCCCACTACTGGCTGAGGACCCACCCCTTCCTCTGTTGTGGAACCCCCAGAGAAACCACAGGGGACTTCAGGGGTTTCAACAGGAAAACCACATCTTAATATAACCCAAGAGCCCAATGTTCCCATAATGAGATGTTCACAATAGTACAGCATTGCTTTTTCTCATACTTCCAATAGTTAAGATGCGCCCAAGTGGCTCCCAGGGCTGGTTATCGATCATAAGGCAGAATCCCCATGCTCTAGGCTCTTTCGATGGGGTTTATTCAACTCATTTAATCTTCACAGCTGCCCTGGAAGGCAGGTCCCATTGGCCTCATTTTGCAGATGAGGAAGCTGTGGCTGGGTCAGAGCGTGTGATACACTGTCCCCTAGCGGCTGCGGTATGCATAAACCCTTAGACCATCGGCCTAGTGAAGGGCACACTGAGAAGTGACAGCCTCTGGACAGCTGTGCTCAGCACCGTGGCGGGGGGCGGGGCATCCACGTAGAGTTAACCCTGCCTGTCTCTGCTATACCTGTATTCACGGCTGGTAAAGTGGACAGCCTCTGTGAGCATCTACTTTGGGTCAGACACTGTGCCAGGTGTGGGAGGCCCTTGCAGAGCTCGGGGCAGTAAGTGTAAAGCAATATGGCATGTACTGCAGTGGGACCCCAGGTGAACCTTGACCTGGGAGTCCCAGAAAACTTCCTCATGAAGTGATGCCCAGTAGACACCTGATAGAGGAGTGAGGCTGGGGGACTCTGTGACAAGCACAGGGCCAAAGTGGGCACCAAAGTGATTCTTCCTCTTGTCTGCAGCAAGGACAGCCACGAGTGGGAGAGGCCATAATGAAGGAAGCTGGAGACAGAGGCCATTGTGTGCTGGGTCCTAGGACGCGGGTTTGGAAAGAGTTTTAGGTTTTGCTCCAAGGGCGGTGGGGAGCCATGGGAGGCATTATGCAATGGGTGGTGGTGGCAGGGTCTGGGCTTTGTTTTAGAAAGATCCTTCTGGCTAGAGAGGAGGAGAAGGGATACAGGGTGCAATCCCGGAGGCCACGGGGCAGGTGAGGTAGTGCTGTTATCCGGGAAAGAGGGTGGTGGCTTAGGCCAGACAAGGGATGGAGAGAAGTGGGGGGTTTGGAAGGGGATTCAGGAGGCAGAAAGAGCTGGGTTTTGTGCAGACGTACAGGATAAAGAATAAGGAAGCCTCCTGGCTCTCAGCCTGATTCCTTAGTGGACAGGCCCTGGGGGAGGCTTCAAGGCCAGCACTTTGAATGCATAGCACCAGTTCCCACCAGTCCACGGGTTTAACGTCGGTGCCTGCTTCCCGCCATTTGCCCATTTGCATTTCATGTGCCTGAAATTTTCCAGCAGTCCCTCTGGTCACCCTGGAAGGGAGAGGGCAGGGAAGAATGTCCCCCACCCCAGCCGCTGACCCAAAGGCAGAGGCTGCCCTGGGTTGACGCTCTTCCTTTTCCTCCGAGGGGTGGGGGAGCGTGCCAGAGCATCTGGGAACCGCAGAGGAAGGGCAGGGCGTCTCAGACGTGGGGACTTCTCTTCCTGTACCCTCATGGACTCAGGGGTCAGGAAGCCCAGGTCTCCGGTAGGGGACTAGGGAGGTACATGTTCGGGTCATCTGGACCAATGTCTGCCTCTGAGTGTTCCTTCCTTCATTCATTTGCCTATTGTAGCTGAAACGTCAGTGAGGGCGCCCTTCAGTGAGGGCGTCCAGTGAGGGGGAAACTTCAGTGTATCCCCCCTTACTCCCATCCCCATGGCTGGCTCCTTCTTCCTAATTCAGCCTCTGCTCAAACAGCACCCCTTTGGGACCTGCCTCTCCCCCTGCCCCGCCCCGACCCACTGACCCTGTGGAGATCTCTGAACATACACATCCACGAGGCTCTTCTCATGTCAGGTCTGTGTTGGGAGGTGGCGGAGTTTGAGACATTGGGCTCCCGCTGGTCTGTGTGCTCCTGCGGGCAAGATAGGTTTGGTGTTTATTAATGCCCAGTGGATCCCCAGTGCCCAGCACAGGGCCCACATCTACACAAGGTGCTCAACAGGTGTGTGTCCACATGAAGCCAGGCGCTGGGGTAGAGGTCTGAGCAAGGGGGACGCGGGTGCTGCTCTGTCTGTGTGTGAGTCTGAGCACGTCTGTGTGTGTCACGTGTGCTCCCATGTGCTGAGCACATCGGTGTATGTGCACTGGTGCCTGAGGTTGTCTCAATGTGCATGCCCACACCAGTCCCTATGTGTCCCGAGCACATCTCTGCATACCATCCCACATGGGCACACCTGTGCACATGTGACAGTGGACACATGCACATACCTGAGCCCACCCACGTGGGTGTGTTGGAGCATATCTGTGAGTGTGTGACCACACAGGTGTCCACGTGCACCTGAGCGTGACTGTGTGTGTATTTGCATGGCTCCATTTGAGTGTATTTTTACTTGAGTGCCTACTAATGTGCAAACATGAGCTTGGGCGTGTCTGTGCATGTGCCCACACAAACACACACATGTCTCCAACATGCCTGCATGTGTACCCACATGGGCTGCATGGTGCCCACATACCTTCAGAGCTGGGCCTGAACCCAGGGACCTCCTGACCTCCAGCACTGCCTGATTTCAGATCCAGGGGGCCTGGCCCACCCAGCCTCCCTCTCCCCCAACCTGGACCCAGAACCTTCTGGCCTTTCCCCAAGCCAAACTTGCACCTTCAAAGAACCAGGATGCAGTGAAGGAAATACCTCTTGGCAGCTTCTGGGTCTCCTGGCAGATCCCACGGAGGGATCCCGAGCAGTCTGAGATGGGAACAGCTTTTTGGGAAGGGGCCCTTGGCTTCCAGGGCTGGAGCCGCACATGCTATGCTGTTCAGGGCCTGGTTCCACCGGTGGGATCCAGCTGCATGACTTCACTGCCAAGTCCAGACAGGGGACCGGATGCCAATGTCAAAACAGGGGCAAACTATTGGGTAGCTGGTGTGCGTCTGCACGGAGCCTCCAGGAGGCTATATGGCACCTTGGGGGGCAGTGTCAATAGTGTTCCCCATTTCAGAGCAAGGGAGACCCAGAGTGGCAGGATCTAACTCAAGCAAGGTGACTCTAAGCCAGTGGCTCTCAGCTGGGGGCAATTTCCCCTCTTCCCCAGGGGACATTTGTCAATGTCTGGTTGGGAGATGTTTTTGGTTGTCACATCTGCCAGGGAGGACGGGGGCTCCTGTCTCGTAGTGGGTGGAGGACAGGGTTGTTGCTCAATATCCTGCAAGCCCAGTGCGGCTCCCCACGGCAGAGTGGTCCAGGCCCACATGTGAGCAGTGCCCGGGCTGCGATGTTCTCCCATAAGGCTTTGAAGAGAGACAGACAGGGTCCTGAACTTAGAGACATAAAAGGAGTTTCAGATGCAAAAGACTTGTGGTAGGACACAAGAACAGGTGAATAGCCAGTGAGCCTATGAAAAGACGCTCAGCGTCATTAGTCATCAGAATTAGAACCACCGTGAGCTACCATTACACACCCACCAGAATGACCAAGGGGGAAAAATCCGAAGATACCAAGTGTTGGCAAAATTATGGAGCAACTGGCACTTTCCACTATTGCTAGCGGAACGTTAGATGGTAGAACTACATCCCATCGGTCAAACTGAGGCATAAATTCTCACGGCCGACCCAGATCAAGGACTGCACTTCCTAACAGACTTGCAAAGAATTGCAGTCACGTTTTCTGATCCAGCAGAATATCAGTTCCCCAGGGTCATGACCAAGGGACTCACTGGAAGGGGGAGCCCAGTTCAAATGCTGGGATTCAGGATTCTCTATCCCTGGTTGGCATAAACATCTGTTCAAATGTCAATGACAGGCTTCTTAAGAATTCCTGCACTGGGCAGCCATCCTTGCGGCGCGTTTTAAACGTAGTTGATACTTACACCATTTTTTTTTTTTTAAATAAAGATGAGTTTTGAATAGTTTCTTTACTCAGTTGTTCCTTTCCTGAGCATGGCTATTGTGTTAAAAAACCGGACTGACGGACATCTGACAGAGGTTTCTTGAGAAAGTGGGAACATGGTGTTGAATCTCCAGTCCTGTTCCCGGCAGGTGGGTGTGGGTGTCCGCGTAGTGGCGTTGGACCTAAGGAAGGATGACGTGTGATGGGTCGGGACCTTCCCAGGCAGGGTCTTCCTGAGCCAGGCCCTGGAGAAGTTCCCACGGTCAACATTTGTTCCGTGGTCACATGTGAAGGCCAGGAACTTCCCAAAGTTCAAACTCTGGGGCAGCAAAGGCAGGTCCTACCTCTGTGAATGTAGTCACGACAACTGTCACATTTATTGAGCATTGGCTGTGTGCCAGCCCCCAGGCTAAGACACTGCCAACACCATTTTATATCTTCTTCCCCTCGAATTGGACCACTCTCCTCCTGTTCACTGGGCTAAAAAAGTGGAAATACCCCATCCTATTACTCACTATCACATCACTCAACTCTATTTTCTGTATTACATTTGTGACACTTTGGAATTTACTTATTCTTTCTCTCTCTCTCTCTCTCTCTCTCTCCCTCCCTCCCTCTCTTTCTCTCTCTGAAGCTTTGTGCAATCAGGAAGCTTTGTCTAATCTATTTCCAACGGAATCCCAAGCTCAACTGCTTGTCCCCATGTGGAAAGTCACACTTCACATCTCTGTACCCCCTTTTTCTGGTCTACACCATGGATATAATAATAATTCTTAATTCAGAGTAAACCCGTTAAAGGTCTTAAAACACAGCATCTGGTGCATGTGTGCTCAAAAGCTATTCATTAATATTATTAAGTATTTAAAAGATCTTCATAGAAGGAAGAAAGAGTCCTTGGGCATATAACTCCATTAATTCAAGAATTCATTCATCCAATACATATTTGGTGGGAACCTACGATGTGTCCGCTACAGAAGAGAGGCGCAGACCAGGAAGTTCACACCAGGGACACTGAAGTTCGTAAACAATAGTGATCGTGATACTAACGAGTGTTCCTAAGCACATCTATGTGCCAGGTCCCATTCCCCGCCCAGCCCCCGCAGGGAGGTATTTTCATTTCCCAGATGAGATGGCTGAGGCTCAGAGGAGGTAGGTATGTGTTTCCCCACATCCTCACCAGCACCAGGTACAGGAATCCCTCTTTATCCAAGGGGGATATGTTCCAAGACCCCCAGTGGATGCCTGAAACCATGGATAGTACTGAACCCTATATATACTATGTTTTTTCCTATACAGACATCCCTTTCCATTTTACGGAAGCACTTTATGGCTTCTCTTTGCATACCCAAATTGCCAAGATCAGTGCTCTTGCACTTTAACCACGGATAAGTGGGGGACTTCTGTATTATGTTTTGCCAAACTGATAGGCAAACATTGCATCCTATTTTAATTTGCAAATTTTTGATACCTAATGAAGTTGTGAATTTTTCATGTGTCTCTTGGCCATGTGTCTTTTATCTTTTCCTTATTTATTTCTAAGAATTCTTACATATAAAGTATCCTTTGGCAAATCAGTTTCAAATAGTCTTTTCTAGTTTTTCTTTTCTTGTTTAACTTTTCAAAAATGTTTTTTGGTCCCAGAAGTTTCAAAATTTTATCTAGTTAAGTTTATCAGTCTTTAAAAAAATTATTGCTGCCTTTGGTAAATATTCACCTAGTATTTTCTTTTAGTGGGGTGTTACTGCAGCTTTTTTACATTTAACTTTTTTTATCCATCTGGAATTTACTTGGTTGTGAGGGTTGAAGTGAAGGTCAAAACTTAATTTTTTTCTCAAATGATTAGTCAGTTGTCACAGATCCATTTATTGAATAAATATCTGTTTGCATTCAGATTTTAGGGTCCTCGTTTATAAATACCAAATAATTATCTATATTTGAGTCTGTTTAAGGATTTTCTGTTTCTTTTTCTGAATCCTTTTTGTTCTCTGTACTATGGTGATATCTTCAGAATATTCTTCTGATCCAGGAAGAATATTTGTTTATTTTTTTATATCCCTTAAAATCTTATGATTTCATTCATATTAACCTTATACAGTTGTTATCAATTTTATTCCTACATCATACACAATTTGGGCTGCTATTATAAAATGAGTCATTTCCCTGGTTATATTTCCTGGTAATTTCTGGCCTTTAGGAAAGCTATTAATATTTATGTATTTATTTTGTATCCTATTGTCTTCCTGAATTCCTATTAATTCTGATAGTTTTTCAGCTAGATTTTCTAAGGTAAATAAGGTTATCATTTTCTAAGGTAAATAAAGCTTATTTGACCTCATTTTCTCTTGATACTTACTCTTCTTATTTTTTATTGTTACACTGTGATTGTCAGAACATCCAAATGTTAACAACCAATGACAACAGACATCTAATAATAGCAACATATTATTTCCTTAATTGTCACAAGAAAGCTCATGTATCCTGTTACCTATGATGGATTGGCTGACATAAAACAAGTTGTTATGAGGAAAATATCTTTTTTTCACACTTACTAATTAATAGCAATAGCTAGCATTTACTGGGTTCTTACAATCTGCCCAGCAATTTTCTAAGCATTTTATAGGATTGTTTCACTTAATTCTTTCAAACAGCCTTCAGAAGTATGTGCTATTATAATCAACATTCACATAGGAAGAAACAGGTTCAGAGACCTCCCCCACTAAAACCAGCCAATGAAAGAATCGGTATTTAAACACAGGTGAAAGAACTTGTGAGCATATGTTTTTAACTGTATGCTATCCCTCCCTCATAGACAGTAGAAACGTCTTTCCATTACTAACTTATTGAGTTTTTTTTTTTTTAAAGATTTTTATTGGGGAAGGGGAACAGGACTTTATTGGGGAACAGTGTGTACTTCCAGGTCTTTTTTCCAAGTCAAGTTGTTGTCCTTTCAATCTTAGTTGTGGAGGGTGCTGTTCAGCTTCAAGTTGTTGTCCTGTCAGTCTTAGTTGTGGGGGGCACAGCTCAGCTCCAGGTCCAGTTGCCATTTTCTAGTTGCAGGGGGCACAGCCCACCATCCCTTGCGGGAGTCGAAGGCAACCTTGTGGTTGAGAGCCCACTGGCCCATGAGGGAATCGAACCGGCAGCCTTCGGAGTTAGGAGCAGGGAGCTCTAACCGCCTGAGCCACCGGGCCAGCCAACTTATTGAGTTTTGATATCAGGGATGGATCACGAGTTTATCAAATAATTTTCTGGCTTCTTTTGGAGATGAGCATGTACTATTTTTTCTTCCACTTACTGAATTTTGTTTGAAAGACATCTCAATGTTTAGTAGAGTACCAGCAAATGGAAAGAAAAAAAGTCTTGAAGCTTTTGCCTATTTCTGTGGTGTAACTACTCTGACCATGGATGATTTCAAGCCACCGACATAATATCGCTGAGGGAGGAGGTGGGAAGAACTGAACTTGGTTGGTTCTTGTGACTCTGCTGCCAATGCTGATTCCTACTTGCATTCCTGAAATAAACCTGTAAGGTCACAGTGAATTATTATTTTAATATGCACACACATAAGCATAACAGATGGCATACACTGTATTGTCACTTAACACTCCTGGTGGGGTGTGGAGAAGAAACCTGTAATAAAGCACATCAATATCTCAGCAGCAAAAATGCTTGAATATTCACAGTTTTTGTCATAAATACTACAAAGAGGTTCACATCAAGTTGGGTCAAGTTATATCAGTGCCAAACTTAGTTTTGGTGCCAAACTTTCCCAAAAAGTTCCATTTGCAGGACTTTTTGATTTTCAGAATTATGGATAAAAGTCTGTGAACTTGGGTTTTCCGTAGTATGTTTGCTCTATTTTTTGTGTGTGAACTTGGTCTTTAAATTTTGTTTCTAGGTCAGGTTTCATATCAGAGTTGGGCTGTTTATAGAATGGTTAGGAAATTTTCCATCTATTTTTAGAAATCTTTACCTATTTCTTGAACTTTTGAAAGTTGCACAATGGCATAATCATTTGGGATTGACCTTTTTTGGAGAGATTATTTTTGATAATGTTCTTAGTTTTTTTTCTATCATTATTTATTTATCCATTCAGGTGTTCTATTCTTTCTTGAATTAATGTTAGTAATGCATATATTTGTAGAAAGCTCAATTTCACTGAGATTTTCAAAAATTTCAACATAGAGTTGCACATCAGATTCTTTTATTTAAAAAAACCCTCTCTATATCTGTATTTACAGTCCCCTTTTCTATTTTCTGGTTTTAGATAATTGCAGTTGTTTTCTTTCTCTGTTTCTTTTTCTTTTCTTTTTTTAAAACAACTTTTATTTATTTTAAGTGTGTTTTTCCAGGACCCATCAGCTCCAAGTCAAGTAGTTGTTTCAATCTAGTTGTGGAGGGCGCAGCTCACAGTGGCCCATGTGGGGATAAAAAACGGCAACTCTGGTGTTACCAGCATCACGCTCTAATCAACTGAGCTAACTGGGTGCCTACAGTCTCTGTTTCTTGGATAAACTGGCTAGAGAAGTGGCTATTCAGTTCCCGAATTCATCTCTTTATTGTAGAGTTTTTATGTGTTCTAATTGATAAAGATCTACTTTGTCACTCATTATGAATTCCTTCCTCGGCTTGCTATGTTTCTCCATGACTTCTTGAGTTGAATGCGTCAGCAGGTCGTTTATTTCCACTGTAGCACAGTGGAGGAAGGTATTCATTTCATGAAGTGGAGGAGAGAAGAGAGTCAGAGAAAGGAAACTTTCAGCTGGGTTTTGACGAATGAACAGGAGTTTTCTCAATGGGCAGCCCTGACGGGGCCTTGCTGGCCCTAGGGAGCCTTGGGAGGTGAACCACAGCGACTACAATGCATTTCGAGTAAAACAAAGCCCTTTGGCTGCAGTGCTGAGAATGGACTGTAGGGGGCAGGAGTGGGAGCTGGGAGGTCAGGGAGGGGGCGCTGTTGGTAACACAAGTGGAGCGGGCGGAGGCTCTGGAGAGAAGGGAACTACTTTGGACTAAGTGGGGCTCCATTGGTTTTGTTGAGGTATCACCCACACCATAAATTGCATATTTTTAAAGTAAAAATCGGGTGAGTTCTGACATATTTATACACCCATAAAAACAATTAAGGGGCCGCAGGATTGCTCAGTTGGTTAGAGCGTGCGAGCTCTCCACAACAAGGTTGCTGGTTCGATTCCCGCTTGGAATGGTGGGCTGCCTCCCGTGCAACTAAACACTGAAAATGGCAACTGGACTTGGAGCTGAGCTGCGCCCTCCACCACTAGATGGAAGGCAATGAGCTGCCGCTGAACTGCCTGCGGTGGGCGGCTGGATGGTTAGAGCGCAATCTCTTAACCACAAGGTTGCTAGTTCAACTCCCGCATGGGATGGTGGGCTGCGCCCCCGCCCACCGCCCCACAAGGAGCTGAGCTGCGCCCTCCACAAATAGATTGAAGGACAACGACTTGACTTGGAGCTGATGGGTTCTGGAAAAACATACTGTTTCCCAATATTCACCAATAAAAAAGAAAGAAAGAGACTGGTCCACGTTGTTCTGTGTGTCCATACTTCGTTGTCTTTTATTGCTAAGGTATATCCATCCTCTGGATATACCATAATTGGTTTATTCCTTCTCCTGAGAGTGGACATTGGGTGTGTTTCCAATTGGGGACGATTACAAAAAGAGCTAAGAACATTCATGTGCAAATCTCCATGTGGACATACGCTTACACAGTTCTGGGTAAAGTTCAGGAGTACTTTTAAAGGTCTACCGGAGACCTGAGGGCCAAATTCTAGCCGTGACCAGTGATCATGCCATGAGGTTCTGGCCAGTGAGAAGGGGCAGAGGGGCTTCACGCCGTAAGAAATGGAGCTGCTGCTTCAAGGTGCTTGTGCCTCCTTCACATGCAGGATAGAGGTCCCCAAGGGCAGCATTAAGAGACCGGCATCCATCCCTTTGTATCCTAGCACTATCTCTCTGCCGTGTGAATCTTAAGCACCTGGTTTAAATGTAAACATTAAGGTTGCCCATCTTGTGAATTAGGTGACACAACCCGTATGTCAGAAGGGCCCCATTTCTTCTATCTCTGCAGCAGCAGCCCTGGACACCAGAACCATGGAGGGTTGCAGCCTGCAGTGTCCATGCCGGTGCTTTCAGGAGGCGCAAGGCGATGGCCGATGGCTCTGTGCAGCCTCAGTGCCTGAAGTCCCACTGGGACAGGCCACCAGGATGTTTAAAGCCTTTCTTTTTTTCTTCTGATTTCAAAAGTAATACATGTTGATGGGTGAAGGATTTGATTACACTTGGCTCCAAAGAAGAAATGCACATGGCCAATAAGCTTTTGAAAAGATGTCCAGCATCATTCATCATCAGGGAAATGCACATCTAAACCACATTGAGATATCACCTCACATCCATTAGACTGGCTATTATGAAAAACAAAACACAACTGGAAAATAACAGTGTTGGCAAGGATGTGGAGAAATTGGAGCCCTCGTGCATTGCTGGTGGGAATGTAAAATGGTGCAGCTGCTGTGGAAAACAGTGTGGAGGTTCCTCAAAAATTAAAAATAAAATTACCATACGATCCAGCAATTCCACTTCTGGGCACATATTCAAAAGAACTAAAAGCAGGGTCACAAAGAGATATGTGTACACACATGTTAACAGCAGCGTTATTCACAATGGCTAAAGGTGAACAGCAAAGTGTCCACTGATGGATGAATGGCTAACAAAATGTGGTTTATCCATACCACAGAATATTATCAGCCTTAAAAAGGAAGGACATTCTAACACCTGCTACAACAAGGGTGAGACTGGAGGACATGATGCTCGGTGAAATAAACCAGACACAAAGAAACAAATATTGTGCGATTCCACTCATATGAGGTTCCTAGAGGGGTCAGATTCACAGAGACAGAGAGTACAATGGTGGGTGCCAGGGGCTTAGGGAGGGGAAAAGGGGTGACTGTTACTTGGAGACAGAGTGTCAGTTTTGAAAAATGACAAAAATGTGGTGGTGATGGTTGCACAGCAATGTCAGTGGACTTAGTGCCACTGAGCTGGACATATCAAAATGGTTAAGATAGTCAGTTTTATGTCCTATGTATCTTACCGCGATTCAAACATTTTAAAAATTGCAATTTTAAAAAAGTAGTATATATTGTAAAATAAAGAAACAAGGAAAAGACAAATGTAGGATGTGGAAGTCCCATCCTGTGATCCCAACTACTGTGAACGTGTGTCTATCCTCCCAGAATGCAATAAACACACAACACATACCTGTATATGTATTTTCTTAGGTTCTCTATCTAGGCTCTAATACACCACACATCTTGCCAAATGGCATTGCATTATGGATATTTTTCCGCAACTTCTTTTAAATGTAATGATAGATCATGTTCATCTTTCCATGTCATTACCTGGAAAACAAGACTTAGCATGCTACTTTTAGATGGTGTAATATTCCGTAGCAGGATCTGGTAAACGTTGTCTTAAAGGGCCAGAGTGTAAATATTTAGGCTGTATGGATCAAATGGTCTCTGTTGCACTGCTCAGCTCTGTTGTTGTATTGCAAAAGCAGCCACAGGCGATATGTAAATGAATGGGCATGGCTATGTGCCGATAAAATTTATTTTCAAAAACCAACCCTTGTCCTGTGGCACCCCTGTATCATCATCCATCAACTGGGAGCACCCATTTTACAGATGTGGAAACTGAGGCCTAGAAAGAGAGTCACATAAGTGAGCAAGAAAGAACTAAAACATTGGGGTTTATTTGTGGCAGCAGCTAGCATTATCTTAACGCAGTGGTTCTCAACTGGTGGTCATTTTGCCTTCCAGGGGACATTTGGCTATGTCTAGAGACATCGTTGACAGTCACACTAGGGAGAAGGTGCTACTAGCATCTGCAGATAAAGGCCAGGGATGCTGCTAAACATCCTACAAAGTACAGGGTAGCCTCCATACAAAGAATCATCCAGCCCCAAATGTCAAGAGAAACCCTGAGCTAATTGAATAAATTCCCCACTTACAATAATTTTATTTATTTTGTTTTCCTGCACCATTAAGCAAATTCTCATTTCTCAGCCAACGAGAGAGAGGTGGTTCTCATCTGGGTCAGGGCAGGTCGAGTGTGGGAACCTGCTCAGAATAGAATAGGCTTATCAGCTACTGCTTGTTTTGGCCTTGCCTGATGGGTGGATGGAGGATGTGACTTCAGAACTGACCTTCAGGTTCGCTTGGGTTGGGAACATGCCTCGAGGTCTCAGACAGACGCACTCCTTGGCCTCTGAGTGAGGTCAGGCCACCTTGGAGAATGGTGAGGCTGATGCTGAGTTCTAGGAGTTTGTTAGCTGTTGATAACCTGATGGTGATGGTGGGAGGTTATTATTTTATTACCAGGGCTGCTTGTGATGGTCCAACCCCATGGGCTTCTTTGCTGTTCTGCCAGCATCGTTGGCAGTACTTTTTAAAGGTTTCCTGCCTTAGGGCCTTTGCACATGCTATTCTCTCTGCCTGGAGTGCTCTTCTCCCAGATATCCACATGATTTCTCTGTCAGCTCCTTCAGGTTTGTGCTCAAATGTTACCTCCTCAAAGGTGAATTCTCTGACCACCCTATTTAAAATCTCACCATCACCCCCAGAGTTTCTATCCATCATCTGTCTGATTCTGTCCAGCCTGACATAAACCAGGGACAGCCTGAACATTTGAGTAACAAAGAGAAGGGGGCATGCAGGGGAAGGCAAGGTGAATGAGGTAGCAGCCATCTCTGTGACTTTTAAGATGAAGGAAGATGGAGCTCCCCTTTTTGAGGGGATGTATTACAAGCTGGATTGTGTCCCCTCCAAATTCATTTGCTGAAGCCCTCACCTAGTACCTAAGAATGTGAGCATATTTGGAGATTGGGCCTTTAGAGAGAGAATTAGGTTAAAATGCTTGTCAGGATGGGCCTAATCTAATATCACTGGGGTCCTTATAAGAAGAGGTTAGGACACACAGAGAGACTGGGGGTATGTGTGCACACAGAGGAAAGACCGTATAAACAGGCAGCAAGAGGGCACTGTCTGCAGGCCAAGGAGAGACGCCTCAGAGGAAACCAACTCGGCCTGTGCCTTGATCTTGGCCCTCCAGCTACCCGGTGGGTGGCACTTTGTTACAGCAGTCCAAGCTGACGAGTACAGGATAGAACCAGCAAACACAGCAGAATTGGTTCATACCATGCGTTCCCTCTCGCCATCCTCACCAGAGCCCTGCAAGGTCCCATTCTGCAGATGGGGAGCTTGAGTCTTGGAGATGAGGATCTGCCTCTCACAGGCAGGAAGTGGCAGGGGTGGGGTCCGGAGCTAGGCCTGTCGGAGTCCACAGCTGGGGGATGGGGTGGTGAAGGTCAGGGGCACACAAGAGATGGGATGACAGATGGATGCCCTCCTGCAAGTGTGGAGGTACAGAACCCAGACGTGGGGAAGTGCTGGTCCCAGCCGGGAACAAGGAGCCTCGAGGGAGGAAGGAAGGCAAGGCGGATGGGTGTGCTGGAGATCCGGGTACAGGTTGAGAAGGCATGGGATGGACTCCATGACTCGTCTTCCTTTCCGGAGCAGGCACGAGGGTCACCAGCTGGGTGTGTGTGAGGTGGGCCTGGGAGGCTGTGGCTGTTGAAGAGAATGGAAGGGCGTGAATCTAGCTGTGGGGAGTGACTGTGGGACTGACTGGGAATTAGGGAAAAAATGTTCCAGGGACCTGGAGATCCCATCTGAAAGCTGGGCTGCCGTGTCTTATGTGTTCCAGCCAGCTGGAAGCCTCTTTTCTGGGCCCCCTGTGGCCCAGAGATGTACAGAATACTGAGTCCCCAGGAAGGAGGCCAGATAGCACAGTGGTTAGGACCATAAGCTGTGGGGTACTCTGGAAGCAGATGCTGATGAGGAGATGGGGTGCAAGACGTTGGTTAGGGCATACAACCAGTGTTGGCCAGGATGTGGAGAAACTGGAACCTGTGTGCTCTGCGACTGTAAAATGGTGCAGACGCTGTGGAAAACAGTTCGTCGGTGCCTCAAAAAATTAAATAAAGGATTAGCATTTGACCCAGCAGTTCAACTCCTGGGTATACATCCAAAAGAATTGAAGACGGGTGTTCAAACAAAACCGTGTACACGCATGTTCATAGCAGCACTACTCGCGATAACCAAATTGTGCAAACAATCCGAATGCCCATTATCATTCCATTTATGTGGAATGTCCAGAACAGGTAAATCCATAGAGACAGAATGTCAATTAGTGGTTGCCAAGGAGGAGAATGGAATTGGGAGGGGGGGCGGTGACTGCTTAATGGGTATGGGGGGGGTTTCCTTGTGGGAGTGGTAAAACTGTTCTGGAACTTGATGGAGGGGATAGTTGTACAACACATGAATGTACTAAATATTACTGAATTGTTCACTTTAAAATGGTTAATTTTTGATGTGAATTTCATCTCAGTTTAAACACACACACACACTCTCTCTCTCTCTATATATATATATATGACTACATATATATATATATGGCTATATATATATATACATATATATATGACTACACATATGTATATAACTTGATTCAGTATTTATCCAACCTTATGAGGTATGACCCATATCATGCAGATTAAAATTTTTATTTTTAATTGAGATATGATTGACATACATAACATTGTATTAGTTTGAGGTATACAACACAATAATTTGATATACGTATATATTGCAAAATAATGACCACAATAAGTCTAGATAACGTCCTTTACCTCACATAGTCACAATTTTATTTTTCTTGTGACGAGAACTTTTAAGATCTAGTCTTTTAGTAACTTTCAAGTATACAATACAGTATGGTTAACCATAGTGACCATGCTGTACATGACATATTTGATAACTGGAAGTTTGGACCTTTTGTCTCTCGTCATCCATTTCCTTCCCCCCTCACCCCCCACCTCTGGCAACCACCAATCTGTGCTCTGTATCTATGAGCTCGGTTTTTTTTTTTTTTTTTGGTTTTTTAGCTTCCTCATGTAACGGTATCATATAGTATTTGTTTTTCTCTGTGGTTTATTTCACTCTGCATAATGCCTTCAAGATCACCAGATTTGCCTTCGTTTCAGTACATGCGCAGGCCACTAGGTGGTGGTCTCTGGTGGTATGCCACAGGGCTCTTCCTTGGCGCTCCAGTATATAATATTTTTATGACCTCTTATCAGATCCCGCGGTTTTATTTTGTTCACAGTTCTCATTGCTATCTGCAATGATCTTTATTATTGCTTCTCTTCCCCACCCCATGTTTATTGCTTGTTTTCTACACCATACTGTCAGCTTGAGGAACAAAGGGCAGAAATCTTGTTTGTTTTACTTAAGGCTACATCCGCCTATGTGCTAGACAGAATAATGGCCCCTTCAAAGATGTCCACTTCCTATTCCCTGGAACCTGGGACTATGCTGGGTTACATGGCGAAGGGGAATTCACGTTGTGAGTTAGCTGAGCTTGAGATGGGGAGATGATCCTGGATGATCAGATGAACAGTGTCATCACCCGGGTCCTTAAATGTGGAAGAAGGAGGCAGGAAGGAGAGAACTGGAGAGATGGCAGCATGAGAAGGATGATGCCTGATGCTGCTGGCTTTAAAGATGGAGGATTGGCCCACGGCCAAGGAAGGCACGTGTCCTCTAGAAGCCTCTAGAAGGGGATTTTTGCCTAGAACTCCCAGAAGGAATGCAGCCCTGCTGACACCTTGATTTTCACTTAGGGAGACAATGTTGAACTCTTAATCTTCAGATATGAAAGATAAGAAATGTGTTGCTTTAAGCTACCAATTTGTGGCAATTTGTTACAGTAGCAATAGGAAGCAGATGCATTCAGCTTGGTACCTAGTATTTACTTGTCAAATGAATGATCAGGTGGCGATCTCAGGACTCAGAACTGGAGAAGATATAGTAGAAAACTTCAAATTAAAGGGGCTGTGAGACAGCCAGGAGGAGGGGGCGGAATCTTGGAGTTGATGGGACGGGGGGGGGGGGGGGGCGGGGGTGTGTGCCTAGGTCAGGCCAGCCCCTCGGGACTGGGCCTGAGGGGTCATGTAGTTAAAGATTATTGGCTAATGCCCTACTTATGGAAATACTTCAGAAACCCCAAAGGGGTTCCTTGATCAATTCTCTCCACCCCACCAACTAGTTTTCACGGCATCCCAATGATGTTGGTCGGTTAAGGTGTCCGAGACGTGTTCTTCTCTTTCCAAAAAAATGTTAAAAATAATTTTATTCTAAACTTGTTTTTAAGGGCAGTTTTAGGTTGACACAAAAATTGAGCCAAAAACACAGAGTTCCCATATACCTACTTTCCCCTCTCTTCTCAATTTTCCTTATTATTAACATCTTGTGTTGGTGTGATACACTTTTTACAAATGATGAACCAACATTGGTCATCATTATTAACTAAAGTCCATAGCTAAATAGGAGGGTTTACTCTTGGTATTGTGTCTTCTTTGGGTTTTGATAAATGTATAAAGACATGAATTCATAATTACAACATTATACAGAATAGATTCACAGCTCTAAAAAGCCCCTGTGCCCCACCTATTCAGCCCCCACCCCAGCCCCTGGCAACCACTGATCCGTTTCCTGTCTCCATAGTTTTGCCTTTTCTAGAATGTCATAGAGTTGGAATTATACAGCAAGTAGCCTCTCTAGACTGGCTTCTTTCCTGCAGTGGTGATACACACGAAAGTTTCCTCCATGTCTTTGCTACTTTTAAAAACATCATGGTAAACTATACATAGGACCTACCATTTTAGCCATTTTTCAGTGTACAGTTCAATGGCATTAAATGCATTCACAATATTGTGTATCCATCACCACTATCCATGTCTAGACCTTTTTTTAATTAGCTTTATTGAAGTATAATTGACAAATAAAATTGTAGTAAATATTTAAAAGGGACAATGTGATGACCTGATGTATATATACTTTGCAAAATATCCACAATCACAGTCACGGGAATTAATGTATCCATCACCTCACACATTACTTTTTAAAAAATTTTTGTGGTGAGACGCTTGTTCTACTCTCTTGGCAAATGCCCATAACTTTTTTTCTTTTTTCTTTTATCATCCCAAACTGAAACTCTATTTGATTAAACAACTTCCCATTATGCGTCCCCACACCCAGCACTGGTAGCACTGAATGTACTTTCTCCCTGTGAATTTGACTATCGTAAATACCTTAAAGAAGTGGAATCATCGTACACCATTTATCCTTTTGCGTCTGGCTTATTTCACTGAGCATAATATCTTCAAGTTTCATCTGTGTTGTAGTGTACGTCAGAATTTCACTCTTTTTTAAGTCTGAATAGTATTATCTTGTATGGATGGCCCACATTGTATTTATTCATTCATCTGTCGATGGATATTTGGGCTGTTTCTACCTTTTGGCTATTGTGAATAATGCTGCGATGAACATGGGGGTACAAACAGCTGTCTGAATCCCTGCCTTCAATCTTTTTTTTGGGTATCTACCTAAGAGTGGAATGGCAGGATCATATGGTAATCTCCGTGGGTTTTTGTTGCCTTTTTAAAAAAACTGGCGAATGTAGCTGGTGAAGGATGATATCCACCTAAATTGTTTTCGTTGGTTAACAGTAAAATTGAGCACCTGGTCCCCTGGCCGTTTTATTTTCTCTTGGAAACAGTCCCTTTTGCTTGTTATTTGGTAGGGTCTCTTTCCCCCTTACCAACTTGAAAACACACTTTACATAACGTAGATATGAACCTCTTTTGGGTCATGCTTGTTGGATATATTTTCCCATTCTGTTGCTTGTATTTCTATTTTGGTCATTTCTTTCTGGGTATGTAGACATTTCTATTTTCATGGAATCTTGAAGGTGTTATTATTATTTCTTTGGTGACGCTATGCTAATCAAAGTCTCTCAGGAGATTGATACATATCCCATTCTATATTCTTCTAGCTTGTTCTAGAAGACTAGAATAATTTTTTTAAATTAAAGTTTATGGGGGTGACAATGTTTAGTAAAATTACATAGATTTCAGGTGTACAATTCTGTATTATATCATCTATAAATCCCGTTGTGTGTTCACCACCCAGAGTCAGTTCTCCTTCCATCACCATATATTTGATCCCTTTTCCCCTCATCTACCACCCCCCAAGAATAGAACAATTTTAAAGTTTCAATGTAGCAAATTTTTAGTTCAGCAAATTATAGATGCACTTTCAGATCTAGTTTTTAAATTCATTCATTAAAGTTACTCTATTGATTTCCTTTACATAGTACCAGGTAATTATCTCGGCCCCTTTTGTTGAATGATGGTGTTTGAGAAAATAAAATAGCTATTTTAAAATAGCAATTTAAAATAAATTGCTAAAAATTGGGATATATTTCTAGGTCACTCCTTATGATATATTGATTCAACTGCCTATTTTTGTGCCTATTTACATTTGTTTTTGCTTTATAAGATTTTAATATTTTTATGTCTGAGAGTGTTATTGCTTCCCAATTACCCTTCTTTTCTAGATCTTTCTTTTTGATGCTGTTTTAATTATTCTTTTAGACCAGTGGTTCTCAGCCAGAATTTTGCCTCCCAAGGCACTTGGCAATGTCTGGAGACATTATGGGTTGTCAGGACTGGGATGGTGATACTGGCACAGAGACCCGCGATGCTACTCAGCATCCTAACTGCACAGGACGCCCCCCGACAAGGAATGATCTGGCTTACATGTCCATAGTCCTCTAGATAAACCTCAAAATAATTTCCCTATGTTCTTTTGGATATAGATTTTGATTTCAATTGGATTTATTAATTATTTTTTAGGGGGAGAGATGGTTCCTATGAGGTCTGACAATGAAGTTTGCAAACTCATTCTAGAAAAAGTGCTACCTACCTCACTGCTGAATATCATTACGGTCACCTTCGGAGTACTCCCCTTGGAAAGTTATGTACCGATGCCAGCACCTAATCCACTCTTCAAAGCAATTGTGGAACTCTTTTTCTGGAATGGCCATGAGAGCTGTCATCATATTAGCCTTGATGTCCTGAATGTCATCAAAATGTCTTCCTTTCAATATTTACCTTCAGGTAAAGAAAGAAGTCACTGGGGGCCAGATCAGGTGAGTTGGAGGATATTCCAAAACAGTTGTTTGTTTACTGGCTAAAAACTCCCTCACAGACAGTGCCATGTGAGCTGGTGCATTGTCGTGATGCAAGAGCCATGAATTGTTGGCGGAAAGTTCAGGTCGTCTAACGTTTTCATGCAACCTTTTCAGCACTTTTTAATAGTAAAGTTGGTTAACTGTTTGTCCAGTTGGTACAAATTCATAATGAATAATCCTTCTGATATCAAAAAAGGTTAGCAACATGGTTGCAACAAGGTCACCAACTTACTTGTCAAAACTCGTATGCAATATTGTTTTTCTACACAGATTCAAATAAGGTACAACTTTTTATTTAGTCAAGTCCTATTTTATGTCCCTCTGTAAAGTACTATAGTTTTTTTTAAATGGGTTAGAGTCATTTGTTAAAATTTTTTCCTCTGTACTTTATTTCACTTTGTAGATATGGTGATACTATTCTGGAAAATGACATTGTCTTATGTTGATTTTTTAAAAAAGGAATTAATATGCTTGGTTCAAATAATCCAACCAGATAAAAAGGGATTGCCTGTTTCCTGTGTATTCTTTGAGAAATATTTGGTGAATCTAGAAATACCTATGAATGAGTATATGTTAATTTGTGTTGCTGCACCTCTTTTTTTTTTTTGCTGCACCTCTTTTAACACACAAATGGTGCTATTCCATTTACACTATTCTTCATTTAATTTTTTTTGTGTAATAATATATATCTCAGAGATTTTTCTTATCTCAGTACACATAGACTTAACTCCTTCTTTTTTAAAGGTCATGATATCCCACTGAATATGTTCCCATTTTTTTTTAAGTGTTAGAAACAGTTTTGTTTTAATTACAAATTTTTACATAATATTCAGTCTACCTAGATTCAGGTAACTGTCATGCTCAGCCAGTAGGAAATGGTCCTGTACATTGCAACAATGAAAAGAGATGCTTTTGAGAAACGAAAATGTTTCACATGGGTTCCATCACACTGTTCACCTTTCTTGAAAACTACCCTGGGAGGAGAAAAGGAGAGATAATACCACAATAGTTACACCTTCCGATAAGTTGGTGGTACTTCTTTAATATCGTTGGTCTTATTCAGGTACAAATAAATAGTTCTACACCGAAGTGTTTCCATTTTCTAAACATTTTATTCAATGAGCTCAGTTGTTAACTAAATTCTCTGAAACTCAAGATAAAGCCTCAATTTTGACGATGGCTCCAGCAGCATCAGAAACCAGGAGAAGCCACACTTTGAAATCCCCCTGGATCACACCTCCGCCACACTGCAGTCTGAAGAAAGTGTGGGTGGAAGATGGGAATGTGAGCTGGGTCTGATGATTCAAAGTCCAAGTGGATAATAGAATGTTGTTGAGCCATAAAAAAGAATGAAATGCTAATCCACCTGCAAAATCTGACGAAACCTTGAAAACATTATGCTAAGGAGTGAAAGTAGCCCATCACACGAGGCCCGTCACACAGTGTGTGATTCCATTTATATGACGTGTCCAGAACAGGTAAGTCCGTAGAGACAGTAAGTAGATTAGTGGATGCCAGGGGCTGGGGGAAGGAGGATAAGTGATTGCTTAACGGGGATACGGTTTCTGTTGGGGTGATGGCAAAATTTTGGAATTAGACCATGGTAGTAATTGTACAACATCGTGTGCTGAAGATCACTGAATTGTACACTTTAAAATGGTTTAAATAGCAAATTCTATTATGTGTATTTTACTGCAATAAAAATAAAAACAATAACCCAATGTATTTGAATAAGTGTCAGGAATGGGGATTTTTAAGACTAACAGAACTTTCCCAGGCATGAAAAAGCTAAAGGAGGTGATTACCACCAAACAAGTATTACAAGAAGTGTTTAAAAAATACTTCTTGAAGAAGAAGAAGGAGAAGGAGAAGGAGAAGGAGAAGGAGAAGGAGAAGGAGAAAAAGTAAAAAATATGAATAATAAAATGGTAATAACTACATATCTATCAACAATTACTTTAAAATGTAAAGGATGAAATGTTCCAATCAAACGACATAGGGGCTGAATGGATAAGAAAACAAGACCCTTACGTATGCTGCCTACAAGAGACCAACTTCAGATCAAAAGATACACACAGATTGAAAGTAAAAGGATAAATAAAGATATTTCAGGAAAATGGAAATGAAAAAAAACACTGGGGTAGCAATACTTATATCAGACAAAATAAACTTTCAAACAAAGGCTATAACAAGAGACAAAGAAGGACCAAGTAATTTCACTTCTGTATATTTACTTGAAGAAACCCAAAACACTAATTCAAAAAGACATGTGACTCCATATGTTCATTGCAGCGTTATTTACAATAGCCAAGATATGGAAGCCACCTAAGTGTAAGAAGTGGTACACACACACACACACACACACACACACACACACACACACACAGTTCGACAATTAAATTCGCGAACTTTGTTGCAACAATGTTGCTAACCTTTTTTTATATCAGAGGGATTATTCATTATGAATTTTGTACCAACTGGACAAACAGTTAACCAAGTTTACTATTTGGGAGGGCTGAAAAGGCTGCATGAAAAAGTTAGACGAAAACGACCCGAATTTTTCACCAACAATTTCCAGCTCTTGCATCATGACAATATTCCAGCTCACACGGCACTGTCTGCGAGGGAGTTTTTAGCCAGAAAACAAATAACTGTATTGGAACAGCCTCCCTACTCACCTGATCCGGCCCCCAATGACTTCTTTCTTTACCTGAAGCTAAAAGAAACATTGAAAGGAAGACATTTTGATGACATTCAGGACATCAAGGGTAATACGACGACAGCTCTGATGGCCATTCCAGAAAAAGAGTTCCAAAATTGCTTTGAAGGGTGGACTAGGCACTGGCGTCAGTGCATAGCTTCCCAAGGGGAGCACTTTGAAGGTGACGTAGTGATATTCAGCAGTGAGGTACTTAAGACTTTCTCTAGGATGAGTTCGCGAATGTATATTATATATATATATATATATATATATATATATATATATAAATATAAATATATGAGGTCTGACAATTACGTTTGTGAACTCATCCAAGAGAAAGTCCTACATACTTCATTGCTGAAGTATACATATTTACATATAAGTACACATATATACATATATGTATATACAAGCTCACATATATACAAACATATATACATATACATACATACATACACATATACATATATACATACATATACACATACATACACATATACATACATACGTGCACACACACATATACACATACATACATATATACGCACATATATACACACATATACATATACATATACATATATACATGCATACATACATACACACATATATACATATACACATACATATATACACACACATACATACATATACACATACATATACACACATGCATACATATATACACATATACATACATATATTTACATATATACACACACATATATACACATACATATATACATATATACATACATATATACATATATACAATACAATACATATATATACATACATACATGCATACATATATACACACATACATATACACACATACATACATATATACACACATACATACATATACACACATACATATATACACACATACATACATATACATACACATACACACATACATATATACACATATACACACATATATACATATATACACACATATATACATACATATGTATGTGTATATATATATATGCATATATAAACTCAGCCATAAAAAGGAATGAAATCCTGGCATCTGCAACAACACGGGTGAACCTAGAGGGTACTGTGCTGAGTGAAATAAGTCAGACAGAGAAAGACAAATGCCATATGATTTCACTTACATGTAGAAACTAAAAAACAAAATAAATGGACAAAACAACAGAAACAAGACCCATAGATACAGAGTACCCATCTGACCCTCTACATGGTTATTACAATATTATTGACTATATTCTCTATGCTATAATTTACACCCCCATGACTACTTTGTAACAACAATTGGTACTTTTTAATCCCTTGCCCTTTTTTACTCACCACCTCAACTCCCTCCCATCTGGCAACCACCAAAATGTTCTCTGTATATGAGTTTGTTTCTGCTTTGTTTATTTATTTTGTTTTTTAGATTCCACATATAAGCGACATCACATTGCATCTGGCTTTCTCTGTCGGACATTCTCCACTCAGTACAACACCCTCCAGGTCCATCCATGACGCTGCAGATGGCAAGAACCCAGTCCCTTTCTTGGCTGAGCAATATTCCGTTGTATATATGTACCACCTCCTCTTTATCTAACTTCCATCGACAAACACCCAGGCTGACTCCACATTTTGGCCATTAAAAGTAATGCTGTAATGCACATGTCTCCTCGAAGTAGCATTTTGGGTTTCTTTGCATAAGTACCAGGAAGTGGGATTACTGGGTCCTTCTTTGTCTCTTGTTATAGCCTTTGTTTTAAAGTCTATTTTGTCTGATATAAGTATTGCTACCCCAGTGTTTTTTGTTTGTTTGTTTCCATTTTCATGAAATAAATGTTTCTATCCCTTGACTTTCAGTCTCTGTGGGTCTTTCAATCTGAAGTAAGTCTATTGTAGGCAGCATATTTAAGGGTTTTGTTTTCTTATCCATTCAGCCATCCTATGTTTTTCATTGGAGCATTTAATCCAGTTGCATTGAAAGTAGTTGTTGATAGATGTACGTTATTGTCATTTTATTATTTACATTTTTTATCTTTTTTTCCATCTTAAAGAATTCCCTCTAATATTCCTTGTAATACTTATTTGGTGGTGATGAACTCCTTTGGCCTTCTTTGGGGTCTGGGAAGCTCTTTATCTGTCCTTTGATTTTAAATGATAGCCTTGCTGGGTAGGGTACCCTTGATTGTAGGTCCTTGTTTTTCATTACTTTGAATATTTTGTGCCAATTCCTTCTGACCTGCAAAGTTTCTGTTGAGAAATCAGCTGACAGTCTGATGGGAGCTCCATTATAGGTAACTAACTGTTTTCTCTTGTTTCTTTCAGGATTCTTTCCTTGTTTTTAACCTTTGCCATTCTAATTATGATGTGTCTTGATGTGGGCCTGTTTGGGTTCATCTTGTTTGAGACTCTCTGTGCTTCTTGGGCTTGTATGTCTATTTCATACAACCTTGTATTGCCAGGTTAGGAAAGTTTTCAGATAGATTCTCAATCCCTTGTTTTCTCTCTTTTCATTCTGGTACCCCTACGATGCAAATGTTGTTATGCTTGATGTTATCCCAGACGTCTCTTAAATTATCCTAATTCTTTTGGATTCTTTTTTCTTTTTGCTGTTCTGATTGAGTGTTTTCTGTTACTTTGTCTTTCAAATCGATTCAATCCTCTGCTTCATTTAGTCTGCTGGCGATTCCTTCTAATGCTTTTTTCATTTCAGTTTATTGTATTCTTCACTTCGGACTGTTTCTTTTTTATGGTTCCTTTGTACTTTTTTATGCTTGTTATCTCTTTGTTGAAGTTCTCACTAAGTTCCTTGAGCATCATTATAACAATTGTTTTGAACTTTGTATCTGGTAGGGTGCTTGCCTCCATTTTGTTTAGTTCTTTTCCTGGAGTTTTCTCCGTTTTTTTCATTTGGGACATATTCCTTTGTTTCCTCATTTTGGCTGCCTTTCTGTGTGTTTTTCTATGTATTATTAGGTAGGGCTGCTATGTCTCCCTGTCTTGTTGGGTGGTCATAGGTAGTAGATATCCTGTGGGGCCCAGTGGCACAGTCTCCCTGGTCACTTGAGCCAGGTGCTCCAGGAGAGTCCCTTGTGTGGGTTGTGCGTGCCCTCCTGTTATAGTTGAGCCTTGATTGCTGTTGGCATGTTAGTGGGTGGTATTGACCCTCATGCTGATTGGCTGTAGGGTTTGGCCACGTCCACAGCCTATGGGCTGCTGTGTGGGAGGCTTACCCCACGGAGCCAGATTTGCCCCAGCAGTCTCTGGTGCCTACTTAGACAGCCCTTTGTGTGTGCAGTTTCTGGGGCTAATTGGGTGATGCTCTCCTGTGATCTGAAGCCGCCCTCCAAGTATGTTGGTTCTGGGGGCTCTTGGGAGGGGCTCTGGTGCAGGCCCAGGTCACCCACTGCCTGTGACTGGCCAAGGAGCTACAAAGGGGTCCCTAGTTGGTCACTGCCTGTGCTGGATCTGGAGGCGTGTGGGAGAGGCATGCTGCAAGCTGAGAACGTCTTCCACCAATACTGGGTTTGGGGTAGCTCCCCCCAGCCAGGATGCTCTGAGGCCTGCTGCCCCCTGCTGGCTCCTGGAAAGTCCAGCTGCTGATAAAGCCTCCTGCAATATGCAAGTTGGGTGAGGCGGGGTCTCAGTGAGTTAGCAGGTTGGAGCAGCGGAGCACACCAGGCCAATCAGATTCAGATTTGGGTTGTGGGTGGGCGGGCTCAACATAGGAAAGATGGCTCTGGGCCCTGCTGGCTGCACAGAAGGACTCCACACAGGGAAAATGGTGACTGTCCCTCTAGTCCTTGCACTGAAGTTACACAACTCAGTCTCTTCATGTATGTCTTTGACGTCCTGTTGTGCAGGGTGGCATGTGGGGTCTCCTGTCCCTCTCCCCACATAAGAACGCAGGATATGGTGAGGCCAAAAAGGAACACCCACGGAGCCATAGATTGGGGAGTCATACTGTGTGGGGACAGAGCCCCAGAAAGCAGTTTCCAGGCTCTCGGCCTCATGTGGAGAGGTGCTGGCTCAGATAGTGGATGGCCGTCAGCTGTGGCTGGTTGGCCCTCAGCTGTAGCCATTAAGCCATTGGTCACTGATATAACTGCCGCGGCTACGGAGGGGAGCCGAGGAGAGTGAAGGAGGAGACTGAAGGAGAGTAAGGAGAGTCGAGGAGAGTTGGTCGGTTGGCAGCAAAGCGGACAGCCGGTCGCACGTCGTGTAAACCCAGCCTCCAGTGAGACCATAGTGGTGTGACTTCCCTACCTATTGCTCCGTGGGTGTTCCTTTTTGGCCTCACCATGTCCTGCGTTCTTGGGTGGGGAGTGGGAGCTGAGACCCTGCACAACAAATGGCGCAGCGAGCAGGGTCCCCCGCATGACATACTGCTATATTTTCGCTGGCGGCCCTATAGTCTCACTGGAGGCTGGATCCACACTGTCCGCAACCCGCCATCCTAACTGCAATCTGCGCTTGCCAGCTCAGCCACCATCTTGCTAGCCCCCATTTTTCTGCTAGCGTAGCCACAGCAGTTATATTAGTGGCCAATGGCTCACTGGTTACAGCTGACGGCCAACTAGCCATAGCTGATGGCGAGCCAATCACAGTTGATGGCCATTTACTACCTGAGCCAGCACTTTTCTATGTGAGGCCGAGAGCCTGGAAACTGCTCTCTGGGGCTCTGTCCCCACACGCCCCCAGAATCACTCTTCTTCCACCGGAGTCCAGGGTGAGTACCTGCATGGGCCCTTTAAGAGGATGTCTGGGTTTCCCAAAGCCTTCTGTCCCACCTGAATGGTAGTAGTTCTCATTGTTTTTCACAGCCAGAAGTTGTGGGGGCTCCTCTTCCTGGCATCATTACTCCAGGCTGGAGAGCCTGGTGTGGGTGGAAGGCTGAGGTCCCTCGTTTCTTTGTGGGGAACATTTGTAGCTGAGATATCTTTCCCAATTTTAAACCGCCACAGGTGGGTGTAGGACCAGCCAGTTTCACATCTTCTCCCCTGCTACCAGTCTCGATGTGACTTCTTTATATGCTTAGGTATAAGACTTCAGATGGTTCTCCAGGTTGATTGTTCTGTAATTTAGTTCTAATTTTGATGTGTTCACAGGATGAGGCAAGCACAGCATTTATCTACTCTGCTGTTGGATCTCTTGTCACATTTTTATTTTGTTTTGTTATTGTTGAGGACAGTTAAGATTTAGTCTCTTAGCAACTTTGAAATTTATAATTTAGTATCATTGACTATAATCAATATGTTGTATATTAGATCTTCTGAATTTATTTTTCTATTAGTTGGAAGTTTTGACCTTCAACAACATCTCCCCAATTCTACCAGCCCGCAGTCCCTGGTAACGACCATTCTATTGTTTTTATAAGTTCAAGATGTACATTTGCTTATACCAATTTCACACCCTGCCTTTGTATCCTCAATGTTTCAAAAAACGGAAAAATAAAACCCATGAAAAAAATAAGAGAATATTGCATGTTACTATAAGAACTTGTCAATGCAAATCATAGACGAGTGGTATCAGAGAAGAAAGAAAAGAACAAGGGAAATTTGAAATATTTGAATTGATTTGGTATTTTTTTGAGGAGAATGTATAAGTCTCCCTGTTTCTTATGGAAAATATATTTAGGATGATTCTAGTCTTTGCTGCAACGAATACCCTTCTGAATACTTCTTTGTATTAATACACTTATGGGCATATAAATTCCTAAAAATGAGACCAATGGGAAAAGGTGTCAATGTAATTTAGATGTTGAAAGTCATTGCCAAATTGCCCCTCATGGGTTGAACTAATTCATACCAGTGATTCCAAGAATGTTTGTTTTCTCACAAATCATCACATTGTGTTGCCCATTTTCAGAGTGTTGGCAAACAGTGAAAGTGACATGAGCATATCTCTGGCCATGAGGAAGACTGAACAGCCTTTTATATATTTAAATACCTTTGCATTCCTTTTTTTTCTTTTCTTTTTAGTGGTCTGTTTCTGTGAGCTCGCTATTCATGTCTGTTGCCATTAAAATGTTGGCAAACAAGAGTTTTGGATATTTTTCTCACTGAAAAAAATTAATATTATGTATTACTATTATGTATTATAATATAATGCATGCCCTTTATGTCATTTAAGTTGCATAGTTTTTTCTCACTTTAAAAAAATCTGAATTTTGACTTTATGTACAAATTTTTTTTGCTATTCATATACTCTTAATGTTTACATAGCCAAATGTGTTATTTTTAGGTTTGGGATTGTGTCTTGCTTAAAGAGATATTCCCTACTTTGAAATTATAAAACAAAATTTCCATATTGTAGAGTATTATGGTTTCATTTCTGAATTGTTATGAAATTCAACAAATACATTTTTTTAAAAAAAGATTTTTATTAAAATATAGCTAACATACAATATTATATTAGTTCCAGGTGTACACCATAGTTATTCAACATTTATATACCTAAAGAAGTGATCACCATGGTAAGTCCAGCAACCATCTGACACTGTGCCATGCTATCAGAATATTATTGACTATATTCCACATGCTGTATAACAAATACATTTTTAGTAGCATGAAGATGCCCGTGAGCCTTCTCTCCTCTGGTCTATGAATACAGTGATTTTGACAGTCTAGACTTTCTGTAATTGAACCATCTTTGCATTCCTGGGCGGAGTTCCACCTGATCCTGGTGTTGGTGTTATGTTCTTTTACTCTTCTGCCTGGTTCTGTTGTAAATTCGTGATGCTGCGTTTCTGCACTGTTATTCATGAGTGAAATCTGTAGTTCACCTCCCCCACCCCATCTCCTACATGTAATATATTAAAGCAGGCTTCCATGACAACACAGGAGTCAGGATTTGCATTGTGTTTCCTGCTTTAATGAATTGGAAAGCAGCTAGATGGAGGGAGATTGTGCTAAAGGGACATGCTAAAGAAAGACCCCAGGAGGGTGGTAGTGGCATTTCCCCAAGCCCTCCTCGATGGTAAACAAAAGCAGAGTATTAGTTGCTGATATTCATGAACCATGAAACATCTCTCTCTCTCTCTTTAGATCATGGATCAAAACACAACAAATGTTGGACCAAAGCCAATCTAAGAAAAAGAAAGCAAAACCAAAAGCCCCAAATGGTTTTTCAAAAGTTTTAAAATATTTTATGTTGCCATGATGTCTGACTCCCAGGAAAGCTACACAGATAGTACAATGAATCCTCATGTGCACACTCTTCTCCAGATTTACCAGTTTCGTCACATTTATTGCATCTGCTTTGTTATCTCTGTCTCTTTTTTTTTCTGAACCATTTGAGAGTAAGTTCCAGACATTATGCCCCCTTACCTCTACATACATCATGCAGTGTGTCTCCTACGACCAGAGACATTACATTACCTCAGTACAATGATCAAAATTAATATTGATTTAATACTATTATCAAATTGACCTTTTCAGCTCACCAATTGTTCCCGTAATATCTCTTATAACAACAACAACAACAACAAAATTCAGGAGCAACTTCGATCACTTAATTAAGGGGTGTCTGCCAGCTTTCTCCTCCATGAAGCTACCATTTTCCCTCTTTTATTATTGAAGACCATATAAATATCTGGTTACTTCTCAAACTTCCAACCACAAGTTTTAGCATTCGTTGATAGTTCTCACCTGAATCAATTATTTTGGAGGTTGCCAAATGGTGATTTTTCTATTTACTGTCCATTCCAATGATTTTAATAAAAGGCAGAGGTTAACTTTCAATTTCTAGATTTTTTTTGAGAGGGGGTTGGGTTTACAAAAGGAACAATGAGGGGTGGTGGTGTCTAAATTTTACCCCCAGCAAGTCACAATTGAAATAATTCTTTTAACTTTATACCTAACACGGAAGTCCCACATCATGAGGATTTCCAGAGGACAACATGTCTCCTTTCATGTCTTTTTCAGCACATACTGCCTGCCTGGAATTGTGGTGGCTTTTGGGGGCTCCTGTGGGTCACAAGGAAGCCTACAGCTGTGGACAGGTGTTCACAAGAAGGAAGGGGAACAACATTTATCAAATCCACACTTCTTGATACTCTGGGACTGCAGCTGCCTTCTATTTCTTCTCCCTTGGTCCATTCTTGCCCCATTGCAGATGGTGAGATGTTATTGGAAAGAAAAGCTGATTATGTTAACCCTTTTGTGTAAACCCTCTGGTGCATACCAATTGCTTTTAGGATAAAGGAGGTAGGAACCCTTAACATGGTGTAATTGAGGTTCTGCCCCGTCTAGAACCTCATTTCTAGTTCTGCCCCGTCTAGAACCTCAATCCGTCTAGTCCCACCCATGAGTTCAGCTTCTCCTCTTCTGTGCTCCAGCTACAGTGCCTGGTTTAGTTATAAGAACACCCGTCTGTCCTCCTCTGAGCCTTTGCACATGCTGTTCCCTCTACCTGGAACATGATTGATTCCTTTGGCTGTTTACTCTGCATCTTCAGATTTTGGCTCAAAAATCACTTCCTCAGAGAAGTCACCCCCATTATAGCACATAAGATTGTTTAATTAATGGTCCTCTTCCCCCTGCAGATCGTGAGCGTACAAGGAAATGGATTGTGTTTATTTTCCTCACTGTAAATCCCCATTAGTTATTGCATGTTGATTCTTCCATTCAACAAGTGATTATGAAGCAATGAGTATGTCAGACACTGGGTATAAAATAGTGAACAAGACAGACAAGATTTCTGCCTTCATGGGGAGAAGAGAAGATACACACACACACACAAAACAAATAAGAATTTCAGGTAGAGATACAGGTGTGATATAAATAACAGGGAAGCAAAGAAGAGGATTAAGGGAGGGGGTGTGGTCAGGGAAGGGTCACTGAACGGAAAGGTGGAGCCAGGCACTGGAGGGACAGGGAGGCACTAGGATAAGGACCTGGAGGCAGGAGTAGGTTTGGTGCTATAGAGGAACAGTAGGCCCAGTTCCTGGCAAACTAATATTTGTTTAATAGACGAGGGGGAAAATGTATGCCTTGGGCCTAGAGCTGTGCTGGGTGCTTTCTCATGCTCTACTTCCCCTGCAACTCCCCAAATCTGACCTGCAGGTATTGGTACATCCATCATGCAGGTGAGACCTATCCAGAGAGAGTGAAGTCACTGGTTCAGGGCTGCACAGGAAGTGAGGAGCCACTAGATTCCCACTCGGTTCTGCTTTCCTGTACCTAAGGCGCCTTGCCCCCATTCAGTAAGGTAGGTTGACCATTGTCATGCCTTATTCATGAATGACATTGCCTAGACATTCAGATACATATGGAGGTCTGTGCATAGAAAATCGAGTGTGTCCACCTGCCCGGTACCCCGGAGATGTCTAGCGCCTGCTTTGCGCTTTGGGGAGGTTCTGCACATTGTCCCACGCGTCATCTCTCCAACTTGAACCACAGGCCGCGCCTAGAGCTTGGTGCCACCGAGCACAATGAGCGCACCGGGCGGGCGAGTGCACATGGCTGTCCCCAGGGGCCTGGCTCTGGGAGAGGGCGCACGCGGGGCGGGAAGTCCGGGGCGCCGAGGAGCTCTATCTAGTAGGACCAGACTCGCTGGCCGAGTGCAACCTTTCAGGGAGTACCAAAAACCCGAGCAACCAAAATAAATAATATTTTAATGCAGTGGTTTAAAAAAATGAAAACGAATGCCCCAAAGTCCACAAGGAACAAAATAGCAAAATGTTAAAGACCCATTTTGCTGGGTCGGGCATATAGGGTCCCCGGGCTCCGAGACGTGGCGCTCAGGCCAGGCAGGGATGTGGGGCACCCCCTGAGCTGGGGGGGCGCCCGGGGCCTGGAGCGCGGGGCCCTGGAGAGGGAGGCAGGCGGGCGGGCGGGGCGGTGCCTCTCGCAGGCTGGCCTCCCTCCACCCCTCCCGGGCCTCTCCCGGGCGCCGAGTCCCTTCCGAGTGAGGATCCGCGCCGCCTTTTACTGCCGCCTGCGCGGGGCCCAGCTGACGGGCCTCGTTGTTTACGGGCCGAGCCGCCCTCGCTCCCGCCGCCCGCCCGCCCGCACCCGCCAGCCCGGGTGCCCGCCCGCCTGTCCGCGCGTCCTTCTGTCCGTTCGTCCGTCTGTCCGCGCGCCCGCAGATTGCGGCCCAGAGCGGTCGGGGCCGAGAGCCGAGAGGCCCGGGGAGCAGCGCGGTGCCGCCGGCCCCGAGATCGCGGGACGGGGCCGGGGCCGCCGTCGCCCGGGGAGGGGGCCGCGCGGCGGCGTTTGGAGCGGCTGAGGCCGCGCTCCGTCCCGGGCCGATTTGAGGGTCCTCGGGGCCAGGACTGCGGCCCGTGGGGGCGGCGTAGAAGAGGAGGAGGCAGGGTCGTCGGGCGTCCCCGGCGGAGCATGACCCCCGCGGGCCGGCGCCGCGCGCTCTGATCCTCCCGGAGCGGGGCGCCCGCAGCCATGGGCGCCGGGGGCAGGCGGGGGGCGGCCGCGGCGCCGCTGCTGGTGGCTGTGGCCGCGCTGCTCGTGGGCGCCGCGGGCCACCTGTACCCTGGAGAGGGTGAGTGCGGGGGTCTGGGAGTGGGCGGGGGCAGCGCGGGGTGGGGGTTGGGGGCCCCTGCCCCAATGCAGCCCCATTTGGGACTCAAGCCCTTCTCGGTGGGGGCCGGGGGGCCCTCATCGTCTGTCCTGCTTCGCGGGGGGCGGAAAGCCGCTGACCTTGGCCTTTGCCCGCCTGGGCTCACGGCTCCGCGCCCCGCGTGCCGGCCCGGCCCGGAGGAACCTTCCCCCAGTGCCCGCCCCCCGCGGGCGCCCCTCTCCGAGCTCGCCGCTGACCAATGCCTGGCCTCCTCGGAGCCCAGTTCGCTCCAGAGACGGACACCCATCCTCTCTGGGTCGCCTTTGAGAAGTGGGGTCCCTGGGTCTGGGTGGCCTCGGACAGCCCAATGCCGGGGGCACACACAGTTTGGAGCCAGAGTCGAGGATGAAAGACTTGGGGTGGGGGGTGTCCACTGGGGTCCCTGCTGGTAGGTGACGCTGCGGGAGGCGGGAAATTGTACCCTCCTCCTGCCCCATTCCTGAGATCTAGGGCCCTGGCCACCTGGGGCTCCAGGTCCATGTTTACACTTTTGGCTTCTGTTTCCAGATGTCCGGAGGCAAACTCTCGCGCCGTGGTAACAGCACAGTTGTAGTAGAAGAAGCAGGGGCGGTTTTCATTCTGATTATAATTAGCGTCACCGAATGCCACTGGGCTGGTCCATCTTATCTCTCTGGACTCCGGAGGCAGATACTGTTGTTCGCCCGTTTTATAGAGGAGCAGACAGGCTCAGGGAGAAGGCAATTCACTTGCCCCAAAGTCAATGCCAGAGGGACGACTTGAGCCGCTCTGTGTGCCACCGGCTCCCTGATAACCTCCCCCTACAGCTCTGCCCTTCATGAAGGGGCTTTTACTTGTCAGCCCCACGAAGTATGCAACCTTGGGTGAGCGTCTCACACCCCTGCCCCCATGGGCCTCCTTCCTGGGCTTCCCTGTGCTGGCAGCAGGAGGAAGCAATCCCCCATCCCAGCATCCGCCTTGGTGCTTGGTAGCAGGCCTTTCTGTTTGTGGGACAAGGGCTGAAGAGTCATGTAAAAGAATATAGCTGGGGTGTTTCACCGTGGTGTCTGAGGCCCTGCTTTAAAAATATCTGTTGGGTTCCTTCAGATTTCTCCATAAAAGGAAATCAGTCATGATGAGGAAGGGGTCCGGGAGGGAAGATATAGAAGCTCCTGAGTTCCCTGATGGTAAATGAGACACGTGAGAAAGCACACACAGGCTCTGGCGTTGACAAACCCGGCTTGCTGAGCACCTCTGCTAATTACACAATAACTCGAAGTCCCTGAGTGCCTGGTATACAGTAGGCACTCAATGAAGGGTGGCAGTTGCTTTGGGTTCTTGTTAAGAAAATTCAAGATGTATTGTTAGACCTCAGACTGTGTGTGTGTGTGTGTGTGTGTCTGCGTGTCTGCCCATGCACGCAGAGATATGTCTAGTTCCCTGCTCCTCTGTTCCTTGCAGCTTTGGTAATTAATTCAATTAATTGTGGATTTGTGCCTGGGCTTCCAGGGGTCAATAGATGGCTTTACCACTTCTTTACATGTTTAGAGTTTCCACAACAGCAGAGGTTTTTGTTTCTTTCATTCACGGTTACATTTCCAGAGCCTAGAACAGTGCCTGGTGCTTAGTAGGTGTTTGGTAAATATTTGTCCTTGATTTGGCTCCTATCCTTTTTGTTCTCACTGGTATTCCTTTATTCTCCAGACAATACCTAACTAATAATAACAAACACGTGGCAGGTCACATTCTATATGCTTTGCATGTATAATCTCAGTTACTCCTCACCACAACCCTATGAGGTAGGGTTTATCCTTTTTCCACAGGTGAGGAAATTGACCATGTTACAGAGCCAGTAGGCAGCAGAGCTGGAATTAGAACCCCACCTAGTCTGACTGCCGAACACTGGTTTCTTACCAAATGGTCCTTCTTTTGGGTCTCGGACTCCCCACTCCAGCGCTGCAGTAATAGTTAACAAAATCCTATCAAATAACTTCCCCTTGGAAGTTTGGGGAGGGGGGGAGGCATTTTAAAGCTATAATATCTGGCAGGGATGAGGGTGGAGGGAAATCAAATTGATTTTTAAGAAATGAGGGACTCTTTCTTGGAGATGTCACCCCACTTCATTCTCCGTGAAGTCACTGCTGCTTTGCTGAACTGAGTAATGGCTTCCCCTCCATTTCTCCTTGGGTTGGCTGGCTCCGTGATTACCTGTGGGCATTGCAAAGTCAGAGAATGAAGGTAATGTGGGATGAATTAAAATAAAAACCCCACAGAGCTTTGGGGTGAGGGTTCCGTGAGTCAGCTAATTGAGGTAGGAGACTCTTGCTTCCAAATCCTCCTCGTTTTTCAAGGCAGCATGAGATGTTTCTGTATCTTCTCTTATGCATTCTGGAACCCGAGGGGCAGAACATCTGCCTGCTCAGTTACCTTCCTGGGGTTATTCCTAACTTTTCCTTCTCTCCTGGAGACCTGCCCTCTGTCCCCGCCCCACTCACTCATAGAGGTCACTGGGGTGAGCCCCCTGTGGGCCCCACCTTACCCCACTCCATCGTTGACTTCCATTCTTATTTGATTAGAGCAGAATCTCTCAATCTCAGTGGTTTTGACATTTGAGTTTAGATAGTCTTGGTTGTGGGGGGGCCGGGCTGTGTATTGTTGGATGTGGAGCAGCATTCCCGGTCCCTACCCAACAGATGCCAGTATCATCTTCCCTCTCCAAGTCGTGACCATCAACAGAGTCTCATGACATTGCCGATTGGTCCGCAATTGAGAACCACTGCATTTGGGGAGATAACTTCTTTCTTGTCTAGGACACTTATCCATCTGGATGCCTGCTCGCTTCCCTTTGTTTGTTCAGGGATCTCCATCTGCCCAGGAGCCTTACTCTTTCCAGCCTGTAAACACTCAATACTCCCCTGAACCTCATTACCTACACCCACCTCCAGTTCTCCGCTGCCAAACCTCGACTTGGCAAGTCCTCTCCACAATCTCGTTTTCTAACCTTTCACCCACTGCTCTACCCATGGCATCTGGCTTGTATCTCCCTCGCTTTGCTTTGCTGGTGGTTCTAGAGATGGTAATTCCTCACCTCCCAAGTGCCTCTCCTGCAGCCTCACCCCCATTAACCTCTCTGGGTTTGCCACTGCCTACTCCCTCCAACCGGAAGGCACAGTGTCCTGGCGAGTTTTCACCTGTGACTGGCTTCTCCTGGTCCTCCCTCTTCTCTTCCTCTGTTCTGTGTTAGCTCTCTTCATAGAGGGAAAATCCCTACTCTGACCCTCTCTCGGCTCACTGTTTTATTTACATATAGCCAAACTCCGTCTAGGACAGGAGCCAGCAAGCTACACCCGCAGGCTAAATCTTCTGCCCTCCCACACCTGTTTTTGTAAATAAAGTTTTATTGGCACGCAGCCACACTCATTCATTTATGCTTCATCAATAGCTGCGTTCGCTCTCTAATGGCAGCGGATATTGTGATTGCATGGCCTGCAAAAATATTTACACTTTAGCTCTTTACAGAGAAAGTTTGCTGACTCCTGATTTAGAACAAACTCCTTGAGGAGCCGGATGACATGCCTAACAGCTCGTGTGGTCCCCGGTGAAAAACTGAATGAATCAAATGAAACGAAATGCCAGATAAGTTGTGTTTTTCCCTTTACAGAGCAAGCTGTATTAAAGAAACTTATACATTTGTTGTGCTGAATGTATTGCTTCTGATGGTGAGAAAATATCGGTGATGTTTCCTCGTTAGTTGTGTGTGTGTGTGTGTGTGTGTGTGTGTGTGTGTGAGATCTTCGGATTTATTTATTTCAACAGTCATTTTGGCGTTGAATGAGGATTTCGTGCCATTGGCTCTGTCTCTAGAGCCCAAAAGAAAGTGATGTCTTGCTGAGATTTTTCTCTGAAGACCTCTTGTGTTCCTTTCTATTAAGAATACGTCAGGGGTGGCTTGGTTTATGTTTTGCAATCAAGACTGTGCGTATGGTGTTTTAATTAGACTAATAAATAACAAGTAATGCATTCTCACTGAAAAAAAATCAGGCAAGTACAGAGAGGAGAAAACAAAAGTTATTAGTTTGGCATGTATCTTTTTAAATTTTTAAAATTATCATACAGTAAAAGTGACTCTTTTCTTTGGTGCACAGTTTTCAAATTTTTACCCAGGCATAGAGGTGTGTGGCCGTCCCTACAATCAGGATTCAGAACAGTCCTTTCTCTCCCTGCCCAAATTCCCTTCGGCCACCCCTTTATCCTTACACTACCCCACCCCTCACCCCGGGCAACACTGATTTATTCTTCATCCCTATAGTTTTCTCCAGACTTTAAAAATTATCCTATAATTGGATTAATATTCTTCAAATTGAAATTTTTAATCTAAGTACTGGATTCCACATTTGTGAATTCGCTTGTTCGCTAGAATTTATTTGTAACTCCAAAATTAATATTCAAAGCACTTTTGTGGTCACTCCCGGACACACGCGGAGGGGTGAAAAATGCGAGTCACCTGACTTGAACGTTCCAGCTGAAGTCAGCCATGGCAGTGCTGTACCTTCTGTGTCAGCTCTCCGAAGGTAGATTCATGCAATCCTAAGAATGAAAACAAGTGCCCTTTTTTGATATATCGACTGCCCTGGTTTTTGCATTTTTGTGCTTTTTTGTTGGTGATTTTGTTGTTTAACATGGGCCCCGTGCATAGTTCTGAAGTGCGGGCTGGTGTTCCTGAGCCTGAGAGGGCTGTGATGAGCCTTAGGGAGGAAATACGCGCGTTGGATAAGCCCTGCTCAGAGGATCTGTAGTGCTTGGTGCTGTCTGCCTTGGGTTCAAAGTTACTGAATCAACAATGTATATTAAATAAGGTGTTTCATGAGGGGTCACCTCTTGTTCTCTAGACCCTGGTATTGGGTAGGGTGGGGGGAGGTTGCCGCAGTGGCTTTTAGAAGTTTAGAAACTTATTTTGTTTCGAGCAGAGCAAGCTTTGCTGTCCTGTGCTTCCAAAGGCTGACTGAGTACGAGTTCCAGTTGGAGCCCAAGGCAGACTTGGGATTGAAATTCGATTTCCAGGCTGGGTTTTTCTTCCAGTTCTGTGTGGAGATGGTGTCATCAGGGTTGTACAGTCGCCTGTATTTTGTGTTCAGGAATGGCAGCCTGTTCCTGAGTGATGCTTGCTTCTCTCCCATGTCTTCTTGAGAATGTGGAAAACACAGGTACTTTTCCAAAAACTGCATTGGTTAATAATGCGGAAAAAGGTGGTGGTGGGACACAGAGGGGTGAAGACAGTGGGGCCACACCTGTTGTTGGGTGAGCTCGTGGTGATTCCTTGTTGCCAGTCTGTTTTCAGAGCTATGTCCTGTCCTCTTGCAGAAGGTCAGAGAAGGGCTGAGCTCTGTGATGTTGCTTCCTAATGATATCCACTTGCATTGTTTCGAAGCCAGCTCTTACTTACTCCTCTTGGTTTTCTTTCCTGTGTCTCCTTTGGTGCGCTCCACCCCCACGTCTGTAAGGAGGCAGGACTGCTGAGGTGGCGTGGAAGCCCCTTGTGATCTTGGGATTTGATGTGCGATGTCCTTAGGGTTACAAAACGATGGGGTTGACTGGAGTGGGGAGGGCCTAGGTGTTCCAGAGCGTTCAGACAGGTTTCTAGAAGGTGCTGATATCAGGGAAGTTGTGGTTCTTTGGTCCCCTCTCTGATTCCCTGCCTTTAAGTTTTGTGCTCTCCCAACCGCCACCCTCATCCTTTTCTCCTCTTGGTTGCCCCTCTCCTCCTGGTTATATCACCTGTTGTCACCATTTCCACCAGCATGCGCCCCTTTCCCCAAACTCCAGACCCAGTACCCACTGGACCCACATCCGTGAGCATTCCAACGCCCTCACACACTCAACACGCCCCAACCTGATCCTGGTGTCCTCATCACCCCAAACTGGTCCCGTCACAGCCTCTGTGGGTTCATTCATGCCCTCCCTCACTTCTCCCTCCTCTCCTCTATCTCCCTGGGGACCAAGTCCAGTTGGTGCTCATTCCCCAGTGTCTCCCACGTCTCTCCCCTGAGATAGCACCCCCCACCCCCCACGCCATGCCGTTGACAGTGACCGTTGCAGCATGCCCTGTTCAATTCCTTCTCCACTCTGCTATCAGAGCCACTTTTCTGTTTCCTTCTTGCGTTCTTTCACAGCTGCCAGCCCAGTACTTTCCCCTGGCATCTGAGCCTGGCCGCTGAGCTGTGTGCAGTCCCACTTCCCGGAGCTCGTGGATGCAGTTCCTTGAGGATCTGCATGCCTCTGTGCCTTTGCTTGCGTTTCCTGTGTCCCAACCATCCTTTCCCCTACTTTTCATGTGTGGCCACTGCTTCTTCCTCACAGAAGCTGGTCAGAGGCCTCCTTCCTTCCTTCCGTCCCTGGTGTCTCATCCACCCCTTCTTTTACCCTTTCCATGAAGACTGGGAGTACCTCCCGGGGTCCCTATAAACATTGGTCTGCCCAGTGGAGATGTGTTCTAGGACCCTTCTGGTCTCTAGTCGCTCATTTTTCTCTTCCCAGAGACAACAAGTGTTGCAAATTTTTTTGGGGGGGGTGCCTGTTTACCCTTTTAGAGATTGGTGTATATAAGCTAATATGTATCTGTATTTCTGCATAAATAATAGTGCTCTTAACTATTCAGATCATGTGCTGGAGAGTTTTCCAGATCACCCATGAGGCTCTTCCTTGCTCTTTTTCATACCTGTGTAGTATTCCACCCATCCAAGGTTGGCAAACTACAGCCCGTGGACCAGATGTGGCATGCTGCCCATTTTTGTAGAGCCCCTGAGCTGAGAATGGTGTTCACATTTTTAAATGGTGGAACAAATTCTCCAACTATGATTTTGTGATACATGAAAATTATATATGAAATTTGAATTTTAGTCTCTTTAAGTGAAGTTTTATCGGAGCACCATCACGTCACATATTGTTATGGTTTTAGTGCTACAAAGACAGAATTGCGTTGTGACCGAGACCTTATCGCCCACAAAACCAAAAATATTTGCTATCTGGCCTTTCAAAGGAAAAGTTTGCTGACCCCTGCCTTCTGTCATTGGTCCTTGGACTTGAGTGTGCGGCCACATTACCTGGAGGGCAGATTCCTGGGCCCCCCAGGGTTTTTGATCCAGGAGGTCTGGGGTGGGGTCTGAGAATTTGCATGTCTAACAGGTTCTCAGGTGATGCGAATGCTGCTGGTCTGGGACCCCGCTTTGAGCACCACTGTATCACATGGGCGGACCACAATTGTTTAGCTGCCCCCTTTTGGTGGACAGCTGTGTGGTTTCGGATCTTGGGTCATATGGACCGTGCTGGGTGGAATGACCCCGCACCAGGCTCGTATTACATGTGTGATCCTGTCTGTGGCAGATTTCCTGACAGGGGCCTCGGGTGCCATCCGGCTTCAGCTTCACGGCTTCACCTATCTCGATGGTCACCGTGTGCAGCACGATGACCAGCAAACATCTGTTGAATGAATAAAGGAGTGATTTCAACATGGCTGTTTTGCGGTTCCAGAACCTGCGTTAGGTCTTCTCCTGAAGCTGCCATAGCTCCCCCATTTCTCCTTCTTTGTGGAAGTCAATTTTAAGAGCCAGTCTTTTGGGCAGGCAGAGAATGCTAAGGGTATCTGATACAGCGGTGTGCCCACGTTCCACTTTCTGAAGGTATAATAAATCTGGGAATTGCTTCTGTGTAGCTTGGAGTGGGGGACCAGCACGTGTGCATGGCCAGACCCCACTTCTTATCTACTCCTCATAGTTTTATCATGCACTTGTCATTGTTTACAGGTGAGGAAACTGAGGCCGTCAGTGATTGAGGATGTGACCCACGATCACACCCAGGCAGGTGTCAGCACTGGGGTGGGAGGCCAGATCTGTTGGATTTCTAGTGTGAAACTGGTATTGTTAGTGGCCTGACCCCTGAACCCAAGGCTTGTTGGTGCAGGACCCCAGAGTTTTAGAAGGAGCAGTGTTAAGACTGGCAAGAATGCAGAGAGCAACATGTGGCCCCAGAGCCGGTCCCCGGGGAGCATTTTAAGAATGCTGATTCTAAGGAATGAGTACATTCTTGATGGAAAGCAGAAAGTATAAAACTCTTAGCATTGTAAAGGATTTTCAGAATCTTCTAGCTACCTCCTTCCCTGCCTTTCAACACCTCCTTTGCTGGTTTCATAGCGGAGAGGAAACTGGGGAAGAGGGGACACTTTCCACGACAACAGTTATGTCAGTTTTGTCTCCTGTAAAATTCTCAGGTTCCTCTGACTGAAGGGGACATTCTAGACCAGCACTGCCCAACAGAACATTCTGCTTCGATGGAAATGTTCTGATCTGCCCTGTCCAATATGGCAGCCGTTGTCTGCACAGGGGCTCTTAAAATCGTGGCCAGAGCAGCTGCATTTTTACTTTTATTTAACTTTAGTTCATTTAAATGCAAAAAAAAAAAAATCAATACTTGATTTTGTTATTGGAAAACTCTTTTGTATGTCTGGAACAATTTGGGGATATTTTCGATGATTCATTTTACGAAATCTACCTCTATAGATTGAACATTTCTAAGGGAAATGGAATATCTGAATTGAGACATGCGGCACGTATGAAACACAGTGGTGTTTCAGAGGTGTAGTGTGAAAAATATCCTGTAGGGTAGCTCATTAATAATTTTTTAGTATTGCTTGTATGTTGAAGTGAAGTTTTTGGAGACACTGCCGTAAATAAAATATATTGAATTTGATCTGTTTCTTTTTACCTTTTTAGAGGAAGTTTAGAATACCATATATGGCTCACATTATATTTCTATTTGGATAGTGCTGCTCAGGCCCTACACACCCTGGTAACCCAGAGCGACGAGCTGTAGTTTGCCGTCACCCTTGACCTTCCCATGAAATAAGCAGAACTGAATAATTCTTATTGTGCTGTTTGTGTAGGTTTTAGTCTTGGCATTACCTCCAGGAAGCCCTCCTTGATTGCCCCACAACGAGTTAAATAGCTCTTCTAGCCCCTGAAGCTCTCCGTGATGGCATTCTACTCAGTTATATTTTAAGTTGATTTGGGTAGTTAATAGCAACTACTAGTCTGTGAGATTCAGGGCAGCATCTGTCCTATTCCCTCTAGAACTTCCAGTACCTGGAACAGCGTCTGGCACAGAACAAGTCCTCAGTGCATATTTGCTGAAGGAGTGAACAAAGGAAATTCTCTTTAATGAGCTTTCTCCCGGTTGTCACTGCTTGACAACTGTTTCATTGTTTCCTTAAGTCCAGTTCACCTGCTTCTCCATTAGGCATGGTTTTGAAAAAAATAAAGATGGTAAAACTAACATAGCAGTTACAGCACAGATTTTGCATTTGATTGCAGGGTTACTTACAATCCTAGCTACCACTTTAAACAGACTGCCTTGATTTGCTCATCACAAAAATGGGCTTGAAAAAGGCACCTCCTCTGGAGATGATTTTTAGAATTCAGGGGTGAATGTGTGTGCCAGAGACTGGGCCAAGTGCTTTACATAGTAGGTGCTCAGGAAACACTAGCTGTCACCAGTAGCCCCCTCCTCTTCCTGCTTGTCATTGTCCTTCCCTACCTGTGTGTAGAGCGGTGATTAGCCAGGTGCCACTTCTTACGAACTTGAGGCATCCTTCGGTTTCCACCCAGAGGCAATAAAAGCCAGCAGAAGCCTTACATCTATTTCTGGCACCATTTCTAACATCCTCTGGGTAATTTCTGTCCCAATAGTAAATTACTCTATTGTCTTGGACTAATAGGGACACATATGGCTTTAATGAGTTGAGTTAGAGTCACTGGAGATTTAAAAAAGGCAGTTCTTTATTGTCCCCTACAATTATAGTTGTTTAATCTTTTTTTATAACGACTTTATTGAGCTATAATTCAATAGCATGTAATTCACCCATTTAAAGTTTACAATTCAGTGGTTCTAAGTACATTCACAAAGTTGTGCCACCATCACTACAGTCAATTTTAGAACATTTTCATCTTTCCCCAAAGAAATCCTGTCTTCTACCTGTTCTTCCCCCTGCTTCCCCAACCCCTTGAAACCACTAACCTACTTTTTGTCTCTATGGATTTGACTATTTTGGACAGTTCATGTAAATGCAGTCATGTCCCATTGTGGTCTTTTGTGCGTGGATTTTTTTCATAAAGCGTTGTGTTTTCAGGGTTCATGCATATTGTGTGTGTCAGTGTCTTACTCCCTGTTATGGTCGGGTAACCTTCCTCTGTCTGGATGGACCACGTTGTGTCTGTTCGTCCATCAGGTCATGGACAGTTGGGTTGTTTCCACTTTTTGGTTGTTGAAAGGAATGCTGCTATGGGCATTTGTATACCAGTGTTTACGTGGATAAGTGTTTTCATTTTTCTTGGGTATTTATCTAGGAATGAAATTCCTGGGTAACTCTTTGCTTAACCTTTTGAGGAACTGCACCAATTTGGATTGGATTTACACCTGCACCAATTTTGTATGTGTGTGTGTGTGTGTGTGTGTGTGTGTGTGAGAAAGAGAGAGAGAGAGAGAGAGAGAGAGAGAGAGAGAGAGAGAGAGAGAATAGAATTGTGAGGCTCAGGCTTGAGAAGCCCAGATTTGTGGCCAAATCTAAGCCATATGTTGCCAGACAAGAGGCAGAACACCCAGTTAAATGTGAATTTCATAGAAAGAATGAATAATTTTTTGGGATAAGTACATCCCATGCAATGTTTGGGATATACTTACCTTTCAAAATTATTCATTATCTGAAATTCAAAATTTTATTTGCCAGATCTGATAACCCCGCCTGTCACTGGTGGGCTGTATGCCCGTGGGTGATTGGCTTTTTCCCTTGGGGTTCCAGTTTTCCCACGTGTGGGGTGGGGATGGACTTGCTGAGAGAAGTCAATGGCTCATTACCTGTAGAGACCTCTGTGTGTAGATGGTGTTGCTGTGACAGTGGCTGGGAGCTTCAGGCTGGGCTTGGGTGGCATGAGTGTGTGGGGCTGGAACTGGTTGCCTGTCCTCTCCAAGCTGTGTCCCAGCTTTCTAGTGAGTGAGTGAGTGAATGAGTGTGTTTTCTCTTGATTTAGCCTAATCCGTACGGAATGTGACCCAGGAACATTGATGCTTTGTTTTCCCCAATTTTTTGCTTGGCTCTTTCCTTTCTAATTAGTACCTCTTTTGCAAGTCGTTCTCAGGGTGCATTTTTAAGAGGATTTACTACTATTCTCTAGAACAGTCTGTTTGCCTCAAAGATATTGAGGGAAGGTTTAGTGTCTTGGAATAACATACGTAGGTGTTGTGTATTGAGCCTTGTAGAACTCGTGCTGAGGGTGTGTGTGTGTGTGTGTGTGTGCATGTGTGTGTGTTTTGGCAAAGAGAAACTGTCTAAAGAGTTTGATTCTGATGAATGTTAAGTATAAGGGGCATAAAAAAAGACAAAAGATACAAATAGGTATCTGGAGGAAAGGAAATCAGAGAAGGCTGCCTGGAGAAGGTGGCATTTGAACTGCATGTTGAAAGACGATGGATGGATTGAGAAATAGGGAGCTAAGGTAGGAAAAAAAAACAGGGAGCTCCTCTGTCCAATACAATAGCCACTAGCCTCATGTGACTATTTGCATTTAAATTAAAGTAAAATTAAATATTTAGTTCTTCAGTCTCATTAGCCACATTGAGAGCCAAAACTGGCTGTTCCAGAGTGGATAGTGCAGATATAGAGCATTTCCATCACTGCAGAAACTTCTGTTGGACAGCGATGGACCAGGACAGGGTGGCCAAACTACAGCCCAAGGGCTAAACTGTGGCCTGCTGCCAGTTTTTGTAAATAAAGTTTTATTTGAACACAGCCATATCCACTCATGTACATATTGTCTCTGGCTGCTTTTGAGCTATAATGGCAGAGTGGATTCATCTCAGTGTAGACTGTCTCACCGCGAAGTTGAAAATAATTATTATCTGAGCCTTTATAGAACACGTTTGCCCATACTTGGTCTAGGGGAATGAAGGCACAGAGCCTAGAGATTGTGATATGTTTGGGAGAAATAAACAACAACAAAATAGCTGACATTAATGAGCACCCACTATGTGCCAGGCACTGCTCATGGGCGTGCCCTGAATTATTTTACTAACAAGTCCTATTACAGGGGAGGACACTGAGCCTTGGAGTTGTGTGAGAGTGGTGGGCAGACCTGTTGAGCGTGGTGCAGGGGACGGAGGGGTGGAACCTGGAGGGCTGTGAGAGGAAAGTGTGCAGGGCCATAGGGAGCCATGGAGGGTGTTAGAGCCTCGGAGGGACCACCTGCAGGAGAATGGGCACACTGGGTGTTTGTGGAGGAGCGATCAGATCTCTGGGAAGCCCTTGGCACTCCCAGGTAAAAGGTAATGAGGCCTTGGTTGCCTGCTTGGGAGGAAGGCAAGTTGAGAAGGAGTCAATGAGGTGGGAAAACCGTCAAAACAAATTCAGCTCTCCTTGCCCCATTTCTGACGTGGACACCTTGATCCCCATAAATCTGTTTCCTAAAGAAGGGGGACGGCTCCCCTTTCCCCTTCTGCACCTGCTGCATTGCTCAATCCCCTGTAATTCCGGTGCCTCCATTGCATTCCATTCCACGTGATGATGCTAAGGCTTCTAACAGGTATTGCCAAGGGAGTTATTTGCTTTGCCTTTCGAAGGCAGAGACACTTTACAGGAAAATCTCCAATCAGGGTCGGCTATGGAATTTGCAGTTCTCAGTGCAGAATGAAAACGTGGGGCCCCTTGCTCAAAAATGGTTAAGGATTTCAAGACAGGTGGGGGAGCAGTAAGCCGATCGCAGGGCCCTTCGGAGCGAGTTGGGGATGCAGATCACATGCTCGTGACGCTGGGCCTGCCACTCATTCTTATAACCTGTCCATGGCATGTGTGCTCACCTGTCATGCTCTCTGCTTAATCTCATTTCTAGTGTGCCCTGGCATGGATATCCGGAACAACCTCACGAGGCTGCACGAGCTTGCCAACTGCTCGGTCATTGAAGGACATTTGCAGATACTATTGATGTTCAAAACGAGGCCTGAGGATTTCCGAGACCTCAGTTTCCCCAAACTCTTCATGATCACCGATTACTTGCTGCTATTCCGGGTCTACGGGCTGGAGAGCCTGAAGGACCTGTTCCCTAACCTCACGGTCATCAGGGGCTCCCGTCTCTTCTTCAACTATGCGCTGGTCATCTTCGAGATGGTTCACCTGAAGGAGCTCGGCCTCTACAGCCTGATGAACATCACCCGGGGTTCTGTCCGCATCGAGAAGAACAACGAGCTCTGCTACCTGGCCACCATCGACTGGTCACGCATCCTGGATTCGGTGGAGGATAATTATATTGTGCTGAACAAAGACGACAACGAGGAGTGTGGGGACATCTGTCCAGGCACCGCGAAGGGCAAGACCAACTGCCCTGCCACCGTTATCAACGGACAGTTTGTTGAGCGGTGTTGGACTCACAACCATTGCCAGAAAGGTATGCCAGGGTATGCAGGGTTCGAAGCTGTTTCTCGTGTCTTGTTCATTAGAGAAGTTGGACGTGGCAAACCTTTTCTGCAAAGGCTCAGTTATTAAACACTGTAGACTTTGCAGAGTGTCCAGTCTTTGTCATAACATCTCAGCGTTGCTGTTGGAGCGGGGAAGAAGCCACAGGCAACACATGAATGAGTGTGCGTCACTGTGTTTTGATAAAACTTTATTTACAAAACCAAGTGGGGGGTCGGATTTTCCAACTGTGCTAGACCATTGAATGTTTCTCTTGCTTGTGAGAGGGGTAGGAGTGGATGAGTATAAACTTTGTTGTAGAAAAAACAAATTTATTTCTTATCTGACGATAGAAGTAACATTGCTTGTGGTAGACATTTGGAAAAAAAGGAAAAAAGCAAAACAGCAATCCTTATTCCACAATTGTTGGGCATATAGCTCTTTCTCATGGTTCTGTTGTGTCTTAACTTACTTAACTTTCCTTGTTGTTGGACATTTAGATTCCAGTTTTCACAAAGAGGGTGATGAACATTTTGGGGTCAAAGCTTTATCAAGGATTTGTTTCTTTAAGCCTTTCTTTTCCAGAAGTGAAATTTCTGGGTCAAAGGTTGTTGATCCTGATTGCCAAATGGTTTTCCGGAAATGGTGTACCAGCGGGTGCTTCTCCTAGCATTGGCTGAGAGGCAGCACCTTGGCCAGCTTTGAGTGTTGTTTGAAAAATCTTTCATAATTCCCTGGAGGGAGGAGCTGATGTGTTGTCACTGTTCTATTTGCATTGCTTTGATTGCTATCGGGGTTGAACCTTTTAAAACATGTTTATTGTTTGGGTTTTCTCTTCCTGTTCATATTCTTTGTCCATTTATCTTTCAGGACCTTAGTGGTTTTTGAAATATTCATCTGCATGTGGTTTCATAGATGAAGGCTATTAACCCTTTGCCAATTGTGTTTTTAGACATTTTTGTTCTAATGCTCTAGATGTCAGTTGCCAGCGAAGCTTAAAATGTTTATGGAGTTCCGAGCTGGATGTTCGCATGCCTCTCATGTTACTTTATGCTTAGAAAGTCCCTTTCTATCCATAAAATGAATGTTTTTTTCCCCCTAAATTTTCTATGTCACTTTTAATTATTACAAAAACTTCATTCTGGACACCTGGGATCTATTTGTGTGCATGATTTGAAAGGATGTCTATTTCCCACCAAATAATGAGTTGGGGTCTCAGTGCCATTTGTTGCAGAAATCTACCCCTTCACTGTTGATTTGGGGTCTGGTTCTGGGTATCCATAGATATAGCTGTCTTTCCCTGCATGAGGGCCGTTACTTTTCTAACCACGGTAGTCGTATAATGTTTATAACGAGGCAAGTGACACATGCACACTTGTGACTTGTTTATCACCTCATTGCCTTTTTCACATGTTGTGACATTCCCTGGGAAGAATTAGTAAACGTGAGATGAAGGGGGAAGAAAGTGAATGGAAGGGTAAAGGGTTGTATCCAAAAAGAAGAGGGGAAGGGAGAAAGGAGGGTATCTCACTTGAGCCTAAAGCTGCGAGGAAGCCACACAGGGTAAGTCCTGAATAGAATCTGTGGAATTGCCATGAGAACTCCATTGGAGCTTCAGGGAGAAGCCCTTTCACGGCACAGATGTTGGATGCCAGGAAACATCTGTGAGATGGTGAGAGAGTTGAGAGAGTGGAGACCACACCTCTTCTGAGAGGTTGGGCCGTGAAGGGAAGGAGAACCTGAAGGGCTGTGGATGGGGGAGGGGGCGGTGGTTATTGTACTGTAGAAAAATCTTGAGAATGTTGATGGGTCAGAGAAGCTAAACTACAGCTTCAAGAGGAGCTCTGGTATCCTTGTTTTAGGGACCAGGCAGGTTACTTGCCTAAGGCCACACAGCTAATAAAAGACAGCTGGGGTTTGCAACCAGTCTGTGACACAAAAAAAGCATATGTGTTTTTTTTCTTTGGGGGCTGTCCCCTCTGTTTAGAAACAGGAGGGCCTCTTCTAGATGGGGCACCAGGGGAAACAGTGAACGCTGAGTTCTCCAAATTTAGGAGCCTGTTTGAAATGCTCCGGGCTCATGCGTCTTGGAATATAATTTAAGACATTCTTTTGTGGATTTATTTCTGTAGCCATGTTAGTCAAAATATCCAGGACTGTATTATCTGCAAATGTCTCTGATGTTTCCAGCAGGTTTTTTTCTTTTTATTTTTTATTTAGTCTTTTGCTCTTGAGAACAAGGCTTGCTTTTCCAGCACTGGGGGTTTTGTCACCATGGAAGGTACCGCTCCGCACGTATTGTTGCGACAGACACCTGCCTGGTTACCGGGTTCTGACATCTGGCATCCATGTCAACTGCTCCTGGTCGTAATCAGTGGTAGGGTTCTCTAGGGGAAGCATTGTCCTGTCCTGGTAACAGATGTCAACAAATGATTGTTCTTTGAACTTCCGTCTGTCTAGTACTGGCTTAAAAAAATTTTTTTTATTGTGGTAAAATATACATAATATGAAATTTACCTCTTCAACTGTTTTTAAGTATACAGGTTAGTGGCCTTAAGTACATTCACATCGTCATGCAACCGTCACCACCATCCATTTCCAGAACTTTCTCATCTTCCCAAACGGACACTCTGTCCCCATTAAACACTCACTCCCCATCCCCCTCCCCCAGCCCCCGGCCCCACCATCTACTGCCTGTCTCTATGACTCTGACTCCTGGGGGACCTCCTGTGAGTGGGATCACGCAGTATTTGTCCTTTTGTGACTGGATTATTTCACTGAACATCATGTCCTCGAGGTTTATCCATGTTGTAGCATATTACAGAATTCCCTCCTTTTTAAGGCTGAATCCTATTCTATCTTGTCTATCCATTCTTCCATGGATGGGCATTTGGGCTGCTTCCGCGGGTTAGCTATTGTGATTAATGCTGCCAGGAACGTGGGGGTGCGTCTCTAGCTTTTTGAGTTCGAGCTTACCTTGTTGCTGTGGCTTGAGAAGTATCTAACATTGTGTGGGATTTTTGAATGCAAAGCAGAATGAGCCTTTAGAGGATACTTCCTTGTGTTAGGAGACAGATCTGGACCTGTGAAAACTATCTGTCAACTCATCTGGTCCCCTCGAATCCTCTCAAACATTTCATCCAGCATTCTTGGCCGTTGTCTCTTTGTTGTATGTTTGCCCAGCTCTCTGGAAGCTTCTGGGAGCTGGTCAGCATTTGGGATGAAGGTGTTGGGTTGTCCTCTGGACCTAGTTTAAGCATTCTCTACAGGGTCCCTTCTTCTCCCTGTCCTCAAAACAGTAATGCTTTTGGGCAGAGGGAACAAAAGAAGGTTCTTAATGGTTAAGGTAATTAAAAGGAAAAAAAATCACTGTGGCTCGAGTTGCTTCCTCGCTATTACCCTGTCTGTAAATTTAGGGTGGAGATGCCGGGGGGGGGGGGCAAATGCAGGGCTCCCTGGGTGTGTAGAGAGGAGATGGGGTCCCTAAGCCACATCATGAAACATGGTTATTGAGAGCCAACTATGTGCCAGGCATTGTGGGTCCTTAGGACTCCAAGAGGGGCCAGCCCCTCCTCTTTGGAGAGGACCTCCTAGTGGCAAATACAGACACTGACTGCATAACTAATCATTTGTGGGTGAAAGCATGGTTGAAGCCCTCAACTGGTGTTTGGGGTCAGAGAATGTCCTCTTCCCCCACCCCACCCCCGATTCGTGTGTCACGAAGGCCTGAAGTTGGCCTTGCTGGACCCGTTCCAAAGTGGTTATAAGAATTGCCTTAGAGTCCTGCTTAGCCATTCACTGGTCATGAGCTGGATTGAGCCTCAGTTTCCCGATCAGAAAAATGGGGATAATTATGGGACCTGCTTGTTAGGGTTGTGGTTTGGGGTTAAAAGTGTTGGTACACTTAGGAGGTGTACTTAGCCCAGGGCCTGGTCCTCCGTGAGTGTTCTGGAAGTTTCTCCTAAGTGCCATGGGTCCACCACCCTTTCTGGGCAGACCAGCTGTTGGTGAATACCTGCCAAGTCTTGGCTGCATTTCTGATTTCTGTCAGGGGCCAGTGGAGGGGAACCCCAGAGGGAAGACCACTCTGCTCAGCTGGTGCCTCAGCTTCCAGTGCTCTGAAGACCCCAAGCTCTGGGCTTTGGGGGGGCCAGAAACCACAGGGCTTGCTTGCTTGATCAGCTGCTCTAACCAAACCCAGTGGCAGTCCCCCCCCCCCACCCGAGAGGCCACCCCAGCTGCTCACTGCCAGTCAGAGGGGTGGGTGAGGCCGGGCCATGCTCTATGCCAGAAAGCTGGTTGGCGATGCGACATACAGACATCAGCAAGAAAGCAGAAGCAAGAGGCAGAAGGGGGCAGGTCCCTCCTCCCTGAGTTTGCACTTTGCAGTTGTGTTTCCGAGTCTCTGAAAGTTGGGGTGCTCTATTTACATGAAACATTCAATATTTAAATACTTGTAGGGTTTGCCTTTAGGCAGAAGGTTTAATTTCATATTGAAACTTTTCTCCTTCCATGTTTTAACTCTACCTTTGGTATTTTAATAACGAGAATCTTCTTGGCAGTGAATGCTTGTTTTGTGCCGTCGTAAGCGCTCTGCTCATGGAAGTGCATTGAGTCCTCCCAGCAATTCCTTCCTACAGGTGAGGCCATGGCGGCCCCGAAAAATTAAGCCACTTGCTCCGGGTCACATCCCTAGTAAGTACTAGAGATGGGATTCGAATTCGAAACCCGGATATTCTGGTTCAGAATTGGAGCTCTTAACCATTGTGCTTTCCTGCTCTCATGGTGGAAAGTTGGTGAAGTACAGAGAACAAAGAACTTGGGGGAGGGGCACATCCTTTAGAATTTGCCCCTGCCAGCATTCTGGCTGCTTTTCTTAGAGCCCGGTTCATCCGGCTTGAATTAGTTGCCTCCGCCATCAGGCTAAGTTCTCTTGAATATAGGGACTATGGCATTTATCGTTGTGTCTCCAGCACCTCTCATGTAGATAAGCAGTGACATCTTTGACCACTCATGACTAGCTAATGTTTATTGAGCACTTATGTGCTAAGAATTTGACAGAGTCTTCACCACAGCCCATGAGAGGATGTTATTCCCATTTTACAGAAGGGAACACTGAGACTTGAAGAGTAATTAAGAAACTTACTCTAGGAGACTTTGCTGGGAAATGGTGTGACTTCAGCCTTAACTGGTGCCCTTTGACAGAGGCAGCAAATGACGACCCGTGGTTTAAACCAGCCCACTGGCAATTTTTGTATGGCTACTGAGCTAAGAATGCTTTTTATACTTTATAAAGTTCGGAGCGGCGGGAGGGGGGGAGCATAAAGGATAATATTTTGTGAGAAGTGAAAATGATATGAAATAATAATTTCAGTAACCCTAAATAAAGTGTCATTGGAGCATAGCCATGCTTGTTTTTTTATTCATTTAAGTATTGCCTGTGGCTGCTTTAGTGCCATGAGGAGAGGTGTGGGTAGTTTCCACGGAGGCTGTACGGCCCTTTATAGAAAAAAAAACCGCTGACTGCTGTTCTTGGCTATGTACCTTATCAAGATGAGGGGGTGCCCTTGGGGGTAGAGCTGTTTTCAAAGGGAGGTTGGGAGCATGGTAGCATTACGTGAACACTGTTCCCCTGCCCCTTGCTGGCACTGAGGGGGCTACAAAGTATGGAATGTCATCCTGGATCCCCAGGAGTTCTTGGTTTAGCTGGAGAGTTAGAAGACTGGGAGCTAACTAACCATTCAAGGCAGCCTCTCCATAGATGTCACAAGACAAGGTGGGCCCCCCTTTTCCCTCCAAGTGAGTCACTGGGCTGGTGGCACTAGACACGTTTGGAGCCGGAACACCTGGAAATCATGATGTTCTCTAGATAACACTGCAGAATATTGATAAATTAAATTCCTTCGTGGCTATGTCACTGTAGTCCCTACAGAAAGTAGGAAAGTCGAGTATGTTCACGTGGCTACTGAGTGGTAAGAAGAATTGTTAAAAGGTCAGTAGATCGTGTAGCATGAAGAGCCATGTGAGTTTTTCATTCATATTTATTCCTTCTTATGCTGTCACAGACCTTTTATAAAATAGAGGGCAGAATTTAAAGCACAGTGCTGAAAAAATTCCACGGTCATTGTAATTTCTTTATCACTAAGATGACTGGAATTTTTAAAATGACTTTTAGTTTTGGAGATGATTAGATTTTGTACAGCAGGAAAAAAGTGCTCTAGAGTATGTTTCTGAATCTCCTCCCTTCCCCTCCCCCCGCAGTCGACAATCAGTTTCCATTGACATTTGTAGAAGGACAGAGATTGTTCCAGATTGGAGTGGTTACAAGGATGTGTGTTTGGTTTGGGGGGCAATGATGCTTAGAAGGAGAGTCAGAGGGAAGAGTGTCCCAGATGGGTGGAAAGGCAGTGACAGAAGCAGAGGTCTTTTGTGGACCAGAGTAAGAAGGCTGCCTCATGCTGTGAAGAGAGGCTTGGACCATCACGTGCGACGAATTGCAGATGTTTTCCTGTAGGCATGATGGAGAGATCACGAAGGTTACACTGGGGCTGTGTTTAGATGGGCTGTTTCTGTGGATATTGAGTAGACAGCTGTGCTGAGCCAGGTACCTTGCTAGGACCCCAAAGTCCTTGTCGAGTTGGGGAGAAAGTCAAAGAAGTAACTTTAAGGTTATAAGGCAGGTAGGCACAAGTGTACACTGACACCAGCAAGAAAGCAGAAGCAAGAGGCAGAAGGGGGCAGGTCCCTCCTCCCTGAGTTTGCACTTGCGTTTGTGTTTCTGATTCTCTGAAAGTTGGGGTGCTCAATTTACATGAAACATTAAATATTTAAATACTTGAAGGCTTTGCCTTTAGGCAGAAGGTTTAACTTCATATTGAAACTTTTCTTCTTCCATGTTTTAACTCTGCCTTTGGTATTTTAATAAGGCTCAGTAGGCTCAAGCGTACACTGAAGGAAGGTAGACCAGTTGGCCATATGGGCGCCCTGGAGACATAACTCTGCAAATCTTCAGTACTGGAGACCCAGACTTAACAGTTTTAACAAGAGCTTGGTTGGAAGCTTAGAGACACCAACTGAGCTACTTTTTTTGCTTAGAGAAATAAATTGGCCAAATCCTTTGGAAGAAGGTAGAGTTGAATACATAATTATGGAAAGGTGGCTGTCTGGTAACTTGGTAACTGGTCTGACGAGTTTTTCTTTTTCTTCCTCCTACTTGACAAAAATTCATTGACCAGTTATTTTCTACTGGGTCACCGGACCCTTTGTCAGAATTGAAATCTGTTCTTTGTGACTGAACACCTGAAATGCCCCAGGGAGGTCCCGGGGACCTCAGCTCCTCAGGCTGGGAGCCAAGGTACTACCTGTGGTCAGTCCTTCATTCTCTTTTCATACACCTTTTCAGGACCGGACGGAATATTCTCTTTCCCAATAAAGAGACCAGATGTGGTTGCTGGGATTTCAAATGTGTATCCCTTCTCCTTCCCTCTCTCCATCCTTCTCCCCTCTCCTTCCTCTCTCTCCTCTGCCTCGACCCTCCTTTCTCCTGCCCTCTTCTCTCTCTCTCTCTCCCCCGTCTCCCTCTCCTTTTCTGTAGCTCAGGCTCCCGTCTGCACGTAGAGATATATACTGTCACCGTGGGAAGCAAACAGAAGGATAGCTTTCCTTTGGCCCCCCCTTTGTCTATCATGGGTGAGGCCATATGAGTAGCACCATTTTGGGCTACTTTCCTCCAACTCCAGGTTTGGGACCAGATGAGCTCGTTCAACACAGCCTCAAGCCACAGGTCACAGAGACTGGGAGGAGTGTGGTTATCAGATCATCAAATGGGGCTGGGGGCAGCTGGTCGACAAAGCCCACAATCCTCAAGTACCTGGAGGGTTTTGGGTAAAGGGTCGTTTGACCTTTTATGATAAAAGCTTCTTTGCTTCTGGTTGTGTCCCTCAAGGTGGGTCTTGGGTCTTTAAGGATGGCTGTGGTCTAGAAAGGGGTTTGCTTGGTGGGCTTTACCTACCGAGTGTTTTCAAGTACTCCCCTGTGAAGGAAACTGTTCTCATTGGGAGAGCTGATAAGGACAGGGTTTCAAGGGCTGACACCTAGTGTGACACATTGGCCCAGTGTGTGCAACCCCAATGTTTGCTGACTACCTGCAACGCTTGTCCACGGATACATGGGACTCCTGTCCCAGGCTACCCCATTTGTGGGGATGGAAGTTCATGGTTTTCACCTTTGCAAAGCAATGCCACGTTTATTTGTTTGTTTGTTTTAGTGTAGTAAAATACACATGAGATTTACTATGAGTGACATTTAGTACATTCGCGGTGCTGTGCAGCCATCACCAGAACATTTCATACCTCACAAAGAAACCCTGTCCCCATTAGCAGTCACTCTCTGCTCTCCGTTCCCACCAGCCCCTGTCAACCACTAATCTACTTCCTGTCTCTGTGGATTTACCTGTTATGGATATTTCCTATAGATGGAATCACACACTGTTACTTTTATGTCTGGCTTCTTTCGCTACATGAGTTCGAAGTTCATCAAATTATAGTAAGTATAAAGACTTCATTTCTTTTTATTGCTGAATAATATTCCGTTGTGTGGGTACACTGCGTCTTGTTCATGCAGGTACAGATTCATGGACATTTGAGTTGTTTCCGCTTTTTAACTTGTGAATAGAGCTGATGCAGACGTTTGTGTCACAGCTTTTGTTTGAAGACTTATTTTCAGTTCTCTTGGGGGATATATCTGGCTTGGAGTAGAATTGCTGGGTCATTTGGTAGTTCTGTTTCTATGTTTAACATATTGAGTCAAGGTTTCTTGCTTTTTTTTTTTTTTTGGTTTTGTTAAAAAAACCACTTGATCAAAGAAACCACAGATGCAGAAAACCACACAAAACAAATGTGTAGCCTAATGAATTACTCTAAGGCACACAGTCATATAACCCCGACCTAGGCTGAGAAAGCACTGTGCCAGCAACAGCCCCCCGCTGGAAGCCTTTCCATGGGTCCTATCTCAGTCACACCACCCCTATCCCCCCAAAGTGGTCACTGTCCTGTGTTTTCTACTGGTCACTTCCTTCTTTCTGGATAGTTTTATCATTCAAGTGTGAATCTCTAGACAATCTAGTTTAGTCTTGCCCATTAAAAAAATTGATAATGTCTCTTTAGATCTACAGCAGTGATTCTAAACTGGGGGTGATATTGCCTCCCAGGGGACATCTGGCAATGTCTAAAGACAATTTTTTTAATTGGGGAATATTGGGGAACAGTGTATTTCTTTCTCCAGGGCCCATCAGCTCCAAGTCAAGTTGTTGTCCTTCAATCTAGCTGTGGAGGGCGCAGCTCAGCTCCAAGTCCAGTCGCCGTTTTCAATCTTAAGTGCAGGGGGCGCAGCCCACCATCCCATGAGGGAATTGAACCGGCAACCTTGTTAAGGGCTCGCGCTCTAACCAACTGAGGCCCTAAGGACATTTTTGGTTGTCACAACTTGGGGGCTGCTCCTGGCAGGGATGTCACTCAGCACCCCACAATGCAAAGAAAGCCCTTACCACCCAGTGTGATCCCACTCCAAGTTTCATGATGGAACTTGTCTGCAGGTTCCCTCTGCATCCGTTTTCTTTTCCTTCCACTCTCCCTGTCGGAGAACTGGGCTGTGTGGCCTGGGGCTTGGCCCCCAGTCTGAGTGTCACTGACTGTACCCTCCTGGCACCGTTCAGCGTGGCCCTGTCCTCTGGACCTCAGAGCCAGTGTCAGACTTAGGTTCTGTCCCTTTGGTGGCCTTAATTGAATATGTGCCACCCCTACCCCGCACTGTTTGTAGTCAGCTGTTTTCAGGGCTGATCATTCTGCTGCTCCTTCCCTTGAGCACCCTTCAGCACCAAAGGGCAGTGGCAGGCCCTTTGGCTGTGTTTTTCTATTTTAAAATCTGCAAATTTTGTTGCACAGGCCTGTGGTACTCGTGGGCCTCCCTTTTTTAGATAAACAAGGCACAGACTGTGAACTTCACAGCGAAACTATGTGTTCTTGATGAAGGCAAATTTTGCTGAGAAAATTACTTTTTTTACATGCACGAGGGATGCGGGTGATTTTCAAAGGAATTTTACAAGGGCGAGACAAAAAACAAGAAGTTGATCTTAGGATTCGTGGTTGCATTTGACCTCGAGCCATATGACAGAAGGAAAACAATAGATGGATCTGAGAAAGGAAAGACGGATGTCCCATGTGGGGATGAGTTTGATGAAGAAAGAAGTCAGAGAATTGTCTGAAAGACACTTTTGTGGTTCAGAGGAGGGCATGATTCTTCACAGTTTTGAAAGGATGCCTTTGAAAGAAACCCATAACCACTGCTTGACTTGATTTGGGGGCTTTTGGCCACTGGGAGCATTACATTTACAGGTGTCTCCTGATGGGGACGGCAGGTAACAGCAACCGGCCTTTGGTGGAATGAAAAATTCCACCAACAGGAGTTGCAGTTGTGAGAAAGAGGAGGACACATTGGCATCTTGGCCCTGAGTTCTTGGGAGGAGGGATGAAGAAAGCTAACCTCAATCCAGCTCATAAGAGTTACAAATTCAGGACCAGAGAAGTCAGAAAATGACGTTGATTGTTTCCCCTTTTACCCAAAGAGCAAATGTTGCCTGCACAGAGGCAAACACATTTCTAAGTTTTTCCCAACTCAGGGAAAGAGATCTTGAAAAAGGGTCTAGCCAGCCTGGAATGGTGAATGGGAATCAGTTCTTCAGGACCTACTCTTGCTACTTGAGTAAGTGTAAAATGGCGTGGGTTGTCTATTTATTTCATTTTTGAGGACATTGGAATATTCGTAGAGGGCTTTCCTGGGTTTGGTGGTAACCCTGTTTCCCTCATGCTACTTTCCCCTTAAGGTTTTACATTTTTCAATTGCCCCTTCTCCTGGTGGGTGGGTAGGATTTAGGAGGACCCCACTATCGAACTAACTTGCTGACATTCGAGAATTGAGCCACCCAATTAGGTGGTCCCACTAGCTACATGTGGTTAAATTTAACTGAATTAAAATGAAATAAAAATGAAACATTTGCTTTTCAGTTGCACCCACCAGATTTAGACAATGCACATGTAGAACATTTCCATCGTTCCAGAAAGTTCTGTTGGGCAGCACAACTCTAGAGCACGTTCATCGTTCTAGAGCATTTCATTTCATAATTAAAGATAGCTCTGCGGTCAGACAGATCTGGACTTGAGTCTTATATCTGTTGTGTGACCTTGAACAAGATGTCTAGGACATCTCCGTTTCCTCATCTATAAATGAGGAAATTGTAAGGAAGTCAGTCTTATAGTTGGTTCTCAACTTGGAACTAAGAGCCCCTCTTTTGATAAAAATAAAAATCCCATTCCTCTTTTCTACTTTGAGTTTGAGTATTTCCCCTTAAATAAAATACAACAATGAATGTTTTTTCAACCTTTATACCCCCTTGGGAGTCCTTGGAATAGAGAAAGTAGTGGCTTGGGAAAGTTGAGCATAACAAAGATGCTATTATAGGTACATCTGAGTGAAAAGAGGAAAAGGAAGGGGTTGTTGGTGTGTTGACTGGGGCTGAGAGTGTCATCATGTCTATGGGTGACCAAGAATGAGGAATGTGTCAACTCCTCCTGGCTTCTCCTCTCTGGGGAATGGAGAATGGAGTGCTTTCAGTGTAAGCAGAATAGAAAAGGTGTGGGACGAGAGGAAGTGGAGTCAGCGTGGGGAAGGAACTGAGGGAGGGAACCTTAGCCTAGGTTCACCTTAATGACTCAGCACTGAGTATCTCATTCGACTCATAATGGGAATCTATCAGACTGACATCAACCACAGGAGGACAGTTTATTAGGAGGAAATAGAGCTTTCTCTTGGCAGTTGTATCAGCTAGCTTTTGCTGTGTAACAGACCACCCTGAAATGTAATGGTTTTACATAACTATCATTTATTTCATTCATGATTCTGTGGGTTGGCTGGGCAGGTTTTCTGGGCTCGACCCACCCAGTGACCACAGACACAGGCTCACAGGCTTGGCTGTCTCCCAGGTCTGGGGTCAGCTGGTGGGATGGCTGGTGGCTGGGAGGTAGCGTGGCCTCACTCCTGGGCTGGCGGTTGGGATACTTTGGTTTTCATTCCTGTGGCCGCTCATCCTGCAGTAGGCTAGCTTGGACTTAGGTCACACAATGGCTTCGAGGTTCCAAGAGCAGCAAGAAATCCTGCTTAGTGTACAAATGCTTTTCTCTGTGTGCGTCAGGTGTTCCAGTATCCCATTGGTCAAAGCAAGTCATGGGGCTAAGACAAGCTTGAAGGAAGAGGGAGGATATAGACTCCTGATTGGAGGGGAAGAATTTGAGGCCATTTTTGCCATCTACCACAGAACCCCAGGGTGGGAAACGCAATGGGCCTCAGGAAACATTTTAACCAAGAGCTCGATCAAACACCCAGGACAGTGTATGGTGTAACTGAGAACCTGAAATGACTTTCCTGAGTAGTGATTTAATTTCCTGAATCCCAGTTACTGAACAATCAATTCCTTCCCTATGACTCTTGATGTTTTCTTTATCATTTATTAAATTCAAACAGAAACCATGGTCTGCTTCTGGGATAGCAATTCTATTTCATTCATCTGTGTCTATTATCCCAGTACTATACTGATTTAGTTGTTATAGATTTAGAACACGTATTACACTTTTGCAAAGTGTTTATTTTTCTTATTGTACTTAATCTCTATATTTGCCTCCTCCCGCACATATAAAACCCATTGAGATTTTGATGAAAAAATTGTATTAAATCTGTAAATTAATTTGAGAAATTAATACCTTAATATTTTTCCTTTCCACACAGTGTATGTGATCAGTTTCTCCATTTGTTCAGATCTTTTCATGTTATGCCTTTAAAAATAATTATCCCATCTATTTCCTCTTAATGGTAATTCCTGATTCCTGTATCGCAGAGTGTTTATTTTTCGTTGTTGCTACTGTGAATAAGCTTATTTAACCTGAATCCAGATCCCTTGGTGAAGTTGATTAGTAGGTTTAAAATTTTTTTAATCACTGTGTGCAGTTTTGTTTTCTACATTTTGCTCATTAAAAACACATCTTCTCTAAAAGTTGTACCTCTCATTTCAGTTTTAGATCTTATTCTAATTAACGAGGGCTTCAAGACTCATATTCAATATTTAGCAATGGGATTACCTGACATACATATTTAGTAGATTTCCTAATATAAAATCATCCTTGCTTTCTTGCGGTAAGCCCTACTTGGGTGTGATGAATTATTCTCTTGGCATAATGTTGAATTTGATTTGCTAGGTTTGCTTTGCTTTGTTTTTTTGGATTTTTGCCCTTGGTGTTCATGAGTGAAATTGTGCTGTGTTTTCGGTCTGTTTGATTTTGCAATCTCTTCATCAGGTTTCACTATCTGATAATCTAGCCATGTAAAGTGAACTAGGCAAGTTTCCATTTTAAATGTTTTAGAATTATGGCATCAACACTTCCTTGAAAAACTGATTATTTGTTGGAAGAATCATAAGGAGCTCTAACCTTTTGGGGAAGTAATTCTTTGATAATTTCGAACATTTCATACTAGGTTGTTAGAGATTTTAGCTTAAAATGTTTGTTACCTCTGGTAAGATCTTTTACAATCAACCTTTATGATTTGTATTGTTTTAGCTACCATTGAGATTTGCAGGATTCATAACATGTTCTTATGCTTGCTATAATCTTGTTGGTATATTCTCCTTTATGTATATTTAGATTTGTCAGTTTTGCGTGTTTTTTTCAGAAAAGCAGACCTTGGGTTTTTTTTTATCAACTACTCCCCTCACCCCCCAGAATTCATTAGTTCTGTTATAATCTTGACTCTTTCCATTTTTAGATTATTCTGAGCCATGCTATCACCCCCGCTCCCAAGTCCCCCCTCTCCTACCCCTTGTGAAATGTTTAGAAGACTTACCAGACACCTAAATCCTTTTTGGAATAATTTAGGGGAATGAATGAAAGAATTTAATACCATTCTTTTAATACAGTGAAAGCTTGTGAGGCCATGAATTCACCCCTGAACACGGCTTTGGTTGCCCTCATGGGTTTTGGGTATATGACATTCTTCATTGTTTTCTTAAGAGCTTGTAAAGATAATTTCGATTTGTTATTTTTTATAGTCATTATCATGAAAGCTGCTATTTAGTGCTCATTCAATCACTTTATATAAATTATCTCATTTAATCTTCATAGCCACCCTAGAAATTATCCTTGTTTAGCAGCCTGTTTTAACAGTAGATGAAAACAAGCTCCAAGAGAGGCTAAGTGACTTGCCCCAAGGTCACACAGATAGTGGGGTGGGGGCTGGGGTAGGACTGGAATTTAGACCATGGTCTGTTTTGATTCTAAACCATGTGCCTTTTGACTACGCTACACTGCCTCTCCAGTTGAGTGAGTTTTAATCACTCGTTGTTAGGGTTTAAAAAAAAATTAACTGTTCATTTTAATGGGTTGTCTCAGTCTCCCAAGTTGATGGGGTTTAAAAAAAAATTAACTTGTCGTGCCCTGTAGAATTTCTGCATTTTATAATTGCTTGTAGCTTCTCGGTAGCTGAGTGACTATTTCATTGGCTTCTGTACGTGTTACATGGAAGCTGGAAGAGTCAGTGAATTTTGAGTTAGAGCTCAGAAACTGCAGTTCCACGAGGAAAGGTTCCCTTGGGACCCACATGCACGTGGAGTGTGAAAATAAAGGCTTAACTTCGCTGGCAAATGTCTCTGCCCCATCCGAGTTAGGAATCGTTTCTGGAGAGTTCTTATTCCACGCTCGCTCTGTTATCCCAGCTGCACTGCCTCCTAAGACAGCTGGAACTGATTTTTCCAAACGCATTTTCTCTCTCCTTTCCTCATCATGTGCTATAGTTTTGTGATGCTGGCTCAAAAGAGCGAGGGCCCAGCCAGGGGGGGACTTGACCTGTGGGCTGACCTGCCTTTTGGCTCTCGGTTCTATTTCTGGGTCATCCTCTCAGCATGAAGATGCTGCAAGTCAGTGTGACTCGTTGTGAAGGTAATGTGGTCAAACCTTTCCTTTCGATTGGGCTGTGATTCATCTTTATTTTTATAGGACGGTATCAGGTTAGAAGTATTACAGTAGGAGTTTTCATTTGAAATCTAATAAAGGTTTGAATCTGCCATCTGGAGTCTGTGTTCCTTATACTTTTTTATTATTGACCATGACTAAGGGTGATATTGTGTGGGGCAAATGGGTTTGGCTATAGTGCTAACAAACCCCATTTTCTCTGTCTTGGTTGCAGCGGGAGACTGAGCAGGTTGCTGATCCTCAAGGGGTCCTGTCTTGGATTTCTTTTCTTTTACTTTTTCACGTTTGGACATGCATACACAGCCTCTGAGATACACATGTGTAAATGTGTTCAGTGCTACAATTTTACGTCATAAATTTTGTCTTATTTAACATAGAATCATAGACAGGTTAAATTCTTAAGATTTTTATTAAAATATAGCTAACATATAATATTATATTAGTTTCAGGGGTACACCATAGTTACGCAACATTTGTACCCCTAAAGAAGTGATCACCGTGATAAGTTCATCTGATACCATCCCACACGATCACAATAGTATTGGCTGTATTCCCCATGCTGTACATTACATCCCCAGGACTTATTTGTTTTATACCTGGATATTTGAACCTCTTACTCCTCTTTACCTTTCCCTCCTTTTTAACATTTTCAATTATAGTTGACATTCAACATTATTTTATATTCATTTCAGGTGTACAGCATAGTGGTTAGACATTTATATAATTTAAGAAGTGATCCCCCTGATTAGTCCAGTACTCACTTGGTTCTATACATAGTTATTACCATATTGACTATATTCCCTGTACTTTACTTTACACCACTGTGACTGTTTTGTAACTACCAATTTGTTGGTAGTTACACCCTGCCCCCCAACTCCCCTCCCATCTATAACTGATAAATCTAGTACCCATCTGACACCATACGTAGTTATTACAATATTATTGACTATATTCCTTATGCTATACCCTACATCTCCATGACTACTTTGTAACAACTAATTTGTCCTTCTTGATCCCTTCCCTTTTTTCACCCACCCTGGCAACCATCAAAATGTTCTCTGTAGCTCTGAGTTTGTTTCTGTTTTCTTTGTTAATTTTGTTCTTAGATTCCATACACAAGCGAAATCACATTGCATCTGTCTTTCTCTGTCTGACATACTCCACTCAGCACAATACCCTCCAGGTCCATTCATGCTGCAGACGGCAAGAACCCATTCCCTTCCATGGCCAAGCAATATTCCATTGTATATATGTACCACCTCCTCTTTATCTATTCATTCATCAACAGACACCCAGGCTGCCTCCACATCTTGGCCATTGTAAACACTGCTGCAATGAACATATACTGGTAGATGCACACGTCCCCCTGAAGTAGCGTTTTGGGTTTCTTGAGGTAAATACCAGGAAGTGGGATTCCTGGGTCCTTCTTTGTCTCTTGTTATAGCCTTTGTTGTAAAGTCTGTTTTGTCTGGTATAAGTATTGCTACCCCAGCTTTTCTTTTCATTTCCATTGTCATGAAATATCTTTTTCTCATCCTTTTATTTTCTGTCTGTGTCTTTAGAGCTGAAGTGAGCTTCTTGTAAATTTTTTTCAAAAATTAAATATTGAACATAGAAAGCAGAACAAAATGAAGAAGTACGATTTATTTTCTAAAGTAATTAACAATGAAATAATTGTTAATTTTTCCTTACATTTTTGTAGATGCAAACACAGCCTCTGAGATACACAGCCTCTGATGTGTAAATGTGTTCAGTGCTACAATTTTACGTCATAAATTTTGTCTTATTTAACGCAGAATCATAGACAGGTTAAATTCTTAAGATTTTTATTAAAATATAGCTAACATAATATTATATTAGTTTCAGCGGTAGGGAATAAAAGTCACCATTTTTTCCACATCTTTCGTTAAAAATTTCAGGCTTCTTAGTTTGGGTCAGAGTGGAGGGCGTGGAAGTATGTATCACTGTGGCCTTAACGTGCAATTTCTTGATCGCTAACAAAGTTGATCATCTTTTAATATGTTTATTGACCATTCACGTTGTCTCTTGTATCTTTTTATTTTTATTTATTTTTATTTTTTTATTTTTATTTTTTTTATTAGTTAAGGGGTGCACAAGACAAAGTAATGCTTAGACGTTTATCATTTATATCCCTCACACTGTGTGAACCCCTCTCTCCCATCCACTATCCCTCTGACATCGCACAGAGCCATTACATTTCCACTGTCTCTATTCCTAATGCTGTACTCCACTTCTTGTAAGTATATACATACATATATATGTATATATATATAAAATTATAGTTGGCATTCATTATTGTTCAGCTTCAGGTGTACAGTGCAGTGATCATTCTTTTTATTTTTTTAAAGATTTTATTGGGGAAGGGGAACAGGACTTTATTGGGGAACAGTGTGTACTTCTAGAATTTTTTTTTTTTCCAAGTCAAGTTGTTGTCCTTTCAATCTTAGTTGTGGAGGGTGCCATTCAGCTTCAAGTTGTTTTCCTTTCAGTCTTAGTTGTGGAGGGCACAGCTCAGCTCCAGGTCCAGTTGCCGTTGCTAGTTGCAGGGGGCGGAGCCCACCATCCCTTGTGGGACTCGAGGAGTTGAACCGGCAACCTTGCCGTTGAGAGCCCACTGGCCCATTTGGGAATCCAACCGGCAGCCTTCGGAGTTACGGGCACGGAGCTCCAACCGCCTGAGCCACCGGGCCGGCCCTCTTTTTATTTTTTAAACATAATGAACATAGGCAGGGTTTCTCAACCATCACGCTAGTGACATTTGGGCTGAATAAGTCTTGGTCATGTGTCCTTTGCATTGTAGGGTGTTGAGCAGTGTCTCTGGCCACCACCCTCCAGAGGCCAGCAGCGCCCCCCAAAGTTGTTACAGCCAAAACTGTCTTCAGACGTCAGTGCCCAGAGTCCCTTGGTTGAGAACTATTGCTCTAGTGAGAATACCCTCCTTACCTTCACCAGTTCCAAAAACAGCCTTTTGCGAGTTCCCACTTAAGCCCCTGTGCAGACCCAGTGCCTGTCACCCCCCCGCCCCCCAAATTAACCACAGTCCTGACTTTTGTAGTGATCACCACCTTGCGGTTCAGTATAGTTTTATGACCCAAAGCTGTATCCAGAGACACATCGTTTAATTGTGCCCACTTTAAAAACATGTATTACGTCTTTACAAAAATGCATATTCTTTGTTTCATAAGTTATTCATGTTTATTTCAGAAAATTATAGATAAAGGGAAAAGTATCAGGTCACCCTAAAATCCACCCCAAGAGCCCTGAATTCTTAATTTTGATATGAAATCTGCCGTAATTATCCCTGCAAACATGTATGTGTCTAGTGGAGTCCTATTATGCATTAAAGAAAATCATGAGGTTAGATGATGCCAAATGACACCTGGGTTGCAATCTACTTTTTTCCTCTTAGATCTACAAAGGCTCTTTTTCATATAAATATGGATCTATATCACACTTTTAATTCCTGTACTGCTGGAAATTTTGAGGTTGTTTCTAATTTATCGTTGGCATGAAAGAATGCTATGACAAAACTTTAGATAATTTCTTTTTGTTTACTTGACTGTTTTCAACTTCTGTTTTTCCCACATTTATTGAGATATAATTTACAAACAGCAAAATACACACATTTGAAGAGTATGGTTTGAAGTTTTAACAAAAGTATACACTTGTATATACACGCCAATCAAGACATAAATACTTCCCATCACCCCTGAAAAGTCTCTGGTATCAACTCCCCCCATACCAGTGCCCCCACTCCAACTCGGCTTGTTCTGAACCACACCCCCATCTGCTGCTCTGCCTTCCATAGATGCTCCCCATCACTCACTTGAACCCCCCATCCATTCTCACCCTTCCCCTCTGCACTTATATCATGTTGGTCCCTCCTCACAGGTGTTCAGATACTTTCATTTTCTTCTGGACGGAATCAGATCTGGATACAAAATCTGCCTCATTCTGGCAACTCTCGTTTCCTGGGTCCTCACTCTATGCCAACACTATTCTCAGAGCTTTATATGTATTGATACATTTCATCTTCTGGACCACCTGTGGAAGTTGGTGCTACCGTTATTCCCATTCTCCAGATGGAGAAACAGAGCACAGAGAGACTAAGTAGCTCAACTCAGGATCACACAGCCGGTACGTGGAGTCTTCTTACCTCTGTGCTCTTCTGGTTCTAACACTTCTGAGGTCTCAGCCGAGTAAGTAAGGAGCCAAATATCCACGAGCCGGTTTCCCCATCTGTAGAATGGGGTGGTGGCATCTCCATAAGCCTGCCAGTAAGGTCAGTTGGTAATGTGGGTGGTGCCCAGCATTTAGTTTCTAACCCCTTGGTTCCTGTCTGGAAGCATCTCACCATCTGCAAGCTCCGTGCCCACCAGCCCCCATCGGTTCCAGCCCCAAACTCTATTAGACTATCCCCGAGTATTTCTGCTTTTTGCATCAATTTCCCCCTAAATTTCTTCTTCAGGGGCCATTCCCAGCGGTCATTACCTTCATCCAGTTTGAGCTGGGACTGGCTTGACCCTGCTCTGCAGCTCCTCCCCAACAAGCCCAGTTTGGGGCTGGGCATTCCATGGGTGCCCATGAATGTTGGAGTAAACTGGCAACTGAACCTTTTCCCATTCAGGACACTGATTGAGGTAGGTCAGATCTTGATGCTGTGTATTTATGCTTGATGCTGAGAAGGCAACAGTGAGTTAACTCTATTTCCTCCTGTTTTATAAGACTGTTCTCCTGGGATTATTGGTGCTTTTCGGATATGAAGGATTTTATAGGATTTGAAGTAAGAAGGGAAAAACACAGCCCTAGGATTCAAAGCTCTGACATGTACTTGATACTTTCTATGTGCTCATAAGCAGTCTAATCCTAATGATAGCCCTCCGAGGAAAAGATTTTAGTTTCCCATTTTATTGATGAGGAAACTGAGGCACGGAGAGGATGGCCTGCCCAAAGTCACAGCTTCTGGAACCACTCCATGCCATGTGGTGTGTACCTACCACATGTGACGCCTGGTGGCAACATTTACCCCCCCATGAGGCCAGTGAGTACCTCCCTCGGTGTCCCCATCTGGACCACACCACTGCCTCCCTGCCAGACTTGCAGGGTTGGCGCTGAAATCAGTCGCCATGTGGAGTATGAGGCTGTTTTGTCAGCTCTGTGAATTCCTGTACGAATGCAGGCAGAAACTCAGCAGCGCTCCTGTCCTCCCACCTTACGTTGTTTTCTTTTTACTAGAAGAAGGTACCTTTTGCGTAACCTCTCTCTGAGATCGAGATGATGGAATCTGAGAGTGGGCATCATGAGCTCAGGAATTCTGCGGTGAGGTGAAGCGTGCCCTGCAGCATGTGTGTCCTGCTAGGGGGCAGATCGGGCTGGTGTGTGAGGCTGCAGGTGCCTCGTTACTCAGGTTTGGAATGTTGCATGGAGGCCCAGACCAGCTACTTTAATTACCATCTGCCTGGGGCCCTCCGGGGTGGACTCTCCAAGCCCTCATCTGGCTCGTGTTATCCCAACATGCATCTGCCTTGCTCTCCCCATGCCCTGGGGTCCTTGTTGAGAAAATTCAGAGCAACAGAGCCAGGAAGGTGGCAGAGCAAATGTCTGGTGGCCTTGCGTATGTGTCTTAGTCAGCTGGGGCTGCTATAACAAAATACCATAGACTGGAGGGATTAAACAACAGACATTTATTTCTCATGGTTCTGGAGGCTGAGAGGTCCAAGATCAAGGTGCCAACGGATTTGCTTCTTGGTGAGAACCTGCTTCCTGGCTTGTGGATGGACCACCTTGTCACTGGGCCTCACACGACCTTTCCTTGGTGCCTGCGCCTGGAGAAAGATCTCTCTCACTCTTCGTATGAGGGTACTTATCCCATCATGAAAGTCCCACCCTTAAGACCCATGTAAACATACCCTCTTTCCCCCAAAATAAAAACTAGCCGAACAACCAGCTCTAAAGCATCTTTTGGAGCAAAAATTAATATAAGACTCAGTCTTATTTTACTATAAGACCCAGTATAATATAATGTAATAATATGATATAATGTGATATAATATGATATAATATGATATATGATATAACATAAAATATAATACCAGGTCTTATATTAAGTTTTGCCCCAAAAGACGCATTAGAGCTGATGGTCGGCTAGGTCTTATTTTCGGGGAAACATGGTTCTTACCTCCCAAAGGCCTCATCTCCGAGTACCCTCACATTGGGGGAAGTCCCCCTAATGGACTTCAACGTAGGACATTTGAGGGGACACAAACATTCAACCCATAACATTGCGGTGACAGTCTCATTTGGAGAATGGCTTGGTGCCAAAGTGCCGAGGAAGCAACACGGAAACAACCCAAGTACCCATGGATGGATGAATGGATAAACACAGTGGTCCATCCAGACAGGGGAAGAATATTCAGCCTTAGCAAGGAAAGAAATTCTGACACCAGCTACAACATGGATGAACGCTGAGGACATGATGCTCAGTGAAATAAGCCAGACACACAAGGACAAACACTGTGTGACTGCACTCATAGGAGGTCCCCAGATTCATAGAGACAGGAAGTAGACGGTGGGGGCCAGGGGCTGGGGGAAGGGGGTGGGGGTGAGTGTTTAATGGGGACAGAGTCAGTTTGAGAAGATGAGAAAGTTCTGGAGATGGATGGTGGGGATGGTTGTACAACATGTGAATATACTTAATGCCACTGAGCTGTACAGTTAAAACGGTTAAGATGGTAAACTTTATGTTCCGTCTATGTGTATTTTACTACAGTTTAGGAAAGTGTACCCATTTGAAGTGTGCAGTGGATGAGTGTTGATATAAGGACTACACACCCATGGACCCACCAGCACAGTCAGGGCAGAGAACACTGTCACTCTCCAAAGCTTCCTCCTTTCAGGCTCACCCCAGGCAATCACTTCTCTAGCTTTGCCTTTTCCAGAACTTCACGTGAATGGAATCAGCCTGTATGTACTTTCATGTATGGCGTCTTTTGTTCAGCATCATGTTCTGACATTCGTGCATTATTGCATTTATTGATAGCATATCCCATTTTTAAATTGTTGAGGAGTATTTATTGTGTGGACATACAGTATTTTGTATTCACCTATTGAAAGACGCTTGGGTTGTGTTCAGTGTTTGGCTGTTATGCCGAAGCCTGCTATGAATGTTTGTGAATAAGCCTTTGCAAGGACACGTGCTTTTGTTTCTCTTAGCTACACATGTAGCAATGATAGGGTTGTTTGAGAACCCGCCGGCCTGTTTTCCTAAGTGGTGGTACCACATTGCACTTCCCCAGCAGTATATGAGGGTTCCCGCTGCTCCCATCTCATGAGCACGTGCTACTGTCCATCTGTTGAATTTGAGCCATTCCAGTCGTGTGACTTGGTGTTTCACTGTGGCTCTGATTTGCATTTGTTTGATGCCTAGTGATGTCCCATATCTTCGACATGTGCATTGGGATCTGTATATGTTTTGTGGAGTGAGTGTTAAAATCCTTTGCTTGCTCTTCTTTTTATTTTATTTTGGCGTTTTTGTCTCGTTCTTTGTACGTTTTGGAATCAAGAATGTTGTCAGAAAGAGGTATTGAATTTTCTCCCATTTAGTGGCTTAACCCTTTCATTTTTCTTACCTGTCTTTTGAAGAGCAGCCAGTTTTTAACAGGATGAGGCTATTAATTTAATTAGCTCCAAGTTGTGGCTCTGAGAATCTTCCAGAAGCTCTAGCCCCAGATACACAGACATTTGCAGAATTGTATTCTTTTTTGTTGTTGTTGTTGCTTATTTATTTATTTTTTCCCCACGCCATTTGTTGTTGTTTATTGATAGACTTTATTTTTCAGACCAGTTTGAGGTTTACAGAAAAATTGAGCAGAAAGTAAAACATATTTCTAGATAGATCCTTATTTTCCCTAACAGTTTCCCCCGTTATTAGTGTGGTAATTAAGAATTTCATTAGTGTGGTTTGTTATAATTGATGAGCCAATATTGATATAGTATTATTAACTAAGGCCCATAGCTGACATTAGGGTTCACTCATTGTGTTGTATACTCTTTGGGTTTGGACAAGCATATGATGGCACGTGTCCATCACCATAGTGGCAGACATTCCTGATCTCCATCTAGTCATTCCTCCCTCCTCCCACAGTTTTATTGTATTTTTTTTCATGAAGACATAATTGACATATAAGATTATATTAGTTCCAGGTGTACAGCGTTCACATATACAGCACAGTATTAGTAACTGTAGTCACCATGCTGCACATGATATCCCAGGACTTAGTGATTTTATGACTGGAAGTCTGGCCCTTTTGACCCCCTTCACCCCCACCTCACCCCCCAGCCCTGGCAACCACCAATCTGTGCTCTGTATCTATGAGCTCAGTGGGTTTCTTTTTTAAGATTCCACATATAAATGAGATCATATGGTATTTGCCCTTCTCTGTTTGACTTGTTTCACTGAGCACAAAACCCTCTAGGCCCATCCATATTGTCGCAAATGGCAGGATTTCCTTTTTTATGGCTGAGTAATATTCCACTATTTATATCTCTATAGCTACACATCTATGTCTATGTCTATATCTATATCTATATCTCTCTCTATATATATATACATCACAGTTTCTTTATCCATTCATCCATCCATGGACACTTAGGTTGTCTCAATGTCTTGGCTACTGTGAATTATGCTGCAGTGAACACGGGGGTGCAGATATCTCTTCATTTCCTTTGGATAAATACTCAGAAGCGGGATTGCTGGGTCAGATGGTAGTTCTATTACTTTTTGAGAGACCTCTCAGAATTTTATTCTTTAGCGTAGTAGAAATTCTCTTTCATGTGTGAGAGTTTGGAGCAGAGATTTTAGGATGGTTTTTCACCTGTAAGTCTAAGGAGTTAGAATTGAAGACGTTCAACACTGTCTTTGACGAGAGGGAAACGTAGTGGAACAACCTTCTCAGGGTCTTTCAAGGGTGTTTTGAAAAGCTGGTGGTTGAACCTTGCCTTGTTTTTAGACTGTTGGCTGGGTTTAAAGTTCAGCCAGCGAGTGCTGAGGCAGAGTTAGGGCTGACTGATCAAGAGGGATGATCTGACTGGTTGTGTTCTCATGAACATCTCTGAAAAGTCAGTTTCCAGAAATATTTTAAAGAAAGGAATTAAAAAAAAAAAAATCCCAAACCCTGTTTTCCTGATGTGAACATCTGAAAGTGAATGTTTTAAAATCTTACCCTTAGGTCCTGATACTCTGAATTGCCAATTTTCTCACTTTCTTTTCCTCCTGACTATATTGCATTGTGAAACATGACCTCAGGACAGTGCATAGAACATTTGTACAGTTTAGCAAGTATTAATAATTGTAAAGAGAGTCGGCCTCGAGTCATGTCGGCACATTCTAGGCTCCCTAAAGTTCCCCTATATGTCCCTTTTTAGTCAGAACTGCCTTCCTCTCCCCAGAGATAACAGTATTTTTAAGTGACTACCAAAACTACATTTTAAACAACTAAATGTTGACCCACACACAGTGCTGCATCCATTTTGAATGGACCATAATATTCTATTCACTGTAAAAAAGCCTTGCAGCCCAATCTGGTGAATTTTACTAAGTTTGTTCTTCTTTATATCAGGGACTTGGGCCTCTACAAGGGTCGTATGTGGACAGTGAGTTAATATCACATTTCAAACACAAAGTGTGTACACTCGTTACCAGGGTATGTTGTACTAAGTCCCAGGGAAATCCAGAGCAAAGATATAAAGTAGTAAGTAAAGGGGCTGATGCATCAGGAATATAAGGCTGTATTTTTAAAGGTTGTTCAGAAGTTTCCATCAACAGGGTTGTGTCCACAAACATCAAATTACCCAAATTAAAGATTAAAAGCAAAACAACCAGGCAGCCATGTTCCAGGAAACACTATGTCGCCCTGATTAAGGGCTCAGATGAGTTTAAATCTCATCCTGTTGTTAGTTGACAACAACTCTGGGCAGGTGTTTATCCTCTTGGGGCCTCTGCTTTTCCACCTGTTAAAGGTAAAATATAATAGAATCCAAGCTTCCTGGTGGAGTTGTAAGATAACGCGCGTACTGTGTTTCCCTGAAAATAAGACCTAGCTGGACAAGCAGCTCTAATGTGTCTTTTGGAGCAAGCATTACTATAAGACCTGGTTTTATATTGTAGTAAAATAAGACCCGGTATATTATATTATGTTATATTATAATATGTTATGTTATGTTATATTACATTACATTATATCATATCATACCCAGTCTTATGTTATAGTAAAATAAGACCGGGTCTTATAGTAATTTTTGCTCCCAAAAATGCATTAGAGCTGATTGCCCAGCTAGGTCTTATTTTCGGGGAAACACAGTAGTAAGTTGTCATTTAGATCCACATTTAGGAGTGTGAAGGAGAAAGCAGTCAGATAGCAACCATTTTAAAAAAGTTAGTTGTCGGGGTGGCCGGTTAGCTTGGTTGGTTAGAGTGTGGTGCTCTTAACAACAAGGTTGACGGTTCGATCCCCACATGGGCCACTCTGAGCTGCACCCTCCACAACTAGATTGAAACAACTATTTGATTTGGAGCTGATGGGTCCTGGAAAAATACACTTAAAATAAATTTTAAAAAATCAGTTGTCTGTATTTGCTTTAAGAGCAAATCATCACACACACACGCATACTCTGCAGCTTTGGATTACTAAAGAACTTTCTTAAGAGTCAGAACAAATAGATCTTTCAGTAGTTAGGAGAGATAAAAGCTAGCTTTCTGGGGCTGCTTAAAATTGTAAGGACCTGACATGCTGGGTATGAAAATGTTGGATGTCCAGGGTAGTTGGGAGGTTCGTGGACAGTGTGTGTATGTGCATGTATGTCTATGTGTGGGTGCATGTGTCTGTATGTGTATGCACGTGTGTGGTATGTCTATGTGCATACATGTGTACATGCACATACACGCGTGTGCATGTATGTGTATGCATGTATATATGTGTGTGCATGCGAGTGTGTGTGTGTGTGTGTGTGTGAGTGTGTGTGTGTGTGTGATGAGGTTTTTGTCATTGATGGTAGCTCACAGCACTTGGCTTCAGGGCTTCAGTGTAGATATTTCTTGAAAAGCCGTAGTCATGTTTTTTTTCTTGTCCTCCTCTCTACCTAGCACATGCCAGGACACATGGGAGGAACTATGATTTGTAACCTGGCACTGCCACTTACTAACTACTAACTGTGGGACCCTGGGCAAGTTAATGGAATTCTCCAGGGTCCCTCAGAGTCCTCTGTGAAATGGGAAAAGAAATATATCACAAGGTTGTATATCAAATAAGATAATGCAGGAACAATAGACACTATAGTTACATTGCTGCTATTACTGTAGTCGTATTGTAGTTCTACACTGTACAGTAGTCACAGCTTGTCTGAAAATATTGAATGGAAAATCCCAGAAATAAACAAGTCATATCTTTTAAATGGCATGCTGTTCTCAGGTGCATGATGAGATGTCATGATGTTCCTCCCGGGGACATGAGTCACCCCTCTGTCCAGCGTCTCCATGCGTACACACTCCCTGCCCGTTAGTCACTCAGGAGCTGTCTCGGTTATCCGATCGACTATTGGGGTATCACAATGCTTGTGTTCAAGTCACCCTTATTTTACTTAAAAATGGTCCCAAAGAACAAGGATAGTGATGCTGACAACTCGGATATGCCCAAGAGAAGCTGTAAAATGCTTCCTTTAAGTGAAAAGGTGAGTTCGGTACCACATGATGTTTTGAGAGCAAGAGAGAGACCAGAGTCAAATCGCCTTTATTACAGTATGTTGCAATTATGTTATAACTGCTCTATTTTATTATTGGTTCTTGTTGTTAATCTCTAACTGTGCCTCATTTATAAATTAAACTTTGTCATAGGTACACATGTATAGGAAAAAACACCGTATATGTAGGGTTAGGTTTCAAGCATCCACTGGGGGTCTTGGAACATGTCCCCCACAGATAAGGGTGGAGTACTGTAGTCATATTGTTGCTGTTGTGTTATTCCTTTTAGTTAATTTGAACAACCGAGACATTTAACATACAATAAAATGCACAGATCTTAAGTGTTCAGTTCAGTGAATTTTGACAAGTGTACACACTTGTGTAACCACGACCCAAACCAAGACAGAGACTGGGGCCTTCACCCCAGGACTTCTGTTGTGCCCCTTTTGGATGGAGTCTCCCCCACCGGGCGTGTTGTGTGATTATGATTTTAACATCATCATCATGGATTATTATTGTTCAGTTTAGTTTTTGAAGAAGAGGAGAGGGCAGAATGAGTGGGTAAATAATGGGGCCTCAGGGAAAAGGTGGGGTGGTCCACCTGGGAATCCCTGTCACTCCAGACTTGTCACACTTTTCATGCAAAAAGTGTACAAGCGAATCTGAGACATGGCCTCAGAAAAATTTTGTTGGAAAAGTTTAAGAGATGTTGGCGATTGTGGCAGGTGAGTTTCACTGCCCTGGGCCATGAGGACGAAGCATGGTGGGGGGAGAAGGGTGGGCAGGTATACACCCTGGACACCTGGGGACTTTGAACGTTATCAAGACAACACGAAGTGTTTGGACCAAAACTGTTCGCACAAGGCAGCTCAGGATCAGGAACTTTTTTCCCTCTTTGCTGACCAGCTAGGATGTCCACAGAGACCCACTTCCCAGGTTCCTCATTCAGGCTGTGCAAATGAACCGGGCAGTTCTGAGCTTCTGCCACTCGGCAGGCTGGTGTACCCCTCCCAGTTCCTGGCTGTGGCTGCAGGGGCCACCCAAGGTCTTGGGCCAGCCAAAGGAGTAAGCTTCCCTACGCCCCGAGCCAGGCCGGGAAGCTGGAAGCTTTTAAAGGCCACCGCTCCGGCTGTAGACACGCGTTCCTTTGGCGTTTGCTTTGTTGAAAACACATTCCCTAGATAGTTTCTCTTTTGCACAGACCTCCGGGCTTCTGTTGCAAGGCCTTGCTGTCTGAGGAGCTGCCTGATTCAGTCTCTCCTCGGGGAGGCCGTGAGCTGACGTGGGCGATGTGCCATGCTGCCAGCCAGACACTTGATGCGAATTAACTCTTCAGGTGGGCTCCATTGTATTCTCATTTCACAGAGGAAGAACTCGAAGCTCAGAGAAAAATCAGTCCCACACTCACGGCGACCCAGCTTCTCCCAAGATGGGCTGTAGCTTTTGCTTCCCTCTCACAGCCTGACCTGGGCCTGGAGCTGGAAACCTTTCTCTCCCTCATCCCTCTGTCCAGTCAGTCCCTGAGACCTGTCCATTTAACTCCTTACATGGCTTTCCAATCCGTCTTCTCTCCCCAAGCAGCTCAGTCCACCTACTAAGTGCCAGGTGCTGTTCTAGGCTCTGCTGACGTGGCCAAAACAGTGGAGACAGGAGTTCCTGTTCTTGTGAGGCTGACATTCCATTGGGAAGGTTGTCAATGCCATTACTAAGCTGGAGGCTTCTTAGGCCAACGAGAGGCCACTTCACGCCCACTGGGCGACTACTATCAAAAAAACGAAAACCCAGAAAACAACATGTTTTGATGAGGATGTAGAGAAATCAAAACCCTCCTCACGGCTGGTGGGAATGTGGAAATGGTGCAGCTGCTGGGGAAAACTGTGTGGAGATTCCTCAAAAGATTAAACGGAGAGTTACCATAGGACCCAGGAATTCCACTTCTGAGTAAATACCCCAAAGGATTGAAAACGCAGACTCGAAGAGATGTTTGTACACCCATGTTCCTATCAGCATTACTTGATTGTTAAAAAATGGAAGCAACCCAAATGTCCATCGATGGATAAATGGATAAACACAATGCGGAATATATACAAGGTCTGACAATTAAGTTCGTGAACTTGTTGCAACGATGTTGCTCACCTTTTTTGCTACCAGAGGGATTATTCATCATGAATTTGTACCAACTGGACAAACAGTTAACCAAGTTCACTATTTGGAAGTGCTGAAAAGGCTGCGCGAAAAAGTTAGACGACCTGAACTTTTCGCCAACAATTCGTGGCTCTTGCATCACGACAATGCACCAGCTCACACGGCACTGTCTGGGAGGGAGTTTTTAGCCAGTAAACAAATAACTGTATTGGAACACTCTTCCTACTCACCTGATCTGGCCCCCAATGACTTCTTTCTTTATCCAAAGACAAAGGAAATATTGAAAGGAAGACATTTTGATGACATTCAGGACATCAAGGGTAATACGACGACAGCTCTGATGGCCATTCCAGAAAAAGAGTTCAAAAATTGCTTTGAAGGGTGGACTAGGTGCTGGTGTCAGTGCACAGCTTCCCAAGGGGAGGACTTGGAAGGTGACCGTAGTGATAGTCAGCAGTGAGGTATATGGCAATTTCTCTAGGATGGGTTCGTGAACTGAATTGTCTGACCTCATATACACAGTGGAATATTATTCAGCCTTGAAAAGGAAGGGCATTCTGACACCTGCTACCATGTGGATGGATCTGAAGGACTTCATGGTAATGAAAGAAGCCAGACACAAAAGGACAGATATCGTGTGATTCCACTTATACGAGGCCCCCAGAGGAGTCAGATTCACAGAGACAGGAAGTAGATGGTGGGGCCAGGGGCTGGGGGAGGGGAGGGCAGTGAGTGTTTCATGGGGACAGAGTGTCCGTTTGGGAAGATGAGGAAGCTCTGGAGCTGGATGGTGGGGATGGTCACACAACAATGTGATTGTACTTAATGCCACTGAGCTGGACACTTGAAATGATTAATATGGTAAATTTTATGTGATCTAGATTTTATCACAATTACAAAAATGAATTGAATGAAGGAAATAAGCTGTGGTCCATGTGATGTGAAGCGCTTACAAGTGTCTTGTCCCACGTGGAAAGCTGTGTGGCTTTTTCATCTTTTGTGTCTTCAGTATCTGTGTAGTGGCCACAGCGTGGCAGGCAGCGTGGCCATTCAACAGATGAAGGAGTGAGAAACTTGGGTCTGTTGACGGAAAGAAGTGAGTGCGCGTATGTGTGCTTGGGCAAGGGAGCCGTGTCACACAGGAAAGTGGAGAAGAGGGGTGGGTGCTTGTGTTCTGTCACTGGGCTTGCTGTGGTCCCGAGGTGGTGTCTGCCACGTTCTGGGATCTGCCCCCACACTGTTGGCCCAGTGGGCTCTGTTATGGGTTGGGTTGTATATCGCCCACTCCAAAGAGGTATGTTGGAGCCTTAACCCCCAGGACTTCAGAATGGGACCTTCTTTGGAAATAGATTTTTTCTAGAAGTGATCGAGTCACAATGAGGTCTTTGTGTTGGGCCCGGATCCAATATGACTGGTGTCCTTATAAGAAGAGGAAATTGGACACTGAGACGAATAGGTATAGAGGAAAGACGACATGAAGAGATACAGAGAGAAGACATTCATGGACAAGTGAAGGAAAGAGGCCTGGAACATATCCTTTCCTCATGGGCCTCCAGGGAACCAACCGTGCGACACCTTGATTTCAGACTTGTGGTTTCCAGAGCTGTGGGAAGATAAATTTCTGACCTTTTAGTTCCTCTGTGTACTTTGTTGCAGCAGCCCTAGAAAGCTGACACAGGTCCATCTCTGAAAGGAAGTGGGTTGAAAGCCTCAGAAGGGCTCGTGATTGTGCATAGCCTGGAGTTTGCACTCACAGCTCCTCAGCCTCCTAAGTTTGGACCTGCCTCCTCGCCCTCCAGTTTATGATTCCACCATTGATTCTGTTCTGAAGTCCTTTCTCATCCATGTGTAGAAAACATCCATCTATATGTTAGGTTTTCTTTTTCTTTTTTTCTTTTAATAGTTCTATACTTTTCACACACATCTGGGGTTTCCTATACTATTCTTTTTCTTTTTTGCAATTTTTTAAAATTAAAGTTTATTGGGGTGGCAATTGTTAGTAAATAAAGTTACATAGGTTTCAGGTGTACAATTCTGTATTACATCATCTATAAATCACACTGTGTGTTCACCACCCAGAGTCAGTTCTCCTTCCATCACCATATATTTGATCCCCTTTACCCTCCTCTACCACCCCTTCCCCCCTCACTCTCTGGCAACCACCAAACTACCATCTGTATCCATGAGTTTCTGTTTCTTCATTTGTTTGTCTTGTTTTCTTGTTGTTGTTTTCAGTTTTATACACCACATATCAGTAAAATGATATGGTTCTTGACTTTTTCCATCTGACTTGTTTTACTTAGCATAATAATCTCAGATCCATCCATGTTGTTGCAAATGGTACTATTTCATCTTTTCTTATAAGAGACTTGGAGTTTCCTATACTTTTGCAGAGAAGTGAGAATGTGACGTAATCAAATTTGTGCAGCGTTCTGGGTTGAATGGCCCACCTCACAGCAGGAGGGTCATATTTCCTTTAGTTTGTGTGTTACGGACTTGTGTAGAAGAATATGCTTTAAGCCCCTTACTTTATTTTTTTTAATTTATTTTTTATGTTTTTTATTTTTTAATTTTAATTTCTTAGTTTCAGGTGTACAAGACAAGGTAATACTTAGATGTTCATCATTTATATCCCTCACACTGTGGGCCCCCACCCCCATCCACTATCCCTCCGACCTCGCACCGAGCCATCACATTATATATATAAAATTATAGTTGGCATTCATTGTTTAGCTTCTGGAAGCCCCTTACTTTAAACCATCAATCTTTGAATGTCTTTTTGCTTTCATGTCACAACTAAAATGATCCTAACAGTATCTTCCAGGAAGTTCTTCCTTCCCATTTTTTGAAAGATCGCTCTACTTTTGTTTATTCTTCTGAAAAGGTACAAAATATAAACAAACCTAAGAAAGGAGAGAGAGAGAGAGAGAGAGAGAGAGAGAGAGAGAGAGAGAGAGAGAGAGAGAGAACAGACCTGGAGGTGCTTTGTGGGTTTTATTGTAGGATGATAGCCTATAAATTGATTTGGAGAGAAGTGACATCTTGACTTTGTTTACTTATACTTATGCATTTTCCCAAGGGTACTTTTTTTCCTTAGAAATGTTTTATGATTTTTTCCTTCAGACAGACTCTAATTCTTGTGAGCATTGTTTTTAGATTGGCCGGCTTTCCATCCATCCATCCATCCATCCATCCATCCATCCATTCATCCATCCATCCATCTAGCTAATGAGTGAAATTTTAAAACAGCATTAAAAGTGGTAATTACCCAGAATATGGGGCAGGGACTATGTTTTCCGGTTGCTGCTACCTTATTAAATGTTTGCTGATTCCAAAGCGATGCAGTTGATTCCCTCCGATTTTCAAACTCTATAATCATAGCACCTCAGATAACGATGATTTGCTGCCCTTTACTGATAATTATGCTGGTTATTGCTGTTAACCTTGTTATAGCAGGAACTTTCAGAACAGTGTTAAATGACGGACTTGAATGTGGTCAGCCCAGGCTCACGTCTCATTGGTGTGGAATGCTTCAATTGTTTTACTGCAGAGAATAATGATATAATTGTTAAGACTCTTGACCTTTCTGTTTTTAGCCTCGCTCAGTAAATGGGCAGTGATCATGACCTCTTGACTGTCTCATATATCCAAGAGATACAAATGGCATTTGTCTATTTAGAAGGACAGCAGATTCAATGTGTTAAGTTGTTAAGCTGCTAAAATAACCCTTACACCCCCACCCCAGTTTTTGAGCAGAGTGGACTGTTGGTTTGTCTCCTCCAGCCAAATGACCACATTCATCCTGGTCCAGCGCTTCCATGGAGAGTCTGGTGGGCTCCAGGCCTCGGAACTCTGGGGATCCTTTGTCCTCATTAAGGTAGGGTAGGTTTCAGAACTGCCCTGAACAATGGTGGCCAGAGAAAAGCTGCCTTCTGAGCAGGACCTATTGGGGGTGTCCGAGACTATTTCTTGTGCCCCCAGAGAGGCTGCAGGTTTGGGACAGTGAGGTTCAGGCTCGCCAGCGCTTTTTCTAGGTGATGCTGCCCTAACTCCTATATTGAAGTAGGACCTTCGTGTGCAGGTGCAGGTCCCACGCTATCTTGTTCCAAGTATGTTGAGAAACAGAAAAATACCTTTCAGGATCTAATGTTAATAATTGGCGATACATATCGGTTTTCAGGAAAAAAAAAAGCCAAACAAAACGAGAATGATTGCACTGCTGCTGTGGTTTTCATTGAAATGGGGCTGCTTTTCCAATCCATAACCCTATATGTCTCGATGGAGAAATTGTTGTGTAACTTGCAGGGGACTTTGCAATAGCTGCTGGTCCTCTTGGTGAAAGGGGAGGCCGACCTCAGGAAATGTTTCGGGCTGGCTGGAATCGATACAAAACTCGAACATGCTTTGGAAAACGCAAGTGATCTTTAGGCATGAATGCAAGGGCTCCCTCAGCTAGGAAGCGGTTACTTCACCCTCAGTGCCAGCCCAGAGGGGCTGTCCAGCAACCAAGAGTGAATTCGTTCATTGTCTAATCCCCTTCGTTGCTTCTTATTTCCTGGTCACGTAATCTTTCACACCAAGCCCATTGAAAATAAGTGAAAAATGTATATGCTGGAAAACTCAAGCCGTCTAGAAACATCCATGTTTACCACCTCAAGAGCGAAAGTCACAGAAAGTCTGATGCTTGGCACTGAGAGGAAAGGATTCCACGCGGCCCGTGGCTCGCTTTCCTTGTTTCATTGGTTTCCAAGGTAAGATTTGAGCTGTTTACTAAAGGAAATTAGCGTAATAAGTCTCCTCTGGCATAGATTTCCAGTGTCCAAGTAGAACTGCTAGGATCTTGCTCAAGAGTATTGGGGGTGGCGTGTCACGTCAGCGTCCGGGGTTTTTATCCGCGTTTCTGCAATTTAGGAACCTGTTGGGAGTAGGGGTAAAAATTGGGCTGGTTTCTAGGGTTTATCTACTCCTTTTTGGGCTTTTTTTCTTTTTTAAGTTTTACAGCCAGTCGTTTGAAAGACAAATCTTTTCCCCTAAGCCTGTGTCGAAATTGGAGACGTTGTGATCTTGGCTTTGATGCAGTCAAGAGGGTGCTCTTCTCACTCAGCAACAGAGATCCTCTGCCTTGACGCTTACGACATTCAAGGCAGGCTGATTCTCCGTCATGGGGACTGCCCTGGACACTGTGGGGTGTTGAGCCTCCACCACTCGATGCCAGGAGCACCCCTCCCCCCAGCTGTGACAACCACCCATGTCTCTGACACTGCCCGTGTCCCCCGGGTGGCAGAATCTCACCCCCTTTTGAGAGCCACTGGACTAGGAGGGCTGAATCTAGGGGAGGGAGGGCACTCTGCAGTTGTTCGCTGTTCCTTTTCGTGGCAAAATGGAAACCAGGAGCCAGTTGTCAGCCACGTGTATGCAGAATCAGTGGTTTGGCACTGCAGGGCTGCCTGCTGACAAAAACCACATTACCACCCTTGGGGACCAAAGAATCTGAGCAAATGTGATTCTGATCCAAGGCGGGTGGGTTTATGGGTTTCCCAGGTGCCTTACAAGCTGCTGAGGACACAGGAGCGGGGAACAAAACAGACAGGGGCCCGCCCTTTTGGCCGCTGTGCCTTAAACACCTGATTAGTGACATCGTAGACTAGAAAAGCACAGGGCGCAACTCAAGTTTATTTGGGTGAGGGTGGGGGCTGGGAACTTAAGCACCCCTAAGCTTACCTGGAAGAAGAGTTACAGAAGGAGACGTCAGCATTTTCCCTCGAGTGCTTTCCACACAATGGGACAGAATAAAAAGGAATCAGCTTATACCCATGATGGCAACTGGCACATGGTAACATTGATTGTCTCACTGTGGCTCAGCCACTCACTAGCTGTGTGACCCATGAGAAGGTTGCTTAACCTCTCTGTGTCTTGGTTTACTCATCTGTAAAATGGGGATAACAGTAGCAGTTAAGGTTGTCGGGAGGAATAGATGGTTAATAATCGGAATAGTGCTTGGCATGAAGGAAACCCTGTCTGAGTGTTTGCCCACCCGTGGGGACACCTCTCCTTCCCCCTGCTGCCATGAGGGGGTGCTTACCTTTCTCTCTCCACTGTCCTCTTTTCTTTCCTCTGTTGGCTGTGACCTCCCCACCCCCATCCCTTCCCCTCAACCCTGCTGTTTCTCTTTCTCTCCCCCATCCTCTGGTGCGGTTTGGCTGTAGGCCTCTCTCAGCCAGCCATGTTGGAGATAAGCATCACCTAGATTTTTAACAGAGTCTTGAGTCTTCTGCATCGCCCCCGTGTCTCCGAACGCCCTGGTTTATTTGTGCAAAAACCCACCTGCTAGTGGTTAGCCTGGATCATCTCCACTTTGAGACGTGAACTTCATCAAAACACCCTTCGCTATATTTAACCTCAGTACGTTTCCTCGGGACTGCCCGTCTTAGGGCTCCCTCGCCCCTTGCAGCGTGTACCGTGTAAGACCTTCATCCTCCAGTGGTGACAGTGTCTTTCTTTGTGCTTTCTGGTTCCTCTGGTCGAGATGTGGCTTGGTTGCCTGGAGTGTGGCCGTCGGCAAGTCTCCTCGGCTTCACGGAGGCTCCTTGTCCCTACGGATGACGACGCAGCCACACACCCCTGCCGCCTGACACCTTTGAGCTGCCCATGAATGGGTTTTCAGAGCTTCTCTTGTTTACTTCGCTGCACGCCTCTCTGTGGGCTCTTGTGCAATCACTGGGAGAGGAAAAGCCAAGTGGAAAACAGCCCTGCCTGGTGTCAGGACTTGAGGGTGATGGAGAAAGACTGAAGTGGAAATTAGCATTAACTGGTTTGCACGTTACAAGAGTTTATCTTATTTATTATTTTTTAAATTGTGTGCCAGTCTGTTCTGCTGGTTCAGAGAAGGGAAGATGAGAAACTCTGGGTCTAATGGAGGATAGGGACAGGTAACAGACACAGCAAATTAAGGGCTCTGAAGCACCTGGGAGCATCTACAAGATATTATTTATTAAGTATCATCTACCAGGTACGTGGCCCTCATAATGATTTTTTTTTTTCATTGAGCTGGGATTTAAACCTAGAGTCTGGCTCCAGAAACTCAGCTTTTCCTGCTGTATTCTGCTTTGCAGAGGAAGGGGCCTTTTGCACTGGGTTTTGAAGGGTGAATAGGAGTTTGATGAAGAAAAACCATCCTGTACTGACTTTGGTCTCCTGCCTCCTAGAATTGAGCAGAGGTCAACACGTGGAGACGAGAATTAGGCTACTAGGGTGACCAACTTGTCATGGTTTTCCCAGGACTTTCTTTGTTTTAGTCTTCAGAGCCCTGCTTCCTGGGAAACCCATTAACCCTAGGCAAGCCAGAACAGTTGGTTACCCTAGGTTTCACCCAGAAGCAGAATTTTACACCAGAGCCTGGAGATCTGTTGACTTCTTTTTTACTCATCCCTAACAATGGTCATCTCCCAACATGCTCCCTTGTATCTTCATGCCGGACGTTTTCTTCTAGATGCTTCCATTTCTTGGTTTGGGTGAGATTTAAATGAGGTAATTCATGCTTGTGATGAGCTAAGCAAAGTGCCTGGCCCACGCTAACCCCTTGCGATTTTAGCCCTCTTCGTTCTCTCTGTATAGGAGCTGGCACCCCTGTCCCTGAAGTGGGCAGGCTTCCTTATAGCCTCTTCTAAGGAAGCATAATTACTCCAGCCTGGGCCTCTCCAAGGACATAGCTGTCTGCCACCAAGAGCAATGGATGAACATAATGCTCATCAGTTGGGGGAGCACATGGGTGTGGGAGCTGCCCGGGTGGCATGTGTCAAGTATTAGGCCTTAGTGGAGTAAATAGGAAACAGGCTCAGGGTTAGGATTCAGGGCCAAGATAGCTCAGGGTCATCAGAGGCCTGGGATTTGAGTGTGGGCTGCAGCCCACAGGGTCACACTGGGCCAGATGTTGGTCAAGAGTCCCTTCTTTAAGTGCTGATGCCACCTTTCCTTTGCCATTGCTGCTTGTTATCAGCTGGGCAAAGGGAGCTAGTATTTTCTGGGGCTTGCTGACCGTCTATGCAAAGCATTGCACTTTGAGTCTTTCTCTGTCTTTTAAGTCATAACCAAGTGAAATGAGGGAAGACATATTGTGTGAGCAGATATGGGGAGCAGTGGTGACAGCTGGCTGCTCTGCCCAGATTGAGAGTCTGGGAGATCATTGTGGCATTTCAGTCATCATTCTTCTCCCCAGATTTAGACAATGACACAGGGGACAAATATGAGAACCCATGACCTTCCTTGTGTCCGGCCTGGAAGCATTTGACACTCTGTGCGAAGCCTGGGTTGCCGGAGCTGACCGGTGTTCACATTAACACGAGCAGAGAGGAGCCCCTTATCCCAGGCTTGAATTCTGATTCTCCCACTTCCTTGCTGTGTGACCTTGGGAATTAACATCTCTGTTTCCTCCTCTATAAAATTGGGATAAATACTGGTATCTGCCACATACAGTCATTGAGTGGATTCCACGAGATCGTCTTGGCAAACTGCTAACCGGGCCTCTGTTATTTTTCCTTGGACCCTAGCTGTGGAAGGCTCATACCCCCCCAAACTTTTGCCCACCTGCAGAGAAGGTCCTTTTTCTATCCCGGGTGAAGCACAGTGGAGAGGAACAAAGACCTCAGGCCAGGTCAGAGACCTGGCTCTGCGACCTTGGGAAAGCTTTTAACTTTTAACTTGAGTGCTAAGGACTGGCTCCCTCCAGCTGACCAGTGACCCAGGCGTCTTGGGGTTTCTGCTGTCTCCAAACCCATTGGTTTATTTGTTCAGTCAGCCTTTATGGGGGGCGCGGGAAGTGGGCGGGAGATGAGAGCCAGACCTGCTTTCCCAGGCGCCGGTGGATGAGCCTGGAGGATGAACGAGTAAATGAGATGGAAGAAGCGGCAATGGAAGAAGCGGGGATGGAAGAAGCGGGCTCAGTGTGGTGGAGGGAAAGAGGTCATTGCTTCCCTCCAGGCAAAATGTTTTCTGCCCTACCTGGTTCGTCTTACACTGAATTTCTCTCTTTGGATGAGTATGTGGTTTAATGACAGAGAAAATACCTTTATCAGGTTGCCATCCTTAAAAGGAGCTGATTCAGATAATGTTTGCCAAGGCTGTTAATAGCTGACCACCCTGGGTCTTAGGAAGTTCAAGGGCTTATATCCTATATATTGGCTATTGTTCGCTTAAAAAAACCCATATTGTTATTAATTATCCCTGTTCTACAGATGGGGAGGCCCAGGGATGTTGACTCACTTGCCTGATTTCACATCAGTTGGTCATTGAACTTGAGTCTGCCTGACCTCAGGGTGAGCTCTGAGCGCTAGCTGGTATCACTTGTGTCCTGCTCCCCACTGGGCTGGGAGCCCCTTGAGTCCTCCATGGTCTGACTCAAGGCCAGCTGACCTAGAGAGTGTGTGTGGTCCGGCCGGGGGTCCTGTGATTGTCACAATTCCCACTGTGTCGTCTTGGAGGTTACGGTCAGACAGGCAGCTGTTGGAGATTCACACAAGAAAGAGGAAGGGTGTACTGGAAGGCAGCGTGCGAGCAGAGCGAAGAATGAGGAAACCTGAATTTGAAGACTATAATGTGCACACTAAAAGTTCCGACCCTGGAGCCACACTGCCTGGGTTCAAATCCCGGCTCTATCCACCATGTTCTCGGTATGTGACCTTGAGCAAATTAGTGAACCTTCTGTTTCCTCATTCACAAAATAAGGATATGGTTAGCGGGGTGGGGGCGGGGGGTGCAGACCCCCTAATACAATGCCTGACATGGGGCTGGCGATATTATTGCTCCTGGACTTATTTCTTTTTATTGTGGTAAAATATACATAGCATAAAATTTATCATTTTAACAGTTTTAAGTGGACAGCTCAGTGGCATTAAGTACATTTACAGTGTTTTGCAATCATCACCACCATCCATCTCCAGAACTTTCTCACTTTCCCACACTGACACTCTGTCCCCATTAAACACTCACTCCCCTCCCCTCCCCCAGCCCCTGGCACCACCATCTACTTCCTGTCTCTATGAATCTGACTCGTCTGGGGTCCTCCTGTGATTGGAATCACACAGTATTTGTCCTTTCGTGATTGGCTCATTTCACTGAGCATCACATCCTCCAGGTTCATCCACGTTGTAGCAGGTGTCAGGATGTCCTTCCTTTTTAAACTGAATAAGCTTCTGTTGTCTTGATGGACCACACTGGGTTTATCCATTCATCCATGAGTGGTGCTCCTTGGGTTTTAAAACCCAGTCACCCTGACATCTTGCACACGTGTGTCCTAGGTCACAGGCAGAGAATAAATGTTCCATCACCTGTACGTACAGTGAAAGGCCTGTGTTTTCATCCCCTGGCTTTGAGTCTTTCTCTGTCTTTCGAGTCACAACCAAGTGGAACAGGGAAAGAGGTATCATGTGAGCAGGTATGGGGAGCAGTGGTGACAGCTGGCTGCTCTGCCCAGATCGAGAGTCTGGGAGATCATTGTGGCATTTCGGTCATGATTCTTTCCCCCAGATTTAGACAATGACACAGGGGACAAATACGAGGACCCATGACCCTGGCTGTGTGGATCAGTCAGGTCTATCCATGAGAAATGAGAAAGCCCAACCTGTTTCACAAGATGGTCATGGAGACTGGGATGGAACAGGGTGTGTGAAATTGCTCCGAAAGTGTCAATGCAGACCTCGGAGCCACTTCTTTCCTCTCACATACGGTTGATGGGTCTGACTGTTCCCCTGGCTTTTGGACTTTTTGTGTCTGAGGTCTTTCTCTACAGGATGGGGTTCTTGACGATGTTGCTTTTCTTCGAGAGTAACTTCAGCCCTGGAGGATCTGACTTGAAAGGTGTGCAAATGGCTTGCAACCTTTGCGTCTGAAATCGTCCTCTCCGAGATGGTCTTTGTCTTGATAAATGAAGCACCCATAAAAGATATTTTATGCTGAGCGTTCTCTGGTGAGAGAAGCAAAAGGAAAATGAACGCTTGGTAATAATTCTTTGCATACTTTATCAAGGGCGGGTTCCTGTGGTGCCAGCAGTGGTTTTATGACTCCTCAGTGGTTGTCCCAAGCCTGCGTTTTAAACAGAGCTGAGAAGGCCCCAATTGTTGGCCTGGGCGCCCCCTGTGTATAGGAATTCACTGAAGGAATGGGCTGATAGGGGCTGGCCGAGGGTGGTACATAAACAAATGGAAACTTCTCTCTGATTCTGCCTGCCTGCCAGGCTGGTGGCATCATGAGGGCAGTGGCCGCAGGACGCCATGACCTGGCACATGGCAGACACTCAGCAAAAGTAGGACAGGTGGAGGGCGCAGTGGCTTCCATGTGTGTGCACGTTGGGAGCTGAGCTGGAGTTGTAAGACTTGGGTTGTGGGGACGACTGGAAACCGGTGTGAGTGTAGGAAAGCCTGGGGGTGGGGTGCTGGAGCCTCTGAAGCTGGAGCTCAGGGTTGGATGGACAGACACACAAGCTCAGCCACTTCAGCCCCATCCACTTTCGTGATTTCCTTCTGTCTTGGCCACAGATGGTGCTCTAAGGCAGTGGTTCTCACCCAAGGGTGATTCTGGCAATACCTGGGGACATCTGTGGTGGCCATGACTGGGTTAGGAGGGAATGCCACTGGCATCGAGTGGGTGGAGGCCAGGGATGCTGTTTAACGTGATCTGGAACCACCCACAGTGCCCAGGACGGCTGCCATCACAAAGAACGATCGGCCCTAAATGTCAGTAGTGCTGCGGAAGAGAACCCTGCTCTAAGGCAGCAGTGATGGAATTACCAGTCCCAGGTCTTTACTTGGGAAAGCGCCCCAGAGTTACCCGGCCAGGATAAAGGAAGCTAGCAGGTGGTCCTGTCTGCTTTGCACAAACCAATATTCCCTCCAAAGCTCTGTGTGGTGGAAGATGTGTTTGTTCCTCTGCTCTGGCCCATGGTATCTCCCTCGATAAGCTCTGTGGATTGTTCCAGATCGTGTTGAGGTGACAGCTTTCTACTCCATGGCCACCGGCCTGTAGCTCTCAGACTGTGGGAGAGGAGGCAGCTGTTCGGTCATTACTCTGTCCCCATGTAAATGTGCTTTTGCATGTTTTGGTTCGGGGGGGCGGTCACTGAATTGTGTGCTTTCCTTTTGTTGTTTATCAATTCAATTTGTTACTAATAATAAAAGCTGGCACTTACCTGGCCCTGAAGCCCGAGGTCATTGAGAAAGCTCGGTGGCATGCATGTCCTTTTCAAAGGCTGGCTTTGGAAAAAGCGGAGGATGGAGTAAAATCTTTCTCTGGAACGCAGCGGCTGCTGACACTTCAAAGACAGGATCCTCTCCTGAAAACCGAATTTAGCTTATTGCTAAATAAACCAACAACTTGACCCCAAGGGCACAATTTTTCTAGAATCACCTAGTTGTATCAAGGACATTTGGAGTGAGGTCTCTGGATGTGGGGCCCCTGGCACAGAATTTAAGGCGGCACCAGAAAACCCAGCATATTAATGCAGTATTTTTAAAAATCCAATTTAAGGCCAAAACGTCCATGATGAACAAAAAAGATGGGATCTGATCCTGCTTACCTCACTCTGATCTCTTGACCTTGTCAAATCCTGCCTTTATTTAAAATTTTTATATTTTGTGCATCATGGACGTTTGGGCCTTAAGTGTGGCTTTTTAAATATTACATTAAAGTATTATTTGTCTTGATGACTATTTGATATCCCCTAACATCTTGTCACCCCAGTCCCGGCAATCTGTATAGTTTTCTCAGCCCATTCTACACATGAGGAAACTGAGGCTCACGGAAGCTTGGTTTCTGTCGTGTGGTCACACAGCCAGCAAGTGGTGGAGGGGGGACTTGAACCCAAGCAGTCAGACTTCAGAATCCTTACTTTCTCAGCTCTTAGGTTTTGTCATTTTCCTAAATTTGTATGTTTCAGGTGGGCAGAGTTTCTCCTATTAATTTGTTCGTGGAGAGGAGACATCTTCTTGAATGAAATGATGGCAACATAGATAATGCAGAACCATGGCACTTAATTGCTCAAACCATCAGATTTCTACTTATCGATGATACTCCACCTTTTTTTAATTAAGAAATATTTATCGTGGTAAAATATATGTATAACATGAAATTTAGCATTTTAACCATTTTTGAGTGTACAGCTCAGTGGTATTAAGTGCATTCACATTGTCATGGAACCATCGCCATCATCTATCTCCAGAACTTCCTCACTTTCCCAAACTGACACTCTGTCCCCATTAAACACTCACTCCTCCTCCTCCCCACCCCAGCCCCTGGCACCACCATCTACTTCCTGTCTCTATGAATCTGACTCCTCTGGGGGCCTCATATAAGGAAATAATGGTGTTTGTCCTTCTGTGTCTGGCTTATTTCACTGAGCATCATGTCCTCCAGGTTCATCTACATTGTAGCAGGTGTCAGAACTTTCTTCCTCTTTAAGGCTGAATAATCTTCCATTTTGTGTGTGTGTGTGTGTGTGTGTGTGTGTTTGTATCCATCTCTCTCTATATATGTCTATCTCTAATCTGTTTATCTATCCATCCATCTATCTGTCTCATTTTGTTTATGCACTCAACCTGTTTTAAATGGTATTATACATGCAAGGGTCAAAACCATTTTAAAGAGGTCCACAAGGAAAAGTAAGGCCTTTCCATGTCCTCTCCCCAAGGCAACTGCCCCTCTGAGTGTCTTGTTCACTCAGAATTCTTAGTGTACACGCGTGTGGATGCCGCCTACACCTGCCTGCCCTCGTTTTGCACAAATACTTTCCTTGCTACTCTGCGCCTTGGCTTTCTCCCTTAAAAACATTTCTTGGAAGTTGTCTGGATCTTTTTCTCTTGTGGCCACATTCATTTGTAACGTATCTCTCCATTCCGCAGTCCATGGCCATCTCTAGCCGTTACTATAAACGGTGAAGCAGTTGACTGTCCTCATGCTTGACATACACAGAATATTCATTTAGGGGGTACTCTCCCTGAGTGCTGAGAGTATCCTAGATTTTGCTATTTACCTGAAATTGGGAGGATGAAGTAGAATTTAAAGCTGGGGGGTGGGGGGTTGTAGGACATCTTGTATTCGAACCTGTAAGTTATTCATGCATTGTTCTCCTCAAATCCACGGGGATCTTTTATGGAGATCTTAACCCTTGCATACGTGGAAGAATAGAAGCTGGAGATTTCAAATAAATTGTGGCTGATGCAGGCTGTGGGGGTGAGGTGGGAGTTACACCTGCTTTGCTTTCTGCAAGGCGTGCATGGAGGAATTAAGCCTTAATTTTTAAGGTGACATCCCCTCTCGTGCTGAGATCCACGTGGTCCTCAGGTGGATGATGTGTCCAAGCTCCAGGTGTGAGTCACGACTCTCAACGCTCCCATCCTACCTGCTCTGACCTGTTTCTGAGGTGGTACCGTCAGCCTTGCTCTAAAGCTGGATTTGAAGATTTGAATTTGTCCAACACGATGGCGGCACGAGGGAACAATCTGAGCATGTTGCAGGTCTCACCTTTGCGTCTGTGTGATCTTGTCTCCAAGAAACAGTGGGTGAACTGAACTCAGGAAGCTGCCCCCAGCTGAACCAACTCGTGTAGGCAAAACCCATGCCCTCATCTGAAATGTGTCCCCTCCCTCGGACTCCCTCATGGGCCATGAGCCGCTACCCTCAGCATCTGGGGTCCCGACTTTCCACTGCGTTTTAGGCAACACTCCCTCTCCCTCTTCACAGTCACTTACAGCTACAACCCTCCAACACCCACTTTCACGCAAGCAAACTTCAGGGCTTTTTCAAGATCAGGTGTCTCATATTTTGTAGTTGTGTATTTCTTAACAATTGGGCATGTGTAAAACAGTGTTATTCTTTTTTATTAGATTCCCATTTTATTTTATTATGTGTCACTGCTGACGTGTTTGAGTGCTGTGGCCTAACCAGCACTTCCCATAAATACCGTGATTCTTAGGAATGCTTAGGTAGCAGAATGGGCTGTACTTATCTCCCAGTTAGTAACAAGGAATTGAAATCTGGTATTGCCCTGGGACCCAGCTCATCACCTATAAGTCTTCAGTTTTGTTACCTCCAGGCTCTGTGACCGGTCGGTCCCCTCACTGTGCGCTGGCAGAAAGCTTAGCCCACATGAGGACATTATTAAAAGCAGTAGCTATTGTTTGTACAGCTCTCGCTCTGTGCTGGGCTCTGGGGTCTCTTGGTGAATAAAAATCACAAGGGGCCTGGTCTCCTGAAGCTCACCCTCCAGTGGGCCTAGCACTCAATGAACAACACAATAGACAGATGGACAGGATCATTTTAGGTAGTGATAAGTCCTAGGAAGGAAATAAGTCAGTGTGACAAGATAGGATGGGGTGGAGGGGGGGTCCTTTACATAGAGCGGCTGGGGGATCCCCTCTGAGGCTGTCATGAGAACTGAGACCAGAAGAACGAAGGGCAGCCACTGTGGGAGGCGCTGGGGGGCAGAGTGAATTCTAACTGCCCAGAACTGTATGTGCAAAGGCTCCGGGGGACCTGGTGATTTTTCAGGAACAGGGTTTTATTGCCTGGTTATTTTGTGCCGTGACTGAGGCACGGAATGAACCTCACAGCAGTTCTACAAAGTAGGTGGCCTAATGATCTTCCATTTTACAACAGGGGAAACTGAGGCTTGGAAAATCTAAGATAACTGCCCAGAGTAAAGGAGTGCAGATGTCATCTTGGATCTTATTCTCTGGCCTTAGTTTCTAACCAGTGACATACCTTGCCCTACATAGCGTAATACCAAGTCAGGACAGCACTGCCTCCCATCCTTCACTAGAGCACCTTCCCTCAGCTTAGCAGCTGCCCCCCTGCCTCTCTTGGAGGGGTAGGGGTCGCTGGCAGCAGCACCAGTGGGCCTGTTCTTATCTCAACGATTAGTTCACCCAGCCCTGTTTCCATGGTTCCAGCTGTTGTTTTCTCACATTTGTGAGAATTGTTCTCTGAAGCTGGTCAAGGCTATGACGCGGGCGTGTGCATGTCAGACCCCATTTTTATAATGCGAAGTTTCTATTTGGGTACTTTCTGTTTAATTTTCCAAGGGTTTTTTGTTATTGTTGTTTTATTTATTTATTTTTTGGTTGCTAAGGAAAAGTGTATTAAATTTTATCTTTATATCCTGTGGAACTCTTTGTAAATAATGGGCAGCCAGGAATGAGAATTGCCAAGGAAACACACAGGAAGGAAATTCAGGGGGATATCTATTTGAGAACCAAGACATACCTTTGATCTTCAGTTTTCAAAGTCTGGAGCTCACGGTGAGGTGGGAGCCTGGATTAGGAACCTACCTGGGTAGGCTGACCTCAGAGTTCCTCCTGGTGGCTACAAAGGGGGACGTGCCACAGGGTCCGTGACATCTCAGAGGGCTCGTGGTCTTTGCCGTATACCAGTTCCAAGAACAGAAGTTTTGAGCCAAACCTGTAGTTTTCTGGGGGTACAAGGGTAGGAATGGAGAAGGACAGGTCTTAATCCTGAATCTCTTTTCATGTCCACGGCCACGCTCCTTGCAACCCTCCTTTCCTTAGCCAGGGTGGGAGACGCAAGCCAGTGGACTGTGGTTTAGTTGAGATTGTCGCTTTATTTTTGTGCATGAAGACGTCTTTCTTTCTAGCCTCTCTGTACCCTACCCAGCTTTCTCCCTGTGTTTGTGTTTGCATGGAGGGACGCAGCTACACCTCCTTCTTTGGGTCACACTCATTTTAGTTTCAGCCCAGAGTTGCTCAAGGCCCAGCGCTCCGTAATCACAGGCCTGGGGAGGAATGCACCCAACAGGCCTCCAATTATGGTTTCCTTAGGAGGTTATTAAATCTTGATTTCTGAGAGGAAAATTGGGCATCTTGTGTTTTCCCTTTCAGTCTCCAGTGTTCTACTCCTATGGGTCCGCTCTTCTAGAAACTTCCAAGTGGTTTCAAAGGCCATTTAGGTGTCATCGGGAAGTGTGGTTATTTTATGAAGTAGTTGGCCTTTAGAAAGAGCACACTGCTTAGGCTCTTTCCTTTGGGGGAAATGGTGAGCGTGGGGTTGACAGGAGCATGGAGAGATTGTGGATTCAGATCCAAATGGACACGATGGCGTCTGGCTGGGACCTCTCTGTGCTAGACTGGGGGCTCCTGGAGGGCAGGCACAGCCCCACTTGAGTCTGCCTCCTGTGGTGGCCTGGGGCTGCCGGGCACAGAGCAGGTATCTATCTGTGTTTGTTGAATTGAATAGCAGTTCAATTCATAGCAATGGGCTGGATATCCAGGACCAGCCATGAGTCCAGGGTCACCAGCGATAACCAACTGTCAATTGCCCTCTCCCCCAGCCTGGCAGATTTGAGGAGGGACATGCAAAAGTTGGGATAAATAGTTTCCCCAAGAAAGCCTCAAGGGGAAGGAAACGAAAGTTTCTTGGAGCATGCTTTAAATTTGATCATTTAATTCATCCCTGCCCCCTGGGGGATGTAGGAGGTGTTTATTGCTGTTTCGTGGAGTCCACAACTGAGATGAGGTGCCTGAAATTGTTGATGGTGCTGATGACACCTTTGAAAATCCTCTCTTGGGCTCTGCCAGGGGCTGGATGCTGTGCTGAGCACATTTCGGGCATGATCCCATCTGATTCTCAAGAGAGTCTGAGATATTCTTCCTGTCCCCATGCACACATGGGGAAACTGAGGCACAGAAAACAGATCATGTGACCAGGAAGTGCACGCATCTACTCGAAACCCAGGTCTGCCTGACTCCATAATTCTTTGTGTTCCACACTCTGGTGATTTGAAGCTGTGGATCCCAGGTTTGATGGGAGAGCCTCAAGAAAACATTTGCACAATGCGGAATCTCTCCAAGACTTTCAGGCTATTCCTGTCTCAGTCCTGGTGGCTGAGGGACTGGGATGCGTGGCCAATTGTCCCTGTGTGTCCTAGCTGGATTGCATGGCAAAGATGGAGAGAGGGGCTGAGAGACTAAGACAGGCAGAGGGTTCAGGCAGATGATGGCATTTGGTTCTCTGGCTGTTCAATGCAAGAAACACTTTAGTTTTTACAGAATCACCTTCTGAGGAAGCTAACAGCTCAGGCGTGTCACAATTCCTGTGAACTTGCTTGGAGTATCAACAGGATTTGTACTAAATGTTCTTGATTTGTAACTAAATGTTCTTGTGATGGTGCGTGGATTTCTGTCTGTCTCCCCAGCAGGCAGTGGAACTGTCCGTGCTTTTCATCAGCTGTGTCCTGAGGTTCACATGGTGCCTGCCACTCTGTGAGGGCCCTAGAAGGAAGATGGTGATGGGACTGGCAACAGGATATATTTTGTTGCCTAGTAAACTTTTAAATTAAGAAACGAAGAGTCTGTAGTCAGGAAGCATGTCTGGAAAGGTTGAAGGGGTTTCTAGGGCATCTCCATGGTGCAGAAAACAATCCATCTAGAATTAAAACTGGCCGGGAAGCGAGGGTGTGGGCACTGTCAACCCTGGTGGGGAACACTTCCTCTGTGGTCCTCTGATGTATGTAAATGGCTTTGCACCAATGAGCTTTCTCCCCATCAGCTGACTTAGGGTGGGTACTGAAATGCTACCCATCTTTTAAGATGATACCTAGCATCCGGTCTGATGGGGAAGCATTTGCACAGCTTTATTCTCCTTCATGTATTTTCCCCAAGTGTATGCAGGGGCTGGGCAGCATCAATATGGGTGGAGCCAGGAAGTTCCAGGTGTACCACTGTTTGCTTGGGGAGGTGGAGGGAGAGCCAGTGGCCAAGGGGCAAATGTATTCTTTTCTCTAGTTGAAATAAACGTGGGCGGGAAATGGGGTTTCCCTCAAATCAGAGAACTCCATCTTTTCCTAATGGAATAGTGTCTGAGGTATACACCTGGGAGTGTCCCAAGAATAGCCACAGGGCTCCTGGCATGCAGATGACACACGGAGTTTCTCGTCTCTTCTAGATGGAAAATAAAGCAGCCAGACTGGCTTTTGGAGCCAACTCGATAAGGAAATGAGCTGAAAGTTGTTTCCCTTTGGTCACAGTGGAATTTGAAATCGGTGTATTTTCATTCTGACGTGGGATTCTATTTCATGGTGTCCTGCAGAAATTTGGTCCATTCTGCTATTTCCTCTTGTTCTTGAGGAGTTGAGGGAACTTTCTCCATCCCCGTCATGTGCCTCAACTCGGCTAGCTTGTGGGTGTAGCAGTTCCTGGGAAACGCTTACACATTCAAGACCACTATGTACTTGCTGTTGAAAAGCCATCGGTCATATAGGTGGACCTTTTTTTATAGTTGAGATTGTCCCCAGGGAAACCCTCCTTGCAATTCAGACCTTACACAGCAACAGATTTCTGATATTCCCTACTCCTACTTCCCTGTTCCCATGGAGGCTGTGATTCTCTCTCTCTCTCTCTCTCTCTCCCCCTCTCTCCCCCTCTCTCCCACTGGATCTCCCTCTCTCTCCTCTGTCTCCCCTCTTTTTCTCCCTTCCTCCCTCCCTCCCCCTTCTTTCTCTCTTCTCTCTTTCCTTCCTTTCCTCCCTCTCCCCACCACCATCACTAGGAAATGGTTATATCTAATTCCAAAAATGACACAGAAAACTTAAACCTGTGGGTAAACATGAACAGAGAAAAATATGCAAATAAGGAGAAAATGATTTTGCCTTCTGTGAAGGGACAATCTTTAATGGTGGTCAACTAGCACTGAACCAAACTTTAGAGAGCAAATTATTGGAAAGACAAGGGGAATTGAGAAACCTGGGGGAGCGGGGAGAGACTCAAACACAGCTTTGATCAGGTAGATAAACCTCAATTAGGCAACAAGGAGTTTGAATAACATGGTTAATAAGATCGTGGTAACAGATATGGATGGAACTTTGTACTCTGAAAACAATACACATTTTAAAGTGCTCTTGGAATATTTAGAAAAACTAATCATCTGTTAACCCTCCCCAGCCCCCCAAAAACCAAACAAAACAAAACACCCAATGTAGTACAGTTCAAAAAGCAGACATTGTGGCTGCCAGTAAACGTAACTGGAAATTATTTTTTAAAACCTTAACCAAACAAGCATGCAAGACAAACTCCTACCATATGATAATTAAAAATGAAACTTAACTCTTAACTTTGGTCAAGGAGGATCTCAAAAATTCAAGTGTAGACTCTTTAGAAGACAGTAGAGATGTGGATTCCGGACAAACACAGAACCTTAAACGATTATATAGAAAAATCACAAAAATGAGACAATAAATAATGAAACAAATCTACACAGGAAGAAGGAAATAACAATTTAGCAGGGACTCACTGACTAGAAAACAAACAGAACTGACAAATTCAAGATCTGGATCTTTTCCAGATACAATGCCCAAGAAGGTAGGCACTAGCCATGGGAAAATTAATTCAGTTTCTTAGTCACGTTACCTATATTTCCAGCCCGCGGCAGCTACATGTGGCTAAGTGATTACTGAATTGGACAGCACAGATAAAGAACTTTTCTGTCAATGCAGAAAATTTATTTGAAGTGCTATGTTAACAGGAAGAGTCTATATAGTATAACTAAGAAAAAGGGAGGGGGAGAGCAAATATTGTATATAAAATTAAGAATGAAAATGGAGATGTAACTTAAAATCCATTTAAAAAATGATAAAGACAGCTCTGGTAATAAATCATTTGAAAACAGTATCAAACTAACTTCATTTTTACTGGCTTAAGTGCTTGTGTTATTTAGATTAATTGTTTACTTTTGCAAGAAATTAAGGCTCTGAATTTGCCTCTGAGAACAGCTATGCCCTCATCTCATAAGTTGTGCTCTCATGCCATTGATTTCTAAATAGGCTGTAAAATTTAAATTGGCTCCAGCAGAAAAACTTAGTAGGCTAACTCAACAACTTTAAAAAAAGTTATTGCTATAGTTAATTGCCTAAAATGTGTATGTATTATGTATACAAATGAGGGAAGACTTTAAAAATGTCCACAACCAACAAATAGGGACCCATGTGCCTTAGCAGGAGTTGTTTGCAGGAGTAGGAGCCACCAACTGCCAATTGTGTTCAGAAGAAGCCCTGATGCCTTGGATTCCACAGCTCATACCCAGCTCCTCCAAGTCTGAGCTCTTAGCTTCCCTGTCTGTGGTTCTACCTGTCCAAGGTGGACACTTGTGAGTTGTCCAGACGATAAGTCCTGATGACTCTACCTTCCTGATGGTTTCAGAAGCGCACCTCTTCCCCCTTGTTCTTTGTGCCCTTGCCTTCCTCAGCCTTCCACCAGAGAGCCAGAAAATTGACCCCAAGTGTGGATCTGGTGGTGTCTTTTCGGGTTGGCTCCTCCGACAGTGCCCTCTGCTCCCTAACCTTCCTTTCTGGCCTAGTCTCACACACCTTTTCCCCTGTACTTTGCTCTTCATCAACTTTGAATGGTTTAGAGTCCCCTGAAGGCAGCCCTGGTGATTCATGCATTTGCATGCACTGTCCCTCTCTTGCTGGGATAAAGCCAGTCACCTGTAGTCTCCCCCCCTCCTTTATTATTTTTTTTCTATGAACTTCATTGTGCACCTGTTGTGTGCCTGGCTTTGGGATGCAGTAATAAGACAGACAAGCTCTCCCCTTCATGGGGCTTACCTGTCTCTTTTGTGCCTCTGGGAAAACAGAGCAGTGCACCTACTTCTGCATCCCAATGCCTAGAAAGGGCCAGATCTAGGTGGGCTGGGATGGAGAACAGGTGAATTAAACTCGGTCTTAAGTCCATGATGCCATACCCAGCCCGTCTCCAGGGAGATCTACGTTGGAATTTTGGCCTTGATGCTTGCGAGCTGAGCTGGGATTAGCAAAACAGCCCTCCTGTGCCTCAGTTTCCCCATGTAATGAAGATGGTTGTTTGAATAATAGAATTAATAAGAGTTTATTAATCGATATGGGTTGACTGTTGTATTCTGCAAATGGAATCCATATTTTAAAGTGGATTCATGGGGGGTGAGGGTGGGGGTTAAAGATAATGCCCGTTCCCGGCCTTGGTTTACTGGAATTGCAAATACACATGCAGCACACAGGTTTGACGTCTTCAAATGCACCGGGAACATTGGCCAGAGGGCACCCCAGAAAAGTAGCCTGTAAGTTTTCTTAAGAATATAATTAATTCGTGAGTATTGCCCTTGGTGTTTTGGGCGAGTGGCGGGTGGAAACATTGGGGGAAGGGTGCACTGCCCGCGGAGTGAGGCACCCCCCTAATTTGGGTGATCTTGCTCTGTGACCCTGGCGAGCCGCTGCCTCTCTATGGGTCCCTCCCAAGTGAGGCCTCGGGCCAGGGCACCCCTCGGCCGTCTTGGGCGCTGCCAGGCGGTGACCCAATCTCCTCCTGGGCACACGCCCAGCTCCGCGTGCGTGGCCCAAGACGCCCGATGGCAGCACAGGGCGGCTCGCACACTGGGTTTTTCCTTTTATTTAACTTTTTCCAAAAGTCCATCCTTTGTGGGCCCGCCCCGCAGGGTCTGCACCCTCCAGAAGCCCTCCCGGTGCCCGGCGCTGACTGCCCACGGGCGGTCACAGCCCAGCGCCAGTTGGACTAAGAGAGGCCCGCGCGCCCGGGGCGGGGCCAACTCCCCGGCAGAACGCCCGCCCATTGGCTGAGCGCGAGGGCGGCGCTGCGGCCGCCGCTATCACCCGGCCTGGATTATGGAGCGGAGTGTTCCGTCGGCTTTGTGTTGCGGCCACACGGCTGGCTTGAGGGGGCGGGTCCTCGCCTGACCGGCCCCCCCCCCCCCCCCCGTGAATGCACACACAGTTGCCTAGAATTGACCAATCCCGAGGCTGTCTTAGTGGGAAGGCCCCTCCCGCCCTCCCCCGGGACTCCGCCCCCTTCCTGGCTTGCGCGCCCGTATTTCTTTAGAGAGCTCTGCAACTCAATTCCAAATGCATCTGGAAAGCGATTCCATTCGCGCGTGGAGGAGTCTTTGTTAGGGAAGCAAAGGGGGAGCATCCGGGCTTCAAGGACACGCGCCTCTGCGGTCGCTGCCTCTCGGGGATCGCAGACTGAAAAGAGCGTCAGTTGACCACCCAGCTGTCAAAAGTTCACCCCGCCGCCCCCCACCCCTTGAAATCATTTACTAGGTTCCAGTGGAGGAATTTCTCAGCCGCTTGCTGCGAGCTTCCCGGGGCTCCGGGGACTCGATCCTTAGCTGTCAGGGTCCGGGGCTGGCGTGAGCGAGAAAAATCTTTGAATGGAAACAAAGTAAATGACTTTGAGGAGTTTATAAAATTCACACGTTCAGGGTAAGCCCTGGGGCACTGTGGTGAATGTGTCTGCAGGCCCATGACGCAAGGGTTCCGTTTGGAAATTTCTGGAAAGCAGTAATTTTTGGAATAATAAATCTTGAGTGTTTTTTTTTTTTTTTTAACTACAGACTTTGGAAAAGAATGTAACACAATGTTGTTAACATATGTCGTGCTATGGGAACATTTAATAGTGTTTTGTTTTGTTTCAACTGCATAGCTTAGGAAAAACCAAACTGATTGGAACTTTAAAAAGGCAAAGAAACAAAAGGCGCCGTAGGATTGTAGGTGTGTCATTTACAACGTGGTGCTGAGTTGGTCGCTCCCGCTGTTCCCGGCCTTTAACCTTGCTTTGGATAAATTGGTAACATTTAATTTTGATGTGGTTTTCAAGTTTACAGGAAAATTTTAAGAGTTGTACCTAGATTCATCAGTTGGTTACATATTACCCTATTTGTTTTATTGTCTGGTGTATTTGTGCCCACGCCTTATATACATACGTTTTTTTTCTGAACCGTTTGAGAGTTGCAAGTCAGTGCCTCTTAGCCCTTGATTCTTCAGGTGGGTATTTTCTAGAGAACAGGAAAATTCTCCTGTACAGCTATGGTATAATGGCCAAAATCAGGAAATTAACACTGACACAATATTTTAATCCACAGTCTCGCCTATAAATCTCATCCATTGTGCCATTGTTGTCCATCATCAATAATATGTTTTCCTGGTCCAGGTTCCAATCTGGGATCACACTTGGTATGTGGTTGACTTGACTGTTGATTTTGTAATAAGGCAAAAATCTTAAGAGAACCTGTGTAAAAACTCATTGGTGCCTGTCAACTATTCTTATACAGTAACTACTGGAACATTCGAGGTGAGAATCATATACTTGACCGATAACATTTATTGTCTAGCAGAGTCTCTTAGAAAATGTACTTTCAAATATATGTCAGTGTTAAAAGGGTAGTACAGGTACATCATAAAAAATAAAAATCAAATTGTGCTCCCCACAGGCACGTTCCTTGTGGTCCTTACAGAGGGTCATATATCCCGTTTGTCTTCTTTTCCCTCCATTTTGAGATACAATTTACATACAGCAGATATCTCCCATTTTGGTGTCAAGTTCTGTGAGTTTTGACACATGTATACAGTCATGCATCTACCACCATAGTCAAGATGTGGTGGTTCTGTCATCCCCCCAAATCTCCCAGTGCCCCCTTGCAGTCAGCGCCTACCCAGTCCAGCCCCTCGTGACGTTGATGTGCCCACTGGCCCTTTAGTTCTGCCTTTTCCAGGATTTCATATAAATGGAACCGTACAGCGTGTAGCTTTTGAGACCGTCTTCTTACACTCAGTATAACGCATTTGAAATTCATCCATGTTGTTGTGTGGGTATCAGCACTTTGTTCTTTTTTGATTGCTCAATGGTGCTCATGATATGGAGACACAGTGACACTTAGGTTGTTTCGGGTTCGGGGTGATTATGCATGTAGCCCCTGTAAACCTTCTCATCTAGGTCTTTGTGTGAACATATATTTTTTCATTTCACCTGGGTAAACCCCTAGGTTGTGTGGTCAGGATAGGAAGTCTATGCTTAATGTTACAAGAAACTACCAAACTATTTCTCAAATTAGCTGTTCCATGTTTCGGTCCCAATGTGTGTGTCTTTCCTTTTTCCACAAATGAGTGCTTTCGATACTCCTCTGCGCTTGCTTTTTTCACTTCATGCTGCGTTGGATGCAGAGCCACCTCCTTTTTCGCAGCTGCGTGCTGTTCTACCTCCTTGATCCACAGTAATTTATCTACACATTCCCTGCTACGGCCCTTTAGATTGTTTCTAGTCATTTGCTGTTATAAACGCAATTGTCTAATGTCCTGTAGGGTGAAGAATATCCCCGTCCAGGTGGCTATGGGCATTGGGTTAATTCCTAGAAGTAGAAATATTGGGTCAAATTGCACTTGCTTCCTTTGCTTTGAAGCCCCTCTCTTAAATGAGTTGGCATTTCTGTAAATCTCTCTTGAGGGTCAGCGTTGTAGGGTGGGAAGGACTTAGTTTAGAGGGTCACCAGAGGATTCTGACCCCTTTCCCCTTCCACCAGTTTTTTAGAATTCAGTTTTCAATCTTCTCAGCAAAGTGTAGTGAAAAAGCCACTTGAGGTGAAAGGGTCAGGAAGGCAGTGGCTGCTTCTGCTGGTGGAAGCGGAGGCTAGGGGCTTTTGGAGATGTTAAGGAAAATTGGGAAGGAATTGGGGCCAGCAGCCCAAGGCAGCTTGGGAGTGGCAGGATGGCTGCACGGACAAGAAACCTGTGGATTTGGGGGGAAAGACTGCTGCTTGCCCTCCCTGGAGAAGTCCAGGTACATCTTCCCCCAATACAGCGTGCGCCTGTCCTTGGAAGCTTGACAGCTCCCCGATTGCTTGGCATTTTCTTGAAAAGGCTGCCATCCTCTCTGGCAGAAACAGTGTGGGGATGGCGGCCCCCTGGGACTGGGCTGCTGGGACAGGATGCAGGGCTGCAGGCACAGGGAGAGGAAAGGCAGCCCCATCCTCCATCCTGGCGGCTTTTTCACCTTGCACAATGCTTGGTTTTCATAATTCAGCGTGAGGGTGCAGGCGAGAGGAGGCCACATCGAGCGAGTAGCATTTCTATTAAATAAGATAAAGTACTTGGAAACAAAGTGGGGGAGACACCCAGAGTTAGTTTATCGTTATCAAAGTTTAACTTTCTTCAAAAGTTAAAAACAGAACTCTTAGGCCGAAAAAAAAAAAAAAGCGCGAAAGAACACCTGCCAACACATTTTTTTTTTTTTAACCTTTAGCAAGTGGCCAGCGAGATGGTAAAGCCAAAGCATTTATAATTACTGAAATAGGATCGCAAAGTTAGATATGGGGCTGCTTAATGTCCTATGGGGCAATAAAACTGACATTTGGGGGAGGTTATCTCTTCAATTGGATAAAAATGATTTACAGCATACCCATCTGTAAGTTGACATCTGGCTTCCTGGAGTCTAGGCCCTAATAGAAACAGTAAATCAACCATAGGTAGCATCTCACTGGGTAAGGGGTTGGCAACTGCTTTTGTAAATAAAGTTTTATTGGACGGAGTGGTCCTGGGGCTGCATTTGCACTACAGTTGCAGATTGGACTAATTGCGACAGAGACCTGTGGCCCCAATATTTGCTTTGTGACTCTCTGCAGAAAAAGTTTGCCAGCTCCTGTGCTGTAGAATAAAATAATTCTCAGGTGGGCCTTTTAGAGGGGGCTCCCGCATGAGATATAAAAGCCTTGTGGTCAGCCTCTTGCCTGTTTGCTGGTGTTGCCTCAATTTTTCTTAGCATTGTCCAGACCGGAAGGCTTATGTGTTTGGGAAGTTTTTGTTAAGTCTTTGCTGATGCCTCTTCTGAACTTAAGAACTGACCCTCAGATGCAGACATAGCCCAGGAAATAGGCCGCTTCCTGCTCTCACGCTGGGTCTCCCAGAGGGTGGATCTATGTGGGTCCTAGATCACTGTTGTCTACCTAATATATATATATATATATATATATATATATATATATATATATATATATATATATATATATATTGCTTCCTGCCATCGACTTTGAGCCCTTGTGTCTCTGTAGGAAGATCATTAAGAATGATGACGACAGAAATAATACCCACAGTAGGTAACTGATAACACACCTACGATGTCTCTATCGAAGAATCTAGTGCTTTACCCACATCATCTCCTTTAGTTATGAGAAGGAGTGAAGGGACTATTGTTATCACCCCCATTTTACAGACAAGAAAACTGATACTGTGAGTGGTTCTTCAAAGAAGCCTTTATGGTGTTTCTGTGGGGCAGCAGGTGTTATGTCACTAAAGCTGAATGCGCATCACACCTCTCTCTGGACTGAGGGCACCCTGGGGATGGCCGCGCCATTCTAAAGACCCAGTAATATCAGATTCAGAGCCAAAAGGTCAGGGGTTTCAGTTTGGACCCTGCTGTGTCTCAACTGAGCCAGTCTTCTTGCCTCTGTGAAGTGGACATAATATTACTCATCCCTCTCCCTGCCAGGATCTTTGTTAGAATTAAGGAGCTAATGGGTGGTATGTGAACCCTAAAAATCTACACAGACGTTGGTTGGTTAACCTCCATCCTGCGCCTGTTACAGCTTCTTAATTCTTTGTGGATCCATGGAGAAATATCAGCATATGCACCAATGCGTAGATGCTCCAAATTTTGCATGTGGTTTTCAGGGTGTTTGTGGAGCTCCTACAACTGGGAGTACTTGCAGGAATTCTTGAGTCATTGGCTAAAAATCAGGGACTTCGGACTGCTCCACAGCCCCTCCTTTTGCTTCCTCTCTGTCTAATTGGACATGTGTCTCCTGAGCTCCTGTTGGGTGCAAGGAGTGACTGTCGTAGGGGTCAGTGTAGTGAATGGTACAGACACTCCCCTGCCCCGTAAGCTCCCCGCTAGACAGACAATCAACAAGCATCCAAGATTATTTTCAGGAGTGACAAGTGCTATGAGGAAAACGTAACAAGATAACGTGCTGGAACATGTCTTGAGAAGGAAGGAGTGACTTGCAATAGGGAGGTCAGGGAAAGTCTTTCTAAGCTATTGAGACCTGAAGGACGAGAAGGAGTTAGTCATGAGAGGATAAGGGATAGGGTGTTCCTGCCAGCACGTGCAAAGGTCCTGAGGTAGGACTGAGCCTGGGTATGTGAGCCGTGGCTGCCGCATGGGGCTGAGAGGACTCGGAGAGGCTGATAGGGGCTAGTCCACATAGATCTGCTGGCCTCGGCAAGGAGTTTATTTTTTATTCTCTAAGCCTCTGCTGTCCAATACAAGCGCCAGTAGCCACCTGTGGCTCTAACTGAAATACAGTTAGAAGTTTTGCTCCTCAGTAGAAATTGGAATCCTTGTGTACTCCTGGCCAGAATGTGAAATGGTACAGCCACTGTGGAAAGCAATATGGTGATTCCTTAAAAAATGAAAAATTGAATTACCCTGTGAGTCAGCAGTTCTGCTTCTGGGTATATACATAAAAGAACTGATAGCAGAGTCTCAAAGAGACCCTTGATCATAACAGAATTGTTCACAACAGCTAGAAGGTGGGAGCAACCCAAGTTCTATGGGCAGATGAATGGATTAACAAAATGTGGTCCATCCGTATAGTGGAAGATCATTCAGCCTTAAAAAGGAAGGACATTCTGACACCTGCTACAATGTGGATGGACCTGGAGGACATGATGCTCAGTGAAAAAAGCCAGACACAAAAAGACAGATACTATATGATTCCATTCACATGAGATCCCTAGAGGAGTCAGATTCATAGAGACAGGAAGTAGATGGTGGGGCCAGGGGCTGGGGGAGGGGAGGAGAGGAGAGTGAGTGTTTAATGGGGACAGAGTGTCAGTTTGGGGAGATGAAGTTCAGAAGATGGATGGTGGGGATGGTTGCACAACAATGTGAATGTGCTTAATGCCACTGAGCTGTGCACTTAGAAGATGGCAAATTTTATGCTCTGTGTATTTTGCCACAATTAAAAAAAAAAACCGCGGTTACTCATCACACCAACCACAGTCACCAGCCACAGGGGAGAAGTGGTGACGGTATTGGACAGTGTGCGGATTGAGAACATTTCTGTCATCTCAGAACGTTCCATGAGACAGTGCTGCTCATATGTGAATGTGGCTTCAGGGGACACTTCGGTTCCCTGGGTCTGGTCAGTGGGGTCCACTCAGGCCGTGACATTCGCTATAGTCATCAAAAACCCTGAGGATTTGGAGTAATACTCTCCAGTTTCCAAATCGTGTTTCAAGCCTTGCAGGGAGTGAGCGAAAAAAGCCCTCCAAGGACAGCCTCTGCTGTGGCCGTGGTCTGTCCAGCCCCCGGGAAGCTATCTGTCCACGACAGTCTGGGAAGGGAGGCCCAGGCTAGATGCTGAGGGACCACAATCAAGGGGCAATTAAGAAGCCACGAGTAGCCAGACATTGGGAGACAGGGGATGTTGACGAGCTGCTAGAGAGGCCAGGGCAGGGCCCAGGCTTTAGTGGATAAGCTCAGCTGCATCGAACAAGAAAGCTCCCCGTAGCCACTAAATCTATGTGCAGTATCTGACCCCCCGCCGGAATTTCCTCCCTTCTTCCCGTTCATTATTTCCTCCAGGTTCTAGCAGGAATGTCACCTCCCCCTTCCCTCTAGCACAGCGCTTGGTGCATATTGAATTACACGTTGTGTGTCTAAATAACTAATACACCTTCTCCATTAGAGCGCGCTCCCAAAGGCCACATCTACGGCCACCTCGCCCCCACAGAGGCTGCAATATCTAGATCAGCGCAAGCAAAGGTCTGTTGACACAATAAATGACCTTCGGGCAATTTGTTTAACCTTCTTGTGCCTTGGCTTCCCCATTTGTAAAATGCAGAAAATGGAGACACTAATATGCCTGTTTATACCAGTACTGCAGCTGCGTCCTGGAACTGGCTTGCTAGGGCCGGTTGTTTAATTTTCAGGAAATTTGTGAATTGGTTGTTAAACAAGCTGTTACTAAAATTTAAATGATATAAACTTACAATTAAATTATGTTAAAAACAAAGGTGTTAAATACTCAAAACTCGCCGTCTCCTAATGATCTCACTCCATTTTTCTGTTAGTCCCCCCTTATTCATGGTTTTGCTCTGAGGTTTTAGTTACTCGTGGTCCAAAACATACTTGATGGAAAATCCCAGAATTAAACAATTCATAAGTTTTACATTGTGTACCATTCTGGGTAGCAGAAGGACATCTTGTGCCATTCCGCTCCTCTACCCCGCCTGGGACAGGAATCACCCCTCCGTCCAGCGTCTCCATGCGTACACACTCCCTGCCTGTTAGTCACTCAGGAGCCGTCTCGGTTATCCGATCGACTATTGGGGTATCGCAGTGCTTGTGTTCAAGTCACCCTTATTTTACTTAAAAATGGTCCCAAAGCACAAGCACAGTGATGCTGGCAACTCGGATATGCCCAAGAGAAGCCGGAAAATGCTTCCTTTAAGTGAAAAGGTGAGTTCGGTACAATAAGATATTTTGAGAGCAAGAGAGAGACCAGAGTCACATCGCCTTTATTGCAGTATGTTGCAATTATGTTATAATTGCTCTATTTTATTATTGGTTATTGTTGTTAATCTCTAACTGTGCCTCATTTATAAATTAAACTTTATTCTAAGTACATATGTATAGGAAAAAACATAGCATATATAAGGTTTGGTACTGTTTGCAGTTTCAGGCGTCTACTGGGGATCTTGGAACATGTCCCCTATGGGTAGAGAGGGACCACTGTGTTTATGCTTTTGAGGTTATTTGCTACTATTGTATCTGTATGGTGGAAATACTATCTGATGCTGTGCAACCATGTGTCTCTTGCCAGCTCCATGTTCAGTGACTAGGTTGGGGGCATTTACACCGTGGAAATTGGCAGATGCTACAAGTCAGAGCCTCTCTGTTCCCCTCTTTGAAGTGGTTGTTAAACATTCACGAGCACACCACTGGTTTGGGGGCGTAAATAAGTTAATGCTTTTGTTAATGGTTTTGTGCCTGGTGTGCAGCACGTGCTGCAGAAGTGAGCTGTTATTGTTATTATTTTGTTTGGCTTGCACTCCCTAATCCAGCACTGCTGTCTGTGCAGACAGGAATTGGGCAAAGCCGTTGACCAGCTGTTTTCTTTCTCTCCAGTCTGCCCCACCATCTGTAAGTCTCACGGCTGTACCGCCGAGGGCCTCTGCTGCCACAGTGAGTGCCTGGGCAACTGCTCCGAGCCCGACGACCCCACCAAGTGCGTGGCCTGCCGCAACTTCTATCTGGACGGCAGGTGTGTGGACACCTGCCCACCTCCGTACTATCACTTCCAAGACTGGCGCTGCGTGAACTTCAGCTTCTGCCAGGACCTGCACAACAAGTGCAAGAACTCTCGGAGACAGGGCTGCCACCAGTATGTCATTCATAACAACAAGTGCATCCCTGAGTGTCCCTCTGGATACACGATGAATTCTAGCAAGTGAGTCCTGGGTGTGGGTTTCGGGGATGGGGGGGCGCTGCAAAGAGGAGGATGATTTTGGGGTTAGTAATGGAGGTGCCTGCTGTCTGTTAAAACTGTGTGACAAACCAGAGTTCAGTGGCTGTGAGTGAGGGAGCTGTGATGACCAGTGATATGTTTGGGTCTCTTGGATGCCATTTCTGCCTCCTGTTTTGGTCCTGGCCTTTGGAGCAGGAGACGTTCTCAGTAAAGGGCTAGAGAGGACATATTTTTGGCATCTTGTACATGATTTTTAAAGCTTTCTGTGCTTAGCCTTGGGAATAGAAGATACACAGGCAGAAGTCCTTGGCTTCACGTTTATGGACTGTCCCCACTGACGGGGCTGCCTGGCTATTACCATCAAGATGGAGCTCAGGATTTTTAAAATGTTTTCTCTGACCTGGAGCTGGACAGTGTGCTGACATCAGCCCAGAGCTCAAGGAGGAAGACTCGATTCTCGATTATTCTGAGGGTTTTGTTGTATTGTGAAGCACAGTGCCGTGAAACCATTTCCCACTATTTGGGTGAGAAATAGGGTTTTCTGTCTTTGGCGTGAGTCAGATCCTATGCACATCGCAGACTTTTTGTTCATGTTTTTAGCTTCTTAGATGAGCTATTTTGGTGTTTCAGGGCCGTAACCAAGTTTAAAAAATCTGTTTCCTGGTTTTTGTGTTTGAAAAAAAACCTCCACAAAGCAACACAAAAACAAATCAGAAACAGACGCACGCCGAGGGGCCTCCAGCTGACCTGCTTACGTAAAAAATCTTCCTCTTCAGACTTGAGAATTAGCCAAGCGAGAGTGTTCTGGTGGGAAATTTTATTACCCCGGGAGGGTAGGGTAGGAAGGAAAACAATCTTTATTTCAGTTCTTATGAGCCTCTCGTTGAGTGTTTGTGAAACCTGCAAGTACAATATGTTTTGTTTTATTCGTTTTTGATAAAAACTGTCATGTGGCTTTGTTGACCAAAAATAGGTGACTATAAATCACGTTTGCATGCCAGACAGAGCTATTTTTTCTTTTTCAGGGCCCAGTTTATCAGTAAGTTTGGGAAAATGACCATATTCCTTTTGATTCATTTCTGACTTTTTTTTTTTCATGTTTAAAATGAAGTGTGGATATTAACATCTTTTGGTAAGATGTTTGTTTAAAAGATATTGCCTTTAAATGAAAGGTATTTTGCCTTCACCATAACTAAGACTCTATAAGTACAGCCATGTCCTTTGATGTTCTCCTGAGGGTTTGGTGGCCCCAGGAAATTGATAGCATTCCTGGATGCTCTCAACCTTTACTGAGTGAAAGAGGGCAAAGGGAGAGATGCTAATTACGACTCATTATGGCACTATTATACTTTGCAGGTTTTTAAAAAATTAATATTTTTCCTTCGAAGCTTTAGTTTGATTTTATGAGAGACATTAGTGCCGCTGCATTTTCTAATGTGGTTTGATATCAAATAGGACCAGATAAATGCTTTCTTCCGTTCTTGCGGCTTATCTGGGAAATAGGTTTTTTTTTTTTTTTTTTTTTTTTTTTTTTAGCTTTTATTGGAGAAGGGGAACAGGACTTTATTGGGGAACAGTGTGTACTTCCAGGATTTTTTCCAAGTCAAGTTATTGTCCTTTCAATCGTAGTTGTGGAGGGCGCAGTTCAGCTCCGGGTCCAGTTACCTATGTTAGTTGCAGGAGGTGTAGCCCACCATCCCTTGCGGGAGGCAAGGAACCAGCAACCTTGTGGTTGAGAGTTCACTGGCCCATGTGGGAATCGAACTGGCAACCTTCGGCATTAGGAGCACGGACTTCCAACCGCCTGAGCCACCGGGGCTGGTCCTGAGAAATAGTTCAGAACAGAGGTCTGGGAATGCGCATGGATTTGTTAAAAGGTTTCCCCATCTATGGTCAGTCACTTTGGGATACCTGGCGGGAGCAGCAGGTACTCCTTAACTCTATATTTAGGGTGGATGGGAAGTGTGTTATGGGTGCAGGGCATCCCTGTTCCTTCCCCCTAGAATGCTCTGCCCCTTGATATTTTCATGGCCAGCTTCTTGTTTGTTATCCAGGTCAGCTTACAAATCACTTCCTCTAAGACTCCTTCCCTGTATGACCGCCTTGTCTGAATTAGCCATCCAGCTACTCTTTGGCACATCACTCAGTTTTAACTCTTTTCCTGGCATTTTCCGCTAGCTGATATTTCAATTGTCAATTTACTAATTTTCCCCAATTAGACCACTTCACGAGTGCATCAGTTAGCTCAGGCTGCGTAACAAACCAGCCCAGCACTTAGTGACTTAACACTCATCTATGGTTTCTAATGATTTTGTGTGTTGACTGGTGGTTTGTCTGGTGTGGGCTGGGTCAGTCCTGACCAGATGGTATAGGATAGCCTCTCATATCTTAAATGGGCAGCTGGGGGTTCTCTCCACGTGTTGTCTCATCTCAGTAGCCAGGAAGGACATGCTCCAATGTCCAAGTACTTTTCAAGCCTCTGCTTACATCACATTTGCTAATATCCCATTGGCCAAAGGTTCACTGGATGAGAAAACAGACCCTACTTTCTGTGTGACAGCTGAAAAGGACTCCTGGCCATTTATAATCTCCCACAGGGAAAGTCAATTGTTTTTTTCACTCATGTGTGCCTGCAGATTAGAGCAGGCATTGGCAAAGGGCCAGCTAGTAAAAATTTTCAGCTCTATAGGCCATATGGTCTCTGTTGCAGCGACTCTATTCTGCCCTCATAGCGTGAGAACAGCTAGGGGTGATCCATAAACCAGTGGGTGTGGCCGTATATAACGTTATTTACAAAAGCAGGTGGCCAACTGGATTTGGCATGCGGACTGTACTTTGTGGACCCCTAGCTTAGAGTGTCACCTGTCACATAATAAATGCTCAGTGAATATTTGTATAACCAACAAAGGGACCCAAACATTTGGTCCCAATTCTGCTTCCTCCCCAGCTGTTCTGACACCAACTGGGTGTACTGCATTCCAATTTGACACCGACCACCTGGAGTCTGTCAAAGCACAGGCTAAAGGCTTGGTCCTCCGTAAGACGGCCCTTGCTTCAGATGCCAGCCATGTTTTGGGGGTGCCTAGGCCACCCACACCTCTGGTCGCCTGCTTATAAATTTGGGGATTCCCACAAACCTTTTGGGTTCAATGATTTGCTTGAACTCACAGCTCAGAACTAAAATAAAGCTGTCATGTCCTGTCAGTCCCAAGCCTACTGATGGCAGCGCCGTCAGTTAGGAGTGCCATTTCGCTTGCCCTGGCACACATCACGCCCAGTGAGCTCCACAGACATACCCCACACTGGGGCTCCTGTTTGTGGCTGGGCCGGTTCTCATGGTTCTTATTATGATTCCAGGATGCACTTCAGCAAGAAACCATTAGGGAACTTTGAGGAAAAAGATTTATTACCCACAGGTCTTGGAGGGTACATAGTCCGCCTGAGGGCCACACAGTGAGGTCATAGGGTGGAGGAGAGAAAGAGGGAGAGGGAGAAGGTGAGGGAGAGAGAGAGGGAGAGAGAGGGGTAGGGAGAAGTGGAACGAGCCTCAGGCTCTGCCTGTGTTAGGATCTGAGGGTGGGGCATGTAGGGTTTCCTGGGTTTTTTATTGGCTAATTTAAAGCATGAGAGCGGGAATTACGGTGCAGGAAGGGAGAAGCGGGATCGCCCGAGTGGTCAGTTACCTAGGTCACCCAGGGCTTTCTGCAAGAGGGAACTTCAGGGGTGGGAGCAGCCTGATTCTTACCTGGTGGTTTTGCTAGTAGCTGAGTCCTAAGGCTGGCGTTGTGTTTGTTCAAGACGGATGTCTTTCGAAATGGATGCCTGGGGATCAGAACAACTCAATGCAGGCGTGTACACTACGTATACCTACAGTCACAGCTTTACTATTAAGGATGCATGGAGGGTGAGGTCTGGGACAGCCCCGGGCACCGAGCTCCACTGCCTTCTGGGCAGCAAGGACATCACCCTCCCAGCAGAGTTTTTACTGGGTTTTCATTACGGAGATATGAGCGGCTGAATCCTTGACCACGTGACTGAACGCCATCTCCAGCCCCACTCCTCTCTTTGGAGGTCAGGTGGCCAAGAGACCCAGCCCTCTAATCACACATTTGGTCTTTCCGGGGACCCACCCCCATCGGGAGGCAATTTAGGGACCCCACAGATCATCTCATTAGTATAACAAAGACGCTTCTATCACTCCGGAAACTCTAAGAGCTTCCGAAGCTCTGTGCCAGGACCTGGGACAAAGCCCAGCTATGTTCTTTGTTTTACCACCATCACAAAGATCCCAGGGGTGTAGAAATAGCAGTAGTAACAATACCACTAATAAAGTGCTCGTCATGGCCATGGCTAACAATTTGTGTTTTCTGTATGCCACGTGCTTCAGGTGGCATGCGTCATTTAGCCCTCATCCCCACCTGGGAGGGTAGGGCCTGCCATTCTCTCCCTTTCACAGATGAGGACGCTAAGACTGAGGCTGTAACAGCTGGGAATCTGGACATAGTGTGGGGCAGAGCCCCGGCTCAAATTGGCTGAAGCAAGAGGAAAGGAGTTTATTGATACCTGTATCCAAAAATTTCAGGGAATAGCTTCAGGTTCGCCTGTATCCAGCAGCTCAAGTGATACGCAATTGGGGTCTTCCCGTCCTTTGCTTTATTTCTCTCTCCGTTGCTTTTGTTCTCAGGCAGCCTCTCCCCCTGACTCCTTGCCCCGTGCTAGCAGTGTAGCAACACCCACTTATTAATAGATGCCCCTGAAGGAAGACAATTTCTCCTTCCAGGAAGTTGTAGCAAAACCCTCACTGGACTGACTTGGGTATGTGCCCACCTCTAAACCCCTGGGGATGGAAGGCGGTGCCCAGCCTGGCCTGGATCCTGTGTCCTGACTGGACCCAGGAGGGCTGTGCCAGCAACAACGGAGCACAGAGACCCCACGTGGGGGAGGGCTGGTTTCCAAAGGACTCCTGGGGCTGTAAATTTGAGGACATCAGGCTGTTGGCAGGCAAAGCCAAAGTCTGTCTCTAGTCACCCACCATCAGAGGTGAGGCCTGTTACAACCACGGGCACTTCAAACCCCGTGCAGAACAAACATCCCGTTTCCTTGGAGTGACAGCCTGAGTTCTGCCACAGCGGGGTCACAGCATTACTTCTAATGCTTTGACCTGGCAGCGGAGTCCCACGTAAGCCCCACCAGCTGAGCGTCATTCCTCACCATGGTAACGCCACGAGCCCCGTCAATTTGGTGTAATAGTGTGAGTCCTGTTTCCTTGGCACTGAGTGAATCTACTAGCCTGTGGTACACAGGATCCCCATCATTTTAGGGAAAAGCATTAGTGTCCTGACTTCCGGGTAGTGCTTAGGACTCGCCACCGTGGAGAAAGGGCATAATAAGCCTGTCTGTCACTTTCAGTGGTGGTTCTTCCCGGGGGCGATTCGCTTTCCTTCCTCCAGGGGACAATGTCTGGAGACTTTTTTGGCTGTCATACCTTGGGTGGGGGTGCTACTGGGAGCAAGGGGGGTAGCGCAGGGCTGCTGCTCAGCACCGTTAGTGCACAGGATGGCCCCCCACAATGGAGAGTTTTCTGGCCCAAATGTCAGCAGTGCTGAAGGTGTAGGACCCTGCTTTAGGGTAATGGTGGAAGTCCCGTCGCTTGGGACCCTGTGCAGCATGCTGTCTGCCGTGTGTAGGGGGATTCTGTGTGTCCTAACCCCCCTCTGCTCTTTCTCAGCTTGATGTGCACTCCGTGTCTGGGCCCCTGTCCCAAGGTCTGTCACCTCCTAGAAGGCGAGAAGACCATCGACTCGGTGACGTCTGCCCAGGAGCTGCGAGGCTGCACTGTCATCAATGGGAGCCTAATCATCAACATTCGAGGCGGCAGTGAGTGCTGGGGGAGTGGCCTGCTGGGGTCCGTGTTCCCTGTGAGTGGAGAGGGAACCAGAGGGTCCAGACTCTGCTTTGTGCTCCGTAGGCGATATTAGGTCCATCCTGGGTGGTTTTCCAACCAGCGGACTCACCCAACCATTTGCTTCCAAACCTGAAATTCGCCGCTCCGTCTGGGCCCCATTTCCCACTCTGAGATTCTGAGTTTCCACATTGGGAGCTGGAGCATCAGGAATCTGTGTTTTTAACAAGCAGGCAACATGTCCTGTTGCGGGTCTGGGGACCATGTTTCTAGAAATCCCATCACAAGCAAAAAAGCATTCCTTTGTTTATTTATTTAGCAAACATTGGTGGAGTACTCACAGTGCACAAGCAGTGTTCGTGCATGATGGATCTTGCAAATAAGCAAATCAACGTGTAACGTAAACTCAGGCGGTGGTCCCGCTCTGAAGGGAAGCAAAACCGGGTAAAGGAGGGAGCGGGTTGGCAACCTTTTCTTACAAAGGGCCACACAATAAATATATATTTGGCTTTGCAGGCCAGAGGGTGTCTGTCATAATTACTCAACTCTGCCCCTGTGGAGAATATGTGAACAAATGGGTGTGGCTCTGTGCCAGTAAAACTTTATTTACAAAGTAAGCAGACTGGGTTTGGCCAGTGGTCTGGAGTTTGCGAACCTTTGAAACAGAGTAAGGGGGTTGCTGTTTTAGAAGAGTTCCTGATTGGAAGAGCCGTGCTTTGAGTTGGTGATGGAGTAACCCAAGCAGATCAATGGAGAGTGATGTTCTGGGCGAGCAGGGTATGAGATGAAAAAAAAAGCAGTGGTCACTTGTTTAGGGACTTGCCAATCCCGTAGTAAGGCCTTTGGATTTTATGTTAATTAAGCATGATTCGTTTTGAGCAGGATATGTCAAAGTCATTTTTCAGCCTGTAATTTAACTTCCCATTATGGGAAAGTATGGAAAGTTAAAATATTTCTATAAAACTCACTGGATATTCTCTCATTTCCTTAGACAACCTGGCGGCTGAGCTAGAGGCCAACCTCGGCCTCATTGAAGAAATTTCAGGGTATCTGAAAATCCGCCGTTCCTATGCCCTGGTGTCACTTTCCTTCTTCCGGAAGTTACATCTGATTCGGGGGGATACCTTGGAAGTCGGGTATGTGGGTCCTGATTCTGTGTCTGTAGCCTGAATACTAACGAGGAAGATTGTGAGTCAGAAAAAGTTAGGGGTTTTTGCCAAGACATGGAAACAACCTAAGTGTCCGTCAGCAGATGAATGGGTAAAGAAAATGTGGTGTATACATGTATAACAGAATATTATTCAGGAATATTATGAATAAAAAAGAAGGAAATCCTGCCATTTTGCGACAACATGGATGGACTTCGAGGGCATTATACTCAGTGAAATAGGTCAGACAGAGAAAGACAAATACTGTGTGGTCTCACTTATATGTAAAATCGAACTCCCCCTTCCCCAAACCAGAAAGCCCAAGCTCATAGATACAGAATACAGATTGTATTCTCACTTATATGTAAAATCTAACCCCCCCGCCCTCCCCGTCTCCCAAACCAGAAAACTAGAAAACCCAAGCTCATAGATACAGAATACAGATTGGTGATTGTCAGAGGCAAGGGGTCGGGGTGGGTGAAATGGATGAAGGGGGTCAAAAGGTACAAGCTTACAGTTATAAAATAAATAAGTCCTAAGGATGTAGTATGGTGAGGATAGCTAACAATACTGTATTGTATATTTGAAAATTGCTAAGAGAGTAAATCTTAAAAGTTCTCATCACAAGAAAAAAAAATTTTTTAGGAACGTGAAGTGATGGATGTTAACTAAACTTAGTGTGGTAATCATTCTTCATTATATATATATGTCAGATTAATATGTTGTATACCTAAAACTAATAATGTTTATGTCTATTATGTCTCAATAAAATTGCGGGAAAATGGAAAAGCTGTTTTTAATTGACATATAACATTATGTTAGTTTCAAGTGTACAACGTCATGATTCAATATTTGTCTACATTGTGAAATGCTTACCACAAGAAGTCTAGTTAATATCTGTCACCATACATAGTTACACATTTTTTTTCTTGTGATGAGAACTTTTAAGATGTACTCTTTCAGCAGCTATCAAATATTCAATACAGTGTTGTTAACCATAGTCACCACAGTAACTTAGGGGTTTTTAAAGCCCTCCCCCCCAAAAAAAAGAAAAAATCATTTATTAGGAGAAAATGCCTGGAGAAATCTTGAGAGGAAGGAATGTGTCTTGGAACATGTTTGAAGTTCCACCCAAGGAAGGTGATACCCATTTTACATTCATTCTTGGAAGTTGCAGGGGCTCAGCCTAATTTGTGCTCTCCAAGGGTGCTGGCCGGAATGAAATAGGGCATCTGGCTCTCTGGGCTTCAGTGTGAGTTGGAGTGTAGGCCCAACCAGGACCCTGTAATTATTGCATCTAGTACCTTCTCACTTCCTGGTCACCTTGATACTGATTGCACCTGTTCATTGCTGAAATCTCATCTCCTCTGGCCCATAATGTTCTACCTCCCCACGACATCCTTCTGGTCTCCCCAGGTTTCCTTCCTTGTTCCCCTCTCAGGCTCCCCTGCCTCCACCTGCTTCTGAGAGTTGTTGTTCTGGCTCCCAGCCTTGGCCATCTCTGTAATGATCTCTAATGCTGAGAACCCCAGCCGTGGCTTACCCCCAAGCTTGTCTCCGGCTGGGTGACTCTCGGGAGCCTCAAGTACATGTACAAAATGGAACTCCCCTTCTTGCCCCAGTTGTCTATCCTTGTTTCTCAGATCCCCTCCCCCCCAGGTCACACTGACCCTACTTCAGTTAATAAAACAAAGGAAATCCAGACTAGCCATGTTTCATGCAGATTAAGATGGACTTATGGGCAAGAAGTCTGAGGGAGCCATCCAACAAGTCAATCAAGGATAGGACCCAGGTCTTTTTCCACCTTTGTGTTCCTCATGGTCACAAGATGGCTGCCTCACCCTCAACCTTATGTCTGTAGACCCAACAGGAAAAGGAGAAAGGGACAAAGGTATATGTCAGTTGAGACTCTCTCTTAAAAAAAAAAAAAATCTTCCCTGGAACTTGCCACACTCTCACCCCTAACATTGATTTCTGTTTATATCTTCTTGGCCAGAACTGGGTCATGGGGCTGCTCCTAGCTGCAAGGGAGTCTGGGAGAGTGAATATTTACCTTTTCCAGTCTAGTAGTAGAGGAAGGCAAGGGAAAGGGGGGATGTGAATGGCTTTTGAGAAGCCAGTCCACAGAATTGTTTAGAGACTACATTCTTGAATCACTCACCAGCTCATGTTGCCTTTTCTGCCACAAAATGCCTTTTTGTTGAAGTTTAGACTTTTCATTTGGATTATTCCAGTGACCTCCTAGTTGGGCATCCTAGAAATAGACCAGCACCATCCAACAGAAATATAATGCAAGTCACATATGTGACTTTAAATGTTCTAGTAGCTACATTTATAAAACTTTAAAAGAAATAGGTGAAATGGATTTTAATAATGTATTTTATTGCTTTCAGTTAAGGCAAACAAACATGAAGTCATAGACACAGACAACAGTATGGTAGTTACCAGAGGGAAAGGGGCTCGGGGGAGGTAGAAAAGGGTAAAGGGGGTCAAATATATGGTGATGGAAAGAGACTTGACTTTGGGTGGTGAGTACACAATGCAATATACAGATGATGTATTATAGAATTGTATACCTGAAACCTATATAATTTTATTAACTATTGTCACCTCAATAAATTTAATAAAATTTTAAAAATTGAAACAAAAATAACCTGTTCTACTTAACCCATTACATCTAAAATATCATTTCAACTTGGAACCAATATAAAAAAATTATGAAGATCTTTTACACCTTTTTTTGTTCATGCTGTCTTCAAAACCTTTTTACTTCCACTACAGTTCAGAATGGCCACATTTTAGGTGCTCAACAGCCAGAGGTGGCTAATGGTTTCTGTATTGACCAACACAGGTCTAGATGCTTCCCTTTTATCCGTCATGTGCTGGTGACCCACTAATAGTTCTAAGGCACAGGTCTAATCAAGTTATTGAGTTGTTATAAAACCTTCAGTGACTTTCCTCCACCTACCAAGGAAGGTCACATGTTCTTGGTCTTGGTCTGGCATGCAGTGTATTAGAGGGTTTGGCCCATTGCAGCTCTCCAGTCATTTCCTGTCATTTGTCGGCCAGAGCAGGCTACTTTGTTCTTCCTTGGGCCCAGCTCATGTGCCTCTGTACCTTCAGTCTTTCCCCTCTGTGAAACCCACATCTCAGTACATACCAGTCTTATTCTCCTCCCCCACAAGGTGGAGCTCATATACCTTCCTGACCATGAACAGTTGTCCCTTGTCCCTTGTCAAAGTGCCTTGTACCCCCCTACCCCTGATTCAACATTTAATCGAGTATGTGCCAAGCAAGTGGTTAGGGCTGAGCACGTAGTGATGAATGAGATCAACTCCAGCATGGCCCCACCATCTTGGACTTGCAGACGACAAACCGATGATTGACTAGGTGTGTGTGTTTCCATAGGAACTACTCATTCTATGCCTTGGACAACCAGAACCTAAGGCAACTGTGGGACTGGAGCAAACACAACCTCACCATCACTCAGGGGAAGCTCTTCTTCCATTATAATCCCAAACTCTGCTTGTCGGAAATTCACAAGATGGAGGAAGTTTCAGGAACCAAGGGGCGCCAGGAAAGGAATGACATTGCCCTGAAGACCAATGGGGACCAGGCGTCCTGTAAGTGGTGATGCCCTTGTCCTTCCAGCCTGTGGACCCCCCTCACCCACCACACTGGCCCCCAGGGGTATCACTGCCCCCCAGTGAGCTTATACAACTATATAGACTTTCTGAAATACCAAGGACAGGTGTTGTACATCTTGTCTCTGTGCCTACTGCATCAGACACAGTGCCTGATAACTGGAAGATGCCACATAAGCATCGAATGAATGACACCTCCTTAAATATGGTCTTGGTTCAAATGCTACAGGAGGTCCTGCAGTTGCTACGGCTGGAGACTGTCAGCCGACTACACTTCTCTGACAGGGTCTCTCTTGAAGGCATATGCGTGAGCATTGAGCTGCCAGGGTTTCTGTAATGCCCTTATGTAGAGTTGGTTCCTTATGACAGAATGTGGTCCATGCTGTGGAAATTCAGGGGAGGGAGAGAATGAGGTTGGGTTGGAGCTTACGGGAGGGCTAGCATTCTAGGCAGAGGAAGTTACTCTCTCCAAGGCATTGTCTCTCCAAGGAATTGTCTGTCCAATGTGTATATGATCTGCACACTCTGTAAATTCACTTAGCACGTGCTCATTTGCACTGCAGTTATGTCTTCTCACATGTCAGGCTGAAAGGTCCATATGCACGACAGAATTGTGTCAGGACAAACGTGACCCTTGGAAATCCCTAATTATTGGCTAGTTGTCCTTCTCTCATTGGTGCCAACTGCTGTGATTCATTTGAGCATCTGGCCAGGTAATTGGCTGGCAGTAGGGGCCAACTTCCATGACCAGTTCTTTCCTTTGGATCCTGGGAGCCGCACATGGGAACGAGGCCAGTCCATAAAGCAACAGGGTGACATTTCCCTTCCATGGGCACTCTTGGGAGTGTAGGATCATTGCTTTCGGCTGAAACACATTAAATACTGATATTCCTTTTTCTTTTTAAAAATTTTTCTAGGTGAAAATGAATTACTTAAATTTTCTTATATTCGGACATCTTTTGATAAGATCTTGCTGAAGTGGGAGCCATACTGGCCCCCTGACTTCCGAGACCTCCTGGGGTTCATGCTGTTCTACAAAGAGGCGTAAGTAGAGGACAAAGAGGTGTGTGTGTTAACATGTATGTTCAGAGGTTCCCCTCGGAGGCTCCTCTCTGTCTCCTTTCCACTCGTGGAATGAATATCATAGGTTCTTTTTTAGGATCTTACCAGTTGATGGTATACGAAGTCAGTCAGTCATGTCCCCTTTTGTCAAAAGCCAGAAATTAAAGCAGACAGCTTCCTTTTGGAGGTTCAGATTGGCCAATTTCCTATAGCGATATTCCATTTTGCCTCTTACACGTCTCACCAAACGTCCTCAACAAAAGTTGCTCAGTCTACTTAATGGGTTTTTAAAAATTTATTTCTTAACTTACTTTGTATTTTTTCTAACATTTAAAAAATTGTGGTAAAAATTGTCCATTTAAATTATTTTTAAGTGTCTAGCTCAGTGGCAGGAAGTACATTCATTATGTTGTGTAGCCATCACCACCACCCATCTCTAGAACTTTCTCATCTTCCCAAACTGACACTCTCTCATCACCTAGTCATTTTGAGTATACGACTGTGCTGAAAATTTAAAGGAAGGTAATGGAAGTGGTGATGGTATTAATGGTAATAACAGCCTAATCTCTCAAGATTTATTATGTGTCAGGCTGTGTGCTGAGAAGTTGTACACATTCTCTCATGTAATCTGATCAATAACTCGTGAGGTAGCTGCTATTGTTATATCATCACCATTGTTATTATTGGGAAACAATATTTACTATCTATTAAATCTTATTTAATCTTATTTATTAAATATGGTTGCTTATTAAATATCATTACTTAATATTTGTTATAATTATATAATACACTACATATACTATATAATAAACTAAAAATGTAATCATATAATATTAAAGAGAATGTTATTTTATTAAATATTATTATTAATCAATATTATTAATATTAAATAATATTATTATCGAGACATCAAGGGAGGTGGTCCCTTTTTCTTTGGCTGTTTCTGTGTCATTTTTCCTTGTGGCATAAGGTTGTTGGTGAAGAAGATGTGACCCTGTAGGATATCATTTCCCCTGGCCGCATCTCAGAGCAATAGTTGAAAAATGGTAACCGCCTTCTCCTATTTCATCTCAAAAGCCCTTATCAGAATGTGACGGAGTTCGATGGGCAGGATGCGTGTGGCTCCAACAGCTGGACAGTGGTGGACATTGACCCTCCCCTGAGGTCCAACGACCCTAAGTCGCAGAACCACCCTGGATGGCTGATGCGGGGTTTGAAGCCCTGGACCCAGTACGCCATCTTTGTCAAGACCTTGGTTACCTTTTCTGATGAACGTCGCACATATGGGGCAAAGAGCGACATCATCTATGTCCACACAGATGCCACCAGTAAGTATTTTGTGTGAATATGAGTTTGTGCATGAATTGGACATCTTGCCTTTGACAGGCTGACATGGCGATGTTGTAGGAAGTGCTTTTTTGCCTGGTTATTGGCTTCTAAAAGAGCCAGGTGCTGAGCTTTATAATTTCAGAAGGTAACACAGTAGCAACAAGCCACCTGAGGAGTATCTATATCTCTTCTTCCTGTTGTGGAAAATTTTCAAATCATCACAAAAGTAGAAAGAAGAATGAACCCTGTGAACTGTCTCCCAGCTTCAACAATTATCAACATTTTGCCATTTTTGTTTCATCTCTGCACCCCTTCTCCCATCCCCATTTTTTGGGGGGGGACAGGGGCTAGAGTATTTCAGGACAGTTTAGTTATATTTTTCTTAAGTCTTGGTTCTCCTATAGCAGTAGTTCTTAACTGGGAGTGATTCTGCCCCCTAGGGGACATTTGGTGATATCTGGAGACAATTTTGGTTGTGACTGTGGAGGTGGGGCTACTGGCATCAGGTGAGTGGAGATCAAGGAGGCCCCCGTGACAAAGAACTGTCTGGCCCACGTGTCACTGGTGCTGAGGGTCCGAAACCCTAATCTATAGCATAGAGTCCAAGCTTTATGAATCAGTGTCAGCATTTTTGCCAGTGCCCTCTCATCCTGTGTCCTCCAGCAATACCAAAGGACTTACAGTTTCCAGAAACCTCCAGCTCCTGGGGCCTTTGTACACACTGTTTCCTCTGCTTTGAGACCCCTACTTTCACCCCTCACCAACTCTCTGAGCTACATACTCGAGGGAAGGTTTTGTGGAACCCAAAGGCGGTATAGTGGAGTGCGGGGGGAAGTCAGATGAGCTGCTGGCTTAGTGATATGATTGAATGGCATCCAGCTGCCGAAATTTGCCCTGTGGCTGGGTTCAATTTGGGGCGAGTATTAACCAGAAAATGTGAGTTTGTCTCTTTTCACCATCCTCCCTTTCCCCAGCGTCAGCATCTTTCTAGGGCCCAAAACAGAGCTTGACACATAGTTGGAGCTGGATACATGTTACATAAATGGGTGAATAAATGGCTACACAATCTACATAATCTGCAGTAGGAATGGATTGTAATTTTGTAACTCATGCCCTTATTGGATGAGCATTCCACGTCTCCAGTTTTCTCTGACGTTAAATAACACTGCTGTGAACAGCCTCATGATTTCTCTAACCTGTATGTCCCCTCTCACACCCACCCGGCAGCTTGCACCCTTCTCACAGTGGACCTGTTTTCTTTCTGCTTTCCAGATCCTTCTGTCCCTCTGGATCCCATCTCAGTTTCTAATTCCTCATCCCAGATTATCCTGAAGTGGAAGCCTCCCTCTGATCCCAATGGCAACATCACTCACTACCTGGTTTTCTGGGAGAGGCAGGCGGAAGACAGTGAGCTGTATGAACTGGATTATTGCCTCAAAGGTGAGTGCAGACGGATGTGTGGGAGCAGTGGGTTTTACACACATCTGATCCACTTCCAGGGAAACACCTCTCCCCTTCCATTTCCCAGTGTGTTACAAGTGCACACACGCACACATACACTCTGTTCCATCTCCTACGAAAACACACATACACATTTCTAAACATCACCACATGAGTACACACTCTAAAGACTTGTGTCGAAACCAGATATTTCCCATGTTTTGGCACCATTTTCCTCTGGAATTGTCTCCTCCTTCCCCCCTCACCTCCTCCTCCTTTTCCCTCTCTGCCTTTCCCCCTCCCTCGTGGGGATGTAGCTGCGTTAACCCACACAAGACTTCCCTGCTAGACTAGAAACACAACTGAGCGTGTTGAGAAATGACTGATAAAATCGTGGAAGGATTTTTGGTCCCTGAATTTAGGCCCTTAAATTTTAAGGATTGGAGACAGTGAGGAGTGATAGTCTATTCCCTTCTGTGCTTTCCGTTAAAAATTTAGACGAATGATGATATTTTTTTCAGTCTTGAGTCTTATTTACTTAATGGACTTCCATCTAGCTACAGAAAAATAATGGAAAAATATTTGAAACCTCAAACTACTTCGTGTAAATTAGTGTAAGATTATTTTAAAACTAGGTTTTAAAAAACCCTATCAGACTGGAGAAACAAATAATTTTTTTTTAGTTGTTTTTTTGTTTCTCTTTGTCTGTATTTATTTTTCTTTAGTTTTTTGAGTTAGTGATATCCTCAGCCCTTGACCTTGAGCTGCTGGAGAGGTGTGGGGAAGCCCGGAGCCCTTGGTCCTCTCTTGGCTGGACCTGACCTGCTGCAGGGCTTTGGGCTCTCACCACACTTGTCACTGGCTGCCTCCTTTTCGGGAGAAGGGGCAGAAGGCCAGATGATCTCACGGAGCTGTCCCAGCTCTAGGATCATGTGCTATATGTATGCCTGTGACCTCATTCCTCGCCTGAGCCGAGGATTGCAAATGTGATTTATCTCCTCGGCTGCTTTACAGAACTGGAGAGCAAGCACAGTGGTCGGCTCAGCGGCGAGCTGTTTGCCCTGCATTCGCGTAACTGAAACCTCCAGCTAGAACCGCCACCAGCAGTGGGCGGGCACTCAATGCTTTCTTTTTTTTTTAAAGAGCAACAAATTTATTTATTTATTTATTTACTTATTTATTTATTATTTTGGAAGTATAAATCTATCATTACAACATGACTATTTAAACATAGTTTTATTTCTAATGATCCCAAAGTTTATGTAATTAAAAATAAACGTAAGGAAAGATCTGTGTGATTCCTCTCATCGGAGGTCTACAGAGGAGTCAAATCCATAGAGACAGAGAGTAGATGGTGGTGCCAGGGGCTGCAGGAGTGGAGGGGAGTGAGTGTTTCATGGGGACAGTGTCAGTTTGGGAAGGTGGGAAAGTTCTGGAGATGGATGGTGGGGATGGTAGCACCATAATGTGAATGTACTTAGTGCTGCTGAACTCTGCTCTTTATTTTTTTAATTAATTAATTATTTTTTTTTAGTTTATTGGGGTGACAGTTGTTAATGAAATTACATAATTTCAGGTGTACAATTCTGTATTACATCGTCTATAAATCCCATTGTGTGTTCACCACCCAGAGTCAGTTCTCCTTCCATCACCATATATTTGATCCCCCTTACCCTCATCTCCCTCCCCCCACCCCTCTTACCCTCTGGTAATCACTATAGTCTGTGTCTATGAGTTTTTGTTGAACTCTACTCTTAAAAATGATTAAGATGATAAATTTTATGTTGTGCATATTTTACCACAATTAAAAAAACCAGAAAACCTCAGATACTCATATACACACACAAATAGTTAAACTTATTAACACACACACAAAATAAATTGACTAATCATGTCCAGTAAGCGCTCCTATTACTATCATTTAGTGACCTTTTTCACTTTTTAGCTTTACTGAGGTGTAATTGACAAGTAAAATTGTAAGATATTTAAATCATACATTGTGACGACTGATAGACATGTATACAGTGTGAAAGGACTCCTCTTATCTAGCTGACATATCCATCACCTCACATGTTTATCGTTTTTTGGGGGGATTTAGAACATATGTTAACTCTTAGCATATTTAAATTATACAATACAGTCTTACCAACTATATGGCTTTTTTTATTGGGATAAAACACACATAACATAAAATTAGCAACTTAAGCATTTGTAATTGTACAGCTCAGTGGCATTAAGTACATTCACACTGCTGTGCAGCCATCCCTACTATCCATCTCCAGAATTTCCTCATCGTCCCAAACTGACACTCTGTCCCCATTAAATACTCACTCCCCTCCCCCAGCCCCGGCACCACCATCTACTTCCTGTCTCTATGGATCTGACTGCTCTAGGTATGTCACAATGCTCTACTCTTTAGTCACAGAAAAACCGTGGGACACCAAGTGTCATGCAGTGGGTGCTGGAAAGGGTGACGGGTATCAGGAGCTATGTCTGCACCTGATCAAAAGTTCCTTCCTGTCCAGAACATTGTCAGGAAGCCCCCTTATTAAGGAAATCTTGAGGTTTTTTTACATGTATAATGCCATCACCAGCCCTCTCACAGTAAACCCAGCCAGCTTATTCCATGTGTATTAATAAACATCAGTAGTGTTTCTAAGAGTCCTTTGCAGGCTTTCAAAGCTGTGTAAGTACGTGGCCCTCTGTAGGGACACTCACCACCCACAGGAAGGTACTTAGAGCTTATTGTCTACGGGATCTATTTAAGGGCGGAGCAAGGATGGAATTTCTTTTGCTCAGTGGACTCTAGTGGAGCACCAAGGGCTGGTGGCAGGAAAGGGGACTCTAAGGGGCTGTCATGGATTTTGCCTGTAAGGAGTAGTGTGCATTCCCAAGGTTGTACCAGAAGTGTGGTTGTGCGAATGGACGTCAGGGGTCAAGACACAGCCAGGCGTGGTACTTATAAAAACAGCATTGTATTTTTAAGACTGCTACCTCAAGAGTTTTTTTTTTTTAATTCCCTTTTCTATGTTTATTTGAAAGTTTTCTTCTCCTGATCTCCTCTCATGTCTTTAGCCCAGGGCTTCTCTACCTCAGCAGCGTTGACTTTTGGGGCCGGCAGTTCTCTGGGATGAGGCTGTCCTGTGTATTGTAGGATGTCCAGCGGTATCTGTGGTCTCCACTGTCTAGATGCCAGTGGTCCTTTTTCTCCTCACCAGTCCTGACAACCAGAAATGTCTTCAGACCTTGCCCAGTGTCCTGGGGTATGGAGTGGTACAGAATCACCTCTTGGTGAGAACCACCGCTCTACTCTGACTTCAGGATTCCTGAATGAGCTAGATTCTTTCATTTGTGCTTCACAGTTTGATGGCTCAGTATAATCACAGGGTCTCTGAGCTGGACCCCGTAGAATTCCCTGTGAAAATGTGGTCTGCCCGCCTGTCTCTATATAGTTATGTGGTTGGTTGATGGATGGATGGATGGATGGATGGATTCATTTGTTCATTCAACTGTGCTTGAATGTGATTTGGCTATTTATTCTGTTCTTTTCTAACTTCACCTTTCACCATTATCTCCCACATCCTCTTCTAGCTACATTGGGTCCTTGGTGTCTTTCAACATGCCAAGAAAGTTCCTGCCTTGGGGCCTTTGCACAAACTTTGTGCTCTGTCTGAACTACTTTACACTAAGATAGGTACATGGCTCTTTCCTTTACTGAATTCAGGACTGCTCAGCGGTCACTTTCTCCAAGACCACCCATGAAAAGTAGCACCCCCAGAGATCCTCTGTTCTTTGACCGTGTTATGTGACCCATAGCAGATGTATATATTAGTTTATTGTGTATTTCCCACGCCTCTCCCTGGCCCCTGTGCACTAGAATGTAAGTTCCCTGAAGGCAGGGACAGGCCTGGTTACCTTACAACCTCCAGCCCCGTGGGGTTATAGTATCTGGCAATGTCTGGAACATGTTGACATGTACCATCTCAGTTGGCATCCACTGGACCCTACAGTGAAAGGTCTTACTTTTTCACAGTAGAACTTGAACCCAGATCCCGGCTTGAGCCCAGCCTCTCTGAGAAGGTCCCTTTTGCTCTATGTGCGTATGTGTTTCAGGGGGGAGATCTGAGTCCACCTGCTCTGCCTTTCTGTAGGGTTGAAGCTGCCCTCCCGGACCTGGTCTCCACCGTTCGAGTCGGAGGGTTCTCAGAAGCACAACCAGAGCGAGTACGAGGAGTCTGGCGGCGAGTGCTGCTCCTGCCCGAAGACTGACTCTCAGATCCTGAAGGAGCTGGAGGAGTCATCGTTCAGGAAGACGTTTGAGGATTACCTGCACAATGTGGTTTTCGTCCCCAGGTCAGTCCTCATTGGCTTGGGGTCGGGGTCGTGGCCTGGGGAACAAGATAAAGTGGAGGTCCAGACGGTGGGCAGAGTCCAGGCTGAGTCTCTTCCCAGGATGGAGGGAGAGATACAGGAAGCTTATCAGGAAGGCCAGATGTTCACCAGAAAAGGAGGAAACTTAAAAACCCCAGCATTTGCTTCCTGACTTCTCCAGAACTCTTTACCCCAGCCTCTGTCTCCATCCGAGTTCTGGTACATAGCCTGTAAGACTACTGAGGCCGGTCCTGAGACAGGCCTGCCCAGCCCAGGCTTGACGTATCACCACGTCTCAAGCTCAGAGCATTCTCTTTTTAAAAAATCTGTGTAACCTTCTCATCCTTCTGGAACTTTCCATAGCATCTTCAAAGCCCGGAGACGACTCCTATTTAAATATGTTCAGTTTCTTTTAGTGAGTGAAAGGACTTCTTGATGTATATCTGATTCACCAACAAGGTTTGCAGTGAAAATCACTCTAGGCTTTTCATCTCTCTTTACTTTTCCTGCAAGCAAAGACAGTTAGGTAAAAAGGTTTCTGTGGGTCCCAGGTTGTTTCCGCGCTCTCACGGCCTCAGCTTACTCATCTATAAAATGGAAACAATAACAGTTTCTATCTCTTAGAAAGAGATTGGCCTCCCCCCTCGATGCCAATAGCACCGTCTGCATCATGTAGTTCATGAGTCTTTCAGCCACCCACTGAAGCAGGTGCCATCGCCCTTAGGTGGGTCCGAAGCCTGCATTTCTGAGCTGATGAGTCACTCGCCACAAGTCATGGCAGTAAAGGTGTGAGGTGGGCTTTGAGCTGCCTCCTGCCTCTCCACCCTTGACCTCTGGGCGTCCCTCTTAAAGACTTCAGCAGATGGCTACCCAGAAATGTCTGACACAACTGGCTGTTTCAAAAGTAGATCGAAACCCCAGAAGGTTTACGTTGGGATAAAACAAGATTCTAAAACTATCTCTTCACACGCCCATCGTTCCTCATCCGAGTAGATTAGCCGTTTCCTCAGAACCATCAGCATGTAACATTTCTTTCATTTTTCTTTCTTGCATTGCCTCCCGCTCCCACCCCATGACACTGAACCCAGAAGAGCACACTGAATGGCACACCCCAGGCATTGAGGCAGTTACTGTTTTACCTGCTAAAAACAAAACGCTGTCGGACTTGGGGAAATGGCTGAGTCGGTTGTGATGTTTAAATTGAGTCGAGCTTGATATCCTAGGGGAACCCCAGATCTCTGGCTAGGTCTCTAGGGCATATTTTCTCTGTTTCCCCCCCCCCGTTCTTGCACCTGCTGGGGAAGATGTAGTTCAAATGATGGGGAAAAGTGGTCCATGGGCGCTCTTGGGCTGCTTGGACAGAATGTGGCTTCCAGGGTGTCAGAAGCAAGAGGTCCATCTGAAGAAGTTCTATCTGTCCTCAAAGCAGTTGGTTTTGTTTTCGTAGAAAATCCTCTTCAGGCCCTGGTGCTGAGGACAGTAGGCATGACTCACCTGTGGGACGTCCGTGTGGCCCCGGTACTGGGCGCAGGGCCGCACTGGGAGCATGTTGTGTGCCTTTGCGACCCCAGGGGCTTCTGTGGCTTGATGCATGTCATGGGCTGCTCTGCCGAGACCAGGCGCTTCACAAATCCATACGTTAAATGCCTTCGCCCTGAGATGGCATCTGGGCACGAATGAGGGGAAAAATCATAACTAACACACTCTTACTAAAACAGGATCAAGGGGCTGCTTCCTGGGCACCTGCCGGATGCCACACGTTTCCCCGCTGCATTCGCTCACTCAGCATTTATCGATGCCTGCTGTGTGCGCACAGCTGTGGCCAGCGCCCAGAGTCTAAACCACGTGGGGCAGGCAGTGGGGAAAACTGACCAGGACACAGAACATTTTCATTGGGGATGACAGGTGCAGGAATACACGTGTAAGCCAGGTGTGCTGCTCCCCTTTGAAGGAACTTCCTTTGTTCTTTTAAGAGACAGGGTGGTCCTGGAGGAGAGGACTGTGAGAGATCTGAGGGAAAGTCAAGGTGATGGGACCCGTCACGGGCTCTTGGGAAGAACAGGAGGCCGGACAAGAAAGGCAGGGCAGGGCCATGCAAAGAGATGCTTTATTTTACTTTTATGGAGATATAATTGACATTTAACATTATGTTAGTTACAGGTGTACAACCTAACAATTCGTTATTTGCATCGATTGCAAAATGACCAGCACAGTCTAGTGAACGCCAGTCACTTCACAGTCACAGATTTCTTTTTCCTTTTGAGAACTTTTAAGATCTACTTGCTTGGCACCTTTCAGACGTGCATGAACTATAGTCACTGTGCTGTACATGACAGCCCCAGGGATTATTTATTTTATAACTGGAAATTGTGCCTTTTGATCCACTTTACCCATTTTGCCCACCCCTGTGATTTTATTCTTTAAGTAGTGTTTATTTATGTATTTATTTATTTATTTTCAGGCATACGTGTGTGGCCCCAATCTGCCCTCTAGTGGCCATTCAGAAGATAATCGTGTAGAAAAGAAAGGTCTAGAAATCAGAGACTGGTCCAGACTAGTTTCTTGATCTCAGATGTTAACACCAGGGACCGACTCTTTCTCAGGTGTGGGGACAGCCCTGTGTGTTGTAACATGCTGAGTACCATCCCTGGTCACTACTCACTCTCTGCCAGCCGCACACCTGTCCCCCAAATTGTGACAACCCAAATGTCTCCAGATAGGCCCCGTGTCCCTGTGGTGGTGGGACAAGGGGCAGAATCGCCCCCTCTTGAGAACCGCTGATCGCTGATCGAGTGTGAAGGTGTGGGATAGTAAAGTGCTGTGTGTGGAAGGAGAAGGATCAGTTGATGTTTGGTCATGGGGGTCTTGCATGATTTCTTTGTGGCCTTTCGGTGTACAATCTTTTTGGTATATACATATTTTGCCTGTTCCATGAGATCATTTTGCGTCCTCAGTTGGTCAGATACCAATTTCTCAGTAGTTATTTATGGGACACCAGCGCTTGATCATTTTTGCAAGGCCTACTTGTGGCTGTATAGACATGTTTGAGTCTTGCTAATATGGGTATATCTTTGCTTTGATACCTTTGGTTTCCATCTGAGAATGCCATTGCTCTTTTCATACAAAAAGACCACACGAAATCTTAATGAGTACCCCCAAAGTAGGGTTTGTTTTCTGACCACACGTTTTTCTGACTACAGTGCAGTAAAAACTAAAAGTTGACTTCAAAAGTTTGAATAGAAATTCTACTTCCATCACTTGGATATCTGTTGGGTCAAAGCAGAAATGGAAACTTTCATTCAAGTCCATTTGGAAAATAATGGAAATGTGAATATCACATACCTTAACTTGTAGAATATTGCAAAGATGACCTTTTATACAAATTAGTAGACTTAATGGTTTTGTAAATTAAGAAAAAAAATGTAAAACTATAAATGTATTAAGGAGGGAGAGGAAAATCAATCTGGCTAAACTTGTAATTAAAATCAAAGGGGGAAAACCACAAATAACTAGAAGTAAAAAAGTGATATAAAACTGGGGCCTAAGGAAGATTTTAATATGTTGACTTCATCTGGACAATCCCGTGCTATTCAATTTGAAACTTTCAGCTGGGAAATTTATCTTGTCTGGGCTGATTCAAGAAGAAGTAGAAAAAATAAATATTCTAATAACCTTGAAAAAAGACTGAAAAAAGGTGTCAGTTAAGTGCCTCAAAAAAAAAAAACACAAAAAACAACAAACAACAAAAAACAAAAGCTCCTGAGCCCAGAGAGTGTGACAGATGAGTTCTTTTGAACTTTGAAAGAGCAACTACTTCCTGTAATACAGAAACTTTTCCAGAGCATAGAAATCTATGGAAATCTTCCCAGTTCATATTATGAAACTAATATAACACCCCTTAGCAGAACCTGAAAAAATGCATTATTGAAAGAAAACCCAGGATCAGCTAATATGGGACTTTAGATCTAAATGTCCCAACTAAAGCACTGTGCTGGCAATATTGTTTATATCAGAAGTGCAAAGATGGTTTAAGATCTGGAGCTCTTGATAATGTAACTGAATTCATCAAGAGATCCAGTAAGGAAAATCATATAATAATTTCGTTTGATAATGTTAATTAAAAAAATTCTAATTTCGAGAAAGGGAGGAAAAAGGCAACAAGACAAATATGACCCAGATGAAACTAACAGTCAGCTTAACATCATTTAAAAAACTATTCCTGTTAGAGTTGGAGCCCAATGTCATCATTCCTAATTAACATTTTTGCGGGTAGCTAGCCAGTGCAGTTAGGTACAAAACAGAAATTAGAATTTCAAAGAATGGATTGTGGGAAATAAAATCATTGATATTTGCAGGTAATCTAGTGCAAGGCTGGACAAACACTGGCCTGTGGCCTGTTTTGTCAATGATGTTTTTTTGGAATGCTACCACACCCATTTGTTTCCATTGTGTCTAGGGCTGCTTTCTAGCTACAGTGGCTTGAAAGCCATTGAAGGTTGAGTAGTTGTGACAAAAGCCACATGTCCTGCAAAACCCAAAATATTTACTACCTAGCACTTAACAGGAAAAGTTTGTTGACCTTTTTCTTGGTGTGTTCCTTGAAAACCCAAGAAAATCAACTATGGAACTCTTAGAATGAGAGTTTGGCGAAGTAGGGACAATATAAATAAACAAAAGCCAATGGATATACTGGAAATAATTGGGATACACAACTGGAAAAGATCTCTTTCATAATTCCCATAAAACCGTAGTTACCCCATCTAGAATTACCTGTAAAGGAAAATTTTGAAAATTTGCTGAGATATAAAATTGTACAGATAAATAGGAAAGACTGTTTTAGATCCTTTAAAGGAAGCTCACTGGCGAACAGCAAATTGGGTAAATTGTCCAACACGATCGATAAAGGGTTAATATCCTTAGTGAATGGACAGCACAGGAGCAGGAATGAGGAAAGCAGTAGAACTTCCTGGAAAAATAGGATAAGGGTGGACCATTGCCTAGAGAAACACAAAAGAACTAATACAGGAAAGAAAAGTTCGCACCGACCAGAACAAAGAGCTACCAGTGAAACAGTAGTGTGATGCCTTTTTAAAAAGTCTCTCAAGTTGAAAATCTGAAAAAACGAAACCCTGCTAATCACTCAGTGTTGATGAGGTGCGGTGTCACGGCCCCCTGCTGAGAACAGGTCAAGGTAAAGTTCTGGAGAGCAATTTAGCCGTCTGTGTTAAGATGCATAACCTAGTGATTTCTCTTCTGGGGGTCGACTTTCAGGACCTAATAAGACAATCAGACAAAGTCAAAGCAATAGTTATAGTAGCAAAAAGAACAGGAAACACTCATATTAAAAATATAGGAGGATGGTTAACTAAATTGTGCTCATGGATTCATTGGAGTATTTTACAGTTTTCCAAATTTTCTGCATTGAGCATGAGCTTCTTTCAAAATGAGGAGGGGAAACCTCGCCTCACGTTGAAAAAGAAAAAAAAAAACCCATAAATTCTGCCCTACCTTAGACATTATATTTTAAAGAAAATGTTTAATGAATGCTTCTAATACAAATGAATGAAATGGGTTATAAAACTAGCTTGATCCTCATCATAGTCATGCAGGATATTTCTAGGAAAAAGTTGCCCACAGGAAACAGTGGGCAGTGGAATGATGAGTAATTTGAATTTTCTTTATACTTTTTTTTTGTTTGGTATTTCTAAACTTTAAGGCTATCAACATGTATTCTCCTTCTCCTTCTCCTTCTCCTTCTCCTTCTCCTTCTCCTTCTCCTTCTCCTTCTCCTTCTCCTTCTCCTTCTCCTTCTCCTTCTCCTTCTCCTTCTCCTTCTCCTTCTTCTTCTTCTAAAGAAACTTTATACTCATTTTTTTTTTTAAATTGGGGAATATTGGGGAACAGTGTGTTTCTCCAGGGCCATCAGCTCCAAGTCGTTCTCTTTCAGTCTAGTTGTGGAGGGCGCAGCTCAGCTCCAAGTCCAGTTGCCGTTTTCAATCTTAGTTGGAGGGGGCACAGCCCACCATCCCATGTGGGAATTGAACCGGCAATCTTGTTGTTCAGAGCTCATGCTGTAACCAACTGAGCCATCCGGCCGCCCCATAACATTTATTTCTTAATATAGCTTTTTAAGGGGAAGAAAGTGGGCCAACTGCATTGGCATTTTTTGGGGTTATCCATACTGACCTGAGTGGTAAGAATTGAAGTTGAATCACTCTAATTACACAGGTGCCCTAAATGGTTGTAAGCATTAGAAGATACGTTTCTCCTGTTAAAACTGATGGAGTTGGTCAGTAGCTTGGGCCATTGGGAAAATACCATTTGGCAGGGCTTCCTGAAAAACTTGACTCTTACATGCTTTTGGCATATTATTTTTCACACTGAACTTGGGTGGCCTGTTACTCTGCAAAATGAAAACCTGAAATCAAGCATGTTGAGAGCAATATGGGTGTGTGTCTATGACAATGGTCCCGGAGTCCCAGCCCTCTCGGGATGGGCCTGCCCTGACTTACAATGCTGTCAAGGGCATCTTGAAAGCTGTCCTGGGTTGTAATTCCTGGCAATATGCACTGTAATCCACCTGCCCTCTCGCAGCCCACTGCACCAGTCTTTCATTTTAAGCCTCTGATTCTCCAGCAGCATTTACATAAAGATGGCAGGTGCGTGACCATGTATGTCCTGCTGTCGTGACAGGCCGTCGAGGAAACGCAGAGCCCTTGGTGACGTGGGAAATGGGACAACAGTCATGCCCACGGCTGCGGGTTTCCCCAATATCTCCTCGACCAGCACGCCCACGAGCTTGGAGGAGCACCGGCCCTTCGAGAAAGTAATGAACAAAGAGTCACTGGTCATCTCCGGCCTTCGCCACTTCACCGGCTATCGCATTGAGCTGCAGGCTTGCAACCAAGATTCCCCTGAGGAAAGGTGCAGCGTGGCGGCCTATGTCAGTGCCAGGACCATGCCCGAAGGTGGGTCGGCACATCACAGGCCGGGAGACCCATGCCCACAGAGGCGAAGTCCTCCACCCCCTTTAACTTACTTGCCTTTACCATTTTTTATTTATCTTTAGTTTTTTCCACCTTTACTGAGATACAATTGACATAGAACATTGTGTAAGTTCCTGTAACACAGTGTCCAACACGTTGACTTGATACCCTTGTATGTTGCAGTCTGATTATGCTGCCCACAAACCCATAGCGTCGGTAACATTTCCATCGCCTCACATCATGACCAGTTGTTTTTTCATGGAGAGAACATTTAAGTTCTACCCTCGTGTACAATGCAGTGTTATTAACTATAATCACTGTGTCGTCATTAGATGTCCAGAAAGTGTTCACCTTATAACTGGAAGTTTGTACCTTTGGAACAACATTTCCCCATTTCCCCCACCACCCAGCCTTGGTAACCACCATTCTACTCTGTGTTTTTGAGTTCATCTGTTTTAGATTCTACATCTAAGTGAGATCAGGCAGTATTTGTCTCTCTGTCTGACTTATTTCACTGAGCATAATGCCCTTAAGGTCCATCCAGGTTGCCTTTATTATTTTTTACATACACAGCCATTATATAAACATTAGAAAAATACACACAAACCATAAGAAAAATAAAGTAAAATTAAGAAACACATATATGTAGGGTATTAGTCCAGAGAAACAGAACCAACAGAATGTGAGATAGATAGACAAACAGACAGATATGTGGGCAGTCCCATATGGTGATCCTTACATGTCTGTTCTCCAACGAGGGAAATGGAGAATAGGAAAATGTAACCAGCTCGATGTCGCTAGCTGGTAAACGGTAGAAGTGGGATTCGATCCAGGGGTCACGTCCCTGCCTCTAACCTCTAACCACTGCTTCTTACAGCCAAGGCAGATGACATTGTGGGCCCCGTGACCCATGAAATCTTCGAGAACAACGTCGTTCACTTGATGTGGCAGGAGCCGAAGGAACCCAATGGTCTGATTGTGCTGTACGAAGTGAGCTATCGGCGGTACGGCGATGAGGTAAGACCTTCGACACCTGGGCATGAGCCTTCACGGCTGTCGTTGGTACCTCCTTCCTCTCCTTAAATTCTGGCCCACACACTTCTCAGTGGATGCTTCATTGTCAGGACTCAAAACCTTGATACATAACTTTCCAGAGGTATGAGTCAGAAATGCTAATCCACAAACATTTCTGTCAGCTGTTTCTTACTTTGCTTTCCGGCTTTGTCCTACGATTTGAGCGATGGCTGCCTGAATGTGTCTTTCCTCACATTCCTCACTTTCCTCACTCTTTCCTCACATGACAGGAGGCTCATCTCCTTTGGAGAGAGTTATCTGAATCTGGTAATACATCACCTAAAACCTTAATAAGTGACTTTTTATTGGGTGAAGGGTGAACACCAATTCGCACAAGACAGGAGATCTAAGAACAGAAAGGAAGTGAAGCTTATCCCCAGGGCTCGCTGGTGCCCATGCATGTGAAGTGCTTTGCATACAATATCTCATTTTTAGTATTTGATCGCATCGAAGATGGGATGAGAGGCTGTGTTATTTTTATGGACCACTAAGAAACAAAGAGATGCAACCATGTCTAACTGGAAGGTGACGTTGCTTATAAGATGTGTTCCAATTTTAGAAATGTCAGAATGTGAAAATGTTATGCCTCTTGGGACTGATGAAGTGCAATAACTCCTCAGAATAACCCAATGACCTTGGTATTGAGGTGTCCAGAATTTAAGTTGTGTCCAAGGTCCTAAGAATAGAGTTAGGATTCAAACCCCAGCCCACCTGATGTTCGAGTCCAGGATTTGTCAGTAAAAGGGCCAGATAGTACCCATGTTTGACTGCAGCCAGATAGACTGTTGCAAATACTCAGCTCTGCTATTATAGTTCAAAAGCCACTATCTAGATCACATGTAAATGAATGGGTGTGGTTGTATGCCAATAAAACTTTATTTACAAAAACAAGCAGTGGGCCAGATTTAACAAAACTGTCTGATTTCCTGGAACTCTGGTGATCCTGTAACCAGGTGGGCACAGCATGGCTTTCCCAAGCCAGGAAGGACAGGTGGTCTCCGTCTGTTTACCCTTCTGGGACCAGATCTGCTCTTAATGCCCAAATATTCAGCTCTGACAATGATTTAGAACTGAAATCAGCAAAGTATGGCCTGTGGGCCAAATCTGGCCCGAGGCCCATTTTTATACAGCCTGCAGAGAGTTGTAAAAAGAAACAAAGAAGAATGCACATGAAAGTGAGTCCAGTGGCCAAGCTAAGCATCAGTATGGGAGGGGACTTCTCAGGAGTGCATAAAGGGAGCCATGTCCCATTGGGGACCATTTTTGCGAGACTGATTAATGTCTTATCCTGTATGTATTAATCTAATATATACTAAGAAAATAATTCAAATTTGGGGTGGGGGCAAAGTTTTATGCATAAGATTTCCTTTTCTTTCCTTTTTAAAAGATTTTTATTAAAATATACTAACATAAAATATTATGTCAGTTTCAGTTATATACCATAGTTACTAAACATTTATATACCGAAAGAAGTGATCACCATGATAAGTTCAGCAACCATATGACACTGTACCAGCTATCACAATATTATTGACTGTATTCCCCATGCTGTACATTATGTCCCCATGCCTTATTTGTTTTATACCTGGAGATTTGAGTCTCTTATTTCCCTTCATCTTTTTTCCCTCCTTTTTAAAATTTTCAGTTAAACAGTTGACATTCAATGTTATTTTATATTAATTTCAGGTATTCAGCATAGTGGTTAGACATTTATGTAATTTAAGAAGTGATCCCCCAACCAGTCTTGTATCCACCAGGCATTATGCATAGTTATTACCATATGATTAACTATATTCCCTGTGCTTTACTTTACAGCCCCATGACTATTTTCTAACTACCAGTTTATACTTCTTAATCCCTTTACTTTTCTACCCAGTCCCCCAACTCCCCTCCCATCTATCACCCCAATAAATCTAGTGCCCATCTGACTCCATACATTGTTATTATAATTCTTGACTGTATCCCTTATGCTATACCCCACATCCCCATGACTACTGTGTGACATCCAATTTGTACTTCTTAATCCCTTCTTCTTTTTCACTCACCACCCCAACCCCTTTCCATCTGGCAACCATCAAAATGTTCTCTGTATCTATGACTCTGTTTTTGTTTTCTTTGTTTATTTTGTTCTTTAGATTCCATATATAAGCAAAATCACATTGCATCTGTCTTTCTCTGTCTAACATACTCCACTCAGCACAATACCCTCCAGGTCCATCCATGACGCTGCAGATGGCAAGAACCCATTCCCTTCCTTGGCTGAGCAATATTCCATTGTACATATGTACCACCTCCTCTTTATCCATCCTTCCATCAGTGGGCACCCAGGCTGCCTCCACATCTTGGCCATTGTAAACAATACTGCAATGAACATATACTGGTAGATGAACACATCCCCTTGAAGTAGCGTTTTGGGTTTCTTGAGGTAAATACCCAGAAGTGGGATTCCTGGGTCCTTCTTTGTCTCTTGTTATAGCCTTTGTTTTAAAGTCTATTTTGTCTGGTATAAGTATTGCTACTCCAGATTTTGTTTGTTTTTATTGTTTCCATTTTCATGAAATATCTTTTTCCCATCCCTTTACTTTCAGTCTCTGTGTGTCTTTCAATCTGAAGTCCTTTATAGGCAGGATATTTAAGGGGTTTGTTTTCTTATTCATTCAGCCACCCTATGTCTTGTGTTAGAACATTTAATCCATTTACATCGAAAGTAATGTTGAGAGATATGTAGAATTGCCATTTTATTATTCATCTTTTTTGTCTTGTTTTCCTATTTCTTCTTAAAGAAGTCCCCTTAACATTTCTTGTGATACTGGTTTGGTGTTGATGAACTTCTTCAGCTTTTTCTTGTCTTGGAAGCTCTTTATCTCTCCTTCCATTCTAAATGATAGCCTTGCTGTGTAGAGTACCCTTGGTTGTAGGTTCTTGTTTCTCATCACTTTGAATATTTCATGTTAATGCCTTCTGTTCCTGCAAAAGTTCTGTTAAGACATAAGCTGACAATCTTATAGGAGCTCCCTTGTAGGTAACTAACTGCTTTTCTCTTGCTGCTTTTAAGAGTCTCTCTGTTTTTAACCTTTGGCATTTTAATTATGATGTGTCTTGGTGCTGACCTCTTTGGGTTCATTTGGTTTGGGACTCTGCATTTCCCGGGCTTGTATATCTATTTCCTTTGCCAGGTTAGGGAAGTTTTCTGTCATTATTTTTTCAGATAGGTTTTCAATCCCTTGCTTTCTCTCTCCTCCTTCTGGTTACCCATATAATGCGAATGTTGACCCAGAGGCCCCTTAAACTATCCTCATTTTTTTGTATTCTTTTTTTCTTTTGTTGTTCTGATTGGGTGTTTTTTGCTACCTTTTCTTCCAAATCACTGAATTCAGTCCTCTGCTTCATCTAGTCTCCTGGTAATTCCTTCTAGTGCATTCTTCTTTTTAGTTATTATATTTTTTATTTCTGACATTCTTTTTTTATGTTTTTTATCTTCCATTTTTATGTTTTTATCTCTTTGTTGAAGTTCTCCCTGATATCATTGAGCATCCTTATAACCAGTGTTTGGAACTCTGCATCTGGTAGATTGCTTGTCTCTATTTTGTTTAGTTCTTTTTCTGGAGCTTTGTTCTTTTCTTTTATTTGGGACCATGTTTCTTTGTCTGCCCATTTGGCTGCCTTCCTGTGTTTGGTTCTATGTATTACGTAGGGCTGCTATGTCTCCCCTTGTTAGTAGAATGGCCTTAAGTAGTAGGTGTTGTGGGGCCCAGTGGTGCACTCTCCCTGATCACCTGAGCTGGGTGCTGTAGGTGGGTCCCTTGTGTGGGTTGTGTGTGTCCTCCTTTTGTGGTTGAGACTTGGTTGCTGTGTGCATATAGTGGGAGGGATTGATTTTTGGGCTGACTGGTTTTGAGGACTGGTTGTGACTACAATGGAGGAGCTGTTGTGTAGGGACTGACCCTACAAAGCAGGATTTGCTTTAGTAGGGCTCTGGTGTCTGCTCAGTTTGCCTTTTGGGTGTGTTGTTCTTGGAGGTGACCGAATGATGCTTTGGATTGGGTCCAGTGAAGTTGGCCACGTGGCATGCCAGCCCTAGGGCCTCTTGGGAGGGGCTCCGCTGCAGGCCAAGTTCAGCTGCAGCCTGTGCCCTGCCCAGGGCCACCTGGCATGAGCTACAAAACAATCCACCTGTGCTAGGCTTGGAGGTGCCTTGAGAGGCCAAGCTGCGAGCAAACCAAGGTCGGCTGCCACCAGTGCTGGGTTTGGGGCTGCTCTGCAAGAGGTATGGGACATACTGAAGCCAGATGCTTCTTGTTTGGGGTTTGTGAACCTTTGAGAGATTTTAGGAAAGTCTGCAGCCTGAGCCAAGATGAACCACTGGAAGCAGCTTGGGTGGGCCTGAAATTTGGTGAGGTGGTGTCTCAGGTAATCACCAGGGCAGAGCGAAGAGTGTTAGCCAGCTTGATGGAGACTCAGATATGGCAGCAGCCTGGGTCTGCCCACCAGGAGGGGGGAGGGCTCAACAAAGAAATAATGGCTTCCCTCAGCTCCTCCATCCAGGGAGAAAGCTGCCCCTCCAGCCCTCACTCTGAAGCTAGATAAATCAATTCTTCCCTGTATGTTCCTGGTACCTTTCGAACAGCTGCTGCTCCAGCGCTGGAGCTCAGAGTGATTGAGTCCATCAGTGAATAAGTACATATGCAAGCCCTTTGAGAGGAATGCTTCGGACTCTAGCCACCCTCTGTCTCACTCAGCCACAATCTCTGCTAGTTTTCACAGCCAGAAGTGTGGGGACTTCTCTTCCTAGCACTGGAACCCCGGGCTGGGGTGTTTGGTTTGGGGCTGGGACCCCTCGCTTCTCAGGGGGGACCACTGCAGCCGAGATATCCCTCCCGATTTTTAACGGTCACACATGGGTGTGTGACAAGCCCATTCCGTGTCTCTGCCCCTCCTATCAGTCTCGAGGTGGCTTCCGTATGTCTTTAGTTGTAGGGTTTCAATTCAGCTAGACTTCAGGTGATTTTCAATCTATGCATAAGATTTTCATCACTAGCAAAAAGTGCAAGCCACTTGGTGTCTGTCCATTGGAGAATGGGTACATGGAATATGGTATATTCATAAAAATGGGTGGATGTACAGCCTTTTACAAGGATATTTGGGAAGACCTTTTTCCAGTGTAATCTAGAGGTTGAGAATACAGGCTCTGGGCTTTAGATCCTTTATGCTTTTATCCCTTGTGTTCCACCAGCAATTGAGAACACCCTCCCCTTGAAATAGATGAAGACAGAAAGGAAACTCATTAGCTCCTATAACTGAACAGTTCAAAGAGTTCAGGCATGGCTGGATCCAGAATTCCTTTGGATCAGTTGCATCTTACGAGTCCTTGCAAGAGTCCAGCAACTCCTGGCTGTCCTCCTATGGTTTCAAACCTCATATCCTCTTAGCACCAAGCCTCCAGGAAGAGTGGGAGTCTGTGTCCCGGCATTCCGAGCCAGGCTGAGGTCACATGACATCCAATAACCAGTCATCTGACCAGGGAAGCGCTTGTGCTGGTTGGCTCAGGCATGAGAGTTTTTTAATAACAGCTTTATTGAGATACATTCACATACCATAAAATGCACCCATTTAACACATAGAATTCAATGGATTTTAGTACATTCACAGAGTTGTACAACTATCACCAGAGTCAATTTCAGAATATTTTCATCACACCCCAAAGAAACACCTCTTAGCCATCACTCCCAAATCTTCCCTGACTCCTGTCTCTCTAGTTTCTGGCAACCACTAATCCATTTTCTGTCTCTATGGATTTGCCTGTTCTGGACATTTCATATAAATGGATCATACAATAGGTGTGTGACCTTTTGTTACTGGTTTCTTTCATTAGCATAATGTTTTCAAGGTTCATCTACATTATAGCATGTGTTAGTATGTCACTCCATTTTATAACTGAAAATATTCCATCGTATGGATGGATCCCATTTTGTTTATCTGTTCATCCTTTGATGGACGTTTTCACCTTTTGGCTATTGCGGCTCATGCTGCTATGAACATTTGTGAAGTTTTGGGGCGTATATTTTTAGTTTTCTCGAGTACATTCCTAGGAGTGGAATTCCTGGGTCATATGGTAACTCTACATTGAACTTTTAAGGAAATGCCTTAAAAAAGCTCTTTCCCAAAGAAGCTACACCATTTTATAGTCCCACCAGCAGTGTAGGAGGGTTCCAGGTTTCTCACCAACCCTTCCTCTGGTCCATCTTTTTTTTTTGAATTCAAGTTTGATTTTTGTTTATTTTTATTTATTAGATTTATTGGGGTGACATTAGTTAGTAAGCTTATATAGATGACGTATTACAGAAACGTATAGACGGATAGAAACACTTGGTCCATCTTTTTTATTACAGCCATGCTAGTGGGTGTAAAGTGGTATCTCATTGTGGTCTCGATTTGCATTTCCATGATGGCTCATTTAGGTCTGAGTTTTGTGCCCTTCCCCAAACCAATAGGACTTTTCAGCTTCAGGCAGAGTGAGCCCTGGAACTGGGGTAGAGTGGAGGGTGGCAATCAAGAGCCACTCAAGGGGGAGGCGCAGCTTCCAGAGGAAGTTTGGGGTGTTGTTGGTGGCAAGGAGGAGAATATAGATTCCGTGCAGACCCTCCTTGATTTTACTCTTGCTGTTGTGACCAACTCTACCCCATCTGATGGGAATTTTCTAGGGTTGCGCATTGAAGTCCTACATCCTGGGAACCCTTGGTTATGGGTAAACTGGGACAGCTGTTGGCATTGGACCTTATCCCACGTTCTCCCAGCTGCCTTGGCCTGCCCCTCCTGTTCCTGGAGCCCGAGAGTCACCAGTGGGAATCCCCACCATGAATCCCCACCAGCTTCTGCCCTGCCTGGCCTGACCCCGATACCAGGCAGACGAGCCCTAGTTAACCTGTAGGGGAACAGAGATGGGAGGAAATTAGGAGAGAGTGTGAAAGGTTGCAATAACGTTTTAAAAAACCTTTTCGTAGACAAGATCGCTTGATAATCTCCAACATTTCCTTAGTTGTCTAGCATTGCTTTGATAAAGTCAAAAGTAAAGTAAAGTTGTTTTTAAACCATTAAGACTTTGTTGGTTTTACAAAATCCTCTCAGAATTTGGTGGAGGTCATTTTTGTTTCTGTTTGCTGGTTAATAGCCCGAATCACTGCTAGCTGTATCACTTGAATCTAACTCTTTCCTTAACTCTTGCATTCAAGTCCCCTCGCCACTTCCCCTCTCCTCCCTGGGAGACCCTAGCTCCAGGGACTACCCCTGTCTCTGGAAAGACCATCCATTTCCATGAGCTCATATCCTTTGCTTCAGTATCTTGCAGTTTTGAGCTTTTTTTCCTTTCCAGTTTTATTTTTTTACATAAAACTTTTATGTAATTGTCTTCTTCACTCTTGATCAGGTTTTGCTCCTTGTTTTCTATTCTTTTCTTTTTTTTTTTTGGTGTCTGTGTACCTGCCTCTGGTTCTAGTTCCTTCCATCATGCTCCCTTCTCAATCCCCACCCCGAGATGTCTGGGGGGTAAATGACTGACATTGGAGCATGTGTGTCCCCTTTGTCCTGGATAGCAGCTACCTTTGGTGTCTATATTTGCTGATTTATCTCTTTCTACTTGGTGACTCATCCTTCTTGGAAGAACCTTTGGACTAGAACTCCCTAACCCCGCCTCCAGCTGATTTGTTTTCTGGCTGCTGTTGTCACATGATAAGCACGGGAGCTTTTACATTTCTTGCTCTCCCTCTAAAATTTTCCAGGCCAGATATCTGCATGCACTATGAGCTTGGAGCTGTTTCAGAAAGTTTTCAAAATTGGGCCCAAGCCTTGCATGGTCTTATTTCCCAGTGAGCCTCCTGCCTTTCTTAACAAACTCTGGGTTGATCTCTATTTATGTGTTTATCACCCGAGTGTGGATGTTTACCTCCTCTCATTTATCAGACATTTAGGTAGATCCCAACTCTTTTCATGGAGGTGAAAGAAGTAAAGTGAAACCAAAAGACACCATGGGAAGGAAGGAGATTTCAAATTTGTCCTTAAGAAATTAAGCCCATGTATCTGGTTCTGAGAAGGCAGAGACCTGGAGGTGTAGGAGGAAAGCCTGAAATGTGATTTAGGTGACGGGGCTCCCTTCCTGCCTTTGGGGGACTTTCTGGAGGTCTGGTGAAAATACGCCACAGGGGTTGCAAGAAGTTTTGGAGCCAGACGGTTCTAGGTTCAAAGGCCTGCCCTGCCACTCACCAGCTATGGGATCTCTCACTGATCATTTCACATTCTCAGCCAGGGGTCGGCACACTATTTGTGTATCCTGATTTTGTACAGCTTGTGGGCTAAGAATCACTTTCACATCTTAAAAATGGTTGGGAAAAAAAATGAAAAGAGGAATAGTATTGCATGACATGTGTAAATTATGTGAAGTTCAACTTTCAGTGTTCACAGTATTTTGTGGACACATGGCCATGGCCATGCCTGTTCATTTACAGATGTTACGATTGGGATTTGTCTCTGGCTGCTTTTGACGGCAGGGTTGTGTTGGTGACAGTGACTGTCTGGCCCCCTGAAGCTGAGAATCTTCATTATCTGGCTTTTTATAGCAAAAGTTTGCTGACTCTGCCCTAAGACTCAGTTTCCTCCTCTCTCAGGAGAAACTAAGACATGGGGTTGTTGTAAGAATTAAACGAAATGGTCCAGGTCAGATGCTTGGCCTGCGGTTTAGGAAGATTGCCTGTTCTCAATCATGATAACCCCTGCTTCTGTTTCCTTCTCCGTAGAGCTAAGGTTCTAAAATTCCAAAAGTCTCAAAGTCGCTTGCGTGTTACACTCTGTGCCTTACTCCCTGTGTGTCGTTTCTGAGCCGATCCTGTGTGTAACATTCCCACCTGGGATGGACACTTCCAAGTGTATGAGGCACAACCCCCACTCCTCTCTCTCCTCCCCATGTCTTCTAGGAGCTGCACCTCTGTGTCTCCCGCAGACATTTTGCTCTGGAGCGGGGCTGCAGGTTGCGCGGGCTGCCTCCGGGGAATTACAGCGTGCGAATCCGGGCCACCTCCTTGGCGGGCAACGGCTCCTGGACGGAAGCCACCTATTTCTATGTGACAGACTATTGTAAGTGTGCAGTGACTTGGGCTGGTTGGGTCTGTGGTTGGTGCTGGGAATGGCACATTTCAGAGGATGGTCAAGGAAAGCTGGAAGCTATATGTGCTGGCCCTGGACTTGACCTCTGGGTCCACTGGCCGCTGCTGTGTGATCGGGGCAAGGTGCTTGCCCTCTCCGAGCTTGCACTTCCTCATCTGTCCATGGGCATAATAATACGACTACCTCTGGAGGTGAAGGGAGGTTTCATGACATTATGAAGTTTAAGTGACTGGCACAGGACAAATCTGTAAACACATCAGTTCTTGTGAACTAGTGTTTCAATCTGTGTTGTTAGATGGGCTATGTCCTCCAATGGACGACGTGGGAGCTTCCCTACTTATCCATGGGTATGTTCTCATTGTCCAGGTAATAAGTTTTGGGCCAGCTGGACACACAGTGGACAGTAGGGAAGGTAGAGAGGAGGGGAAGGCCGAGCTGGTCAGGGAGTGCTTCCTGGAGGTGGCAACATCTTGGCTGAGAATTGGAAGAATATACAAGTGGGGGCAAAAGAGGATATTTAGTCTGGCATGTGGTAGGAGCCCAGACACTAAAATGAGTGAACAAACGAATGACTTCGACAGAGGGAGATTCTAGACCTGGAGAAGAAGGAGGTTGTGGGGGAGGTAGGGATTCTTCTTGGCTGGCTGGATTTTTACATGGCCCAATGGGAGCGTGGAAAGTGGGAGTGATTCTTGCTGGGATGGTTCTGGTCAGGGTCAGGACTAGGATGAGCGTTCCGACACCGTGTGGGTGTATCACACCGTGATTCTGACGCTCCCCACTGGAGTTAGCACAGGGCCCCGTAAGCGGAAGAGCACAGTTCCCAACAAGACTGCTCTCGGCTGGATGCCAGATGCAAGTCTCCTGCGCTTCTGACCAACTGACTAAAATTTGAGTGTTCCCACAACCCCTTCAGAGTCGATCATTTGCTAGAACAGCGCATAGAAACTCAGGAAAGTGCTATAATTACAAGGACAGTTATATTATAAAGGATGTAACCCAAATGAAGAGATACAGAGGATGAGGTGGCAGGAGGGCTCCCGTGCCCTCTCCCCATCGAATCAGGACACCTCACGTCACCCTCCCGGCATATGGAGGTACTGATGAGCCAGGAAGCTCCTCGGAGCTTTGGTGTCAGAGTTTTCATTGGGGTTTCATCACCTTGGTGACTGGTTGAATCACTGGCCACGTGCCCGAACTCTGTCTCCAGCCCCACTCCAATCTTTGGAGGTTGGGTGGCTGAAAGTCCCACCCTGCCAATCACGTGCTGGCTCTTCTGGTGATCAGCCCCCAGCCTGCGTCTTGTCACCTGTCAGCATGAACTCAGGTGAGCCCCAAGAGAGTCATCCATGACAAAGACACGGCTATTACTCAGAACATCCACAGATTTGGAGTCTCTCTCTTAAGAACCAGTGACACCAATGAATGAAATGCAAAGGAAATTATCAAAGTGGGATGAATATTTTTAACATCATCGACAAAGATTTAATATCCTTAATACAGAGTGAATATATAGTTGACCCTTGAACAACATGGGTGTGAACTGCGTGGGTCCACTTATATGCAGAGTTTTTCCCCAATAAGTACTGTAAATGCATCTTCTCTTCCTTATGATTTTCTTAATAACATTTTCTTTTCTCTTGCTTAGTTTATTGTAAGAACACAGTATATAATACGTAGAACGTGCAAAATATGTGTTACTAGACTGGTTATGTTTTCAGTAATGCTTCCAATCCATAGTAGGTGGATTACTAATAGTAGTTAAGTTTTGGCGGAATCGAAAGTTATAGGAAGATTTTCGACGATGAAGGGGTTGATGCCCCTAACCCTGTGTTGTTCAACAGTCAGTTGTATATATTAATGAGTAAAAGACATATGTCCTAACACAAAAAAGAAGCCAAGAACATAAATAGTCCATGTAAAAAGAAATACAAAAAATAGAAAACATACGATAAAAATGTCAAACCTCACTCAAAACCACACCAAAAAAAGAAAAAAATGCAAATTAAAACAAGATGTAATTTTCAACTTATCAAATTGGCAAGGTTTTTTTTTTTTAATATGATCACAGTACTTAGTGTTGTCCAAGAGTACAGATAGGCAGACCTGCTTTTTCATGGTTGGTGAGTGCTAAAATGTAGTACTTTAATAATGTGCATACAAAATCTTATGTAAGCCAACAGTTCTGGTTCTAGAAATGTATCATAAGGAAGCAATCAGAGATGTCTAAATAAGATACATGTTCAAGGAAATCCGGCATAGCATTACACACAATAGCTAAAAATCTGGAGAATTAAATGTTTGACACATTAGTTTACAGTCGACCCTTGAACAACAGGGCTTAAGGGCACCGACCCCTGCACAATTGAAAATCCTCACATAACTTTTGACACCCCAAAACTTAACTACCAATAGCCTACTGTTGAGTGGAAGCCTTACCAATAACAAACAGTCAAGTAACACATATTTTGTACGTTATATGTATTATATACTGTGTTCTCACAATAACGTAAGGTAGAGAGAAGAAAATGTTAAGAAAATCATAAGGAAGACAAGATGCATTTACAGTACTGTATGTATTTATTGAAAATAATCCACGTATGCATGGACCCACACAGTTCAAACCTATGTTGTTCAAGGGCCAATTGTATTTAAAATATATATATAACAGAAAGGGAAACAAGGCACCAGGGTGCAACATTTAAGGAGGTGCTCACCCTCGGGCCGTGCCCCATCGGAGATGGCACTGACAGCTTGCTCTTAGTCAGGGCAGTAGAGGAGGACGAGATGTCTCAGGATAGAGCTGACTCCCAAGGCAGCAGGGGTCAGTGGTCAGAGCTTACTCAAATGGCCCAGCTTCAAATGCATGCTGCACCGTGGATACATTCTGGGGCTTTGGGCAAGACCGCTCCTCTCCTTGAGCCTGTTTCCCAATCTGTTAGCTGGCATCAGACATAGTTCCTCCTACCTTGGCCTATGGGATGATTAAGATCACTTACCCAAAGCACTTCAAACAGTGCCTGGCTTTTAGTAAGTGTTTGGTGTACTACTATTATTAAAAGCCCCAGAGGCCCAGATTCATTCTCTGACCTCTCTCTCAGAACCCATTTTCTTCCTTGGCTTGCAAGCATCTGAATACATGGGCATGTTAATAATTACAGGCAACTCAGCCGTGCATGCGAATTTAAAAAATAAAGGTTGTGTCGCATTTCTTCAGCCAGTTTAAAAGGGGTTCTTTTGGGGGAAATGCACTTTCCTTTATTTTGCCTGGTACTTTTCCTGGGAATCAGGACACCCGCAAGTTTCATGGGCCGGCCGTCCCTTGAGGAGGGCAGGACCCGCTAGGACACCGGGCTCTTCCTGATGAACTTTTCATCTGCCAGAGGTGCTGTTTGGAATTAAGATAGGCTATTTACTTTGCAGGGCTCAGTATGAAATGAAAATGCAGGGCCCTTGTTTAAAAATTCACTTTCAAGATGGTGACAGCGGACATTAAACTCTTCAGAGTGTGGGGCCCTGGGTGATGGCCTGAGTTGCCTGGCTGTGAAGCTGGCCCTCGGTGGGGAAGGGAGAAGGCTGGCAGTGGGCAGTGGTCTGGAGGTCAGGGGTGTGCTTGCAGAATACAGATTCTGAGTCCGCCACCCAGCCCCATGGAGCCAAATGGGAATGCTGGGAGATAAAGGTCCAGGAAACCAGCAGAGAGAGGCTCAGGGACAAGAGATGTGGGCCAAGTGTGTGAGGCCCACCAATATATTCGTACCGTGTTTCCCTGAAAATAAGACTTAGCCGGACCATCAGCTCTAATACTTCTTTTGGAGCAAAAATTAATAAAGACCCAGTCTTATTTTAATATAATAATATAAGACCAGGTTTATATAATAGAATGTAATATAATATAATATAATATAATAATATAATATAATATAATATCATACAACACATAATACAGGGTCTTATATTAATTTTTGCTCCAAAAGACGCATTAGGGCTGATGGTCCTGCTAGGTCTTATTTTCAGGGAAACACAGTAGATTTGATTTTTGGTGTGAACACATTTTGATCTGAGACATATATTTTCTTATTCTATTTCAGTAGACGTCCCATCAAATATTGCAAAAATTATCATTGGTCCCCTCATCTTTGTCTTCCTCTTCAGTGTGGTGATTGGAAGTATTTATCTATTCCTGAGAAAGAGGTGAGTGCGGTGGTATGCCGGCAAAGGTTAACAACCAGCTTTCCAGGAAGAAGTATGCCTAGATATCGATGTAGCTATAGATACAGCTATCTCTAAGTTTATTATAAACTTTACTTATATAAAGGTTGTGTAGCATGTAGTTTCCACATAATGATCCTCATACAACATACAGTACTCTTTATCATAAATTCCCTCTAGCCAGTGGATTGTCACTAAATGCTTTGCTCGGTTTTTTCCCCCTGAACCTTTGTGTCTATAACTGACCTATGGTTGCAGTTGATGACCTAGGGTTCATGAATGTTGATTGGCATTTTGTTTATATTAAAGAGTAGGACAAAAATGAAATAAGATGTCCGTGTTCATCAGTCATAGGAGTGGCCTTGTGGAATCAGATAATAATTCCTAAATACTTCCCATTTTTTTCAATGTTTTATGCCATCTGCATCTATAGAGATGACACACGGCTAACTTTCATCTGCGTGATTAACATTTTTTCCATCACTTTCTCAAGCCTGGACAAAAAACGGAACAATAAATCAAGTGTTGGTTTGTAGCGTTTGCCTGTTTCTGTGGTGTAAATATTCCCACTGTGGCCAATGTCAAACTATGGACGTGATGCCACTGAGACAGAGCAGCTCACCATCGTGTAGTATTTCCACCACGTGGGTACAACAATATAATAAATGTGCTGGCATAGATAACCTCAAGAGCGCTGATCATAGTAAGCTGTGGTACAATAATTAGGTAGTGGTGAGTTTTGAATACTGTTACCTTTGCTTTTAATATAATTTGTTTAATTGGAAGCCTATATAATTTATTTTTGAATGATGGTTGTATTTAATAACTGGCTCCTAAGTTTCCCAAAAAGTTGTTTCTCACGAGCTGGGAATAGATGGCTCCAGAACAGTACCGGTATGTGGCTGCTGTTCGTAAGGGTTCTCATTTGCAGGGGCGACGCCTGTAGCCACCTGTAGTGACCGATGAATTCCTGTGAGAATTGCAGACTGGAATGCCTGTCTTTTTCTCTTCCAGGCAGCCGGATGGGCCACTGGGACCACTGTATGCTTCTTCAAACCCTGAGTACCTCAGTGCCAGCGATGGTGAGTACCGCCCTTTTCCCTGTGGGTGGCCAGAATGCTGCTGTCTGGTTTTCTTTGCCATCACCGTCCAGTGAGAGCCGAGGTTTGACACCCGAGAGGCTGACATGAGCCCTCTTGTTCATTGGAGCTGAGGACCTGCCCCCTTACTGCAGAAACCCCACGACAGGAGCATTTAAGACACCTGCCGTCTGGCTCCTGTTTGGATGGGCTGATCTAGCTGGGCTGGGACCTGTAGGCTGGGCTGGGAGGCCGAGAGCTTGGGGTCCCAGCTGTGGGAATGTGGAGCCTGGGGCCCTCGCCAGACAGAGTGCCGAAGGTCAGAGCCAGAAAGCTGTGTCTGAACTTGCTGCCCAAGCTGGGAGGTGGGAATTGGAAGCCAAAATGGGGGACTGTGAGTAGGGCGAGGAAGACCAGAAGCAGAGACAAGGTGGGATAGGCGGAAGCTACGTGGGTGCCAGGGTCACATCTGCTGTTGGTGGCAGCTGGCCTTGGACGTGCTGCTGCTGCTGGTGGGAATGGGGATCCGACACCTGCATTTCCCTTGATTGTGCCAAAGGGCAGTGAGTGGCCCCTGTCGTAGGGCCTGCCTGTTCCTTCCAAGGGGAAGGCATCTGTTGCATTACAAGTTTCTAAAGTGCTTCGTGCAGTAAAAATCAAAAAGCAACTTTCGAGGCATGAGCACCACTGCCTGGCAGGATGCTGGCTGGGTATACAGGGCTGGTGTGTTAAGGGCACCCAGGGTCTGTTTTAAGCAGGTCTGATAAGACACATAGACACTGAAATGGCTGTCATGAAAAAAGACGTTTATCGTCAGATTCCCTAGAAGCAGGAGGCACTCGCCACAGAGGGCTGCTGGGAGAAGCACCAGGGTTGGTCAGGAGACAGAGAGAGGGATAGAAATGCAGGCAAGAGCCTCCATTGTGGTTTCCACAGGGAAGGCAGGGAAGGGCAGAGCAGGGTAGGGTAAGACTTAGGACTGGCTGGTTTGAATAATTTCAGCAGGCTCGGGGACATAGGGGCTGGCTGTAGTTGTCAGGGACCTGGCCTTGATTAGGGCAGGGGGACAGCCTGAGTGTGAGAGCCTGATAGCAGAGGTGGTTGGGGTGTGGGCTGTGGATTGGGTGGTCTGCATATGAAAAGTGCTTTGGCAGGTGAGTCCTTGCCGTCTCTGGGAACTGGCTGCTCCTGGGGCGAGGGGTCAGTCCTTCCAGGGTAAGCAGGGTCGCAGATGTCAGATCCTCAGAATGGAGAAACTAGAAAAGGTGGTTATTGCAGGTGGGATGTGCGGAGGGAATGAACATTAATCCAGGTGCCTCCTTTCCCTGTTTGGACATCAGCGATGGGGAAGCTGACCCTCAGGGCTGTCGTTTGGTCCCCCAGTTGGGGCGAGGCTGGGATGCTGCTCGTGGCTGTCTCTCTTTCCCACCATTCTACGTCCTTCTGGGGACGCAGCAAAGGCTGAGGGCACAGGGGTGCCCAATCACAGCTGGAAATGGGAGCTCAAGGGTCTTTAAGGTCAGGAAGGCCTGAGCCAAGGGATGTATGCAGGGGAAGATGCAGGCTCAGGGCCCCAGGGGCAGGGTGTCCCCACTGAGCATCTGTGAGTTCATTTGTGGGCATTGCTCTGTGAGCAGGTCCTTGGACAAGCCACGGTGACGGATGAGCTGGCTATGGCTGCTGTAACCATGTACCAACACTGCATGGCTTAGAAAACAGAAATTTATTTTCTTACAGTTTTGGAGGCTGGAATTACAAGGTCAAGGTGTTGGCAGGGTTGGTTTCTCCTGAAGCCTCTGTCCCTGGCTTGCAGATGGCCAACTTCTCCCCATGTCCTCACGGGCTCTGCCCTCTGTGTCTGTCTGTCCTAATCCCCTCTTGTAAGGACACCAGTCGTATTGGATTAGGGCCCACCCTAATGACCTCGTTTTAACTTAATTGTCTCTTTAAAGGCCCTGTCTCCAGATACAGTCACATTCTGAGGTACCACGGTTAGGACTTCAAGATATGCATTGGGGGGTGGGGAGGCACAATGTGGCCCATAACAGTGATGGCACAGAGGAAAGAAAGCAGGAACCATTTTGGCTTTTTTTTTTTTTTGTACATTTGAGTCATTTGCTGCATAAAAAACCACCCCAAACTAAATGGCTTAAAACAACCGCCATTAATTGGTTCACCGTTTGGTGGGTCCACTCCCTGGGCTGTGCTCAGCTGGGCAGTTCTGGTCTCACCCACGTGGCTGCGTCCGCCGGTGGGTCAGCTGACGCTAGGTGCTCCTGGATGGGCTCACTCACATGTGCAGTGGTTCTCAAGTGGGTGGTCCCCCATTCCCTTGGCACTTTGCAGAAACAATAGCCTTCGATGGGAAGGTTATTAGGTAGTGGGGCTCTGAGTCAGACAGGAAGGATGGGGTGCAGGTTCAGCTCGAAGGCCGTGACGGCAGGGACCCACGCTTGTCCTGTTCTCGGCTACATGCCTGGCACAGACCCTGGATCCCAGAAGTCACTTAATGAACATTTGTGGGGGGCTTGGGTGGGCGGTGGCCGGGGACCCACGGAGGATGCTGTGTGGATAAGTGAGGAGTAGTGTTCCCATGTTCTGTGTATGTGCCGGACGAGTGGGAGGTGCCTCGGGACAAGATCAGCCTCCTGCGAGAGCTGGGCCAGGGCTCCTTCGGCATGGTGTACGAGGGCAACGCCAAGGACATCATCAAGGGGGAGGCGGAGACCCGTGTGGCGGTGAAGACTGTCAACGAGTCGGCCAGTCTGCGTGAGCGGATCGAGTTTCTCAACGAGGCCTCGGTCATGAAGGGCTTCACCTGCCATCACGTGGTGAGTCCTGCGTTTGCCCTGGGAGCAGTCAAAGGCTGTGTTTCCTAAGCAAAGCTGAGGTTCAGGCTGTACTACAGAACAGAAGGCATTGATGGGAGCAAAAAGGTATGACTCCGATTCAGGTAGCAACTACCCTGCGCTCCAGAGAGGACAAAAAAAGGCAGGTCTGTAAAGGCAAAACCCACAGTGTGATTGTTTCCTGCCAACGAAGGATTACTGGCTGGGCTCACAAGGCTTGGCTAGTTCCAATATGCAAATAAGGGAGGTGAAAACTACAACGAGAAGGTCAAGTCCAGCAGTGGTTTTTCCAGGATAAGAGCAGCTCTGAGACCTGAGGCTCAAGATGTGCAGAGGCCCCACTTCCAGAATAGCCTCCCAGCTGTATTTTAAGTGGGTCTCTTAGCAATGCTTGTTCCCTTTCATTTTTTTCCATTATCACTTTCCCTTGGGTCCCCTTGTCCTCTTCCTCTTCTTACTGCATAGAGCAAAAGGGAAGTGGGTGTGGACCCCCTGCCCAGCCCCCAACCTGCTCAGCGTCCTAAAGGTGGGAGGAGGGTCTCCCGTCTCCCTTCTCCAATACCATCCTTGTTGCCCCAGTGTTTTCCGGAGTCTTCCGTCTCATCCTCTTCCCGGCTCCTTTGTAACCCTTAAGCACACAGTTGTGCATCTCTGCCCCACCCCCCTCAGGTCAGCACAGACTTCCTGGCCTTCTGCTCCCAGTGTCCCCTAGTTTTCCTTGAGCCTCGTGTCCTTCATCTTTGCCCCCCCCCCACGTGCACACACTAACGGAGCACCTGCTCAATGCTAAGCCCTATTCTTGTCTCTGTGATGTGGCACATTCTTGCCCTCCTGGAGGTCCCAACACGGGGAGTGGAGACACTCTCACCCCAGGAGGCTTGTTATTAGCAGATGATGCTATGGCAGAAAGGGAAAGGACAGCAGGGTCGGGGGGTGGGGAATTCAGGAGTGGGGAAGGGGCATTTGAGCAAAGATGTAAATGCTGTAGGGACTGAGCTGTGTGGCCACACGAGGGTCAGGCAGAGGGGACAGCTAATGCACAGGCCTGGGAGTGGGAGAGAGCCATATGTGCTCAGAGACATCAGGAGATAGCCACGATTTGCCTTGGATGGTGCTGTGTGTGGACAGGTCTGTCTGCTCCCTCACCCATCGGACTGTGTCCTGAATTCTCCTGCCTTGCTCGCCACGCCCCCCTTCCCCAGGGTGTTGACCTTGGCATTTGAGCCGGACAGACCAGTGTTTCCCACACACCATCAAGAAGCAGGGTGCTGTATGTGACCATACAGGGAGCCCTCGGGGAGTCAACAGACCCTGTGAGGGTCCCACAGACCCTCATCCAAGAATCGCCCCCATGCTTGCTCTGCAGGTCCGCCTCCTGGGGGTGGTGTCCAAAGGGCAGCCGACGTTGGTGGTGATGGAGTTGATGGCTCACGGAGACCTGAAGAGCTACCTCCGTTCCCTGCGGCCTGAAGCTGAGGTGAGTGGCCCCTGGGTACCCTGCAGGGCACCCTCTTTTGGCCCCGTGGCCCAATGTCGCTAAACATGACCCCCTTTTTGACTTTAGAATAACCCCGGCCGCCCTCCCCCTACTCTGCAAGAGATGATTCAGATGGCAGCGGAGATCGCCGACGGGATGGCGTACCTGAACGCCAAGAAGTTTGTGCACCGGGACCTTGCAGCTCGAAACTGCATGGTCGCCCATGATTTTACCGTCAAAATCGGAGGTTTGTCTGGCTTTCTGTGTGGGAATGTATGGTCCTGGCCATGTTTAATTTCAGAAGGAGCTGTCTGTCATGAGTTGTTTAATCTTTTCCAGTACTTTTGGATGAAGCCTGATCCTCACACTGTAATTTAATTGCACTTGTTCATGAACTCACTCATTCACCTCTTTAAATAATATTCGTTGCAAGTCACTTGATGGAGGTGTTGTGGGTGCAGTGATGAACATGTCACCATGGTTTCTCTGCCCTCGTGCAGTCTTTATCTGCACCGTCCAGCACAGTTGCCACTGGCCACGTGGGGCCATCTACATTTAAATTAATTTACACTAAGTACGATGAAAAGGTCCGTCCGTTGGTCGCGCAGCCACGTTTCAGTGTCCAGGAACCACTTGGAGCCCAGAGGCTGCCTTATTGGATAATGTGGGCGCAGACCATGTTCATTATCACAGAAAGTTCTGAACAGAGCTGTTCTAGATGAACAATAAAATAGTTCACGCTCATGTGAGCACGATCATGAGGACTGGGAAGAGCACTGAAGGAAATGGGGTTCCACGATACTAGAGGAAGGGCCTCTGCCTGCAGGGAGGCACTGTTTCCCCAAAGACTCGCAGGACGCGAAGTGGAGCGGAGTGACAGCACCCCGGGGGAGTTTCAGCACATGCAAAGGCCATGAGGCTGGAAGGATGGCGGGTGTGGTGTGATTAAAATGAATGCAGAGGGGGCAGAGCAGCATGAGAAGTGAGGCAGGAGCCAGACCCAGAAGGGTTACAAGTCACAGTAAGTCATCTAGACATTATGCTACGCAGCCAGTGCGAAGCAGGAAGTGATGTAATTCTATTTATGATCCAAAAAGACGTTACCCTACATTAACAGTCAGTGGGAAACACGAAGTGATGTTATCGTATTTATAAGCCCCAAACACATTATCCTACGTCAGCAAGAGAAGCAGGTAGTGACAAAGTGATGTCATCCTGTTTATGTAGCTTCTCCTGGGCAGTGGGCTGTCCAGGTCTGGATGGAGAGAGGGTCCTGCAGGTGAGAGGATAGTGGGCCTGAGTGGGGCTAGGGCCGTGGAGAGGAATAGATAATTAAAGAGGGATGTGGAGGGAGAGGGGGCAGGACTTGTCACTGTATTGGCTGTGGGGTGTGAGGAAAGGGGATGGTCACAGGGGGACCCAACCCTGGGTTCCTGGTGGGGCAGTTGGCTGTTAGGTGGGTCCACGTCCAATGGGGAACAGTAGGTTGGCTGCAGACATTCAGAAGTTCACTTTTGATTGCCTGTGAGTCATACATGGTAAGGAAACGTTTCTGAAAAAGGGATTTCCAAGCTCTGGGCCAGAACATCATTGCCTTGCCACTTGGTAGTTCTTTTTCCTTCCCTTTAAATGGTGGCCCATCCTCTCCCTCCACATTCCTACGCGCATCCTCAGAATCCATTGTTCCTGAATTTAATAGCCACCCAGGGAGCACACACCAGGGGCAGGTGAGCCCATCTGAGGGCTCTACAAGGGGTGGGGCAATGAAGATGGCAGACACCTGGGTCACAGGCTGAAGGGTAAGAGCGTGTGAACTGTTTGTTGTCAGACTTTGGAATGACCAGAGACATCTACGAAACGGATTACTACCGGAAAGGGGGCAAGGGTCTACTCCCCGTGCGGTGGATGGCACCCGAATCCCTGAAGGACGGGGTCTTCACCACTTCTTCCGACATGTGGTGAGTCGTGCGTGGGTTGACGACAGAACGCGGGGCTTGAATTTCAGGTTGCTCCACTACTATGAGTAAGAGGGGGCCGTCGAAACCCGCCTTCTCATGGCCTCTCCGTCAAGAAAATGAAGGGGATGTCATATGTGAGGACTCCCAGATGGCAGCTATTACGTTCCAGTTGAGACTCATCTTATAGGTGTTTCTGAACACAGCATGAATTGTTTAATTCACTGGCAGCTAGGTTCTAGTAAACCTAGAAAGTTGTGTGTGTGTGTGTTTTAATGGCTTCTTTGTTACTCCTCTCAACTGTTGTTGGCAGGTCCTTTGGTGTGGTCCTTTGGGAAATCACCAGCTTGGCAGAACAGCCTTACCAAGGCCTGTCTAATGAGCAGGTGTTGAAATTTGTCATGGATGGAGGGTATTTGGATCAACCTGACAACTGTCCAGATAGACTGTAAGTGCAGAAAGGGGTTAAACAGGCGTTGCCTTTCGCATGCATGCTTGTTGCCTGTTGTATCTTTGCATGCACCCTTGTGTCTGCATATCATGTCTGCATGTGTGCTTCTTGTTTGCCCATCAGATCTTTGCACACACACTGTGTGTGCATCTCATGTCTACATGCACGCTTGTACTTGCATGTTATATCTTTACATGTATGCTTTTCTACATATCGTGTCTTTGGAAGGTTGTACAAGAAACCCCACAGCACTGGTTACTTTGGGAGAAGGGAACTGAGGAGCTGGGGTAGAAAACTTATATTTAACTGTCTATTCTTTATACATACCATGTTTTATATACACTTAAAATTTTGTCAAGAAACTACTACCATGTTATATTCAGTGACGTCTCATTAATATTAGAAAAAAATAAGTCACTAAGCACACACATTAAGAAAACTTTATTAGGGATATGTATTACATACTCCCCCCCAAATTTTCATTTTAAATATTTGTTATGGGACCAAATGGACAACACACCCACACACACCATTAAACACTTGCAAAATCATTTAGCCGTACTAATGGTCCAATAAGTATAAAGTAAAATAAAGGGACATGCCATCTTCCTAAATTAGCAAATGAAGGAAGGGAGGGAGGGAGGGAGGGAAGAATGGAGAGAAATAGGGGAAGGAAGGAAGGAAGGAAGGAAGGAAGGAAGGAAGGAAGGAAGGAAGGAAGGAAGGAAGGAAGGAAGGAAGGAAGGAAGGAAGGAAGGAAGGAAGGAAGGAAGGAAGGAAGGAAGGAAGGAAGGAAGGAAGGAAGGAAGGAAGGGTGAATTTTAATATTCAGTGTTAGCAATGGTATGGCTAGATAACCATTCCTATCACCCTGTTGTAAGAGCTACTCAGAGCAATGTTATTTAAAGTCTCAAAAAAATGGAGATGATCTAAACATCCAACAGTATGAAAATTACCAAGTAAATCGGTACATTAATATGATGTAGCAATTGAAATTTCAAATGACGCTGAAAATATTTTATCGCTTGGTGGATAAGCCTATGTTAAAATATTAAGTGGAAAAAGAAGGTGAATATTACATTTCCAAATATCTCAAGATAGAAAAGACCAGAGGATGGTGTGCGAGCTGCCTTTTCTCTGTATTTTTGGGTGTTTTCTAATTGTTTTTACAATGAACATTTATTACATCTAGAGTCCTTTATCAGTATTTCTTAAGAAAAAAGTTTGACCTCTTGAAAAATCCATAGGCATTTTTAGGCTTCATCCCCCAAAGAATAAGACATCAACTTAGAAAACCTAGTCTGAAGAGACCGCATATGAAAAAAAAAGTTTCAAAGCAGTTTCCTCAATGCAGAGTTATTTAGAATCTCTGAGCAAAGTATTTCTCAACATTGACTAATGGAGGCCCTTTCCTAGCCAGTTAGCAGCCAGCGGTGGTTCTGGACCAGGAAATTCAGTAGGTCCTAGGCCAGAGGTGTGCAAACTTCTGTAAAGGGCCATATAGTAAGTATTTTCAGCTTTTTGGGCCACATGGCTCTCTGTCACAGCTCCTCAACTCTTCTGCTGTAGCTGGAAAGAAGCCACAGGCAATCCATAAATGAATGTTGTAGCGGTGTGCCGATAAAACTTTATTTATAAAAACACTCAGGGGGCCCGGTTCTAGAGGCTGAATTTTGCCATCCCCTGCCCTGGAAGGAGTTATGGTGGGGAAAGAAGGAGGTAACATGGACACTCCAAGCCCTCAGAGCCTATGCTGCGTGCTGTTGGCTGAGTAACGTCATGTCACTCTCACACCATCCTCTAGAGAGTGAGGGCAGTACGGCCACTCAGAACTGGTCCACTAGGTTCCATCCACACAGATGCAGCTGTCGGGTGCAGGGGTGGATAAAATGAGGAGCTGTGGTCTGCAACATGTGACATCAGGAGGGGCCCTTCTTGATCAGGCTTTAGGAAGAGGCAGCCCCTTTGGACCTCTTCTCAAAACCATCTTTCAGCTCCTACACAATTGCTGCTTCTGCTTGACTGTTTACCTGCACATGTAGCCACTGTCTGAAATGAACACTTGTCATCAGTGTGTGTGGATCCCCGGGGTGGAGTGGGGGCTGCTTGGCTGGGCGCCCAGACTCATCCCCCTCCGTGTCTCCCTGTCCCATAGCACTGAACTCATGCGCATGTGCTGGCAGTTCAACCCCAAGATGCGGCCGACCTTCCTGGAGATCGTCGACACGCTCAAGGACGACCTGCACCCTAGCTTTCCAGAAGTTTCCTTCTTCCACAGTGAGGAGAACAAGGCACCGGAGAGCGAGGAGTTGGAGATGGAGTTTGAGGACATGGAGAGCATCCCCCTGGACAGGTCCTCACACTCTCAGAGGGAGGAGGACGGAGGGTCCTCGTTGGGGCTGAAGCGGAATTACGAGGAACACATCCCCTACACCCACATGAACGGGGGCAAGAAAAACGGACGGATCCTGACTCTGCCACGGTCCAATCCTTCCTAACAGCACCTGTTTGGGGTAAGGGTCCCGACTTCACTCTCCTCTGGTTTGAAGGACTCCAGAAAACTCAGGATTTTCCCACGACTCTGCCAGTGTCCAGCGGAGCTCAGCGATCATTACTCTCCATTTCTGTTTGTAGTATGACTTAACACACATCTGATTGATTGCCAGTTAGACTAGTCCTCAGAGGACGTAACTGAACATAGAGGGAAGGGCTGTCCACAGCCGCTTGTCCTTTCGGGCAGCCGCAGGGTCAAGCCAGGGTGTGACTTCTTTTTGTAGTCGGTTGAAAGAAAGCACCTGTTTTTACAATTTTTTTTTTTTTTTTGGCTGGTGTCTGAGCTACAGTATAAAACTTGTTTGTGGAACAAAAGTTTGAAAGAAAGAAGAAACAAACCCTGTTCCAGTAGAATTCCAAGCTTTAGGAAGTGGGCTTTCGGAAGGTTTTCCTCATCCAGGCTGAAGAATTTTTTTTTCTTTTCCTTCACAAAATCAGTTCCTCAAATTGACCAATAGCTGCTGCTTGTGTACTTTTGATAAGGATCTGTAGTCCCAGTGTGCGCGTGCGTGTCTGTCCACAGTAGACACGGTGTGTGTGTGTGTGTGTGTGTGTGTGTGCGCGTGCACGTGCACGCGTGCATAGCACTCACGCTGAGTTGACACTTGGGGATTGGCTCATGAAGGTTCCACTTCTCTCGAGTGTGTGAGCGCCCGGGTCCCCAGCTCCTTCCTTCTTCTTCACTGGGAGACTGTGCCCTCACTGATTCTTCTTGTGCCCCAATCTAGCCTCAGGAGTCTTCTCTTCCTTAACTTTGGTGAAAAATGGTTTTCTGGGAGCCAAGGGAGTGGTTTGGAGTGATAATGGATCTTTTCAAGACCAAACAAAGCCAGGACATAAAAAAGAAAAAAAAAAGAAAAAAAAAGGAACCGAGATTATAAAGAGTTTTGAGAATATATTTGTAACATATTTAATTTTTTAAAAATCTCCAATCAGCCTAATAAGTTATTGACGATTTCCCAGGGTGGGGGGGAGGGCTGTTGGGTCGGTCTGCCTGTGTGGGGATGGGGGGCCAGGCACCCCGGCCTCTTTGCTTGGTCTTCGAGGCATCCATTTTTCCGGGAATAAAGCCACATTCGCTGCTAACCCTTTTGGACATTGTGAGGCCACCCTGAGGATGGGGACAGTTGGGTTTGATGGATGCGTAGGTAAGCTGGCAGCCACCTGGAGCTGAGCCCCGCCTTCGAGCACACTTGTGGCTCTGGGATCCCCTGGTTCCCTGTGTGTACCTCTCGCTCTTCCTCAACTGGGTGTGCACATCTTACAGTTATTGTGCAGACACGACAAAATCAGATCCCCAAGTGTGACAGCACGAATGGACTTGGAGAACACTGAACAGTGTGAAGCGAGATGCATCTGTCGGGCCCCTCTGTCCTCAGAGCATCCGACTGTCCTCAGAACGGACCTCCCAGAAGCTGCTCTGTGCCGTGACCTCAGCTGGGCCAGGTGTGGGGCCTGAGCCGAATCCTCAGGTGCTTACGACGTTGCAGTCCCTAAGAGAGTACAGCCTGGAGGAGACACTGCTAAGGACCTCCACGCTCCCCAGAACTTCCGAACGGGCTGAATTCACAGTTTTTTCCCTTGGAGGAAAAGAACCCCAGCTGCTCAAATAAGGAACACAGTGAACCCCTTACTTTGGTTCATCAGAACCATCACCCTGATTCTCCCTGAGTGCATTTTCTCAAGGTTTTTGATGGTTTCCTCCTCCTCTTCTTCTCTTAAGAGTTGTGGGCTTAAGAACGGGTAGAGAAACACAGTGGCGACCTCCGAACCTTCTCAGTCCCTGATTGGAAACACAGGTAGACACAAATCCCAATTGCCTATTGCTCTCTTATTTATGTGATTTGAGAAATTACAGCATGTGAAATATTTCTTGGGAGCCTCCGATATTGGGTACAAGGAGTGAGAGTTCCGAAATTATTTTCGCCAAATTTATTTTGTACATAGAAGAGGGTCTGTACGTAAATTAAAAGAACATGTAGATCTAGGTATTTAGTTCTTTTCATAGTAAATTTGTAGGGGTCGTAGACTGCACTAGCAGCAATTTTCACATTTTTCTAATTCAGAAAGGTTTTCTTATATTAGGGGGAAAAGTATTTATTTTAATATATAAAAATCACTGTAAAAATCACTTTCGTAAAAAATGGAGCGCATGTAAATTTTTATCAAAGAAAAATAAACAGGTGAATGTGGGGCAACAATTTTTTTTTTCCAGCACAGTCTACCTCAGTGTATTGTTAGGATGTGGTTCAATGGACACCTCCGAGACTTCAGAATTCTGCCTGGATCCAAACCGAATCAGGGAAAATCCATATCAGCTGATTCTGAATGCCAGGGACCAGAAAGAATTTTGAGGGAGGGATTTGGGATAAAGTGTGGCCTTCTGTGAGCATAGATCCTTTTTCTGGCAGATAATATTCTTCTCTGATTTTAATCTTCCCTTTTTTTTTAAATTCTCCCTCCATTGACACCTGGTTTCAGTCCGTGGTGGTGTGTCTGATGTGTGGGGCACCCAGGCACGACCTGCCCTCCTTTGGTGAGGAGCGGTTGCTCCATCCATCTCCTGCCAGGTACAGCAGGCTTCGGTACAGAACCAGCACCACCCACCCACCCCCACCGCCCCCCAACCCTGTCTGCCTGCGTCCCTACCAAGTGAACACCAAGTTACCCTGCCCGCCCCAGGGCTTATTCCCACTCCTTTCAGGCTGAAATGCTCTTTGGTGGCGGGGGAGGTGTGTGGATCAAATCACGCTCATGGGCACCTCACACACACAAGTACCCACTGCAGTGTCTCATTTTGTTCTCCGAGTGGGAAGGGGCCATGTTGAGAAATCCCAACCCGAAACCCACCAGCGTGCTGAACACAAATTTTTTAGCAACGAAACCTAGGACCCCTAGGTTGTTGTTTGGTTGACCTCAAGCCAATACTGTTAGATCTGTGGGGTTTATGAGAACCTGTGTGTAAATCTGGGAAGGGCCAGCAGGGCCACGGTCACTCTTGTCAAACCTCACCGCCCTTGTCATACTTTTAGGCACTCCCCTGGAGACTCGCCTCTCTCTGCTTGCCCTGGAGAGGTAGCGTAGAGTGCTGGGTTCCCCTTGTAAACGGGATGTCACAGACTTTATTTAGCTGTCTCTGCTGTTGCAGTGAGGAGAAGGAGGAGTCATTGGGTCACATACCTCCTTTTGTACGAGATAATGCTGACTCGGTAACAATAGGATTGGGTCCTAGAAAGTCATGGTTGTCCTGGGAGGTTGTCGTGATGACTTGCAGAAAAAAAAACAACAAAGCCAGCTTAGGCGGACCCTTTTTGTTGTTTGTTTTTAAAGATGTCTCACTATTATGAAAACCCTTTCAGTCGTGTGGTGACATCCACGTAGTAATTTCTTCTTCCGGGAGGAGAAGACCAAACACATCCTAGACCAGTGATATCAAACACACGTCTGGAAATGCTCATTTCTGGGAGCTGTCCTGGGTGCTTTGCTGTCATTTTGAGTTGGTAGAAAGGGAGGAATGCTGCTGGGTCTCTTGCTAGATGTTGAGCACAACTGAGAGAAAATGTGGGAACTGTCGCAAGGGTCTGCACACACAGCCCTTGACTACTGGAGTCTGCTGCCACCTGATGGACAGATCTCTCACTGTCTCCCCCAAGAGCAGGCAGGCTGCCATGAAGGGTGTTTGTTGGGTTGGGGGGTGTTTATTTGCAGCCGTCATAACTTTGGTCTGTGGGCAGGAATGCCGTCAGAGCATGGTCCATGCTAGCCATCCAGGTAAGCGACGGGATGTGCTGTAATCCCAACGACAAACCTTTTTCGACTTTGATGGAAGTTTGGGGTTAAAATTTTTCAGATGCCACTTGGTGGGTCCTTGACTCCTCAGGCTATTCAGAAATTATGGTTTTGTTGGGGATGGGAAATGAGGAAATGGTGATTGTATATAAATGGTGCACATCGAATGGTGTCCCTTTAGAAAACCTTCCAGAATGTTCTTCAGAGTATTGATTTACACCAGAGGTGAGGTTGGGAATGGAAAGAGCAGATCAGCATGTGTTCTTTTCAAACACACAAGAGAATGTGATGTGCTTTCAGGGACTGCAACTGAAGGCAAATGTTTCCTTAGGGTCCCCCAGAAACAGAGGGAAAAAACAGAGGGAAATAATGACTTTTTGAGCTCATGGTCACCTTCCGATAGCAGTCAACGTCCAGAACCAACCTCCAGCCAGATTTTTATTTGGGTGTGGGCCCTAAAAGTCCTTGTTTAAAACCACATCATGAATCAGAGGCTCTTGGTCACATCTGAGAAGGAAGGAGTAGCCCCCAACATGAGTGTGTGTTCACGACACGTTGAAAAATGTACGTCATTTCTGTAGTCATCCTGCTTTGTATGCCTGGGGAGGTATCAGCCCTGCGTGTCAGCAGTAGACACCTCCTGTCTGCCGTCAGCCTTGCAGGATCAAATGTGCCTCGCCTTATGCGGAAAACAACTCAGAAACACAAAACCCACCAAAAGCTCAATTGTTATTTTTTTCAATGTTTTCCTACAAGAGCCAAGTAGCGCCATGTACAGAATATGCCTTTGTGGGGTAGGGTGGGGGGGAATATCGAAATTGCTCTGCATGTAAAATACGGGATAATTACCTGTTTATATGAAAATTGTGAATAAATTATCTGAGAATACTCTTGTTTTTGTGTGGTATCCAAGCAAGTACCTGTGAATTGTGTGGGGCTATGGCAAGGGGGGGGGGCTGTGTTAAGGGAAATCTCCCGGGAAGTTGTGGGTACCTGTCTCAAGAGGGGACAAACCCCTAGGTTCTTCAGAGCAATGAAGCAGGAGGTTAAATATTGTCACCAACAGGGCTGATGATTCGCTGGTACCTACCTGTATAGGTTTAAATAATGACCTGTTTCCATACCAGTTGGTACATAACTGTCACCTCAAAGACCCCAGACCTCCCATGAGCCAAGCACTAAGGGGTTCATTCCAAGAATACCAGGAGACCTTGCTCCATTTCAATATGCCAGAGACGTAAATGCTAAATATTTTTAATGTCATCCTAGGAGCATGGACCTCTCCCCAGGGTGGGCAGCCAGCGGGGGACCACAGATTGCAGGAGGATTTTGAATGACCTTTCTTGAGCTGAATACAGAGTGTAGTATAAGGAGAGAGACTCCCAGCCTTCAGCACCCTGTGTGACTTTGAACAAGTCACATAACTTCTCATGTTAGTTGTTGCTGTGTGACAAACAGTCCAAAAATTTACTGGCTTAAAACCAGATACATTTATTTCTTAGAATTCTGGTCAAAGTGTCCCCGCTGTGTCTGAGGCCTCTGGAGCTGGATGAGCTCATCTTCCAGGAGGCTAGCTGGAAGCTTGTTCATACATGGGGTTTGCAGCATACCCCTGGATAAGACAGTGTGTCCCAAATATGCAAGCACTTTCCAAACATCTGCTTGTGTGGTATTTGCTACTGTCCCATTGCCCAAAGGAAGTGACACCAAGGAGCCCAGAGTCAGCATGGGGTGCGGCAAGGGAGGGGCCACACGAGGATTTGGATACAGGAAGCAACTGGGAGTTAATCCTGCAAAAATCACCTGCACTTCTCACTTTATCCTTCTATGATTGAAGATGATACACCCTACTTCATATGACCATAATGAGGATCAATTGAGGTAAGGATTATTCTTCATGCTCCCCCCAGAATGTCCTTCCTACCCCCACCAAACCCTTCCAGGTTCCTTGTTCTTCTAGAAATGAATGCCACTCGTAGAGGAACTGAGAGCCTGAATTGTGCCTCCCTGGGTTGGTGAAATTCAACAGAAGTCTTTTGGAAAATGGAAAATGCTTTTTCCCCAGGAAAGAGTCTCAAGGGGTGTTTGAGTCTGAGGGTGAGGAGATGGGTAGTCTTTTGCCCAGAGGGGCCACTCAGCCTCCTCAGTCTCCTGGCTAAAGGACATCTGTGCAGCTGAGCAGGGTCCATAAGCACTAGCCTGAAGTGGCAGATGTCAGTTTGCTCATGGCTTCCTGAAGCTTCACACCCAAGGCCCCCTCAGTGAGGACCTGGGGCCCCGCCTTTTAATGACCCTCTCCGACCCTGGCCAGTGGACCTGGCTGGCTCAGCCTGCCACCGGAAAGATTTGATTTGTCTCCATGGCTCAGGCATCCTCTCCGGAAACCCTCTCCCTGGTTTTGAATCCCTGCTCTGTCATGATGAGCCATATGAGCTTCCCTCTGTTCAATGCCTCATCTGGAAGGTGGACGTGATAATGGTCCCTGCTTCTTAGGGTTGTTGTGGGAGACATGAGTTTGTGGGTGTAAGGCATGTGAACAGGGCCTGGCTCAAGGGATCCAGGGTTCCTTTTTGGGCTTCACATCCATGAGGACCCCCTGTTACCAGGACAAATCCACATCCACGCACTGATGACTCTATAAAGCGTTCCCAGTTTTTGCCTGTTTGTTTTCTTGCAATTTTGTAAAAGTCACAACGAGTATTCTGATACATCATTTCCGTGTACAAGGTGGTGTGGGGGTGGGAATTTTATTTGGCATTTTGTTGCCCTGGGGTCAGGTCCTCTGGTCAGCTGAAACGTATGGCTGGGTGAGTCAGGCGATTTGTACAGAAGAGTCAGTGTCTGCAGGTTGCAAAATAGAGAATGCTGCTTCATTGGCTGCTCACCTTGGTTCTAAAAGAAAAGGAAACAGGTTGGTTTGTGGCTTTCGGGTGAAACTGCCATCTTCAGGGCCTATTTTGGACTTAAAACTAAGGACACTCTCGAGGTTTCTTTGTTGTTAGCCTTTGGAAAGATGGACCAAAGTAGCAGAAAATACTAATTCCAAAGTGAGCTGTAAGCTATGGAGCTCTCCCTCAGCCCTGCTGTTCGCACAACTGCTGTATCACAGTTGAGCCGTTTACACTGAATAAACGTTCCCTCTTCACTGCACCCGAAGTTGAGGATTCCTGTTCGCATTGAATTGGCACCAACAACCATCAGTTGACATTAGTTATCCTTGAAAACTGTTCTTTGGGACACAATATTGATGCAGGCCCAGTCTAAAAGATATTTTGCCCTGTTTTAACATTCCAAAGACTTGAGGTACCAGACATACAAGGCAGTTTCTCTGGGACGCCAGCTTGGATTCCATTTTAAAGTGGCTCCGTTTATGTTATTGTTTTTTACAGTGTGCATGGCTACCCGGGTCCAAGAAGCACCAGAGCTTCCTGGATAGAATTGAAGAAGAGGCTGCTGGGCAGAACGGGCATGTTTGGGTGTGAGTCTGCTTGGGAAGGCCTGCGGGGTGATGGACATGACATTGGTAATGCACGCAATGATGCAATACATTCATTTATTCATGGCGTGTATGGAGAGCTTTCTACAGACATCCAGGAGCTAGTTCCCACCCTCCGGAGCTTACTTACAGTGTCAGAACAATTTTTAATTTTGTTTTTAAACTATATAACTGTAGTGCTTTTGAGATGCCAGGTGTTTCCAAGCATTTTTCAAACATCAACTCCTTTTATTTTCTTCATAACCTTACAGAGTAGGTGTGCTCATTATGTTGACCAACTGACAGGGGGGGAAACTGGGGCACTGACAAGGTAAGTAACTTGCCCGATACAAATATCTAGTAAAGGTTGCAGCTGGAATTTGAACATAAAATGTCAGCTCCATATTCTGTGCTGCTCACCATGATATTTGCTCTCCAAAGACGTCACACCATGAAAAATTTGATCAACTTATTCATTTTCTAGATCCATCCAATCACCAACCTACTCTCTCTGCATCTGCAAAACAACACCTGTGTAGAAATCATTGCATACACACACCCAAATGACTTCTACCAGTGTCCTCTGTCCCCGAAAATGAATACAGAGAATGTTCCAGACCTTTCTCCCCAGGCTGGGTGGGCTCTGAGGAAAGCCAAAGTCACTCTCAGGAGCTAAGGGCAGGTTGGGAATGGGGTCTAAGGGGAACGGCTGACCTCAGGAGTGATACTGAATTACAAAATGGATGAGAGGGTCTCAGCAGCTGCTAAATCCAGGACCTGGTGATGCTTCAACTTGGGTGCTAATTTTCTGACTGTGAGTTTAAGGCTGAAGCTGCAGAAGAGGGGGAGAGGGAAGCCAGACCTAGGAAAGAGAGGGAATGGAAATTCCTTTCCCAGTGGACTTGTGGTGGGAAAGTTTCCGCCTGGGAGACACAGTTGTGTGTCTAGTGTGACCGCAGGCAGCTGCATCTGCTTCAGACACAACGCACAGGCCATTGTCAGGGACTCACTTCATCTCAGTGGGACCAAGAAGGACGCAATAATTTCATGCTTTCCCACAGGTGAGATCCTTGAGGGTAGAGATTGCCTCAGAGATTCTGAAAGGACACACTGAGGTGACGTGTGCCATCCCCCATGCATGTCTTGGAACAGTGTGTCCAAAGGAAGGCCCCACTGAGGCAGAATCAGAGGGAAAAGTGAGTTTGACTAAAGGTGATTACGAGGCAGCCAGGTGGCTGGAAGGAGCCTGGGAAGAGAGAGGAGGGGAACGGGCAGTGGTGGGGCGGAGGCAGGGCCAGACCCTGGGGCCTGGTACCCGCCTTAGTTCCCTGTTCCTCTCTGGCAGCATTGCTTCAAAACCTTGCACCTAAATGAACAAATATTTAACATCTCCTACTCTCTGTGGAGCAGGGATCCAGGCAGGCTTCCTTGGGTGCTTCTGCCTCAAAGCGTGTCATGGGCTGGGGCTCAGGTCTCAGCTGAGGCTGGACTGGGGGCAGATTCACTCCCACTCACATGCGTGTGGTCAGGACTGAGATTGGACTGAGAGTCCGAATTCCCTTCTGTCTGTGGGCTGGGCACTCCCTCGGTTCCCTCCGATGAGGCCTCCGCATGGCGCTCAAAACATAGGAGCTCCTTCTTCCAGTTCCAGAGAAATGTGAGCCGGTGAGAGGGAGGCGGGAGGGAGGGAGGGAAGGAGGGAGGGAGAAAGATAGAGAGAGAACATGGAGAGAGAAAGGCAGGGAAGTCAAGAAAGTGAGTAAGAGAGAAGTGACAGACTGTTTGTAAATAAAACTTGCACGTGACATCCCATCACCTTGACTGTATGTGCATTCAGAAGCCAGTTCCTAACCACTTAGTGGTGACACATGGGTGTGTAGCCCAGGAGGCAGGAGTCAGTGGGAGCCACTGTGGGGGCTGCAGACCATGGAGACCCATGGGAGGCCCAGGGCCTGGTCCAGTACAATGGGACCATAGCAGCGTTTATGGCAGTGGGGGACAGCACCTGAATCTCCTTAACTTCAACCCCTTAAATGTGCAGACCTTGCAGCGTGGCTCAGAGGGATCTGACTTTCCCAAGATCACACAGTGGTATTTTGGGTATTCCATTTAGTGGTATTCTGTACTACCTTGCACCCCTTCTTGTAATTCTTCCATCTCTGAGCTTTTGCATCAGACACACGTGACAGCAGCCCCCAGGTGTTGTAGGCTTTATGTCATATACCCGTGGCGATGTCCTTACAAAGTAGTTCTTGGCATCACCCTCCCTGTGCAGGTCGAGAGACTGAGGTGGCCCAGAGAGACACAATGGCTTTGGCAGGTCTCAGAACTGGTCAGAAAAAAACAGATCTGAGTTCGATTCTGTCTCCTCAAAGCTGGGGCCCTGGTTTCATTCCCAGGGAGCTGTGGGGAGGGCAGTGTTGGACATCTGTGTACAGTTAGGGAGGTGACATGGGCCAGGAGGTGAGCACTCACCAGCCCCGACGGGCCTTAGGGTGGGTCTGATTGAAGGATGCTGCCCAGGTCATGGAACCTTGGCAAAGTGACCTTACTGCCACTGTGACAGAACAAAACACGTTACTCTGGTGACTAGCACCCACATTCTGGAGACAGCCTTCTCTCCAGCTCACTTAACTGGAGACAGCCAAGCTAGGAAGATGTTTTCCAGTAGTCTCGTCAGTTTTAGAGAACGTAGCTGCTGGGGAGCCAGCAGTGAAAGTGTTTTCACACGCGTAGACAGTGGCTCTGGCCTTACCTTCCACGCCACAGATCCTTCAGCAAGGTGCGCCCTCAGGTGACACAGGCCGCCTGGGGCAGTTGGACCACAGCGGTGACACCAGGTGGGCAGCCACTGCCCCCATCCCTTCTCATATGTGTGGCAGGGCAGGGGAGAGACAGGTGGTGAGGGGATTCCTGGGTGGAGCAAGTGGCTAGCTGTGGGGAGCCTGGGGGGTCGGTCAGGTGTATCTCCAGGTCATGGCTGAGTGCTAGGGTCCAAGCTCACCTACTCACTGGTTCATCCTGGGCCCTCCAGGTGTCATTGTGTTCCCTCCCTGGCTGGAGGTCTATGCAGATGTCTCTCTGGGCCTAATCTGAGGAACAGAATTTTTGGTGGGGTTTCCCCCTGTGGTGAAGACCAGGCCGGCCCCTGACGTCACCTGGCCTGGATACTGGGCACCGCCTTTGCAGAGCTCTACCCAGGAGACAGGGGAGGAGCTGGTGGATGGTACAACTTCTCCATGTCCCTGGACAGGGGGCAGGTGCACCAGGCCACCAAGGACCAGAGGTATGAGGTGACAGTGGGTGCCGAGGTGTCTGTACCCCTAAGACCCCAAGATGACTGGGCCGCCCAGAACCCAGACTCAAATCGGGTGACTCCTCGAGGCCCTGCCAGGACTTTCCCACCAGAGTGTCCCACAGTCCCACCCCCAAAGTAAAAGGGGCCTCCACTCCCCTACCACTAGCTATGTGGGAGGGGAGAGAGTCCTCGCATATCTGTATATTAGAGATAACTGTATGTTTGAATTCACACTAGGCCTTAGCATCGTTCATTTTGCTACTATTTTGATTGTCTGAACCAGGTTTCCCGAGCAGCAGTCAGCTCTATTAACTCTCCAGTCAACTTCCCTGGCTCTGGCCTGGTGGGTCCTACCCAGCTGCCCCCTCATCCAGCTGGAGCATCTAGAGCCCACTGGGGCAGAGCAGGAAGGTGAGGGGCCTGGGGAGACGATGTGGGGTGGGGTCATGGGCTTGTGTTCCCTTCTAAGCAGTCACGTCTTTCCTGACATTGGAAAGGCACAGGGAAAGTCAGGCATGGGGGTGAAATGTCTCTATCCTGCTCCACACCAGCTCCCATACCAGAGCCTACCCACCCTGGGGCAGTGACCACCAAAATATGGCTCCAGGAGGAAAAACCTAACTTCTTGTGGTTCCCTCCCCAGATGGTGGCCGAGCAGTTGACACTGATGGATGCAGTGAGCAGTGGGGCTCTCAGTGGGTGGGGTGGGTCTTCCCTCTGTCATCAGCTGCCCCAGGCCTGCAACCCCTCAGCCGGAATCCACGATCTTGCCCAAATCCCATCCCCCACTTACTTACCTTGGGACCTCGGCAACTTCCTTAACCCTCAAGCCTTCGTTATCCACATGTGGACCGTAGAGCTGGACACTCAGAGGGCCTGATGGGCAGAGGGGCCGTGTGGACCAATGAGGTGGCACAGACAGGAAGGGGGTGCCCAGCCTGCCGGGGAGGGAGGGCAGCTCCCTGGGGGCTGCCAGGTCCTTGGGTCACTCACCCATTTGCCCAGGAGGTCTCAATAATAGCCTGAGAACTTGGGCACCTGCTGTGTACTTGTCTACGTGGGAGACAGACAAACCAACCCCAGGTTGTAGCTGCTGCTGGGGAATGTCCTTCTCAATGCTCAACAGGGAGTCAGGCCAGAGGAGTGACCAGCATGGGAGTGAGACGCCACTGGGGCTGGGCTGATGTGAGCTGCCTAGGACTGTGGGGGCTGGGGACCCTGAGCTGGGTGTCGTAGGCCAGGTGACACTCCCTGTCCTCCCCAGGGGTATTCAAGAAAGTGACTTCCTCCCAATACCTGGGCTCCATCTGGTCCACGTGGGACAAGAGCAACAAACAACGGGTGCACACTGTACATGACACTGTCACGCAGCTTCCTAACGTGCAAACTCTGTGATCACCTGTCCCCGGGGGTTGGAGCCTGACAGCCGGGACGGGGACAGAGTGGTGGAGCTCTGGATCCTGGTGGCACAGGTGTGTCGTGGGAGGGCCCAGGGATCCTCTCTGATGTCGCGGGAACTGCCCTCTACTTCCTCAGCTCTCAGGATTGAAGTCTGCGGTCTGAACCTGCACAGTCCAAGGGCCCTCCTGCCGGGGTCATGCTGACCTTGACTCCTGGTTCCAGTGGGGCAAGCCTCACCCAGCCTGGCGCCTTCCTTGGGTTGAGCGACAGTTCTCCTCCCCGGGAGTGTTACTACCTGGGTCCCAGGTAAGCCCGCCCTGGGCTCCCCGTGCACCTGTCTCATCCAGGATAGGAGAGTCAATGAGGGGCTGATGCCAGAGGAAGAGGGGTTACAGTTCTCCCCTTTAGCTCATTGTCTTCCTTTCCCAGCATTGCCGAGGCCTCCGGAACTACTCCCTCCGCGCAATAGCAGTGCACTGCAGACATCTCCCATCGTCAGAATGAAGGAGACATGGGGACCGGTGTCCTGGTGTGTAGGCTTCTCCCCGTCAGGGCACCAGGGATCTCCCATGTGGCTGGCAGTGCCCCTCAGTGAGCTGGGACCTCCTGGGAGGCAGCGATTCTGGGGACAGGGACTGACCCGCTTGGTGGGGTTTCTGAGTCTCCCTGGGAACTTAGGTCAGCGGTTCTGCTTCAGGAATATGTGTCAGACCTTGGGTTGAGACAAACTGGAGATTTTCAAGCGTTTCCTTTGCAGCCAGAGAGCTCTATGTCAAACTGAAACCAACATTGGTCCAAACAGAACTGCTGAGTAGAAATGGGAATGGAGACCCCAAATGACAACAGGAGAAGCCCCTCCTTCTGTCCCACGAGACCTCAGGGCTCGGAGAACCTGTGACAACCCTTATTCTGGCCGTTTGGATGTCCGTGGTTTGCAAACAAAAGGGATTTGCCCTCAAGCCCCTCCACATGATTCCCAAGTGTTTTCCTCCTTCTTTCCAGCCCCTCAGGAACAGTTCCCCCAAAATTGAAGAAGCTGTGCTCCACAGACCAGAGGATGAGCTGTAATGTGCTCATGGAAGTAACGTGGAGGCTGGAGAGCTGGAAGGAGGGAAACGGGAGAGGTGAGAGGGGACAGGCAGGACGTGGCTTGGTTTGTTTGTCACTCAGAGGTCTCTGAAAACTCCGTCTGCCTTGTCCTGATTGAGAGGAAGAGGGATGTGGGTGGCTGAGGGCAGGTGGTGGCAGTCTGGGGACAGGAAACCCGGTCATGGGATACAGTGGTGATGGCGGGACTGTCCCAGGACGCTGAGGAGCTGGAGAATCAGCAGGTCTCTGTTCTGCGCTGGTCCATCAGAAGGCGCTCAGGTTCCTCCAGGCCGGTGGTGGGAGGGGTGGGTGGGGGTCCTTTCTTCCTAAACCAGCTGCGTCTGCCCTCAGGACGCCAGGTCCCTCCTGCTCCTTCACGGCACCTCCCAGGGGAGGGCACGCTGCCTGCACCAGGGATGGGCACTGCTGGGTCCCACGGGCCAGGGGGACACAGGGCTGCCCTGCCGGGGGTCCAAAATGTGAGCCTGGGACAGAGAAGTGTGCTCTCTGTGACTCCCCACGCTGGCCCTATTGCTGTCACTGCTAATCAGTCCTGGTGGGATTCGCACTCGGTGCCCAGTGGCAATGACATAAGGCCCTAATGACAATGAGAAGTTTCTGGGGACCTGCGGGATGCCTAATAGATCCTTCCTGACTGAAGTTTATACATAAAAGAAGAAGCAGATGTCACCCTCTGGTGCCCTACCTGTCAGTCAGAAATGACACTCAGAGGGTCCCCTTTTTGAGTGAATGAAGGAAGAGCTGTGTGCAGGGGGACATCTGAGAGTTCCAGGGAGATGAGGTCTCTGCCATGGCCCTGGGCCCAGCCCAAGGAAGAGACTCTCTGGGGCTGGGTCAGGAGGGAGCCACTTGGCCAGGCCCCGTGAGCCACCCTGTCCCTCTCCCTCCATGGTTCAGCCTGCTGGGTACCCACCGAGAGCCCAGAGGACATGACCCTGGTCAGTGGTGGGGCTGAGGGTGGGTGACGGCAGTGGGGACAGGGACTCTGGCTGGGAGGGAGGGCGGCCCCTGCTCTGTGGCCCCTGAGCCACTCCCTGCCCCTCTGAGTCTTGGTCTCCTCAGCTGGGAAGTGGAGGGAGATGATCCTGAGCTCCGTCCTTGCAGGGTGATGAGGTTCAAGTTGAGGAGAGGCACGTGCTGAGCTTTGTGCCGGCTCCTCCCACAGGGTGAGGGGAGAGCCATGATGATAGTCAGATGACAGTGTCCTCAGGAGACCCTGGCAGGCAGGGGAGTTCTCCTCACACTTTCCAAATGAAAAAGGGACTCAGGGAGGCCAGGGCAGACCCAAGGTCACACAAACCAGTGCGGGGTAGAGCTGGGATTGACTGGGGGTAGAGCTGATTGATTGGTAGAGCTGGGAATCAGAGCACGCTGACTTGGGAGCTGCTCAGGTACCAGGTGACTAGGATGAGATGTCCAGGATGTGAGATCAGGAGTACTGAGGGGACACGTGGGAGGGGACTATGGCCTCACCGACCTGTCCTTGACCCTGCAGGAGGCATCGTCCTCATTGACCACCCTGGAGATGGACCCACAGGAAGATACAGGTGCCTGTGGGGGAGGGGCCCAGGAGGCCGAGGAGAGGGGGCTCCTTCCTCCCAGCTGGAGGCCTCACCGAGAGGGGGCCTTCTTCTTCCTGTCCTGCTCCTGGTGCCATACAGCCTGGAATCCAGCCTTGGACCTCACCGGGAGGCCTTGAAACTGGGTGCAGGATGGATTTGGGGGGGTCTAGGGGCAGGGACCCTTTACCTCAGATTTGCCCAGAGCTGGCCCTGGGAAGTGACTGGAGAGTCTGGTGTCCTGGGGGGGGATGGGAGCGAAGAATGGGGGGGCTGCTGCTAAGGGTCCCAGCCTTCTCCATGTGGAGCCTTGGTCAGGGCAAGGGTGCTGAGGCTGGGGTGTCAGGAGAGGTCCGTGGGGCACCTGAGAGAGTCGGCTCATCACCCTGCACTGACGGCACAGGGTGTTGTCCCCTGTCAGACCACCGTCCTCAGGTACCTGCAAGTGCTGCCCCGTGACATGGAGGGTTATTGGAAAGTAAATGTGGCTGGAGTTTGGCAGGGGGGCCAGGGTCCTGAGCTTTGGGAGGAGAGCCCTGCACTGAGCCCTGAGCTCTCAGTACTGGGCACACCTCAGCCTCAGTCTGTCGTCGGAGAGGGCTGAGCTTTAAGGTCGCTGGCCTCAGGTCCCTTGTCCTGGCTTCTCTGGGGCTCAAAGCCTGACCAGGTCTAAGTCCTGTTCCTGGGAGCGCCTGCCCCCTGGTGGGCCCTGGAGGTAGTGCAATGTGAGAAGAAGGGATGGGGACCAGTGACGGGGCTAAGGGGGCTGTTTCTGATGGACTTTGGCTGGCTCCCTCCCAGGGGGGAATGGAGAAGATCCAGAAAAGGAGTGAGGTGAGTAGCTGTGGCCTCAGTGCTGGAGACAGTCCCCCTTCATGGCAGGACCTCTGTGGTCCTATCCTTCAGGTCTTACATTTAATGCATTTAATGGGAGACTGATTCACAGAGCTGGAAACCCATGGAACAGATGGGTGGGGAAGGGGCTGGCATCAAGAACAACTTCCTGCAGGAGGAGCTATTACACCCAACTGTGAGAACAGGCAGGGCCTGGGTGGAATTGGAGGGAAGGAAGGTTCTCCCAGCTCCACTACTGACCAGGCCTGCGAGCAAGGTCCCAGGAACGGCCCCTGCCCCAATCCTCACCCCACAAGGCCCCTGAGGCGTCTCCCATCCCGGCCCTGTCTGCACCCTATCCTTCGTTAGTGCCAGAATTTCTCCATGAAGAAGCTGCAGCTGCTCCAGGAGGCTGCCTCTATGTACAACCTGGAGCCCGAGAAGCAGGTTAGAGCCTGGTTCTAGGCTGCAGAGCCTCACAGCGAGGAGGGAGGTAAGGCGGGAGGAGTCAGGTGAGGGCAGGGCCCACTCTCTGATGGGCAGCTCCAGAGAGCCTGCAGATGTGGCTCCTGGTCAGTCCCAGACCTTGTTGTATGGAGACCCCTGGATACCAGCTGCTGGCAGGTGCTGGGTGGGTGCCAGAGGTGCGGCACATGGGAGTTCATAGGTGCACCCCTGTACTGTAGCTGGAGTCACCAAACCCTTGAGCGGCAAACATGGGAATATTCCAGGACAAGAGAATCAGTCATCGTGAGGACCAGGGCCGAGTGAGTGTCCTTCTGGCAGTGGCTGGATCCAGGGGTTCAGCAGAGCTTCAGGCTGGGCGTGAGCCTGGGGAGTTGCACAGCCGGCACTGGGATCCCAGCTCCACTACTGACCAGGCCTGAGATGAGGCCACTGTCCTCACCTTTCAGGACTCGGTTTCCTCCTGGGTGAAATGGGCGATGGTAATGAGCACTCCCAGGGCAGGGACACATGGGGTGCTATTGATTGACAGAGCAGTCAGCACAGGGCCTGGTGACAGAGTGCAGTGGGGACGGGGAGATGGGCTGTGATTCTGGGGGACAACCCCCAAGATAACCAGACTCTCTTTTCAGCCTTGAGGTCCTGGAGAGTGAGCCCACCTCCTGTGGGTGATGATTCTTGAGAGCTGCTCAGGAGGGCCTCTTCATCAGGTGCCAGGATACACAGCTGGAATCTCTGGGGTCACTGCGCCATCTCCTTCCACAGCAGTAGTAACCTAGAAATCAATCACAGAAAGATAGTTGCAAATATTTGGAAAACACGACACTTTTTTCCCAGACATGTCAGACTTTATTATAACAACTTATAATAGACTGAGCTGTCTTTATATTACTGGTACTCTGCCAAACATTTTCTATTATGTTCTTTAGTCCTTATCAGTACCCAGTGAAGTTCGAATTAGAGAGTAATTCCTGTCTTTCACTTGACAATTTTCTTTACAGACTAATACCTACTCTTTCCAGGAGAGGACAGTATTGGAGGGCAAGTTGCTGGTCTCACTTCCATCCTGCCCCCTTTCTTTTCTGTGTTATTTATTTTTTAAGATTTTATTAAAATTATGATTAGCATACAATATTATGTTTCAGGTGTAAACAATAGTTATTCAACATTTTTATACGTAAAGAAGTGATCACCATGGTAAATCCAGCAACCATCTGTCACTGTACCACTTTATAACAATATTATTGACTATATTCCACATCCCTATGATGTATTTATTTTATACCTGGAAATTTGGACTTTACTTTCAGTCTATGTGTGCCTTTTGATCTGAGGTGGGTCTCTTATAGACAACATATGTATAGGTCTTGTTTTCTTTCCCATTCAGCTACCCTATGTCTTTTGATTACAGCATTTAATCCAATTACCTTTAAAGTGATTATTGATGGGTACCTAGTTATTATGATTTTATTATTCATATATTTTATCTTTGTTTGTTTGTTGGTTTGGTTCCCCCCATTTTCTTCTTGAAGAAGTTCCTTTAACATTTCTTGTAATGCTGGCCTGGTGGTAATGAATTCCTGTAGCTTTTTCTTGTCTGGAAAGCTCTTTATCTCTCCTTCAATTTTAAATGGTAGCCTTGCTGTGTAAAGTAGTCTCGGTTGTAGGCCCTTGCTTTTCATCACTTTAAATATTTCGTGCCAATCCCTTCTGGCCTGCAAAGTTTCTGTGGAGAAATCAGCAGACAATCTATGAAGGCTCCCTTACGAGGTCAGACACTTAAGTTCGCGAACTCATCCTAGAAAAAGCGCTACATACATCATTACTAAATATCACTATGGTCACCTTCAAAGTACTCCCTTTGGGAAGCTATGCACTGATGCCAGTGCCTAGTCCACCCTTCAAAGCAATTTTGGAACTCTTTTTCTGGAATGGCCATCAGAGCTGTCATCATATTACTCTTGATGTCCTGAATTCCATCAAATGTCTTCCTTTCAATATTTCCTTTATCTTCGGGTAAAGAAAGAAGTCATTGGGGACCAGATCAGGTGAGTAGGGAGGGTTTTCCAATACAATTATTTGTTTACTGGATAAAAACTGCCTCACAGACAGTGCCGTGTGAGCTGGTGCATTGTCGTGATGCAAGAGCCATGAATTGTTGACAAAAATTCAGGTCATCTAATTTTTTCACGCAGCCTTTTCAGCACTTCCAAATAGTAAACTTGGTTAACTGTTTGTCCAGTTGGTACAAATTCATAATGAATAATCCCTCTGATATCAAAACAGGTTAGCAATATCATTGCAATAAGTTCGCGAACTTAACTGTCATACCTCGGTATAAGTTACTAGTTGCCTTTCTCTTGCTGTTTTAGGATTCTCTCTTTGTCTTTGAACTTTGGTATTTTACTTATGATGTGTTTTGGTGTGGCCTCTTTGGGGTTATCTTGTTTGGGACTCTCTGTGCTTCCTTGGCTTGTATATATTTTTACTTCACCAGGTTAGGGAAGTTTTCAGTCATTATATCTCCAAATAGGTTCTCAATCTCTTGCTTTCTCTCTTTCCTTCTGGTACCCCTACTATGTGAAAGTTGTTATGCTTGATGTTGTCAGAGGTCCCTTAAACTATCTTTTTAAAAAATTCTTTGTTGTCGTTGTTCTGATTGGGTGTTTTCTGCTACCTCATCTTCTAAATTGCTAATTTGATCCTCTGTTTCATCTAATCTGCTGTTGATTCCTTCTAGTGTATGCTTCATTTCAGTTGTATTCTGTGTTTCTGACTGGTTCGTTTATATGGTTTCTATGTCCTTTTTTATGCTTACTATCTTTTTGTTGAAGTTCTCTCTAAGTTCCTTCAGCATTCTTATAACTAGTGTTTATACTCTGAGTCTGGTAGGTTGGTTGTCTCTGTTTCATTCACTTGTTTTTCCTGGGGTTTTCTCCTGTTCTTTTATTTGGAACGTATTTCTTCGTTTCCTCATTCTAGCCGCCTCTCCGTGTTTGCTTCTATGGTTTAGGTAGATATCCTAGGTCTGTCAGTCTTTTCTGGGTGGCCTTATGTGCATTTGCTCACCTGTGCATTTGTTCCAGGAGTGTTCCTTGTGTATTGGAGTTGAGCCTTGATTGCTTTTGGCATGTCAGAAGGTGGGATTGACTCTCAGACTGACTGGCAACAACCGCAAGGTATGCTGACTCCTCTGAGGGGGATTTACAGGCTCTTGTGCCTTTTGAGATCACTCTTTGGGTGTGCCGCTTGTAGGGCTAATTGGGTAGTGCTCTGGTTTGGTCTGAAGCCGGCTTCTGTGTGTGTTGTTTCTGTTGCCTCTTGTTGCCTTACAGCTGCCAAACCGTTTGTTCCCCCGCGCTCTTCCCAGGATTTCACAAGGGAGTGCCTTGGCAAATTGAGGCCCGATGGAATTATATCGGTCCTTCTCCTTCAGTGGATTCCTTGGAGATGTGCATGCATGTGAAGGCAAAGTACAAGCTGGAACACAATGGGACCTTCCGGAAAGCCAGCCAGCAGGCTACTAACACACAGATCTTGAGATTAACAATCTTTTACCTCTTTAGAAGTTTACCAACAAAAACTACTTGTTGGCCCAATTCAGAGCCAGTCCTTGAGGCTGCAGCCCCTTGGCTCCACGTGTATTATGATCTTGGCTATTGTCTTTTCTTAGCCCTGCGCCACCCTTCTCCCTCCCCACAACCCACATCGTGCTAGACGCGACAGCCTCTTTGGAGGGGCTCCACTGCAGGCCAATTTCAGCCTTGCCTGAGTGGTACAAAGCTATATGCAGTTGGTTGCTGCCTGTGCAGGACCAGGAGGCATGTGGGAGTGGCCTCGCTGTGAGCCGAGGCTGGTTTCCACCAGTACTGAACCTGGGGCAGCTTAGCAAAAGGATCAGGATCCCCTATGCCTGTTGTCACCTGCCAGCTGCCACCTGCCAGCTGCCCATTATGCTCAGCCACTGAAAGAGCCTGTGTAGGTGTTTGGGCCAGGATGGTTGACCCAGTGTTGACAGAGCCTACAGTGATGCCACTTGAGTTGGGTGGGGTGGGGTCCTAGGGAGTCATGGGTTGTGGTCAGTGGTTTTCATGAAGTTAATGCAGTTTCAGTTCTTGTACCAGAGCTGGGCCTGTGGGCACTCTGAAAAACAGCCTGAGACTACTGCAGCCAGCCATCGTTTGCCTCGGGCCCACAGATCCCTGAGAGAGCTGCACAAAAAGGGCTTCAGTGTGAGCTAGGGCTGATCGCCCCCCACAGAAAGTTTCCCAGGTCGCTGTGGGCTGTCTGCTGCTATCTAAGCCTTCCACAGCTTGTGAGGTCGGGCTGGCTGCCCGGGAGCTAAGAATACCCCAGGCGATGCTGCACTAGCTGGGCAGGGCAGAGTCTAAGTTACTAATGTAGTGTGTGCACATGTGGATTTCACCAGACCAGTGGCGTCTCTGATTTGGCACTTTGGCAGTAGGTTCAACACAGGTTAGATGGCGTCCTCCTGTTGGCTGCATGTGAGGAAGACTCCACACGGGGATAGTAGTAGCTGTCCCTCTAGCCCTTGACCTGAAGCCACACAACTGAGACTTTCTCTGTATGTCTCTGGCGCCTCTCAAGTTGCCTCTGCCCAAGGTGAGTGCTTGTAAGCGAGTCTGCGTGCAGGCCCTTTAAGAGGACATCTGGGTTTCCTGTCACCTTCTGTCTCATGGGGACAGATGGAATCCTTGCTGGTTTTCACTGCCAGATGCTGTGGGGATTCCTCTTCCCAGCACAGGACCCCTTGGATGAGGAGCCTGGTGTGGGGCTGGGACCCCTCACTCTTCAGGGGGGACCTCTGCTGTTGAGGTGTCTCTCCAGGTGCTCAACCGCTACCTGTAGGTTTGGGGTCAGCCCATTTCATGTCTCCACCCCTCCTACCAGTCTTGATGTGGCCTCTTCTTTATATCCTTAGTTATGGGGGTTCTGTTCAGCTGGTTTTCAGATGGTTCTCTAGGTTGATTGTTGTATAATTTAGTTAAAATTTTGATGAAATCCTGGGACGTGGTAGATATAGTATGTATCTATTTTGCCATCTTAAACCTTCTTCCTGTTTCCACATTTTGACTGTTATGAATAATGCTGCTATGAACATTCATGTACAAACTTTTATATAGACAAGACTGTAGGGTTTTCTTTAATTATTATTTTTATAACTGACTTATAATATTATACTAGTTTCAGATGTCCAGCATAATGAATTGATACTTGTATGTGTTGTGAAATGATCATTACAATCCATCTAGTTAACATCCGTCAGCATTCATAATTACAGGATATTTTTTTCTTGTGATGAGTCCTTTTAACACCTCTCTTAGCAACTTTGAAATACACAGTACAGTATTATTGACAATAGTAAGCATGCTGTAATAGGACTGTAGTTTTAAATTAAGTAGTTAGGGAAGGCCTTTCTGAGAAGATTGAATTTCATTAAAGACCTTAAGAAAGTGATGGAGGAAGCCATATGGATAGGCACAGGGGACAGTCAGTGCAAAGGACCTGAGGTGAGAGCAGGCTGGCATGTCCAAGAAAGCATTCTGAGAATTGAGACTGGACCATATTTAGCAGAGCTAAATCATGAGCAGTTTTCTTACCATCGTAAGACACTTGGAGCTATTCCCAGAAATGATGATGAAGGCCTTGCAGAGAGAACCATGAGAACCCTGAAGCTGTGGGAGGGTGGGGGAGCAAAGGGGTGAAGAACAATGGAAGCATGGGAGGCTGAGTCATCAGCAGTGTGAGTGTGAGTGGCAGGGTAGAGGTGTTATCCTGGGGTCAGATCCAGCCGGTGGGCCTGGTGTCACCAGTAACCGGAGCAGACCTGGGCTTTAGAAAGTAAAATTGGTGCTGCAGTGCCCTGGGACTCCCTGTGGGGAGTTAAATCACCCCATAATCTCCTCCTCAAAATCTTCTGTAGCAGCTTAGATCTCAGCTGAAAAGGCCAGCTTCCCTGACAGGATGCAGGTCTCAGGTGTCATTAAGGAACCAGGTAAGGATTGGTGGAATGATATCAGATTTCCCTGGTAGGCCTGCCCTCTTTGAGGGAGGGAACCCAGGGTCTGTCCTGCTCATTTCTTTGTCCCCAGTGCCCACAAAACCTAGAGAAGGGTCAGCGTTCATTGTGGACAGGAATTCTCTCTCAGGGCCTTGGGGTCAGGGAAGGGGACGGTTTCCCCAGAGGGTCCATGAACAAGTATGAACTATCAGAAGAGAGTCAGGTATCAGTAAATTTAAGGAATATCCTCCAGGGAATACCCACAATGGGGAGAGGAAAGGGAAGAAGCATTTTCCTTCAAAATGGAGTGGGGGTTCCCTAGGGCACAGTGTGGATGATGCTAGCTGAGCTGTTTAGTGTGACCTCCTCCTCCATCTTTGAGACAGAAGGATGGTGGAAAGTTCTTTGGAGAAAGAAGACATCCTCAAGCAGTTGCCCATGCCCTCCAGGGGGTTCCCAGCCCCTACTGAGAATCAGGCCCCTGGGAGCCTCCTCCTGGGAGAAATGCCTGTATGTGGACACTCCTGTAACCAGCGCTCTCAGTGGCTCCTGGCACCGCCTCTGGGGTTAGGCTGCCTGGACTGAAATCCTGGCCCCACCACTGCCTAGTAGCTGGCTCACTTTGGGCAAAGGCCTTACCTCCTCTGTACCTCAGCTTTCTCTCTGTAACCCGGGACAAGAATAATAATAATAATCATATCCTCCTCACTGGATTATTGGAGGCTTAAACGTGATAAGGCATGTGGAGGGCGTAGAGCAGAGTAGGAGATGGAGACTCAGAGAGGTTGTGGAAAGCAGTAAATGCTCAGTTATCATTATTATTACTGATGAACCCCATTTGTCGGCTTTCTAGGGGTCCATGGACCTGTTTATGGTTTAGGCTTGGGGCCAGTAGAAAACTTTTTAAAAATTATAAAATAGCTCATTAATAATTTGTCATGTTGATTATTGTTTAAATATTTTTTGATATGTTAAGTTCAATAAAATACATTACTAACATTCATTTTACCTGCTTCTTTTTACTGTGCAAAGTGTGGCTACTAGAAAATCAGGAATTGCATATGGGGTTTACGTTATATTTCTCGTGGACGGCCCTGGGTTAGATACGTCTGATCTGCATGGCGAAGAGGGGTGTGTTCTGGAAAGACAGGTGTTAGTTTGTGCATGGAAAATATACCAGACTCCGGGATAAATCCTTTTATTTACTAATAATAGTAATAAGACTGCACTGAGTAAGCAGTTATTACGTTCTAACCCAGGGCTTCTCTACCTCACACTCTTGACATTTGAGCCTGGATAATTCTCTGTCGTGGGGCCATCTGTGCATTATAGGAGCTGGGCTGTATTCCTGGCCTCCACCCGCTAGGCGGATGCCAGTAATACTCTCTTCTCCAGTTGTGACAACCAGAAATGTCTCCAGGCATTGCTGGATGTTTCCACACTTTGCCAAAAATCACACACACGCGTGCACACACACACACACACACACATATGCACTCACGCTATTAACAAATATTGTTTTAGGCTAAGCAGAGAGCCTTATCTCATTAAACTCTCTGGTAGGAATTATTGACTTATCTGGTAGGAATTATTAATATCTCTATTAATTATCTCACAGATAAAAAACTGAGTCCCAGAGAGGTTAAGTGACTTGCCCAAGGTCACACAGCAGCATTGAAATCCAGGTCTTCCCACTCCGGGTCCACTGTCCTGGGCACTGCATGCCACTGGGCTTTGTCGAGAGCAGCTCTCTAGAGACAGTGTCACACACCACACTCTCCTCTGTGCACCTGGCCTGGCCCTCCAAGGCTCCAGCACTCACTGGCCATGAGCCCAGGAGCTCTGAGCTTCAGTTTCCTTCTGTGCAGAATGAGCTTGCATGAGGCTCTGTCTTCCCTCAGGTGTGATGAGAATCGTATTCCCAGGAATAAGGACAGGAAGGGTAGGGTTCAAGGTTTCTCACTTATTCCCACTGTGTTTATTAAAACATACTCAGAGTAGACCTACCATGTGCCAGGCATCGTAACCACTTTACACAGCTCCTATGAGGCAGTTTCTTTCTCATTGGGCAGAGTAGGAGATGGAGGCTCAGAGAGGTTGAATAATTTGTCCAAAGTCACACAGCTAGCAGGGTACAAGTTCGTGATTTAAACTCTGGCATTGGGCTCCAGAACCCATACTCTTAACCACTGTGCTTATTTGGGGGCTGATATGTGTAGCAAATACATCAGAATTTGGGGAGATAAACCCAAACCTTGGGAACCTGTTCTCCCTTAGCCTGACCTTGGGGTCCTGGCTCTGTAGGACCTAGACCTGGCATTTACTTCACAAGGAGCTGAGCAGGCTCAGCACCCTTCTCCCATCCTCCTGGGTATTTCCCTTGGTCATGTGGGAGGAGACAATGGAGCGTAAGCTTAAGGATAATGGGACATCTCAGTTACTAATGCCACTTCTGGGCAAGTTCCTGCTTTCCCCAGCAGGGCAGAGAGCTACAGCTTCCCAGTGGGATCAAGGGAGCTGGAGGACCCAGGAGCCAAAATCTCTGCTCAGATCCTCTGGGCTCTGGGTCTGGTGTGGCTAAAAAACTCACCCATGTTAAGGGATACCTGTCACGCCTGCCCCAGGGTGCTGCACTTGAAAAGAGGAGATTAGTTATTTGTAACCCAAAGGAATCAAGTGCCTCTTCTAGGTGGCCCTCCTTGATTTGCCCCTACTCTCTGCCTCCAGGAACTCTCCTCCCAAGCTTTTCTTCCTAAGGCCACCAGAGGCTTTTTCTAGAAGTCCAACCTCACCCTGCTATTGCTCCATTTAAACCATCTCAGCATCTGTCCCAGGCCTTTGGGACATGATGCAGTTCTGCCTGGTGCCCAGGCCCTTTCCAATGACTCCAGGTGGGAATTCTGCAGAGTCCAGCTGTCAAGAGACTCTGCAGTCAGATCTTGGTGCCATTCCAGCCCTGACTCTCGCTGGCCGTGTGAGCTAGGGCAAACCATTTCACCTCCCTGGGCCTCAGTTTGCCTCCTCTGAAAAATAGAGACACCTCGGGCTACTCCGAGTGTAGCATTATCACTCAGGAGTTAGTCAGAAATGCAGATTCTGAGATCTGGTGACTCATGGGCACGTAAAATTTGAGAAGCCATGGTCTACACCAGAGGATGGGGTGAGGGTTGAAGGAGGGCACCGTATGATAGACATTGCCTGAGCCTGGCACACAGCCAACACTCAGTAACTACAGGCAGACCTTATAGGTATTGCAGGTTCCATTCCAGGCCACCATAATAAGGTTATATTGCAATAAAGCAAGCTGTAATCTTTTTTGCTGGTGGAGGGTCTTGCCTTCAGCTTGTAAAAAACACAATACCTGTGGAGCGCAACAAAGTGAAATGCAATAAAAGGAAGTGTGCCTGTTGTAATTGTTAGCACCTTGCTCCATGTTTCTCCAACCTCTTCACCATATAGGACTACAGTTGACCCTTGAATAAGGTGGTTTGCACTGCGTGGGTTCAATCATATGCGGATTTTTCCCAGTGAGTACATACAAAGTTGTGACAATTATGTTTGCAAACTTGTTTTCACCCCTGTTGCTAACCTTTTTTGATATCAGAGGGATTACTCATTATGCATTTGTACCAACTGGACAAATAGTTAACCAACTTCACTATTTGGAAGTGCTGAAAAGGCTGCGCGAAAAAGTTAGATAAAAACAACCTGAACTTTTCGTCAACAATTCATGGCTCTTGCATCACGACAATGCACCAGCTCACAGAGCACTGTCTGTGAGGGAGTTTTTAGCCAATAAACAAATAACCGTATTGGAACACCCTCCCTACTCACCTGACCTGGCCCCCAATAACTTCTTTCTTTACCTGAAGATAAAGGAAATATTGAAAGGAAGACATTTTGATGACATTCAGGACATCAAGGGTAAAACGACGACAGTTCTGATGGCCATTTCAGAAAAGAGTTCCCAAATTGCTTTGAAGGGTGGACTAGGCACTGGCATTGGTGCATTGCTTCCCAAGGGGAGGACTTCGAAGGTGACCATAGTGATATTCAGCAGTGAGGTCTGTAGCACTTTTTCAGGATGAGTTTGCGAACTTCATTGTCCGTCCTCATACAGTACTGTAAATGCATTTCTCATGAATTTCTCGACAACATTTTCTCTCCCTAGCTTACTTTATTGTAAGAATACAATATGTAATACATATAACATACAAAATATGTGTTCATCGACTGTTTATGTTATTGGTAAGTTCCGGTCAACAGGAGGCTATAAGAAGTTAAGTTAGGGCGAGTCAGAAGTAATACATGGATTTTCGATTGTGGGGGTGTGTGGGGGGCTCGGTGCCCATAATATCTGTGTTGTTCAAGGGTCCTCTGTAGTCACATTTCTTAACACATATTTCTGAACAATTCATTTCAGTGTTTCACAACGACTTCTCCAGAGTGCTTGTTATTAGCAGCATGAGTTATTCTAAAAGTTTTAGAAAGAGCCTCACTGCAGCTCTAGGAGGTATTATTATTATCCCCATTTTATTGGTGAGGAGACTGAGGTTTACAAAGGTTGAGCTGCCTGTGATCATACAGGACCCGACACCTTTCTGCTCTGTCCCAGCAGGAAACCAGTGGTGATGAAGTATATGTCCTATGGGCCTGCTTTCAACGTGGCTGTGACTTGGGCTGAACCAGGGGCCAGTCGGAGCCTGGGCCCTTCCCTGCCCCGCCTGGGAGCAGAGGGATTAAGCTGCCGGGGCACATTTGATACTCGTGGATCTCAACCACCTGGCCGCCTGGCCTTGGGGAGGGGCTGCTGGACATGTCTGTGGGCTCGGTGGCAGGACTGAACCAAGGGCAAGGAGTGACCCTCCCATCTCCCTGATGCCTTGAATGGCCGGTCCGTGGCAGGGCCCCCCTGGAGGCCGGCAGTGGCTCCTGGTGTTGCTGGCACTGAGATACCTACTGCCCACAGGTAAGGGCTTTGTGCTGGTCCTAGTTCTCTGAGGAGGAGGGGACATGAATGCACAAGGGCTCCAGCTCTTTCTAGGAGAGCCTGGAGTGTCAACTCCGGGTCTCCCTTTCGAGCTTGGTCTCCACCCAGCTGTTTCCTCTTCCATGTTTCCAAATATGTCACCAAAGGAGACCACCTCCTTCTCCTCCTCCCCTTACTCTCCTTCTCTCCACCTGGCATTCCATTCCATTGTGACTTATTTACTTGGCTGTCTATCTTACCGCTTAGCCTGGGAGCCCCATGAGGGCAGTGACACTGTCTTATTCACTGATATGTCCCCAGTACCTGGAACTGTGCCTGGCACACAGTAGGCCCTCTGTAAATATCTTACCACCTAGGTCCCGTCTGGCCGGGGTTAGGAAGAACAGTAGTGAAGGGCTGGAGTTTGGGGGTTGAATCCCCCCTTCATCACTCAGTGGTGTGACTCCGGAGGCCACTTGGCCTTTCTAACTCTGTTTTTCCCATCTGCAAGATGGACATGATGATAGGGGCACTTAGCTTGCAGGGCATCGTGGAGATTTGCCTGGCACAAAAGGCCAAAGAGCAGGGACCGTTACTGTTAGGAAGTGGGAAAAGCATATAAGTAGGGTGAGGGGCATGAATGGGACCATCTTGGTGTGTGCAGTGCCTGGAAGAAACTGTATTTCCATGCAGGCTTGGAAGGAGGTGGCATGTAGAGTTCATGAGAACACAGGCAGCTTAGAGATACCAGCTTATATTATGGCCCCATTTTACTGAAGAGACAACTGAGGTTCAGAGAGGTTCAGGATTTATCCAGGAGCACACAGCCAGAGGGCTGTAGTCAGGTCCCAGGCTCCTCTTTCTAACTCAATCCTACCCCCTTTCTGCCTCCCCTGGAATTGTCATTTCCTCAAGGGGCATTTCTTTGTTGAGTCCCTGCCATGCAGCCCTGCAGGCTTTGAGGACAGCGCAAGCCCACGCCACTCAAAGGGAGGGCGGGTGGGAAAGTAGAAGCACAATAGGATAGATGAGGGGTTTGCAAGTTGGATTAGTTTCCTGGGGCTGCAGTAATCAAGTACCACAGAGTGAGAGGCTTACACAACAGAAATTTATCATCTACAAGTTGTGGGGGCCAGAAGTCTGAGATCGTGGTGTCAGCAGGGCTGATTCCTTCTGAGGGTGTGAGGGGGAATCTGCCCCAGGCCACTCTCCCAGCTTCTGGCGGTTTGCTGGCAATCTTTGGCGTTCCCTCGCTTCTGGCAGCCTCCCTCCAGCCTCTGCCTCATCTTCACGTGGTTTGCTGTGTGTGCGCATCTGTAGCCAAATTTCTCCTTTGTATAAGACCCCAGTCATATTGTATTAGAGGCACATCCTACTCCAGGGTGACCTCGTCATAACTGAACTAATTACATCTGCACCAACTCTATTTCCAAATAAGGTCGCGTTCTGAGACGTACTAGGGGGTTAGGACTTCAACATATGGATTCGGGGGTGAGGGGGATAATTCAACCCATAAGAGGTATTGGGGAAGTCAAGACAGCTTGTGTGTGAGGTCGGGGAACGCTCCCCCAGGAGGGAGGGTTACAGGGGAGCCCTGAAGGAGGTGTCTTGCACTGTCAGGGCGGCTTGCACTGACCCAGCCTGAGGCAGGGGGTGGGGGTCCCAGCCCCAGGTGGCTAAGTTTAAGTCCAGAAACGCCTGAGTGAGTAGGGGTCACTCGCCCACTACCCTCAGGCCCCACATTTGCAGAGGGAGGTGAAGTGAGGGCACTAAGGAACCTTTGCTCCAATGGTTCTCAGACTTGAGGGCACATTAGCATCCCGAATACAGGACTTATTAAAGTAGTTTCAGGGACAGTAAGTCTGGAGTGGGGCCCAAGAATCTGCATTTCTAACAAGTTACCATATGATCCCGCAATTCTACTTCTGGATATGTACACGAAAATATTGAAAGCAGGGTCATGAACAGATATTTGCACACCCATGTTCATAGCAGCATTATTTATAATAGCCAAAAGGTGAAAGCAACCCAAATGTCCATCAACAGATGAGATATAATCTTCCATACACACACACACACACACACACACACACACACACACACACACACACACAGCCTGACAATTAAGTTCACGAACTTTGTTTCAATGATGTTGCTAACCTTTTTTTTTGATATCAGAGGGATTATTCGTTATGAATTTGTACCAGCTAGACAGACAGTTAACCAAGTTCACTATTTTGAAGTGCTGAAAAGGCTGCATGAAAAAGTTAGACGACCTGACCTTTTCACCAACAATTCGTGGCTCTTGCATCACGACAATGCACCAGCTCACACGGCACTGTCTGTGAGGGAGTTTTTAGCCAGTAAACAAATAACTGTATTGGAACACCCTCCCTACTCACCTGACCTGGCCCCCAATGACTTCTTTTTTTACCCAAAGACAAAGGAAATACTGAAATAAAGACATTTTGATGACATTCAGGACATCAAGTGTCATATGATGACAATTCCAGAAAAAGAGTTCCAATATTGCTTGGAAGGGTGGACTAGGCACTGGCGTTGGTGCATAGCTTCCCAAAGGGAGTACTTGGAAGGTGACCATAGTGATATTCAGCAATGAGGTATGTAGCACTTTTTCTAGGATGAGTTTGCGAACTTAATTGTCCTACTTTGTGTGTGTGTGTGTGTGTGTGTGTGTGTGTGTAAAATGGAAGATTATTCAGCCTTTAAAAGGAAGGGAATTTTGACATCTGCTACAGATGGATGAAACTTGATCAGTTAAATAAGCCAGACATAGAAGTACTAATACTGTGTGATTCCACTCATAGGAGATCTCCAGAGGAGTCAGATTCATAGAGACAGAGAGTAGATGGTGGTGCCAGGGGCTGGGGAGGGGAGGAGAGTGAGTGTTTAATGGGGACAGAGTGTCAGTTTGGGAAGATGAGAAAGTTCTGGAGATGGATGGTGGGGATGGTTGTACAACAATGTGAGTGCATTTAGTGCCACTGAGCTGGACAGTTACATATGGTTAAGTTGGTAAATTTTCTGTTAGGTGTATTTTATCACAATTTAAAAAGATAAAAAGGAATTAGCCCAGTGCCTACCACACAGTCAGAACTAAATGTCAGCTCTCATTGGGAATGTGGACATCATTCTATTGTTATTAATACTGGGGTTTGATAGGACTTATGAAAACAGTTTCGGGGCCAGTAAGTCTAGGGTGGGGCGCAGGAATCTGCTAACCTAGTGAGCATGAGTGACCCTAAAGCATGGTGGTCATTTTATTAATTAAAATTGCTTGCTTTGTGCTGCGATTTGTGCCAAGCCCCTCACCCCGTTAGCCCTGGCAATGACTCTGAAATTGGTGCTGTCATCTGCTCGAGGGGAAACGCAGGCACAAAGAGGTTAGTTACTGGGAAATCACGTGGAACCTTGGCTCTTCGTCTTCTGGAAGGAGTGAATTCAATCAAGAGTCAGAATTCTGTGCAGCAATAAGTCTGCAAGAAATGTATTAGAAAATGCAAGTACACTCCAAGATGTGGAGCAGGCTGACCCAAGAGAGGGAAGCAGCCTCACTTTACATAGTGTGAAGGCTTTTATTTCCATGGGTAGAATTGCCTCCCCCTCTCCCTTCTCTTATCTCTTTCTCCCCCTGAGGTGCCTAGTCCTCTGGCATTTAGCAATGCATTTCTTTGATTTAGGGGCATGGGTCAACATATCCCTTTGATTTAGGGGCATGTGTAAACACATCCCTTTGGGGTATGTGTAAGCCTGGGGTCCTGCTGGGCAGCTGCAAGGAGTCTTGATCCAAGGAGGAGCAGCAACTAGGGGCTTTCTAACTGGCCTCTGCTGTTTGGAAGAGGTTTGGGCCAGGGTCTTTGCACTCGCTCTTTGTTCTGCCTGAGTCTTCTCTCTGGAGCTCCCCCGGAGGCTGCTGTGAACTTTCAGAAAAATAATACGGGAAATACCCTGTCTTAGAATCTTCAGACTATTTCCAGATCGGAAATTACCCTGTTTGTTGAATGATTATGTTTCCCGCAGTAGACTGCTCGGGAAGGGTGGATAGACACAAGGCGTGCAGAGCACTGATGGGGGGCCAGACACCCCGAGTCACCTCCCGGTTCAGCTGTGTAACCTGGGGCCTCTCCAAGCCTCTGTTTCTTCCTCTGTAAGAAGGGGGCAATAGAAAGGTTTCAAGAAAGATTAAATAACAAGTTCTAGAATATGTAGGGGACACAGAACAGGCAATCTATAAACGTTTGCTGATTTTGTCATTATGATAGTGACACAAATAATACAATCCGTAGCTTCTACTGAAGCAGGGCCCGGTTGGGAACCCCCCACAAAAGAGGCCTTGCAATGTCCCTGGCCTCGCCTCATTTGGCCTCGGCTTTCACTACCATACAATGTAGCCTATATTAGACTCTCGGTATATATCTATTGGCTGGATGGACAGAGGGATGGTTGATTTTTGAGCAGAGAAGGACGGTACCAAGCCCTTCTGAGCCCAAGAGATAGCTTGTATCAAAACCAGAGAGCCTGGCTGGAGGGTGGGGTACAGAGGGCTTCCCAGTTATACTCTCAGCCTCCAAGCCCCCACTTCAGAGATCAGATGTCCGATAAAACAAATGGGAGAGCAATGAGGTAAGCAAATGTGGTCTTGTCCATCTTTGAGGCGTTGGAATCTTGAAAACCACGTTTCATTGGAAAGGCGCCCCAGCCGAGGACACTCTCAGCAGCCTGGTGAGAGCACAGCTCTTGGCGCAAAGCCAGAAAATAACCATTTTCAAGTTTCTGTTTGTTCCAATCCACGTTTTTGTTCCCCTCCAATTTTTGAAGGAAAAATACAATGCTCCCTGACATGCAACCGCCCTCCTTCCCATTCCCCACCCTGTCAACATAGTTTTATTGTTTTTCCTCAGGGCTGCTTCTGTGGTCTCACAGCAGGAAATTCTCGGGAGGCTTCCTCCACTGCTGTAAGCCTCCTGACCAGTCCTGTTTGGTTAGAATTCAAGAGTGTCAGAACGGCTCAGCTCAGGCCTTCACAAGGCCTGCCAAGAGGTCTCTGATATGCGTCACCCAGCCCATACACCTTTTCAGGGCTCAGATGTCAGTGAACAGGAAAAGAGAACAGATGGGAGTAAATAAGGGCTTGTCTTTCTCCTCTTGCCTCCTGACCCTTTCGGGTGACAGGGGTGAGAAGTAAACGATTTAAAAGCAGAGAGATGGAGAGAAAGAGAGAGGGAGAGGGAAGGGGAAGAGTAATGAGTGGTGAGAGAGAAGAAGAGGAAGTCAGGAAAAACAGACCAGACGGGAGGAGAGAGAAGGAAAAGAGGGCAAGAGAGGAGGGAGAGAGAGAAAGAGAAAAGAGAAGGGGAGATGGAGAGGAGAGGGAGAAAGGGCGCAGATAGGGAGGGAAAACATGAAGGGCTTGCTTGCCTGCACTTCTATCCCATTTATCAAGTGCCCACTTTGATCCTTGTCACAAAATATGGCACACGGACATGTAATAAATATTTACTGAGTGAAGGGTCCACGATATCTCAATCAGTGGTTCTCAAGCCTGACTGCATAGCTGAATGCCCTGTAAGCTTTGAAAGCAGTCCTATGCCAATGCTCCACTCCAAATTGGTACTTTTCTTAAAAAAAAAAAAAAGAAAAAGAAAAAAAGAAAAAAAGCTTCTGCAGGAGATTTTAATGCACAGCCAGGACTGAGAACCATTGCTCTAAGAAAAGTTTTCAAATAATGGCCTAGGGCTTCATTCAGGCCCAAGGATGTGGTTTTTTTTTTTTTTGCTTTGGTGCAAAAGTAATTGAGGTTTTTGCCCCCTTTTTTTAAAAAAAAAACCAAACACCTTTTAAACCTCAATTACTTTTGCACCAACCTATATTTACATTCCTCACCAATACTTCAGAACTTGAAGTTCATAAAGTTTCCAGGTTTCCAATTTGTTTTAAAAAGTTTGGAGTTTCAGCCACCCGAGGTGCACCTCCCATTAGAAGCAGAGCAATAGTCCCTTTTGAGGGAACCAGAAGAGCTTTGCAATTTGCCATGGCCCCCACCACTCCCTGCTGCCTCCTGGACACTGAGTCAGAGCACCCAGTTCCCCTCCTCCTCACAGTGGGGCTGCTGGGATTTTTTTTTGGAATAAAGTTAGAGGAAAGTGAAATGTCCACCTAGAGTTAGCATTATCTCCAGGTCAAGTGGGAAATGGGAGCCTCATAGCCCCAGGAACACAGGAAGAAGTATTTCTTTATGGAAGTCAAGGTTATTCCTCTGAATTTATTATACCAAGATTGCTTTTCTGACAGCCAGCCTGTTCGATCACGGCCTTTATATCTCAGGAGGTGAAGTGTGGTGGTGAAGAAAAAGGGCCCCAAAGCTGTGCTTCTCAACACAATAACCTCTAGTCAATGTGACTAAATATAAATTAATAAAAGTTAGATTAAAATAAAATTGAAGTTCCTCGGTCATATTAGCCACATTTTGAGAGTTCAATAGCTGTATGGGAATACTGATTACCATATTGGATGGTACAAAACATATCCATTGCTGCAGAAATTTGAGAATTTCGTGGCTTAATACATGTAGAGCTTTGGGAACAATGCCTGGCAAATACTAAATGCTTATTAATATAATAAGCATTTAATAATTTATATAATATTAATACCATTATATATTTGTAATATAATGTAATATGAAATTTATATAGAATATATTATTAACATTATATTACATATATATAATATATAAGTATAATAATTATGTTATGCACGATTATATAATATATTATTGTGTATTTTATAATTCTATGATATAATTATGTATGCTATTTAATTAAATATATAATGTATGTCATAAATATATATAATAATATAACATAATTACATTTATTGCTATATTATGAATATATATACTTATATATACATTATTTTATATAGTTATACAATTATACTTACAATTATAATTACATGATATACTATATGTAATTACATTAACATCTATTAACATTAATATGATTTCTTTTACTGTAATAATAATTGTATTTATAATATATAATAACATTGACACCTATTATTAGTATGACTATTAATTTACTATAACAACAATAGTAATACTTGTTACTATTATGACTATCCCTCCCTGGTCCAGATGCCTCTCCCATCCCCATCCAGTCCTCATGCATTACCTATGAAGCCCACACTATCCGCTCCACACTCCACATGGAGAAGCTGAAGCTCAGAGAGTTTTCGTCGTTTGCTAAAGGACACCAGCATTCAGCAGGAGAAACTCGGATGGCTCCCGGGTTGTGAGATTCGACGCTCATGCCTGTTCACTCTACCATGCGCTCTCTTGAGGTGGAAACATCAGCAAAGTGCTGGGGGACACATCACCAGGTGTGTCTGGCCTGTGATGCATTGGCCAGTTTTGTTGGAATGCAGAGTATGTGGAAGGGAGAGGTGAAAAATGAAGCTAGAAGTGTGGGTGGGGGCCAGCCAGACATTGAGCAACAGCCTGAGGATTTCGGGCCTCATTTAGGGAGGGCCTCTAAAAAACATGTGATCTGAGACAGGCTGCTCCTAAGCTCATGCCAGTGAAAAGAACAGCCCCTGTCTACTGAGTGCAAACTATTGGCCGAGACCATCGCCCATGGTCTTTCTCAGGGAGTCCTTACAAGAACTTTTCATTATTGTCATTCCCACTTGATAGATAAGAAAACTGAGGCTCAGGGAAGCCTGCACAGCTGGCCAATGGGGGAATCAGGTTGCACCTCAGTGCCTCACTCCTGGCCTGGGTGCAGCTGCTGGGCCAGGGAACCACTTAATCTGTTGTCTTGGGAAGACAGCCCCATGGTGGGTGGCTTTTCTTTAGAAGAATTTGCATAACAAGGATGTTGAGCTGTCTTTGGCCTCTGAGAGCTTCCAAAGGTGAGTGTCATCACCGAAGTCAGACCAGGGCCCTAGGGAGACTGGTGGCTCTCCCCAGGGAGGGCTTCTCCTGCTCTCCCTCAGCCTCCCTCCTCCTCCTCTTCTTCCTGCTTCTCCTGAGCATTCACTTAGGGAAATCCTGAGGTGGGTTTTGAAGATTAACTGTGTTACTCTGTGTAGAAGTGCTCAGAATAGGAGCTGTCACATAGTATGTGCTCATTAAAGCTGCTGTTGCTGATAACAATGGCGTTCTGATTATTGTTATCACTGTCCTCACAGAGGTAAGGAGACCAGCTCCAATTTCAGGACACTAGGTGAGGAGAGAGTCGTAAAAGCTTCCTTAGGTTATGAGGCGGCCATGACATGAAACTTTTGAGAGAGGTATGGACCCTGGTGCCTAAGAAATCCTTGTAACATTTGAGGAAGTAGAAATAACTTCCTGTGGTGGGAAAAACCATTAGGACAAAGGGTTGTGGGTTAGAGGAATTATGAAAGAAACTTTCAGTCTTCTGAATTGTGTGTCATGTTACGTGTATGCCTGCATGTTGTCAGGGAAAGGAACCGTTGTTTTTATAGTTATCACAGGGGTCCATGATCGCTCCCCAAAGTGTGCAATAACCGTTCATTCATTCCATCCCAGTCAATGTCTGCTGTTTATCTGTAATGTGGTAAGGATTGACCTGGAGGCCAATATAAGAGGTGATATAGCTATTATTAATAATGATTATGTAAAGCATTATAATTACTAGTCATATTTAGATAAGAATTATTAAGATAACAGCTCATTCCACTATTTACTTGATGTTTACACTGTAATATCGCTGTGCTGAGAATTTTACATTAATAATCCCACTTAATCCTCTCAGCAGCCACGTGAGATGTGAATTTCTATTTGTGTATATTTCGTAGTTAAGGAAATTGAGGCTCAGAAGGATTAAACATGGCCAGAGGTGAGGTTTGGGGATTTAGGTTGGGGGGGTCCATCCCCCTCTTCAGCAGGCGGATGGGGATTTTGCAAAGGAAGGAGAGAGGAGTAGGGGAGAACATTTGGAGGTGGGTAAAGGGAGGGGGAGAGAGAGGACAGGAGAAAAAGATTCGAGCAGAAGCCCTTTTTTATTATTTATTCATCCCATAAACATTTTTGAGCACCTACTGTGTGCTGCGCACTGGGTGTGCAGTGCTGAACAAAGTGGACATTGCTTTCGCCTTCTTGGAGTTGACGTTCCCCTGGAGAAGGGGCCAAGAAGCAAATGAGGGAAGGTATTATATCTGGTGGTAATAAGTGCCGTGGGAAAAATAGGAGCGAGAGAGAGTGGTGACAGGGCTGGTGTGGGGTAGAGGTGGTCCTTGAAGAGGTGACATCTGAGGTGAGAATGGAGCCATGTAGCTATTTGGCAAAAGGATATTTCAGGCAGTGGGAACAGCAAGTGCAAGGGTCCTGAGGCAGGAGTGAGTCGGAGAAACAGCAGAGAAATCAGAGTGGCTGAAGCAGAATGGACAAGGAGAGGAGAAGGAATTAGGGGAGGGACACGAGGTGGAGGTGGCGTTAGGGAACAAAACAATCAGTGACTAAAGTTTGGTCAAGCAAGGAATCTTTGTCACCAGTCAGCCACCCACCCAGCTAGCCTTCTGTGATATTGTGATTTACAATAATAAATACGTATTTGTTTTTCATCTCCTTTCTGGTCCAGTGCTCCTAAAACCTTTAGAATTTGCTAAGTGAAGAAAGCAAAAAAACTGTGTGTGTGTATGTGTGTGTGTGTGTGTGTGTGTGTGTGTACTTTACATCCTCATGACTATTTTCTAACCACCAATTTGTATTTCTTAATCCCTTCATCTTTTCCCCCCAGCCTCTCCAACTCCCTCTTCTCCATAGATACACAGTTTGTTCTTTGTATCTATGACTCTGTTTCCGTTTTGGGTGTTGGTTTAATTTGTTCTCTAGATTTCCATACATAAGTGAGATCATATGGTATTTGCCTTTCTCGGATTTATTTCACTTAGCATAATACCCTTTAGGTCCATCCATGGTGTCGCAAAGGGCAAGATTTCATTCTTTCTTATGGCCGAATAATAATCCATTGTGTATACAAACCTCATATTCTTTATCCAGTAATCCACTGATGGACACCTAGGTCGTTTCCATATCTTGGCTATTGTAAATAACACTGCAATATAGTGTTATGCAATGTAGTGCATATATCTTTTCAAATTAGAATTTTGGATTTATTCGGATAAGTGCCCAGAAATGAAATTGGTGGGTCACAAGGTAGTTCTATTTTTAATTTTTTGAAGAACCTCTGTACTGTTTTGCATGGTGGCTGCACCAATTTGTAATCCCACCAACAGGGCACGAGGGTTCCCTTTTCTCCACATCCTCTTCAGCAGTTGTGGTTTGTTGATTTATTGATGACAGCCATTCTGACAGGTGTGAGGTGGTATCTCATTGTAGTCTGAATTTGTGTTTCTCTGATGATTAGTGACGTTGAGCATTTTTTCATATGTCTGTTGGCCATCTGTATGTCTTCTTTGGAGAAATGTCTATTCAGGTCCTCTGTCCATTTTTCAATTGAATTGTTTATTTTTTTGGTGTTGAGTTGTACGACTTCTATAACCTTTGGATATTAACCCCTTAGATGTATCTTCTCCCATTCAGTAGGCTGTCTTTTCGTTTTGTTGATGGTTTCCTTCACTGTGAAAAAACTTTCTAGTTTGACGTACTCCCATTTATTTATTTTTTTCTTTTGTTTCCCTTACCTGAGGAGATATATCAGAAAAAATATTACTAAGAGCAATGTCAGAGAGTTTGCTGCCTATGTTTTCTTCTAGGAATTTTATGGCTTCAGGTCTTACATTTAAGTCTTTAATCTATTTGAGTTTATTCTTGTATATGGAGTAAGAAAGTGGTCTAGTTCCATTTTTCTGCATGTATCTGTCCAGTTTTCCCAACCCTATTTATTGAGTAGACTGTCTTTACCCTACTGTCTATTCTTGCTTCCTCTGCCATGGATTAATTGACTATATAGGAGTGGGTTTATTTCTGGGCTCTCTATTCTGTTCTTTTGATCTATGTGTCTGTTTTTATGCCAGTACCATGTTGTTTTGATTATTATGGCCTTGTAGTATAGTTTGATATCAGATAGGTATAGTTTGATATGCTATGTTGATACCTCCAAATTTGTTCTTCTTTCTCAAGATTGCTGTGGCTATTTTCTGGTTTTATGTAAATTTTAGGATTATTTGTTCTTATTCTATGAAAAATGCCATTGGAATTTTGATAAAGATTGCATTGAATCTATAGGTTGTCTTAGGTAGTATATACATTTTTAATGATGCTAATTCTTACTGTCCATGAATACAGCATATGCTTCCATTTATTTGTATCTTCTTCAGTTTCTTTCTTCAATGTCTTATAATTTTCTGAGTACAGGTCTTTTACCTCTTTGGTTAAATTTATTCCTAGATATTTTATTTTATTTTTTTGATGCAAGTGTAAATGAAATCATTTTCTTAATTTCTCTTTCTGATAGTTCATTATGTGTATAAAAATGTAACTTATTTCTGAATATTAATTTTGTATCCTGCTACATTACAGAATTCATTTATTAATTTTAATAGTTTTTTGTTGGAATTTTAGGGTTCTGTATATAGTATAATATCATGTCATCTGCAAATAATGGCAGTTTTACTCCTTCTTTTCCAATTTGGATGTCTTTTACTTATTTTTCTTTTCCGAAACCTGTGGCTAGGACTTCCAATACTATGTTGAATAACAGTGGTGAAAGTTAATAATAAAATAAAATCAAATCACTGTGTGAGGAATATAAATGATAAATGTTTAACTATTACATTGTTTTGTACACCTGAAGCTAAAAAAAAAAAAAAAGTGGTGAAAGTGGACATCCTTGTTGCGTTCCTGATCTTGGAGGAAAATGCTTTTTGCTTTTCACCATTGAGTGTGATGTTAGCTGTTAGTTTGTCATATATGGTCTTAATTATGTTGAGGTATGTTTCATTGGTTCCCACTTTGATTAGATTTTTTTACATAAATAGATGTTGGATTTTGTCAAATGCTTTTTCTGCATCTATTGAAATGATCACATGATTTTTATCCTTCATTTTGTTTATGTGACGTATCACAAAATTTGATTTGCAGATATTGAAACAGCCTTGCATCCCAGGAATAAAACCCACTTGACGATGGTGTATGATCTTTTAAATGTATTGTTGCACGTTATGTTCGGTTTGCTAATATTTTGTTGAGGATTTTTGCATTCACGTTCATCAGAGATATCAGTCTATAATTTTCTTTCTTTCTTTTTTGTGTGATGTCTTTGTTTGGTATTGGAATCAGGGTAATGACCTCCTAAAATGAGGTTGGGAGCAGTCTCTCCTCTTGAATTTTTTGGAATAGTTTGAGAAGGGTAGGTGTTAATTCTTTTTTGAATGTTTAGTAAACTTTACCTGTGAAGCTATCTGGTCTAGGACTTTTGTTTGTTGGGAGTTTTTTGATTACCAATTTTATTTCATTAGTAGTAATTGGTCAGTTCAGATTTTCTGTTTCTTTTTGATCCAATCTTGGAAGACTGTATGTTTCTAGGAATTTATTTCTCCAGATTTTTTAATTTGTTGGCACATAATTGTTCATAATATTTTCTTATAATCGTTTGTATTTCTGTGGTGTCAGTTGTCACTTTTCTTTCATTTCTGATTTTATTTATTTGGGTCTTCTCTTTTTTTTCCTTGATGAGTCTGGTTAAAAGTTTATCGATTTTGTTTATCTTTTCATGGAACCACCTCCTGGTTTCATTGATCTTTTTTTGTTGATCTTTTTGATCTTTTTTTCATTGTATTGTTTTTTAGGCTCTGTTTTGTTTATTTCCGCTCTGTTCTTTATAATTTTCTTCCTTCAACTCAATTGGGCTTTGGTTGCTGTTCTTTTTCTAGTTTCCTTAGATATAAGGTTAGATTGTTTATTTGAGATTTTTCTTGTTTCTTGAGGTAGGCCTGCATTGCTATGCATTTTCCTCTTAGGACTGCTTTTTCTGTGTCCCACTGATTTTGGGTCTTTGTGTTTTCATTTTCATTTATCTCAAAATTCCTTCTGACTCTTCTTTGATCTCATTGTTAACCCATTCGTTGTTTACTAGCATGTTATTTAGCCTCCATGTGTTTGTATGTTTTCAGTTTTTTTCTTGTAATTGATTTCTTGTTACATACCATTTTGGTCAGAGAAGGCACTTAATAGGTTTCTTAAATCTTCTTAAATTTATTGAGACTTGTTTTGTGGCCTAACGTGTGATCTATCTTGGGATATGTTCCATGTGCATTTGAAAAGGATGTATATTCTGCTTCTTTGGGGTGAAATGCTCTTAAAATACCAATTAAATCCATCTGGTGGAAAGTATCGTTTAAGATCACTCTTTCCTTGTTGAGTTGCTGTCAAGAAGATCTAGCCATTGATGTCAATGAGGTGTTAAAATTCCCTACTTTGGCTGTATTACTGTCAATCTCTCACTTTTTGTCCATCAATATTTGCTTTATATATTTAGGTGTTCCTATGTTGGGTGCATAAAAGTTTACAAGGGTTATATCCTCTTGTGGGATTGGTATTTTTATCATTATGAAATATCCTTTATCTCTAATTATAGCCTTTGTTTTAAAGTAATTTTCTTTGATATAACAATTTATACCCCAGCTTTTTTTTTTCGTATGTTTGTTTCTATTTGCATGAAATATCTTTTCAATCCCTTTACTTTTAGTCTCTGTGTCTTTTGATCTGAAGCATGTCTTTTGTAGACAGTATATTTAAGGGTCTTGTTTTCTTATCCATTCAACTGCCCTATGTCTTTTGATTAGAGCATTTAATCCATTTAGATTTAAAATGGTTATTGATAGGTATGTAGTTATGCCATTTTATTATTCATATTTATGTTCCCCCCCACCTCCTTTTCTTCCTGAAGAAGTCCCTTTAACATTTCTTGTAATACTGCCCTGGTGGTCATGAATTCCTTTCGCTTTCCCTTGTCTGGGAAGCTCTATATTTCTCCTTCAATTTTACGTGATAGCCAAACTCACACCCAAACTTCACTTAATATGAAGCATTTTATAACAAGAAAAATAGGCACTGACCTTTTCACATTCATTGCTTCATTTTTCTTTTTATTTTCTCACTTAATTTTTAGCTTGTTGTGTGTAACTCTATATTCCTTTTTTTTTACTTTGAGTGAGGAGGGGTATACATGCATAAATATTATATTAATAAAAAATACCCAAAAGATACACAGTGCATCCATTTTTATGGATTTGGTGCTTTTGGGCCTAAGGCCATAAACTCCTAGGAGAGACATAAATGGATTGCAGATGAGCAGTGATCTTCCTAAATATTTAGGAAGTGGGGTTGAGTATCTGTGCATTCCTTCCCTACCTCCAGAAAATAGAGAGATTTTATCAGATTCTCAAATGGATCCATGACCCCCCAAATATTATGAACCTCTGATCTAGATGGTCTAAATGTAATTCCTGGATCCGGCCAGAGCATCAGAACGAAGCCTGTGTCCCCATCTGTGTGGCCCACTGTCAGCAAGCTTTCATCCAGTGGGTCCAAACTGGGGTGATTTTGACCCTCAGGGGATATTTTGCAATGTCTGGTTGTCACACCTGGGGAAAGGGGCGCATGCCCTGGGGTCTAGTGGGAAGAGGGCAGGTTGCTGCTAAACATCCTACAATGCCCAGGACAAAGAAGTAAGCAGTAAGCTCAAAATAATCAATAGTGCAAGGATGAGAAACTCAGCTCCAACTAAGTTGTCTGTTGAAATCTCAGTCCTGGCTTGTGGCCAGGTTGTTACGGGAACTAATGGGTGGAAAGCCAACATTGCATTTATAGTCCAGTGCGTCCGTGCAAATGCTCTGTTGGGCCTTGCTCCTCTCCCCATTTGGACCTATTGTAATGAGCCCCCTGAGACATTTCTTTCGGAACTCAGTGCCAGCCAAACCTTGGGCTCTCTTGAGCAAGAAATATGATTTTAACTTCAAGATACTGGGCCTCTTGTTCATTCAACAAGTATTTACTGCCTGCCTGTCCTTTGTCAGGCGCTGCCTTAGTCTCGGGACAAGCAGTGAGTGAAATGGTTACAGTTCCAGCCTTCTTTGAAGCCTGTATACCAGTGGGAAGACAGACGCTAAATAAGCTACATGATGTAGAATGACTAGCTATGAGGGAAAAGAAGGAGTTTCTTAGGTACAGAGGCAGAGAAGAGGTTCCTAGGCAGAGAGAACAGCCAGTGCAAAGACCCTGGGGTGAGAAGGAACACTGTGTTTTGAAAGAATCATTGGCAGGCAATGACTTGGGGTGGCCCTGAGAGTGTGAACGTAAGTAGTGCAGACAGCTGAGGAAAGAGATGGCAGTCAGACCAGGCAGCCTGGGCCGGGAAGGCTTCAGCGAGGCTTTGATCTCAGGTCTGGAGATGGAAAGTCGAGGAACATCTTACGTTGTGAAGAGGATGCACTGCAGAGGGCAAGAGTGGGGACCATTGTGTAGGGGAGAGTTGAAGATTGCTTTGGCTTCCGTCCATCTGTCTGTCCATCCATCCATTTGTCCGTCGGTCCGTCCCTCCGTCAATCCATCCAGCAAACAGCCACTGATTGCCAGTTTTGCCCAAAGGGTTATGCTTTAAATCTCTGCAAGGTCTGTGGGGCAGCACCGTCCTCTGGGGTCTTCCCAGACATGAAGACTGTCAGTGGGACTTACTGTGTCAGGATCTGCACTTAAGCAAGAGAATTCTGTGTGGTTAAATGCCAAGGAGCCCTACCGTTCATATTACCGATACCGACAGTCGTCATAAAGAGTGAGAGCACGCATGGCCAGTACCTGGCCTCTGCTGTTGGCTGAGTAAGTGGCAATGCTGCCATTTTCCATTTGTATTATGGCAGCTTCCTTCACTGGGCCGATTCAGGGGTAGCCGTTTGTTTGCAAGGATCATTTATAGTCATGGGTGTTTGTTATTCGGGGACTTTTTATGCAGGGATGCCACTTCTCCAATTCATCTATGGTTCCGAGTTTTCTAAGTTACCAAGGAGGTGACGCTGGCCCTCTCTCCTCTCTCGCTTCTCTCTTGGGAAGTCACTCAGCTGGACAGCAGAGCTTGGCTGGGCCTGGGTGTAACTGCAGGAATTCTGGGTTAACGTCACGTGCCCACGTTTTAGCCTTCTTCAGAGGGGCCGTGCACAGATGTGCCCAGCTCCCCTGGGACATCCCCAGGGACATGCTTGCTATCCAGAGTCAGGAACACGAATGAGTTTTCTGTGCATGCCAAGAGGCAGCGGACAACAGGAAGCTGATCAGAAGGGCAACATCTCTCAGGGCCATCAGTGAGGCCAAGAGGTTCCGTGAGGTCCCAGGGGCCAGGATGGGGCCCAGCCGGCTCCAGTGCCCCCGGCCCAGCCACCCCTGCCACACTCAGGGCGGAGGCCCCCAGGCCCTCCCCTTCTAGGACCAGAGATAGTAGGTCCTTGCATTTTAATCTTCCAGCTAGACATTCTGGTGGGCGTACAAGTGTTTTATCGTCTTTGTTTCTATACTCATTGGTGTCACAGATGTTGAGGTTGTGCCTGATGCTGAGGGTCAAAGGTCACTGCAGCCGAATTGGTTTAGGCTTCATATGGCTCAGAGGCACATTTTGAACAAATTGTCACCATGCACTGTGATGATCCAAAGGAGGGGAGAAGGACGGGGGTGTCCAGGCAGGGGCGCCTAACCTGGGGTTGCAGATCTGGGTTTTTCCATTAGAAACTGAAATTGAAGCCACGATGGGAAAGAATTCACCAGTAGGGTATGTGGAAAAAATGCAAGGGCTTAATGGATGTTTCTTTTCCTTTCTCCCAGCCTCCTTCCCTCCTTCCTTCTCTCCTTCTCTCTCTCTTTTCTTCTTTTATCTCTTCTTTCTTCTACTCCCCTCCCCTCATTCTCCCTGCCCCTTCTTCCGTTTCTCTTTTCCCACAACTCTCTCTACCGTCTCCACTCACTTTGTTTGCCCTCTTCTTCTTTCCTCTTCTCTTCCTCATTCCATTATTTTGAAATAGATTACCATTCATTTCTTGAGCCATTCAGGTCATGGGCGAAGGACCCGTGGCACCTTTTTTTCTGTGGAGAACGCATGTTCAGAATGGTTTTTATGTGTTTAAAGGGCTGGGGCAAAACCAAACACACAGGAAAAAATAAAATAAAATAAAAACAAAAGTACGAAAACAAAATAAAACCCTCCCAAAACAGAGGAATATGTAGCAGAGACCATATAGCCCATGAAACCAAAAATACTCTGCCCTTTACAGAAAAAGTTTGCTGAGCCTGGAATATATGATTTATATTATTTTCATCGGTTTCTTTTTTACTTTGTGTTGCATGTGGCTGCTGGAAAAATATAAACTACATTGTATTTTAAATCAGTTTGTACTTCTGCTGAAAGAGCTGCTGGAGGGGGTCGCCAGTGTCTGTCACAGAGGGGGCACACGCCCCCCTCAGTTCTTTTTCATCTCTACCCCTCAGTGCTGTCCTGTGAACAAAGGTCATAGTGGGAAGAGGCAGGGGAGACAGTGGTTATTCTCGTGGGTCTCCGGAATCTAATGTGGGTTCGAGTCCCAGCTCTTCTGCGTCCTGGCTGTGGCCACACTGCTTCGCTCGTTGACCCTCAACATCCTGATTATAAGACGTGGACCTAAGAGTGCAATACTGTGATTTATAAGACAGTCAGTCTTCATCCACAGTTCCCGGGTTGAAACAGGTTCGGAGAGCTTCCGGGTTGGTGAACATATGAGGTGCTGGGCGGTGGTGCCTGGAGAGGGCATGGGCGCTGTGCCCCCTGCCCCACACAACTCTTCCGTCTGGCTGTTCCTGAGTTATATCCTTCTCTGGTAAACTGGTGATCCAGTAAGTAACATGTTTCTCCGAGTTCTGTGAGCCACCCTAGCAAATTAATTGAACCCAAGGAGGGGGTTATGGGAACCTCTGATCCATAGCCAGTGGGTGAGAAGAATGGGTAACAAGCTGGACTTGCGATTGGCGTCTGAGTTGGAGGGGATCGTTGGAACCTCCAATTTATAGTCAGTTGGTCAGAAGCACAGGGAAGAGGCGAGGCTTGGGACTGGTGTCTGAAGTGTGCTTATGTTTGTGGTGGGGGCGGTCTTGAGCCCTTATCCTGGGGGATCTGATGCTATCTCTGGGTAGGTAGAACTGAGTTGAATTACTGGACACCCTGCCAATGTCTGAGGATGGTTTGTTGGTGTCGGGGGAACCCTGTTCTCCCATGTTGGAATTGGGTCTTCAAACACTACTTAAAGAGCCATACCTGTCCTCTGGATTTCTGTGAACATTTAATGAGATGACATGTGGCCAACACTTAGCACAGTGCCTGGCTCCTGGAAACCATTAGGAGGAAGATGGCTCCTTAAAACCATTGGCCAGGGACCCTGCAAATCACCACCCCCCTGGGACGCAATGTGTACCTTGGCAGGGGCTCTCCTGGCCTGGCCCCACCGGGACACTTCCTGGCAGCCCTTCCCAGCTGCTCCCACAGACACAGGATTAGAAACCCATGGTGATGTTACCTGAGCTGGCTGATACCCACAGGTGTGGCTGGGAGACCACGAAGACCAGTAGGGCATGACGGTCACTGCGAGTCCCCCTGGCAGCTGGGAAATGCCACACCACCCCTGCTAGGGGCAGAGGAAGGGCAGGCTGGCCCCGCCTCGCCTTCCTTCAAGAGCTTCCTTCAGGTGCTGGGCTCTGGGGACAGATGTGGCACCAGCTCTGCCGATGCTTTGCTTTCCAGCTCAGATGTCAAGCAGCTGTGTCTTGTTGGTCCCGGCTTCATGTACTCACCCACTTGTTTTCCAGACACTTGTGGAGCACCTGCTTCGCGGCCATGTTTGTGCTGAGTGTGAAGGATGCCCAGCAGGCAGTAAGAACGAGGCCTCTGTCTCATAGAGGCAGAAAATCTAGGAGGTCGTTAAAAGTGAGCAAAGGGCTGAGTCAACTTCAGACATGGTGGTCAGGGAAGGCCTCTCTGAGGAGGTACCACGGAGCCGAGACTGGAATGGGGAAAGGGATCCTGCAGCGGGAAAGGCATTTCCGGCGGGGGGAAAGCTCTAAGGAGAGAAAGCATGTGTCGTGTCTGGGAGCTTTAAGATCAGAGTGGCTGGAGGGTTGTGAACAAGAAGGAGACAGTCCATATGAGACGAGGTCAACGAGATGGGCAGGACCTGGCTTGTGTGGAGCATTTGTGTCCAGTCATCGCTGCTTAACAAATTTCCCCAAGGCTTAAAGGCTGGAAACAACCTTTGTTATCTCACTGTGGGTGTCCGTGGCTCAGGAATGTGGGTGCAGCTCCGCTGGCTCCTCTGCCTCAAGGTCTCCCACAGGCTGTAATCAAAGCGTCAGCTGTGACGGTGGCATCTCTACGCTCCAGTGAGGAAGGACGTGCTTCCGAGTTCACTTTTGGCAGGATGCAGTTCTTAGTGGCTGTGGGGCTAACGGTCTTCCGTGTCTTCCTGGCTTTGGGTGGGAGACCACCTCAGCTCCTTGCCACGTGACCCTTTCCCTAGCTGTTTGCTGCTTCAAAGCATTCAAACAAGGCAGGTGATAGACAGTCCCACAAGATGGAAACCACAGTCGTTTGTAACCTGATTGGGAAAATGACACGCCACCACTCTTGCCGTATTTTACTCATTTTAACTGGTTCTCTGAGTCCAGCCTATACCTCAGTGGAGGGGATTCCTCTGGGTGTGATCACCAAGGACCATAGCTTCCTCAGCTAAGAGGGTGGTGTTTGACTCTTAATCTGAGTGCAGTCTTACTGAGTAAGTCTTACTGAGTGCAGTGAGAACTGAGTAGGTCTTACACACGTTATTTTGCCACTCTGCCTCCAGCAGAAAATAAAGCCAAGGGATCTCACACTGGAAGAGAGGAGCTGTAGAGGTCAGAATTTGAACCAATAGAGAGGGCTGTTATCCTGATTAATCATGAGTGTTGACTGAGGTAGTGAGCTCCCTGTCACTGGAGGCATACAAGTAGAGCCTGAAAGACGCCACACGAGGAATGCTGTAGCAGGACCTTACAGGTTGGGCAAGACCGGAGCATTCTTATGCAATTAAAACCTGCCCCATGGCACAATTAAAAAGACCACTCTTGGGAAGATCCTCCTTGAAAAAACAAAACAAAATAGGATAGTCTTGAATCCCTCAATGATAACCTGAGAGGCCCCAACCAGGGATGTGAACCCCTTAGGCTCCTTGAGTGCCTAAGCTCAAGGACTCCTCAAAGATTCCTTCCCAGAGATGTCACTGCTGCTCCTTGGAGGAGGGTCCCCGGGGAAGGATGTCTCAGCTGCAGGGTTATGGGTGCTGTTGTTAGTACATTCATCTGTTTAACGAGTGCAATACACATACACAGGCTTTCAGCGTGGACCTGCCTGGGTTCAAATCTTTTGCCTTTACCTCTCCTTCACTGACTGAGCAAGTTGGAGTTTCTCCGAGCTGTACTTTCCACATCTCTGAAAATGGGAAAAATAGTGCGTAACTCTTAGGGTTTGTTGTGAGGCGTAAAGAAATGAAGCAAGAGCCTGCCGGTCAATGCCTTAATGTGCTCTAAGGGCTCACAAAAGAGGCAGCGACCACGATGGTGATGAGGACCGCGGGTTATTTGTTGGTTTATTTATTCTATTGTCGTTCAGCAAACATTTCTTGGAGCCCGGGAGTCCACACTCCCCCCCACCACACGCTGCCCACCGGCTGGGTGTCTGCGTGGAGTTGAGCACCCCTTGTGAAGTCCCTCCTGATGGGTGCCCTGTGGGGTAGGAGTTACCTCTGGTGCTGTAACAAACACCACCAACTTAGTGCTAGGGAAGAATCTGTTCCTTGCCTTTTCTAGCTTCTAGAAAGTTATCCACATTTCAAGGCTCATGGCCCTATCTCTCTTCAAAACCAGCAGTGTAGCGTCTTCAGATTTCTCTCTGTCTCTCTGACCTCTGCTTCCATCATCACGTCTCCTTCTCTGGCCCAGACCCTCCCGCCTTCCTCTCATAAGCCCCCTGTGATGACACTGGGCCCACCTGGATAATCCAGGATCACCTCCCCATTTCCAGGTCCTCAACTCCATCACATCTGCCATGGGAAGTCACATTCACAGGTTCGGGGGGTTAGGACTTAGACACCTTGGGAGGCCATTATTCTGCTAACCATACCTGGGTCCACCACGTTCCGGACCCTGACACCTGTCTCTCCAGATCCTCTCCATCCCTTGAATGAAACTGCCGCCTCAGATGTTCTTCTGCCCTCCCTTTGTCTGATATTACTCACCTCTCAGGTTTCCATCCCACCCCCAGATTTCATCAAGTCCTCAGATTTGATTAAATGCCCACCTTGTAAGTCACTTGCCACCACAGAAATAAGGTGTGTGCCCTTCCTTATTTTTGCCCGCCTCCTTCTGTCACTCAGAGCCCCCTAAGGGCAGGGATGGGGACTCTTCTTTTTTTTTTTTTTTAAAGGTTTTATTGGGGAGGGGAACAGGACGTGATTGGGGAACAGTGTGTACTTCTGGGACTTTCTCAAGTTGTTGTCCTTTTACTGCTACACCCTCATACCTGGCACTTGGCAGCTCCTGAGGAAAACCAGTCAGTTTGAATTGAGTGGCTGCCCCCTCCCCACCCGCCCTACTTACTATTAGCTTCCTTGTTGCTATTTGCAGCTGTATTCCTAGGGTGGCTGTAACAAACTACCACAAACTGGGTGTCTCCCACAGCAGAAATGTGTTATTTCACAGTTTTGGAGGCCAGAAGTCTGTGTGATGACCGGGTTGATTTCTTCTGAGAGCTGTCAGGGAGAAAGTGTCCATGCCAGGCCTCCCACCTAGCTTCCGTGGCTGGCTGGCGACCTCCACAGTCCTTGGCCTGTAGATGTGTTACCCGGATCTCTGCCTCCATGGTCACAAGCCGTTCTCCCTGTGTATGTCTCTCTCTGTGTCCAAGGTTCCCTTTTATAAGGACACAGATTAGATTAGGGCCCATCCTAATGACCTCGTTTTAACCGAATCATCTGCAAAGACCCTATTTCCAAACAAGGTCTCATGCACAGATACTGGGGGTTAGGACTTGAACATCTTTGGGGGGACAGAATTCAACCCATAACATGAGGCTTCTGCCCTCAGAGTCATCTGCACTTGACACCTCAGTCGTTTTTGCATAATTCAGAAAGTATGGATAGAGGAACTTATTACGTATAATAGACTGTTGAGCTGAAGGCTGGAGACCCAATGGCAAGTTCTAGAAGACATCTTAATCTATTTTGCAAAAAAAAAAAAAAAAAAAAAAAAGACACTACTTTATTGCAACCTTTATACAAAAATGTAAAAAGCATTAAAAATGTGTAGTCCTGGGCGTCAGATGCTGCCCGCCAACCTTACAGGAAAGTGGGGAGAGAGGGTCACAACAGAAGCTCAGAATTCTTCCCCCTCCTGGAGAAAAGGGAAGCCACAGGCATGGTACAAGATGAGGGGACCAGGGCCCTGTGGAGAATGGGACCCCCTCTCTTCTAGCACCAGTCCAAGATGCCCCAACCCACCCATCCTCTTCAAAGAAGAAGACATTTAAAATTCTTGATAATTGTACAGCAACGTGGTACACGGCATGTGTGGCAATCAGGAGAGCAAATGAGGGGTCAGCACCTGTTCCTCCAGCCTCTCAGACCCTCTGGGCACCCCTCCCTCTCACTCACCAAGGAGTGCTAGGGCCTGCCCCGCTGCTTCTTGGCAGGAAGAATGGGGCACAACTCAGCTTCCTCCTCCTCACTCCCCTCTTCTCTGCTCTCCTCTTCCTCCAAAATGTCATTGCTTACAGTCACCATCTGGTGCCGCCCAGTGATCCGGGCAGTGTCAGAACCTGACTTCAGGCGGTTGGAGCTGGAAGTCATCCAAGCTGAGCGTGGGCTGCACCCATGCAGAACAACTTGAGGTTGGCCACAGGGACGGCAGTCTCCTGGTGGTCCTGGTTCCCTGAGGCAGAGCCCGGTCCAAGCCTGCACGGCCTCTGCACCATCCTCTTCCTCTACGTTGAAGGTGAAAGAGCAAGTGGGGCCCCGAGAGCTCACAGCGGAAGACAAAACTGTCCATAGTGACTGGAGTGGGGGCCCCTCAGGTCCTTTGGCGCCCCGGGTCCTGGCTCGGCTCTCTCCTGACTCAAGAACGCTAAGGCGGCAGCCATGCTGCAAGCTTAATCCTTCTTTTAAGATTTGCAAATGAGGAAAAGTCCATGTGGCTTTGGAATGTGCCTATTTCTCAGGCTGCATCATGGGGGGCGGGAGATGAAAATGAATAGATTTAGTACTTGCAAATGATTAGACGAGCCCCTTTTCCTTGGCCCTGCCCCCTCCCACCTTCTGCTTTTCTAAAGTCTCTCTCAAAGCCTCCTCCAGTGTGATTGAAGGTGTCTCATACGTAGAGGTGTCTCATGCAGGGGGTGTCTCATCTCACACATGCTCCCAGAGAAACAGGCTTAGTGCCACCTCTCGTCTTCACTTGCTTTGCTCATTTCAGCCTCAATAGCAATATTGCAAAGTAGATGCTGTCATTGCCCCATTGGAGATGCAAAGAAAGTGAGGTCATTGTCCAAAGCTGGACACCTGACGTAGTGGAGATTTGATTTGAACCCTGTGCGTCCGACTCCAGAGCTTGTGCCTGTAACCCTGACCTGATAAAAGAGAGAAAGCAGGTTCAGGGGAAAAGAAGGCACAGCTGGGTCAGAGGTCAATCTGACCCCAAAGCTATCTATATAGACAATATTTTCAAGGAACTAGAACTTAGGCTCAATGACATGCACAATTTTAAGTGTATAGCCCAAGGCATTGCTTTCCAACAGCTTATTATGAAAAATTTCAAACATATAGCAAAATTGAAACAATGTTGCAATGAAGTCTCATATACCCAACACCAAGATTCTAAATTCACATTTTGCCATACTTACTTTATCACACATCTCTCCATCCATCCATCCATCATCTACACATCCATCAACTCATCCATCCTTCTATCCTTCCAACCATCCATCCACTCATCCTTCCCTTCCTTCCTTCCCTTCCTTCCTTCCTTCCTTCCTTCCTTCCTTCCTTCCTTCCTTCCTTCCTTCCTTCCTTCCAGCCTTTCTTCTTTCCCTCCCTCCTTCTCTCCTTCCCTCCCTCCCTCCATCCTTTTATCCACCATATCATCTTATTTTTTATGTATTCCAAAGAAGTTGCATTATGAGTACCATCCCCCACTAAGTAGTTCACCGTGCAGGGCATTAACCAGAACTCAATATCTGCACATAGATGTTTATCTTTTGAGATCAAGTTTACATTCCATGAAATGCACAGATATTGTGTAATTTGCTAACTTTGGACAATGCACACATTGGTGTAACCCAAACCCCCATCATGATATAGAAGTTTGTCAGCATCACCCCAGAGAGATATAGAATATTGCCCCTTCTTTTTCTTCTTTCTATAATTTTTTAAAATTTAAGTATAGTTCGTATACAGTATTATATTCATTTCAGGTGCACAATATAGGGATCCAACATTTACATACCTTACAATGTGCTCACCACGCTGTTTAGTTACCATCTGTCACCCTGCAAACTTATCACAGTGTTATTGACTGCATTCCCCTCCACCTTTCCCACCCATCCCCCACTCCCCTCCTCTCTGGCAACCATCAGTTTGATCTCTATTTCTATGCCTTTTTTTCCCTTTTATATGAAACTATAATTTAGATCCAGTCGAGTCTATATGTATAGGTCAATGACGTTTTATGAGAACCATAAGCTTTTAACTACTTGGCTGTACTTGCAAGCACTTCTCTTCTTAATAACTGAATCTTGTCTTTGGGCCAGATTCTGGTATGGATATAATTTGGTGGTTCTCCGTTAGGAGTGATTTTGCCCCCAGAGGACCGCTGGCAATATCTGGAGACATTCTGGTTGTCACCACTGTGTATGGTGGGGAAAGGGGTGGATGGAGCTGCTATTGGCATCTTGTGGGTAGAGGTTAAGGGTGCTGCTAAACACCCTATCTGTCATCTGTCATGCACAGGACAGCCCCCCAGCTAAGGATTATCCATCCCCAGTAGACCTTAAATCCTCTAAAATTACCAGATGGGTCTGGATTTGAGACAAGGCGGTTTAGGCTCCATCATGGGGTCCTGTGTACCATATATGAGTACAAAGAACCACCGTGGTTGGAAGGAGGATGAAGCACCAGAGGGGAATAGAAAACACAGAGAGTAGCAACCTATTTGCTTTTTCAGCCACGTTTGTCTCCTTCATTTCTTTGTCCCCAGTGCTTGGGGCCAGTGATTGGTCAATAAGTAAATGCATCAGTCAGCAAACTACATACAGAGGGTGCCAAAAATATGTACACACATTTTAAGAAAGAAAAAACCACTGTATTAAAATAACCGCTTTGAGCACCTCTTATAATAGCAGAAATCCAACGTGACTTGTATTCATCTTGTTATCGGTATATATTGAGGATTACAATTTTAATACAGTCTTTTCCTTTCCTAAAATGTGTATACATGTTTTTGGCACCCTCTGTATTTTTGCACACCTGTTGTGTGTCAGGTACCCTGTGCAGTATTCACAAATCTAAGGTGTGCAAGAAATCAAAACACAGGTATGTGAGCGTGTGGTCACATTCTTTCACTAGACAGTGACAGAGGGCTCTGGAAATGGGGCGGGGAGTTACACATTCTGTCTGTGTGAGGTGGTGGGGCTTCCTGGGATGCAGAAGCAAAGCCTTTGAAGGAATGAATGAGGAGAGGGAGGACAGTCCTGGTAGAGAGAACAGCCGGCAAGGCCTGGAGGGGAGAAGCCCTGTCAAACATTGCAGGGAAGGCTGGCTACTCTGACACGGCTGAAGCTCTAGTTTATGGGGGAAATGGTGATGAGGTGAATGGGGGAAGCAGGTCCCAGATGAAGGTGGGCCTTAAGAGTCAGGTTGGAGAGTGAACTTGATCCTGAGGGGGATGAGAAGGCATTGAAGAATTCAGACCAGGGGCAGGGCATGGCTGGTTCTGCATTTTTGAAAGGTCACTCGTTGGCTGGGTGGAGGGGATTTCAGGGTGGGGCTGGAGATAGAGGATGAATAAAGAGGCTGTTTGAAACGTCAGAAGATGAGGTGAGAGCCAGAACTAAGGTAGTGTGGGTGGCAGAGGGTCAAGAATTACCTGGAAGCTTCCGAGGATGGAAAGGAAGTCCTGGATAGACTTTCACAGGGCATGCCCTCAGAAGACTGGTTCCTAGAGCTGCTAGGCCCTCAAATGGCTAAATTAAATACAACAGGGTTTCCTTCTCAACCCCATCGAGGAACTCCTAGGGATGTATTTATTTTTTATTCAACAAATATGTGAGAGCCTAGTGTGTGCCATCCATGGGGCATATTCCCATGACTAAGATAGACCCAGCCCCTGCCCAACAGGAAGATGGAGGCAATAGACCAGTGAACATATGGATCCTAGAATAATTAGAAATATAGAAAATTTCTATATTTTCTATATTTCTATATTTTCTATATCTAGCCTGTGCTAGAGAGGAAATAAAGAGGATAATGAAGTGTAAAGAGGTGGAGAACACAGGACAAGTTGGGGGTTGGTGAGAGCAGACCTCTTGAGGATGTGACATTTGGTTGGAGGCCTGGGAGGTGGGAAAGAGCCAGTTGTGTAGAGTTGCAGGCAGAGGGACAAGCATGTGCAAAGGCCCTGAGGTGGGCAAAGTCTTCATGTGTGCTTCCAGCAGGGAGATAGTGCAGCAGAGCAGAGAGGGGAGAGTAAAGGGAAGAGAAGACCAAGAGGTGGCTGGAGCCAGACCCAAGGGCTGTGAAGATCACAGCGAGGAATTTTGATTGTACTCCAAGTTCTGCATGAGAAGGGCATTGGAGGGTTTGACCAGGTGAGCAATAGAGAATGACTTGGATCAGAGCAAGAAGGGGTGCAAGAAGGGCATTGTCATTGCTCAGGTGAAAAAACATCATTCAGTCAGGCCTCGGTTCAACAGCACCCTCTGCCAAATGCATTGGTACAATTTTAAGTTAATTGTTAAAATTTTTCTGTTGAGGTGTAACGCCCACCGAGTCCAGTGTACAAAATGTCCTCATTGTGAGTGCATGACTCAATGAATTGTTCCATACGTGTTACCTTCCCTTGGCTCAGAGTATGGAACATTCCTTCCCTCTGGGACAGGGTTTCCCAGCCTCCGTAGTGTGGATATTTGCGGGGGGGGGGGCAATTCTTTGTTGTGAGGGGCTGTCTGTGCAGGATGCTGAGCATGCATCCTGGCTGCCACCTGCTAGATGCCAGCAGCACCCACACTTCCCAGGGTTTGGTTTCTTCTTTCTGGAAGTTTTTATCTTTTGACCGCCTTCCCCCATTTCCCCTTCCCCCATTCCCCACCTCTGGCAAACACCAGTGTGTTCTCTGTGTTATTGAGGTTTTTTTTTTTTTTTTTTTTTTTAAAGATTCCACGTATAAGTGAGGTCACACAGTATTTGTTTTTTGTTTTTGTCTGACTTATTTCACTGAGCGTAATGCCCTCAGGGCTATCCTTGTTGTGAATGGCAAGGTTTCTTCCTTTTCGTGGCTGAATAATATTTCATTGTGGATCCAAAAAAATGTATATACATTTTAAGAAAGGAAAACTGTATTAAAATTGTAATATTCAATTTATACCAATAACAAAAGATGAATGCAAGTCACGTCTGACTTCTGCAATGGCAAGAGGTGCTCAAAGTGGTTACCATCAGCTTCCAGACACTTCTGATTATGGTGAACTACTGCTTGAGTAACGTTGACCAAAGTATCCACTTGTGTACATTTTTTGGCACCCCTGGTATACCTCACACTTTCTTTATCCACTCATCTGTTGGTGGACACTTAGGTTGTCTCCATGTGTTTGCGGTTGTAAATAAAGTGGCAATGAACATGGAGGTGCAGGGATCTCATCGAGATAGTGACTTTGTTCTCTTTATATAAATATCCAGCAGTGGGATTACTGAATCACAGAGTAGTTCTAGTTTTAAGTTTTTGAGGAACCTCCATACTGTTTTCCATAGTGGCTGTACCAATTTGGGTCTTACCAACAGTACTGAGGGTTCCCTTTTCTCTGCATCTTCGCAAACACCTGTTGTTTGTTAATTTGTTGATGACAGCCATTCTAGCAGGTATCAGGTATCTCATTGTGTGTGTGTGTGTGTGTGTTTAAATTTTATTGGGGAATATTGGGGAACAGTGTGTTTTTTCCAGAACCCATCAGCTCCAAGTCATTCTTCAACCTAGTTGTGGAGGGCACAGCCCAGCTCCAAGTCCAGTTGCCATTTTCAATCTTTATCTGCAGGGGGCACAGCCCACCATCCCATGTGGGAATCGAACCGGCAACCCTGTTGTTCAGAGCTCATGCTATAACCAACTGAACCATCCGGCCGCCCCTCATTGCGGTTTTGATTTGCATTTCCCTGACAATTAGTGATGCTGAGTGCCTTTTCTTATGCTTGTTTGCCATTTATATGTCTTTGGGAGCACTTGTCAGTTCTGACAGCCAAAAATGTCTCCAGGCATTGCCAGATGTTTCCTGGGGGGCAGAATAGTCCCACACCCCCATTGAAAACTGCTGCTCTAGCAGTTTCCCTCATTCCATTTCAGACAATGTCCCATTATTCTGATTTCCATCCCCATTGGTTAGTCTTGCCTGTTCTTGAACATTTTACAGATGGAGACATATGGCCCCTCCCTGCAGGGTGTTGTGTGAGTTATGAAATTTCTTTGTGCCTCAGTTTATGTCTCTCTGAAATGGGTTGATGAATGCACCATCTGGAGATACCATGAGAGCTAAATGAGCTACGAGGTCTGCGAGAGGTGGAGTTCAGAGAACACATTGAATAAATGCCTCATGTTCATGCTGGGGTTTAATGGCAGTGCCCTTAGCCATGATGCCCAGCATATTGTCCTTACCAGTGCTGTGAAGGGTGGGATAGAACCCAGGCTCTCTCCAGCACCCATCTCATTCCCTCTGGACTTCTTGTGGTCCTGACAATCTGGCCTTGTCTGTTGTTCTGCCTGGAATGTCTCTTCTCAAGAATCACAGATAGCTCCTCTTGAGCTTCCTGTGTAGGACGTTGGCATGGGGGCTCTCCCTTGTCCCCAAACCCACTTCTGCTGCAGGAGTTCAGTGAGCTTCTCCTCCACTTTTCTGACTGTGTCCAGGCAGTGTCAGCTCTTTCCCCTGGGCCCCCACCAATGCTACCTGATAGGGAAGGCTGGCTCAGGCCCTGTGTGGTCTGGGTAGAGCAGGAGCCTTCTTCTCTCTTTCTCCAATAGCACCATTCTCGGTGTGCACTTGCAGGGGAGCGGGCATATCTCCAGCACCCGGAAATCTCCCCCAGTTCCCCAGTGATCCTGCCGATGGAGCTAAGCTGAGGAAGACAGAACAGAGGCAAAGGTATTTATAGTTACAATGATTAAGATTAAATTAGGTATAATAAGAATATTACATGAAATGGTTATGCTTATTTATGGTGGGGAGCGCTCAGATCCCAGACCAGCGTTATCCATTAGAAAGAGAACCCAAGTTACATATGTAATTGTAGATTTTCCAGTAGCCCCATTAAAAGAGTAAAAAGATATGGGTGCAATTAATTGTAATCATATGTTTTATTTAACTCAATATATCCAAATATTTATCGTTTTAGTAAGTAATCAATATAAAAATTATTAAGGGGATGGCTTACATTCTTTTTCTCCTATCTTCTAAATTCAGTGTGCGTTTTAAATTTTATTGCGCAGCTAGATTTTTCAATCTGAACTACTTGATCTGTATTTAGATTTTGTAAAATTCCAGTCAAAATAAGTACGTTCACATGCCCATACTGTTTCAAGCCTGCTTCCTTCTGAGGCTTCTAATAACTGAACTGAGCATTGGTTTTTTTTTTCCCCCCGCCATACTATACATGACATCCCCTTGACTTACTGATTTTATAACTGGAAGCTTGTACCTTTGACTCCTTCATTCATGTCTCCCATCCCCACCCCCTGTTTCTGGCATCCACGAATCTGTTCTCTGTATCTGTGAGCTTGAGTCTTCTGATTTTTTTTTTTTTTAGATTCTACATCTAAATGAGATGATACAGTATTTGTCTTTCTCTGTCTGACTTATTTCACTGAGCATAATATGCTCTAGGTCCATCCATGTTGTCCCAGATGGCAACATTTCCTTTTTTATGGCTGAGTATCATTCCATTATTTTATTTACCTGTCCATTGATGGACGCTCAGGTTGTTTTCATTTCTTGGCTATTGTGAATCATACTGCAATGAACATGGGATACAGATATTGTTTGTTTAAACTGAGATTAGACAACATGAGCACTTCAGTTCCCCCGTCCTACCCGCCACATTTCAGGTGTTCAGTAACCACATGGGGCTACCTGGATGGAGCCGGTGTAAACATGAACATTATTATCACGGAAATTTCCACTGGCCAACAGCACAGCTTTAGACCAGGGTTTCTTATCAGTGAACTATTGACATTTGAGGCCAGATAATTCATTGTTGGGGTGGGGCTGGTGGTGGTGGTGGTGGTGGTGGTGTCCTGTGTACTATAGGACATTCACTGTTTTCTACCCACTCAATGCCAATAGCAACACCCTTCCCCCTCATGACAACTGAAAATGACTCCAGACATCACCAGATGTCCTCTGGGAGGACAAAAAATCCCCCTGGGTGAAAAACACTGTTTTAGATGCAAACTGAGTTCAAATCCTAGCTCTGCTGTACCCTGGCTGAGTGACTCTGGGCAGATCCCTAAGCCTTGGCATTCTCATCTGTGCAATGGGCACTGACAGCGGCCACCTTACAGACTCGCTGTGAGGGTAAGACCTGCGTCATGGTGATGACTGGAAGCCATGCCCAACACATAGTAGGTGTTCAGTATAGCAGCTGTGATTACCCATCATGAACCTAATCCCATTCACTGCCGAGTGTCCTTCATAAGAGCAAGGCAGCTCCTAGACCCCAAGGCCTCACAGACTGATGGTGCTTGTTGTCATGTCTTAGTGAAAGAGGACTTGAATTGCTGAAATGAGAAGAATTTGGGGGAGTCCAGAGGCCTGGGGTCTGCCTCCAGCTCTGTCAGTGATTTCTGTTCTGGTGCTTTTCTGGGGCCCAGTTTTCCCCTCTGAGAAATGGGGGAGTTGAGCACAGTGATCCTCCTTCCACAGGACTCACTAGCTTGGCCTGTTTTTCTTAGGAAGGGAAGACGTACCTCGATAGGGAACTAGGGGTGAGGGAGTTGGACAAAGGCCAGATTCAACTTCCCCCTTCCTGCAGCCTCAAGCCTTTGGTACTGCTGTATCTTTTCCCCAGAACCCTCCCATTTCCTCTCCCCACAACCCTGGCTCGGTTGACTCTAGCTTGTCCTTCAGGTCTTGGTGTATGTGTCACCTCCTCCAGGAAGCATTCCCTGATTCCCTTTCTCTTCCCAGTCTGTGTCTGGTGTCTCCCACCAATCTCTGTGCTTCTGCCACCCCAGCGTGATCCCTGTACTTGTTCATTTGTCCTTGGTCAGGCTGCATGCCCAGAGCAGAGCTGGGGCTCAGAGTATGTTTGTCCTGAGAGTGAATGAATAAAAGCAGGGCAAGCAGAGAGGAGAGAGTAAGTTACAGAGGACGTGGAAGGGCCTGAAGTTTTCTGACAAGCTTGCCCTGGCCACAGGAGTTTGGATCTGGATACAAATATCCAGGAGATGTACGGGGCCCCACGTGGTGTCTACCGCCTGCCACCTTCGCACTGGGCACCTGTGTATGCCTTCCTTGAATGAGGAGATAAACCCTCCCGGCTTTGGGCTGTTAGAGGCTTGAGGGATGGGACAGGAGGGCAGGGAGGGGGTCTCTTGAGTGCCTGGACGGGGGGAGGAGTGGGGGCCGTGAGGTGCATGGTACCTGAGGAGGATCTATGCTGGGCACACGGCAGAGAGGCTGTTTCAGGGACGGCTGTCATAACAGCCCAGGTCCAGGGCGAGAAGAAACATGCTGGGGGCTGCGGAGATGTTGGGGGGCATAATACCCAATCCCCTTCTGGTACCCCACCGCAGCCCTTCATGCCCTCTCTGTCCCTGGCAAGGGGCCCCTGAGGGCTTGGCTGGGGAGCAAGGGACTACAGCCCTATGGTGGCTGTGTCGGGCACAGAGGGGGAGAGGGTGGCTCTGGGGGGCTCCTGAAAGGTACTACAGACCTGGCCCTCAGCTGCCCTGGCAGCCGGGGAGTTCCCACGGGGGAGTGCAGTCTCCTTTCCACACCCGCACATTCCAGAACCCTCTGAGCCAACCGTGTGTACCTCCTCCAGGGAGGGTCCACCAGCCCCGGGCTGGTGGTGCCAGCCTCTGAGCAGGTAGGTGTCAGAGGTAGAATCCAGGGGCTTCAAAGAATGAGACAGGTTGATGCCCAGGTCCCTGTCCTTCCTTAATCCCAGATGCACCCATGGGGGTCTCTCAGTTAGGCCACAGTCTCGGGAGCCAGGCTTTGTCTGGTGGGTTGGGGGTCCCCTTGGGGCCCATCTCACAGAGGGTGTTGGTCAGCAGGTGTTAGTCACTGCAGGCGCTGATGATGCCGCTGACCTTTGCCGGCAGCGGTGTCACCACAGCTTCCCCCCAGGGAAGCCCTGCCCCTCCTGGGAAGCTCAGCAAGGCGTGTCCTCACAGCCCTCCCAGGAGCTGGGGCCCGGCTGGGCAGGGTTCAGTCGCAGGGACTTGTTCAGGGGTGAGGAGCACCGCCAGGGTGGGCAGGCAGGAGATGGGCTGGGAGGGCCCTGCACACCGCCAGTGCCGCCGGTTTGGGCCCCTGATGACCGTGGCTGTGAGTGTCCTCATCTGCGGGCCAGGTAAGTGAGACGGATGGGACTGGGGCCTGTTGAGGATCCCTGGAGCAGAGGGGCAGTGACAGGTACCCTGGGCTTCCCAAGCCCCCGTGGGGGCAGCCAGGAGAGCTATTGCTTCCTGGCACAGGCTTACCTCACAGCTGGACAGGTGAGGCTGCGTTCTCCAGATGGACTTGGGCAAGTTTGCAAAACTGCTTCTTCATGAATTAAGTATCTGCTGAGAGGAGTGTGGAGGTGCCCAGGCATTCCTTCATTCACTGGCTCACTCTCATTCCCTGTGGGGTTCTTTTTTGTCCATTAAGTGAGCTACTTTATTGTTTGTTTATTTTTTATTAAATTTATTGGGGGTGACAATGGTTAGTAAAATTATATAGGTTTCAAGTGTACATTTCTATAACACATTGTCTATACATTGCACTGTGTGTTCACCACCCAGAGTCAGTTCTCTGACCCCCTTCATGCTTTTCTACCACCTCCTCCCCCGGACCCCCTGTAACCACTAAACTGTTGTCCGTGTCTATGAGTTTTTGTTTCTTTGCTTGTTTGTCTTGTTCGTTTGTTGCTTTCAGTTTTATGTCCCATTATGTGAGTGAAGTCATATGGTTCTTGACTTGTTTCTTTTTTTCCTTTTTTAATGTAAAGCTTATTGGTGTGACAATTGTTAGTAAAGTTACATAGATTTCAGGTGTACAATTCTGTAATACGTCATCTATAAATCCCATTGTGTGTTCACCACCCAGAGTCAGTTCTCCTTCCATCACCATATATTAGACCCTTTTTACCCTCTTCTAGAGCTCCCCTCCCTCCTTACTGTCTGGTAATCCCTAAACTATTGTCTGTGTCTACGAGTTTTTATTCCTTCATTTGTTTGTCTTGTTCTTTTGTTGTTTTCAGTTTTATATACACGTGTCAGTGAAATCATATGGTTCTCTACTTTTTCTGACTTATTTCGCTTAACATGATAATCTCAAGCTCCATCCATGTCCTGCGAGAGATGAATGAGGTGTTTTTTTATTTGACACCTCAGCTCGCAACACCTGTGCCCAGCTCTCAGGTGTGAAATGAACAAGCGACTTCCAAGAGCTCCAAGATGGTGGATGAAGAATGTGGGTGCCCAGCCCAGGTTGAGCAGGAGCGTTGCCATCTGAGGGGGCGCTGAGAGGGGGGAGTTTGCCTAGACAGCAGGGTGGTATTGGGTTGGCAGGATTTGCACAGGCACACTTAGTAGTAAAGGGAAGGACACGCCTGGAGGGGAGAACCGGTGGGCAAAGGCAAGAAGCAGGAAGCTGGCATGTAGGTGAGTGAGTAGGTCAGTGTCACGTGAGTGTGTTTGGGCTGCGTGATGGGAGGACAGGAAGCTACGAGGCGGAAGGCATCCTGTGGGGGCTAGGGGAGCTGTGTTCTTAGATTCAAAAGAGGGCTTTGCAGCCCTGTTGGTCATTTTGGCTGCCCAGACCCCCACATTGTTTTATTCCTGCTGCTTCCTTGGGCAGGAAGTCAGGACTTTCCAGCCAAACTCCTCTGGCGTCCAAGATACCGCGAGGCTTGCAGAGCGGTCATCTACGATGTGCCAGGTGCTTAAATACCTGTTCTGTTGTTCCTCCCGGGAGAAAAGACTGTCCTCAGTGCTGTGCTGGGACATGGAGGCCACCAGGGTCTGAAGGTGGGGGGAGAGGGGCGTCTACATCCTCAGAGGGTGTGAGGCCCTGGACACTGAGCCTGGGGGCCACCTGGGGTGGGTAGGCTACCACCTGGTCTTCCCACAACCCAGGCTGGCTGCAGCTCCTGGAACACGGGGGAGGGCGCCCTAGGGCCCCAATTCTGAGTCACCAAGACCAGGCTTTGGCCCTGGGAAGAGCTTTGTGGTTGGGCACCATTGTGAGGCGTCCACACAATGACATGAATGGTGGGCCGGTTTGTACAGGACGGTCCCACCACCTCAGATGGGGCGTGTCCCTAAAGCACGTTGCCACAAACAGAGGCTGTGTAACTGCTTTTGTCCCCAAGGCTCACTCAGGGTCGGATGCTGAGGACTGTTTGAACTGGTTAGACTCCTGTTCCTACCCCAGGGAAGGCTGGTTCCTGGGCTGTGGTCAGCACTCTCCTCACCACCCTGTACTTCTTCAGCGCAGGGATAACCTCTTGGTAGGGATTTCCCTGGATCCAATCCAGACGCCTCTCAGGACTTTTGACTTACACGCTGGAAAAGACACCCTTAATCCCTGGGCAGAGAGAAAAGGAAATCTAAATCAGGCCCTGACAGGCTGTGTGTCCTTGGGTTAGACACCTAACCTTTCTGAATTTCTCACCCCACCCCCCCCCAGAGAGTAATTAAAAAAAAATTCCAGAGCTGGAGGAAATCCGCTTCTCACTCACTCTCCCTCCACCCTGGACCCCCATCCGTCCTCTTCCACACTTGCATTCTGTCCTGTTTTCCTCCTTGCCCCTGGGGCTAAGATACCCTAAAACCTCAAAGGACCTCAGTAACCCTCATTTTGTATTGCGTACCTACTATGTGCCAGAGCTTTGTGTTTTCTCGATTGAGCCTTTGTGAGTAAGAACAAGGCAGCACTGACGTTTTTGTTTGTTGTTTCTACTGAAGAGGAAACAGCCTCAAAGAGGGTAAACCTTTTGTTTAAAGTCACACAACAAGGATCTGAATCCCAGTTTCTGGATGATTCCTAAGTCCCAGTCTTTACCCTCTGCCTGGGAAGAGACTGAGGGTTGATGGACATTTGTCCTCTCCTGGCAGTTTCCTGGCACGTGGGTACCTCCCCCAGGAAGACAGTGTTCCCTCCACCCCCTCCCAGCAGGGCTTCTCCAGGGTAATGGCAGCATAGGGCACGTGAAGCTCTCACCTTGCTCTACTGAGTGCCTTGCTGCGGCCATCGCCCCTGCCCAGTCCTGGCCAGAGATACCAGAGATACCCAAGGCCCAGAGAAGGAGATAATCACGGGAGTCTGCATGCCTGGAGGGTGTTTGGAGCTGAGAGGTCGGGCCCTGAATCTAACCTGTTCTGGCCAGAATTTCAGTTCACCTTCCAATGCTTGTGACACCTCTCAGAAAAGAGGGAAGATTTGTTCACATTCCCTCTGAGCCTCAAGAAAGAGTCACCTTTCTTCCCAGTAACTGGGTGTCCTCCTCCAAAGGAAGGTGATGGATCCAGGCAGGTGGGGCCGGCCTGGGCTTCTTTTCAGCCAGCTGGGCCTTCTGGTCACTCGGCGCTCCCAGGACGGCCCCAGGTGGGCGCTTTCCGGGAGATCCAAGACTGGTCACAGTGGCTCCTACAGGGACCCACCCACTCCTGATGGTAGGCTCGGTCCAGATGACTGTCCCCATTTCATAGGTGAGGGGACAGAAGCTCAAAGGGGAAGTCCCCCGTGTGGCCAGGGTAGAGCAGGGCTTTAAACCCAGGTTGTCTGGCTCCAAACACAATACTTCGCATCCCGCTGCCGCTGACCAGGTCTGGCTTCTGAGCGCAGGCGGCAGGCTGCTTCCTCTTCTGACCTCAGAGCTGTCAGCAGGGGCCTGAATGTGTCATAGGCCCTGAGCTGTGCCTGGCAGATGCCAGGTCAGGAGGAAACATCCCAGGATGGTCACCAACCGATCATCCTTGTTTACCTGAGACTGAGAGAGTTCCACCAACCGATCATCCTTGTTTACCTGAGACTGAGAGAGTTCCTGGGATGTGACACTTTAGGTGCTAACACTGAGAAAGTCCACACCAGGACAAATTGGTCCCCCTCTATGTGGGTCCGTCTCCTGTACTTCTTCCATTCCTGTCACCTCTGTGGCCTGTCCTGTACTTGGAACATAGTAGGTGTACGGTAAATATTTGTTGCATGCATGGTGGAGGCATAAATCTCACTTGGTGAGAACTACTGCTCTATATTTTGAGTCCCTACCCTCTCCACAGCTGTGTCTCTGAGAAGCACGGCCCATCCCTTCACTACCTGTCCTTCAGACTGCTATTGGCCCAACCAATGAGGCCTCAGGGGCGGGAGGGCCCTAGGTGGCTCCGAAGGCAGGAGGAGTAGCCCTCCTCTCCCGCAAATGAGTAGAGAGAGAAGAACTGGATTCACAATTGAAGTACTGCTGATTACCTAGAAGTCAGTAAGGGTGAAGAGTTTGAGGTGCCTTGTTTATTTAATTTCTCTAAAAATGCTGTGAGAGACTTTTATTCTCTCCACTTTCGTTACAGTATATGCATTTATACTTTAAAAATATTTAGGTGCTTTTATTATCTCCACATGAGAGACGTACAACTGAAAATCAAGGGACTTCTGGAGGCCACGAAATAACAAGTGTGAAACTTGAACGCATTTGCCTCTTAAGTCACGGTCCTTAACCACTGTGCTATACCACCACCCGCTCTTAGGAAGCAAAGCCCAAAGCAGATTGGCAGTTGCCCAGGAAACCTCCAGCTCCAGGAATGGGGGACTCAGTCAAGGGGAGGGTGGAATTCTGGGTCAGGAAAAGTACTCCTGGGCCATTGAAACAGAATGCTGCTCTTCTTGCAGTGGGGGAGAGCAGATGTGGTGACAAGGCCATTAATAGTTAATTAATCTGGAGGGAACGTGGACCTGTCTTGATCCTCACTCTGTCCCCACACCTTAGAATGGTGACTGGCCCATGAGAGGTGCTCAAGAAACGTTGGCTGGTTGGGTGAATGTGCGATGGAGGGTCTGGAAGGAATGAATGAATAAAATGGTCAGTGAATGAGTCTTTACGTAGAGATTCCTCTGGAAAGAAGGGGAAGAAGTCGAGAAGAAAAGATTTCCCTTCTTGCTGCTTTCTGTTGAGATAAACATCCTGGGTCCTTCCTCTGCAGGGGTGCCATGGAATGCAGCGGTCTTTGCCCAGACCCCAGAACAAGTGGCATCTGGAACCAGCAGACAGTCAACACACAATTCTTGGTTTCCAGAATCGCTCCCCAGCTCTGCGGGTAGGTAATAATAAAGACCATTAACAAACAGCATTTAGTACGTCCTATCCTCCTGCTCCTCATGGTGCTAACTGCTCCATCTGCATCATTTCACTGCATCTTCACAACAGCCCTGTGCTGTTATCCCCACTGGATGCATCAGAGAGGTTAAGTGACTTACCTAGGGTCACACAGCAAGTTAGTGACAGCGCTGGGATTCGAAGCCAGCTAAGTCCACTTCTTCCAGTTTCCTCCCACTGTGCATTTTGTTTCCTGTCCTGAGGAGGTTTCAATTACCTTGATTTTTAGGGAGGGGAGATGATGGGTCTCCAGGAAGTGAGTTGGATCTGAGGTCTGTGTGGACTCTGTTTACTCTGCCTTACTCCCAGATATTAGCTTCCTTAAGAGCAGGCAGGAGACAGACAGCCTGGCCCTTATCCCTCTCCCTCTGACCCTCCTGGCTGCCCATCCACCTCCTCTCTCACATCTGCAGTTTACTGGATGTAAGTGTTGTTGGCCTCAACCTGGACCCAGCCATCAACTCTCACATACACAGGAAAGTTTCCTGTTGCTGGGACACAACTGCCCAGACATCCCCATGGTTGGGGGGGCTGTTGTCTCCTTGGGGATTGGGACCCAGTGTTCTCCTTCCAGCTGTCTATCTCTGTCAGGGCCTCTGGGAATATTTACATTGGTTTCTGAAACATGCCAGTGAGACCTCTTCTCTACCCCATTCCTCCAACCAGCACCCATCTCTGTAGTTGCTTATAAGACGGTGGTGACCTGATATAATCAGTCCTAAAGTTTCCTGCCTTCTAGATCAAGCAAGCTTTCACCAGTCTGATCTTCACTCTGTTTCGAGATTTCATTCCTTACTAGTTGGAAGGCAGAAAACCAGCCCATAATTCCAGCTTTGGACTTTTTTTTTTTTTTTACCAGAACTTTCTCAGAAAGAATTCTCAGTTCAGAGACAGAGTGAACTGCTACATGTATGAGCGTGGCCTCTGCCTCCGAGATGGTTGAGTCTGTAACTTTCATTGCCTCTTACAGACACTGAGGAAGATGAACTGGGACTTTAAGGAAACTGATCAGTCTGGGACGTCTGTGGGTGGAGCTGGGCTTCCGTGAACTCTCTAGTCTTGACTTCAAGTTTATTAAACTCTATGGTTCTAACTTCCTGTGTGCGATATGTAAACCCGCTGTCTTAGATGGGCAGCAGAATGTGCACGTGGCTTGTCCAGTCTGCATTTTCTCATGCTGCTGCAGTATTTTTTCTTTTTCCCCCCAAAAAATCCTTTTGGTGACGCATTCCCTGGTGGGTATTACTTATCCAGTCAACCACACCATCATGCCAAGCTCAGGCAGCACAATTGAAAGAGATCATTTAGGGGTAGCTGGTGAAACTCAGGTACTGGGGAGAGCAGTCTATACCATCGATACGTAGAAAAAAATTATGTCGTTCACATTACCTTTGCATTCAGTGTCCCCAGAAGGTGTAATGACACGATCATGGAGAGCGTAGGTTGGGGCCCGTTACTATGTCAACACTATTTGCATGTGTTAGTTCATTGAATAGTAAGGACCTCATGAGGTTGTTCCGGAGGGTCAGTCCAGTGAGGCAATGCAAGTAAAGGGAGTCTGGCACAGAGATCTTGACCAATTTCTTTATTCCATCATTATCTCCATCCCTGGCAGTTTTTGCAGGACAGATTATCCACAGGTGTCTGAGGAAGCTAAGGTTATCAGTAACTCAGCCTTGCGCAGCACAGCAGTGAGCAGTAGAAACTTCACACATATGAATGAATCGATACATTTCGTTTATTGGGATGCAGTAGCTTCATGATGGAGTTATGCCATTAACGAGATGAAGTCACTCATGCATTGATTTATTCATGCAACCAATGGATAAAAGGCATTGATGTGTAGGTGAGATGCAGATTTCAGACTTTTTGTTGTTGTTGGTTTTTGTTTTTATCCTTTAGAGCTTCTGGTCTATTGCAGTATGTCACCAAATAATTAAGATACAGTATGAGAAGTATGGTCAAAGAGATACACTCTGGTGCTCAGAGAGCAGACAACAGAATTCCCCCTGCCAGAAAGGGGCTCCTCTTTTAGGTTCCTGCATCCAGTTTCCAATGTGTGTGTGTTGCAAGGCTTCGCACACAACACCCAACAATTCTTGGACACCAGCAAGATGTCCGAGAATTCAACTCACTCCTGACACTATTTACCCAGAGGTAGCGTCAAGATTCCACACGTCACATGTCAGATGCAAAGCCAGGCTGTCACCAGGGCTTCTGACCAACGGGCTATGCATTGAAGGTTGCTACCACCCTCTGCAACTCAGGAGGCCAAGCACAGGTCCAGCTTGTTACCTGTACTTCTGACCAACTGGCTATAAATTAGAGGTTCCTACAACCTCCTCCTACTGTGTTTCCCCGAAAATAAAACCTAATTGGACCATCAACTCTAATGCGTCTTTTGGAGCAAAAATTAATATAAGGCCCAGTCTTATTTTACTATAATATAAGACAGGGTATAATATAATATAATATAATATAATATAATATAATATAATATAATATAATATAATATAATATAATATAATAAAATAAATATAATATAGTATAATATAATATGATATGATACCGGATCGTATATTAATTTTTGCTCCAAAAGACGCATTAGAGCTGATTGTCTGGCTAGGTCTTATTGTCAGAGAAACAGGGTAGGTTCAACTAATTTGCTAGAGTGGCTCACAGAACTCAGAGGAACAGTTTACTTACCACATCACTGGTTTATTATAAGGATAAACTCAGGAACAGCCTGATGCAAAGATCTAAGGCCAGGTATGGGAAGAGGTGGACCTTCCATGCCCTCCCCAGGTACCACTCTCCTAGCATCTCCAACTGTTCAACAACCCGGAAGCTCTCTGAACACTGTCTTTTTTTTTTAATTGGGGAAGGGGAACAGGACTTTATTGGGGAACAGTGTATACTTCCAGGACTTTTTATTTTCCAAGTTAAGTTGTTGTCCTTTCAATCTTAGTTGTGGAGGGTGCCGTTCAGCTTCAAGTTGTTGTCCTTTCAGTCTTAGTTGCAGGGGGTGCAGCCCACCATCCCTTGCAGAAGTTGAGGAATGGAACGAGCAACCTTGTGGTTGAGAGCCCACTGGCCCATGTGGGAATCGAACCGGCAGCCTTCGGAGTTAGGAGCATGGAGCTCTAACTGCCTGAGCCACCCAGCCGTCCCTGTCTTTTTTGTTTTTATAGAGGCCTCATTACATAGTCATGATTGATTACATCATTGGCCATTGGCAACTGATCGAACCTTTTTTTTAATTAAGAGAAATATCTTTATTAAAGCATTTTTCACCAAAAGTATAACACATTAATATGTATTAAATAATGTTTTCTTCATCATCATACTAAGCTTTTTTTACTTAGACATTTATCATTTATACATTTATACCCCTCACAGAGTGATAACCCCCGCCCCCAATCTACTACCCCTCTGACATCGCATACAGCTGTTACATTTCCACTGTCTCTATTCCTTATGCTGTACTCCACTTCTTGTGACTATATATATATATATATGTATATATATACACATACATATATACATACATACATACATATATACATACATATATACATACATACATATACATACAAACTTGTAGTTGGCATTCATTATTGTTCAGTTTCAGGTGTGCAGTGCAGTGATCAGGCATCTACATTATCCCTGAGGTGGTCTCCCTAATGGGACACGTGTCCATTGGATACTCTACAAAATCTTTACAACATTATTGATTATATTCCCCAAATTGACTTTCATATCCCCATGGCAATCTTGTGGTTACGGACTGTGATTTCTAATCCCCTCATCTTCTCCCTTATCCCCACCCCTGTTCCCATCTAGCAACCCTCAGTTTTGCCTCTATGTCTCTGAGACTGTTTCTGATTAGTTCGTTCATTTATTCTATCCTTGGATTCCACATATAAGTGAGATCATATGGTACTTGTCTTTCTCTGTCTGACTTATCTCACTTAGCACAATGTTCTCTAGATCCATCCTTATTGTTGCAAATGGTAAGATTTTGTCTTCTTTATGGCTGCGTAATACTCTATTGTATAAATGTACCACAGTTTCTTAATCCACTCATCTACCAATAGGTATTTCAGTTGTTTCCATGTTTTGGCTATTGTGAATAGTGCTACAATAAACATAAGGGTGCATAGATTTTTTTTCGAATTAGCATTTTGGAATACTCTGGATAGATAGATACCCAAGAGTGGAATTGCTGGGTCATAAAGTAGTTCCATTTTCAATTTTTTGAGATACCTCCATGCTGTTTTCCACAGTGGCTGCACCAATCTGCAATCCTACCAACAGTGTATGAGGGTTCACTTTTCTCCACATTCTCATCAGCACTTGTTGTTTGTTGAATAATTGATGATGGTCATTCTGACCGGTGTGAGGTGGTATCTCATTGTGGTTTTCATTTGCATTTCTCTGATGATTAGTGAGGTTGATTGAATCTTCATCTCCCCTCCCCTCTCCTGAAAGTTCCAATTCTCTAATCATATGGTTGGTTCTCCTGACAACCAGCCCCCCCCCCACCTTAGGTGTCCTAGGGGCTTTCCAAAAGTCAACTCATTAACTTTACAAAAGACACTTATATCCCTCTCTTTACTTAGGAAATTCCAAGGGTTTTAGGAGCTCTGTGCCAGAAGTGGGACCAAGGCCAGTATATTAATATATATTTCTTATAAATCACAATATCACAGCTTCAGAGAAGACTTCCCCGAGAAGGAGATGCTTGAGCTGTTTATTTTAAACACTAACTTTTTAGAAGAAAAAAAATGATCAGTGATGTTTATTTTCCTTCTCAGACTTTCCTGAAAATTCTAGTGTTCTAAAATGAGCTGGTATTAATTTTGCCTTCAGAAGAATACTAGACATTGGAAGTAATGTATGCTCATTGTGGGACATGTAGAAAATTTAGTAAAGACGAAAAATGAATACAATAACTTAAGCTCAATGTTAAATGATGAATATGTTTCAATTTGTGAAAAGGGTATAGTGATAATCGCAGACAGAATGGAAAGATGAGTGAAGAATTACCATTTGTTTGGCTGGGGAACTGCAAGAATGTAGCTGTGGCTTACAGAAGATGAGTGGAAGGATGCTGTGGGACGTAAGACTAGAGCAGGGTTTTTCAGTATCAGGACTGTTGACATTTGGGGCTGCATAATTCTCTGCCATGGGAGTTGTCCTAGGAATTATGGGGTCATTAGCAGCGTCCCTGTTCTCTCATCACTAGATGGCAGTAGAACACCACTAGTTGTGACAACCAAAAATGTACAGCCATTATTAAATATTGGGGGAGAGGGGGCGTGGAAGTCATACCGGGTTGAGAACCAGAGAGAGAGAGAGAGAGAGAGGCAGAAGGGGAGGCAGAGGGAGGAGATATAGCCTACGTAATTTTATTGGGTAGGCAGTGAGTTTTGCAGGAGGGAACTGGATAGTCAGATTTTCACTTTAGGGAACTTTCTGTGGTTGTGACATCTTTCCCTTTCTCTTGCCCAAATTTGTACCTTCTTGGTCAAAAGAGTTGCCCAGTTTCCCCCACCCTCCCCCCTACATACAACAGCACTGCTGGACACAGGTCTGTCCAGCAGAAGCACAAAGATGCCGGCTGCAGAGATTTCCCACATAGGAAATCGCAGGGAGCCCGGTAGCCGTGCAGCAGCCACCTCTGCTCCGAGGACTCTGCTTAGACCTGCAGCCCAAGAGGCAAATGTTGACCCACCCACGCTTGAACCCACAGGCCTCCCTGGGTCAGCTGCTTCTACGCGCTCCTTGTCAACAGGGCAGAGCAGCATGGAAGCCACATTGGAGGTGGATTCTGGACCCCCAGGAACCAGTTTGCCACAGGAGGTGTCTGTAGGTGTAACCATGAAAAAGGACGGTATCCTGCCCTTTACTTTTCCATCCGAGACCACAGCCCGTCCTACCTCTTTGGGTCAGGGAGGAGCCACCCAGTTCTTGGCAATGACTTACTCTGCCCTCCCCGAGTCAACGGCTCGAGAAATGACAAATTCAGAACAAAGAACAAGCCTTCCTCGAGGCCCCAGGCAAATGGAACTCCTTCCAGGAATTCCTCTACTGAAAGGATGGTTCCAGAATTCAGTTTGCTAAGGACCAGTTCAACAGAAGGTCCTTTGGCCAGAGAAGCATCGACAGACACACACCTTGCAGAGACGACCGATGGCCCGCTCACTGATAAGTACACTGATCTCACTGATAGCCCAGTGTTGGAAGACAGTAGACCAGGGAACATCCAGGACACAGAGCATGTTCCAGCAGCAATCCCAGCGTCGACGGACACAAGCACAGATTTGACAGTTTCAAAGAAAAATGTCCCAAAGTCCATTATGTCATCTGAGCTCCAAACTGCTGGTGCACATCTATTGTTTGAGAACCCATCTTCTTCCGTACTTGAATCAACACCTACAGGGACTCCAGAGGGCTGGGGTAGAAACAGACTGGAACTAACTCAAATGAACATGGGACATCCTTTCTCCTCTCCTGACCCGCGCTCTGCATCAGACATCACAGAAAACACCAGGGTTCCTCTATTGTCGTCTGCCTCAGCTGGCGGTGATAAAGTCTCAGGGCCTAGCACCTTCTCAGTCCAAAGGGTCACTGCTTCCGTGACCACCGGGACCCCCGAGACCACAGGAAGTCCTCAGCCCAACTCAGATGTCCCTTTGTCCATGACACTAAGCAATGCAGCGACAGGTGCTGAGAGAGTCAGAAGTACCACTTCGCCTCAGACCCGTCCGGCTCCATCAGCGGAAGGGACAGAAGGCAGTGTCCACACCCTCAGCACATCTTCTGACACCGCAGACCCACCCAGTATCCCCACAGCCAGGACTGGGGCTTCTGAATGGTCAGGTGGTCCTAGGACCCTCAGTATCAGCAGTGATACTAGAATAAAAGACACATCCCCTTCCGGGTCATGGGAGACCCACACCCATCTCTCTACAATTGCAAATGACACCAAGGAGCCCTTGAATGTCCCCGTGTCTGCACCTGAGAGCTCTGGTCTTGGAAGAGAGAACGGTTTGGCTCCCACTTCAGGCCCCCCCTCAGGTTTTATCACTGATGACAGCCATGTGCCACGGGCAACTCGGGTCTCTTCATCCCGCCCCATGGGGGAGCTCAGAACCACACCCAGCACCTCTGTAGGGCATAGCACCCACACAGCTGCCCCTGAGAGCTCCAAGCTCTCCACAACACCCATCTCCATCTCCTCAATGGCTGCATCATGGACCAGTGCAGACACAGCTGAATATGTTAGTAATCCCAGGAGCATAGGGTGGGCAGACACAAGTCCTGGAATGAAAACACATGCCCGTGTGGCAGCCCCTGTCCCCACTGCCCTTGTCACCCTTGTGGATCCTGGATCTGCCACCCCAGGGACCAGCTCCACTGAGACCATGTCACCCACACAAGCGCCTTCAGACACACTCACAGTAGAAACTACAACCGGCCCCGCTACTGGTCAGCTTAGTCCTCGCACTGAGATATCAGCAGCCAGTGGACGCAGCACAAGGAGAGATGCTGAGGGTTCAGCCCATCCCCTCTCTGGAGTCACATCTTCCTTGGAGACAGCAACAGATTTTATTCTGGCCATGAAACGTGCCTCAGTGTCCGTGTCGACAGCAGTGACCATGGTGGCCCCTGGCTCAAGTGGTCCAGGAGGAACAAACCCATCTGTAAGCAGGATTTCCTCTGAAACACCTGAAACTTTATCTACAGAGAATTCAGATTCTAGGGCAGGACCCAGCTGGGGATGGACTCTATCTAACACTGGACATCCCTTCTCCTCTCCTGACCCGCGCTCTGCAGCCGACACCGTGGAAAACACCAGGGTTCCTCTGTTGTTGTCTGCCTCAGCTGTCGGTGACAAAGTCTCAGGGCCCAGCACCTTCTCAGTCCAGAGGGTCACCGCTTCTGTGACCACCGGGACCCCTGAGACCACAGGAAGTCTTCAGCCCAACTCAGATGTCCCTTTGTCCATGACACTAAGCAATGTAGCGACAGGTGCTGAGCGAGTCAGAAGTACCGCTTCCCATCAGGCCTGTCCAGCTCCGTCAGCAGAAGGGACAGAAGGCAGTGTCCACACCCTCAGCACATCTTCTGACACCGCAGACCCACCCAGCGTCCCCACAGCACGGACTAGGGCTTCTGAATGGTCAGGTGGTCCTAGAAACGCCAGCCTTGCCAGTGTTTCTGGAATAAATACCACATTTTCTCCATCTAGCCACTCCACCTCAGTAGTGACCAACACCCATCTATTGATTCCTGGAGATGAAGCAAAGGAAACTTTGAGGCCATCTGTTTCTCAATCTGAAACCTCTGCTTTCAGAGTAAAGTCCCCCTTTGCCATCCCCTCTGTCCCTGCTCACGACTTTCCCAACATGGACACCCCGACTTCCCTTCCAGCTCTCTCTCCTCCATCCCACCTAGTAAGCAGGCTCCGAGACACAAGCCATGACTCCGTTATGAACTCCACCAGCACAGCCATTCCTAACACATCTCACCACCCTAGAAACTGGGCTTTCCCTTCTGTAGCGGCGACCCCACAGGCTGACACTGGCACCTTTAATTATTCCTCTGCACCTGGAAACATGTCTTGGCCAGAGACTAGTCCTAATTTTGACACAGGTTCACCTTTAACACAAAGCACTGTTCCAGCCTCTGCCATTCCTCTCCCTGCTACTGTGGGGGTCACTAGGTTGACTTCACCAACAACCAGCTCTATGGCAAGAACTTCTCTCAGGAAAATGTCCACAGCCATACTCTCAACAGATAACACGAGTGGCCCAGCCACTGTTCCTTCTACTGATTCCACGAACCTAACAACCACAAGGGGCTATGACAGTGAAGGAACATTGGGGACAAGTCACCTGCCCATTGGAAGCACACCTCCATCTGAGACCTCTACAGATGTCACTGTGGCCAAGGAACGTGTCCCAATCCCAGTATTTCCATCTCAGTCCATGGGTGCTGATGCCTCAAGCACTCCAGAGAGGAAAAGCCAATTGGTGGGCACATTTCCTGATACCCCCTATCATTGGACCACTGGAGGGATTACAGTTTCTGTAAGCCAACCTCTGCCTTCACAAACAGTTGCAGTTCACTCATTTCCTGAGCCTGGCTCTGCTAGAAGCAACTGGCTCCGCAGTTTGTCCTCATCTCCTGCTCCTGCTGCTCCTGCTGCCCCAGTTACAGTGACCCCCACAGTTCCAAACCACAGGGTCACCACAAGCATGATAATGGAAGCAGATGACCCACCTAAATGGAACATGCCCAGCTCACCTTCCATCACTTCCCTGTCACTAAGTAATACCCCCACAAGGGCTGATATAGGCGAAAGCACCACTGTTCCCCATGGTACTTTGTCTCCAGCCCCATCGATGGAGTTGTCGGAAAGGAGATTCCCTCCCCGCAGCACCTCCCCTGAATCAACAAACATATCCAGCATCAGCCTCAGGGCACACACCACAGCTTTAGCTGGATCTTCCCCACTCTCCACAACCCCCTTCGTGGAGACCACCACTCCTGTATCAATAGGGAAAATGGAGACCAATGATGTTTCTTACTCTTCTGGGTCCCAATCTGAGATGTCAGTTCCCAGAGAGGCAAGTACCAGTGGTTCCTGGGCTTCCACCACCACTCACTACCCCCACGTTCCAAGTTCAGCTCGCCTCTCTTTATCCCATGCAATACAGGAGCTCAGAACCACAGACAGCTCTCCAAGAACAGAGGCCACCAGTCCAGCTACTCACCCTGAAGGCTTGGAAACTCCAAAGATACCCCATCCCGCTAGCCCAGCCACGATAGCATGGACAAGCACAGACGCAGTTGAACACTCCACGCGATCCCCGGACACAAATCCTGCATCTGAGACACAGACAGCTCCAGCACCGGTCTCTGTAGATGTTTCTACCTCCTCTACCACTGGAAGCAGCACCTCAGAACCGACCTCGGATGTGCCGAGTGAATCCTTGGCCCTCACTACCACTGCACACAACACAATTACTTCTTGGCTGTGGGCGCTCACTACATCTCTCCCCATGGAAACACAGCTGAGTACCCATTCAACAGAAGAGATTGTCCCTGATGTTTCAAGTCCAAGTTCATCCAAGACATTTGCTACTTTTTCACGTGTGTCCATACCTCCTCACAAACTTTCCAATCCAGGAGTAGACACCAGTGCTCTCCAGAATACAGATTCAACTACTTTGGTCCAGCACCTAGAAGAATTCAGATTTTCAGGTACAGCTGGGGACTTAACTCCCCTTCCAGCCACTGCCTCCCAAGATCTCACCATGAGCCCCAAACCAAGTGCATCCATCTCATTGATTTATTCATCCTCAGACACGACAACCATAGGTGTCACAACTAAAAGCAGCACTGATGTGCCTGAATCTAGCTTTCCAGGCCGCTCCAGCACAGAAGCCAGGAAGAGGTCATCTCCACTTCCTCCCTTGACTCCTCCTTCTACAGAGACCACATCTCCTACAGTGCTGACTACTTTTGGTCCTAAACCTCCACGCATCCAGGAAAAGACACACACCATCACAGCCAGTCAGCTCCACGTCTCAAAGTAAGACAAGCCCATCTCCAGAGTGGTCCACAAAGGTTCAGAGCCTTGCGGCCACTGTTCGCTCTGTGGAAACCAGCCGAAGGCTCACTCAGACATCTGACCATGGAAAAACCACAGTTGATCTGGGAACCAACTTAGTTGCTAAGTGGAATTCATCTCTGCTTTTGACTCCAAACACTGCTGAGGCCCTAGCTTCCTCAGAGACAGCCACTCCTGGAAGGCACAGTGGCCCCTGGTCAGAATCATCAGTGACCATAAGGAGGGGTGGGCCAGGATCCATTTCTTCAGCCTCTTCTTCTGTGTCCCCTGAGATGACGACTCCATCAGTCACTTTCCCCATCATGGGGGAAACCATGGTCTCTACCTCATTCTTCCCTAATGTTAGGGAAATGTCAACTGAGAAAGTGTCAATTTTCTCTTTGGCCTCTGGCCTGCCAGGCACAAGATCTCTCCAATCTCTACCAAGGACCACATCTTCCACGGGTATTTGGGAGCATGCAGGGACAAGGTCAGCCAGCTCGTCTTTTGAAGGGGAAATAAATCCCTCTAGTCACACCCCGCTCCCCATTATCAACAGTCCTGCTCCTTTTGATCTGCCCACCCGAGAAGGGCCCAGGGCTTCTTCCCTAGATCCCACATCCCCAACCTGGATCTCTTCAGAAGCATTTCCCAACTTTCAGGCACAGACAAGCCACACTTCTCCTGAGACTATTTCCTCCTCAGGAAGCATAGGGACAGGGCACACCAGCCTGGGAGTGGAGACTGGCCTGGCTAGAACCCCCTCAGGGGCATTGACTTCTTCTGAGTCCAAGAGAGAGCCCGCCTGGACATCCACCTCTCCGCTGTCACGGGCCCCCACCAAAAGAGGTGAGACTTCTGGGTCAGGGAGTACTGTGGCCCTGAGGTAGGGACATCCCCATGTATGAAAGTTCATCATGACTGAAAAGTGACCCTTCAACACCTATGACATCAGTTTACTCTGCAGGTATGATGGCTGACATTTAAATTTATCTCTAGGAACCTTGTTGTTCGTTCTCTGATCAATTGTTCTTCTATTAGAAATAGTCTGAGAAGTTGGTACCACCTGGATTTCTCCTCAAAAATGTTGGTCTCTCTGTTCTGCTTTCTCGATATGGGACTTAAGTATTTCCAAGAACACAAGAGACCATTGTGTGTTCGGGAGATTTTTATTAGTAGAGGATTCTTACTGGAAAACGTCTGAATCTAACATAATAAGAAGGGACTAAGACTGGTTCCTGGAATGGTCTTAAATGGAAGGAGCTACCATATTAGAGGGTGTGATGCCATTAGAAAGTTAACTCTGTGTTCTGGAGGTTTTTCCATAAAGGAAACAATTCTCTCTTCTCAGGAAGAAGTGATGGAGGCCTAGAGACAGACCAATATTTTTATAACCTAATTTTCCTGCATTTAACTTCTCTTTAAAGGCCAAATAGGAGTCTACAAGATGGAAAAAAATAAGAGAGATATTAAATTATACCCCAATCCCTTAAAAATAATATTCAATGGTCAAGCTCTTTAGATTCTGGAAGAAGCACCATGGATACTCGGTAATAAGGTGCGGTCTGGAGAAGGTGCAGGGGCCATAGAAAAGGAGGGGCGGAATATCCTCATAGTTTTGTCAGAATTGGGTTTTATTAAATGTTCTCTTAGCACAAACTCACTGTAGCCATGAATACTTCCAAAAATCATGGGGGCATTTTTCAAATATAAAGGGCAGGGTGGGAGTACAATTAAAGACTAGATTTCCTCGGGAGAAGCAGGAATTCTCCTCTTCATCTTTTCAGACAACCAGGTGATCCTGTCACAGACTTGGCCAATCGCACCCAAAAGATGACAAGAACTACTGATATATCCACTACTCCAGGCTTCAGGGGGCCCACCAGTCTCCACGGGGCCACAGCCACTAAAGAATAAAAAGAGGTTGCCATCACACCATATCCCACTAGATCTGCTCCCCCTCAATTCAATGCTCTCACAGGGCAGAAGTACAACAAATATCCCAAACAATGTCTTCCTATCATCCCGAGCCACAGATCCAACGGAGTCATTCTCTGACATGACCACGGGTACAGAACGAACCGCTCGTTTCACTTCCCCAGTTGATATGACCCCAGGATCATATGTGTCAGAAAGGACCAGTCATTCATTTGGGACTTACCCCTCTGCCTCCCTGGACTTAACAGCTAGAAGTGTAGCTTTTGGAGAGAGATCCAGCACAACTCTGACTCAGGCTCCTGGGACTGATTTCTCTTCTCCTAGGACTCAACCCATTGATGGGCCAAGGATGAGCACCAATTTCTTTCTTTTTTTTAAATTTTATTTATTGGGGTGACAATTGTTAATGAAATTACATAATTTCAGGGGTACAATTCTGTATTACATCATCTATAAATCCCATTGTGTGTTCACCACCCAGAGTCAGTTCTCCTTCCATCACCATATATTGGATCCCCCTTACCCTCATCTCCCTCCCCCCACCCCCTCTTACCCTCTGGTAACCACTAAACTGTTGTCTGTGTCTATGAGTTTTTGTTTCTCATTTCTTTGTCTTGTTCTTTTGTTGTTTTTGGTTTATACACCACATATCAGTGAAATCATAGGGTTCTCTGCTTTTTCTGTCTGACTTATTTCGCTTAGCATTATACTCTCAAGATCCATCCATGTTGTCACAAATGTTCCTATATCATCTTTTCTTACTGCGGAATAGTATTCCATTGTGTATATATACCACAACTTCTTTATCCATTCATCTATTGAAGGGCATTTTGGTTGTTTCCATGTCTTGGCCACTGTAAACAAAGCTGCAATGAACATTGGAGTACACGTGTCTTTATGGATAAATGTTTTCAGATTTTTTTGGTAGATACCCAGGAGAGGGATTGCTGGGTCATATGGTAATTCTATTCGTAATTTTTTGGGGAACCTCCACACTGCCTTCCATAACGGCTGCACCAGTCTGCATTCCCACCAACAGTGTATGAGGGTTCCTTTTTCTCCACAGCGTCTCCAACACTTGTTACTATTTGTCTTGTTGATGATAGCCATTCTGACTGGGGTGAGGTGATATCTCATTGTGGTTTTTATTTGCATTTCTCTGATGATTAGTGATGTTGAGCATTTTTCCATATGTCTATTTGCCGTTTGTATATCCTCTTTGGAGAAATGTCTCTTCAGGTCCTCTGCCCATTTTTCAATTGGGTTGTTTGTTTTTTTGTTGTTGAGTTTCATGAGTTCCTTGTATATTTTGGATGTTAGCCCCTTATCAGAGGCACTGTTTGCAAAAATCTTCTCCCATTCAGTTGGTTGCCTCATTATTTTGTCAATAGTTTCTTTTGCTGTGCAGAAGCTTTTCAGTTTCATATAATCCCATTCGTTTATTTTAGTTTTTACTTCCATTGCCTTTGGAGTCAAATTCATAAAATGCTCTTTGAACCCAAGGTCCATAAGTTTAGTACCTATGTTTTCTTCAATGCAGTTTATTGTGTCAGGTCTTATGCTTAAGTCTTTGATCCATTCTGAATTAATTTTGGTACATGGTGACAGATAACAGTCCAGTTTCATTCTTTTGCACATGGCTATCCAATTCTGCCAGCACCATTTATTGAAAAGGCTGTCTTTCGTCCATTGTATGTTTTTAGCTTCTTTGTCAAAAATTATCTGTCCATATTTATGTGGTTTTATTTCTGGGTTCTCAATTCTATTCCATTGGTCTATGTGTCTGTTTTTCCGCCAATACCAAGCTGTTTTGATTATTGTAGCCCTGTAGTACAAGCAAAAATCAGGGAGTGTGATACCTCCAGTATTGTTCTTTTTCTTAAATATTGCTTTGGCTATTCGGGGTCTTCTGTGGTTCCAAACAAATCTGATGATTTTTTGTTCTATTTCTTTAAAAAATGCCATTGGGATTTTGATGGGGATTGCATTAAATCTGTATATGGCTTTGGGTAATATGGCCATTTTAACTATGTTCATTCTTCCAATCCATGAGCACGGAATGTCTTTCCATTTCTTTGTGTCTTCTTCAATTTCTTTCAAAAATGTCTTATAGTTTTCAGCATATAAATCCTTCACATCCTTGGTTAAGTTTATTCCTAGGTATTTTATTCTTTTTGCTGCAATTGCAAAAGGAATTGTTTTTTCTATTTCTTTTTCTGAGATTTCATTATTGGTATATAGGAAAGCAATGGACTTTTGTACGTTGATTTTGTAGCCAGCAACTTTACTGTATTCATTGATTGTTTCTAATAGCTTTCTGGTGGAGTCTTTAGGGTTTTCTATATATAGCATCATGTCATCTGCAAAGAGTGACAATTTAACTTCTTCATTCCCAATTTGGATGCCTTTTATTTCTTTCTCTTGCCTGATTGCTCTGGCAAGGACTTCCAACACTATGTTGAAAAGCAGAGGTGATAGGGGACAACCTTGTCGTGTTCCTGAACGTAGAGCAAAGGGCTTCAGCTTTTCACCATTAATTATGAGATTAGCTGAGGGCTTGTCGTATATGGCCTTTATTATGTTGATGTATTTTCCTTCTATACCAATTTTATTAAGTGTTTTAATCATAAATGGATGTTGTATCTTATCAAATGCTTTTTCTGCATCAATTGATAGAATCATATGATTTTTGTCCTTTATTTTGTTTATGTGATGTATCACATTGATGGATTTGCGAATGTTGAACCATCCTTGTGCCCCGGGGATGAACCCCACTTGGTCGTGATGAATAATCTTTTTAATGCATTGTTGTATTCAATTTGCTAGAATTTTGTTTAGGATTTTAGCATCTGTATTCATCAGAGATATTGGTCTGTAGTTTTCTTTTTTTGTGTTGTCCTTACCAGGTTTTGGTATCAGGGTAATGTTGGCCTCATAAAATGAGTTAGGGAGTACTGACTCTTCTTCAATTTTTTGGAAGAGTTTGAACAGGATTGGTATTAGATCCTCTTTGAAGGTTTGGTAGAATTCACTAGTGAAGCCATCTGGTCCAGGACTTTTGCTTTTGGGAAGGTTTTGGATGACTGATTCAATTTCGTTACTGGTGATCGGCCTGTTTAGATTTTCCAGTTCTTCATGATTCAGCCTTGGAAGGCTATATATTTCTAAGAACTTGTCCATTTCTTCTAGGTTATTGAATTTGGTGGCATATAGTCCTTCATAGTATTCTTGGATAATCCTTTGTATTTCTGTGGTGTCTGTGATAACATCCCCTTTTTCATTTCTGATTTTGTTAATTAGTGTCTTCTCTCTTTTTATCTTAGTGAGTCTAGCCAAGGGCTTGTCAATTTTGTTAATCTTTTCAAAGAACCAGCTCTTTGTCACATTAATTTTTTCTATTGTCTTTTTGTTCTCTATTTCATTTAGTTCTGCTCTGATTTTTGTTATCTCCTTTCTTCTGCTGACCTTGGGTTTCGCTTGTTCTTCTTTTTTTAGTTCTTTAAGGTGTAACATGAGGTTATTTATTTGGGATTTTTCTTGTTTCTTGAGATAGGCCTGTAATGATATAAATTTCCCTCTTAAAACTGCTTTCGCGGCATCCCAAAAATTTTGGTAGGATGTATTTTCATTGTCATTTGTTTCTATGTATCTTTTGATCTCTCCTCTAATTTCTTCTTTGACCCAGTCGTTCTTTAAAAGTATGTTGTTTAATCTCCATGTATTTGTGTTTTTTCCTGCTTTCTTTTTGCAGTTGATATCCAATTTCAAAGCCTTGTGATCAGAGAATATGCTTGGTATGATTTCAATCTTCTTAAATTTGCTGAGGCTGCTTTTATGTCCCAATATATGGTCTATCCTTGAGAATGTTCCATGTACACTAGAAAAGAATGTATAGTCTGATGTTTTAGGATGAAGTGCTCTATATATGTCAATTATGTCCATTTCATCTAATGTGTCATTTAGGGCTGCTATTTCGTTATTTATCTTCTGTTTGGATGATCTATCCATAGCTGTCAATGATGTATTTAAGTCCCCTAGTATAATTGTGTTTTGGTCAATTTCTCCCTTTAGTTCTGTTAGTAGTTGCTTGGTATATTTCGGTGCTCCCTGATTGGGGGCATAAATATTGATGACTGTTATGTCTTCTTGTTGTATAGTCCCCTTTACCATTATGAAATGTCCATCTTTGTCTCTTGTTATCTTTTTCACCCTGAAGTCTGTTTCATCGGAAATCATTATGGCTACACTGATTTTCTCTGGGTACCATTTGCTTGGAGTGTCAATTTCCACCCTTTCACTTTGAGTCTATGCTTGTCCTTGTAGCTGAGATGTGTCTCTTGGAGACAACATATGGTTGGGTTTAGTTTTTTGATCCAATCTGCTACTCTGTGTCTCTTTATTGGTGAGTTCAGTCCATTTACATTTAGGGTGATTATTGATATGTGAGGATTTCCTGTCATTCTATCTTTAGTTTTCTGGTAAGGCTGTGTCTCCATTGTTTTTTTGCCTTTTTGTTGTTGTCTATTATTTCTGTGTGGTGGTATTGTATGATGTTTCACTCTGTTTCTTCTTTTATTACAGTATATATTTCAGTTCTGGATGTTTTTTGAGTGGTTACTCTTAAGTTTATGTAAAAGAAAGTTTGATATTTACAGTATTCCAGTTTCTTCAGCACGCTTACTTTCTCCATTCCCATATTCCAGTTCAGGCCTTTACTCTCCCCCTTTTTATGTTTTGGTTGCCACAAGTTGTCCCTGTTGATGGTGGTCTAATAGCCTCCTTTAGTATTTCTTGTAGTGCAGGTCGTGTATTAGAAAATTCCCTCAGCTTCTGTATGTCTGGAAAGGTCTTTATTCCTTCTTCATATCTAAAGGAGATCTTTGCTGGATATATTATTCTTGGCTCATAATTTCTCTCTTTCTTTTTTTTTTTTTTTAATTAATTTTATTGGGGTGACAATTGTTAGTAAATTTACATAGATTTCAGGTGTACAATTCTGTATTACATCCTCTATAAATCCCATTGTGTGTTCACCACCCAGAGTCAGTTCTCCTTCCATCACCATATATTTGATCCCCTTTACCCTCATCACCCACCCCCCACCCCCTTACCCTCTGGTAACCACTAAATTATTGTCTGTGTCTATGAGTTTTTGTTTCTCATTTGTTTGTCTTGTTCTTTTTGGTTTATATACCACATATCAGTGAAATCATAGGGTTCTCTGCTTTTTCTGTCTGACTTGTTTCACTTAGCATTATTCTCTCGAGATCCATCCATGTTGTCACAAATGTTCCTATATCATCTTTCCTTAACGCCGAATAGTATTCCATTGTGTATATGTACCACAACTTCTTTATCCATTCATCTATCGAAGGACATTTTGGTTGTTTCCATGTCTTGGCCACCGTAAACAAAGCTGCAATGAACATTGGCGTACACGTGTCTCTATAGAGAAATGCTTTTATATTTTTGGGGTAGATACCCAGGAGAGCGATTGCTGGGTCATATGGTAATTCTATTTGTAATTTCTTGAGGAACCTCCACACTGCCTTCCATAGCGGCTGCACCAGTCTGCATTCCCACCAACAGTGTATGAGAGTTCCTTTTTCTCCACAGCCTCTCCAACACTTGTTACTATTTGTTTTGTTGATGAAAGCCATTCTGACTGGGGTGAGGTGATATCTCATTGTGGTTTTCATTTGCATTTCTCTGATGATTAGCGATGTTGAGCATTTTTTCATATGTCTATTTGCCATTTGTATATCCTCTTTGGAGAAATGTCTCTTCAGGTCCTCTGTCCATTTTTCAATTGGGTTGTTTGTTTTTTTGTTGTTGAGTTTCATGAGTTCCTTGTATATTTTGGATATTAGCCCCTTATCAGAGGAACTGTTTGCGAAAATCTTCTCCCATTCAGTTGGTTGCCTCATTATTTTGTCAATAGTTTCTTTTGCTGTGCAGAAGCTTTTCAATTTCATATAATCCCATTTGTTTATTTTAGTTTTTATTCTCTCTTTCAATAGTTAGAATATTTGGTTCCATTCCCTCCTAGCTTGTAGAGTTTCTGCTGAAAAATCTGACGATAATCTAATGGGCTTTCCTTTGTAAGTTACTGTCTTCTCCTCCCTGGCTGCCTTGAGGATTCTTTCTTTGTCATTGATTTTAGACAGCTTCTATACAATGTGCCTTGGTGAAGGCCTGTTGGGATTGAGGTAATTAGGTGTTCTATTTGCTTCTTGGATTCGAGGATCCAGTTCTGTCCACAAGTTTGGGAAGTTCTCATCGACGATTTGTTTGAATATATTCTCTGTTCCCTTCCCTCTTTCTTCTCCTTCTGGTATACCCATTATTCTTATATTGCTCTTTCTGATGGAGTCAGAAAGTTCTTGTAGAGTTCTTTCATTTCTTTTAAGTCTCAAGTCTCTTTCTTCTTCCCTCTGTGTAAATTCCAGGTTCCTATCTTCGATGTCACTGATTCTTTCCTCCATCTGGTCAACTCTACTACCTAAGCTGGATATTTTATTGTTAATTTCTTCTATTGAGTTCTTAATCTCCAGAAATTCTATTTGGTTCTTTTTCAAGATTTCAATCTCTTTTGTAAAATGCTCATGGTGTTCTTTGATTGTGTTTCTGAGTTCATTAAACTGCCTTTCTGTGTTTTCTTGCATCTCGTTCAGTTTTTTCAGAATTGCGATCTTGAATTCTCTGTCATTTAAATCACAAAGGTCCATATCTCTAAGTTCCTTTTCTGGAGACTTTTCACTTTCTTTCTGAGCTATCTTGTTGCCTTGGTTATTCATGGCAATCACTGATTTACTATTTCTCTTCCTAGAGATCTACAGGAGTGGCTTCTGCAACAGGTTGATAGGTATGCGAAGAGCTTTTGAAGTTCCAAAGCTCTTTCTGCACCAGATTCAGAGCCCGTTTGTTTCAGCAGTTCTGTTTACTCCTGCAGGGATCCGCCCAGATAGGTGGGGCCAGGGGCGGGGTGAGTTGTGAGAGGTGGCCCAGAACAATGGCGGCAACCACCACCACAGCCAGTCCTGCTTCCACAGCTCCCTCCCCTTTGCCGGAACTAGTTGAGCTGCGAATCTGTGTCTGCGGTCCACAGTTCTCAGAGCAGCAAATATTCTGTCCTTTGATCCGACACTGCTACTTTATCGCTTCTAGCACCGGGCAGGTGGGGGCGGGGCGAGCTCTGGGAGGGTAGGGAGGGGGCAGCTAGTCTCCGTGCCTAAGGCTTCCGTTCTCTGCTCGGCAGTGAGGGCTTAAACCACCGATATCAGCCCTCTTCCCTCAGTCTTTGCTCCTTGAGGTCTCTGCCGTGAATGTTGTGTTCAGCTGTGTTATATGCTGCCCCCTCAGCCCTGTGGGCCGTAAGCGGAGCCCTAGCAGTCCGAGTCCTTCCCTCTCCCGCAACTGCGGTAGTTCCGGGAGCAGCGAGCTCGGAGCACTGAGCTAGGTCTGCGTCCTGCGCCCGCGCGGCTCCGTCTCCGCACTTCTCCTCTCCCTCCTCCCCCGCTCCCGCGATTCACCCACCTCGCGGTGAATTCAGTAGTGGGCCTCTTAGTCTTGCCTGTCTGCTGTGCCGGGAGTCCTTTGTGGAGTTATTGTTGTCCGATTCGTTGTGAATTCCAGGGGAGCGCTACAGAGGCTCACCTCATGCCGCCATTTTTTTTTCTCGGCCTCCAGTAAACATTTATTTTGTGGTAGAAGTACAAAAGTAGGCAGTGGTAACAGCAGTAATAGTAGGTAGTAGCAGTGGTAGTAGTAACAATAGTAGTAACAGTGGTAATGGTAGGTAGTAACGGTGGTAGTAACAATCGTAGTAACAGCAGTAATAACAGCAGCAATGGTAGTAGTAATAGTAGTAATAATAGCCATAATAGTAGGTAGTAGTAGTAATAGTAGCGACAGTTCTAATAATAGTTATAATGGTGGATTGTAGCAGCAGTAGTAGTACCAATAATAGTAGTAGATAGTAGCAGTGGTAGTAATAACAGTAGTTATCACTAACAGTAATAGTAGTAGTACTAATGTTTTATTGTGAACTGGGAGGCACTGTGCTTGGTGCATTTTTATCAACACGCTGAGATGGCCGCTGTACTTATCCTTACTTTATAGATGAGAAAATAGAGGTCCGGCAAGATTTGGTAACACATCTACTTAGTGGTAGAGCCAGAATCTTAGATCTTAGTGCAGGACTGTCTCATTCCAGAGCCCAAGTATGTAAGTACGATGCATGATCTCTCTCAAGTAAGGGGATATATACACACATATGTGTAAATGTACGTATATACACACACACACACACACACACACACACAAGATATGACAATTAAGTTCGTGAACTTGTTGCAACAAAATTGTTAACTTTTTTTGATATAAGAGGGATTATTCATTATGAATTTGTACCAACTCGACAAACAGTTAACCAAGTTTATTATTTGGAAGTGCTGAAAAGGCTGCGTGAAAAAGTTAGATGAGAATGACTGAACTTTTCTTCAACAATTCATGGCTCTTGCATCATGACAATGCACCAGTTCACACGGTACTGTCTGTGAGGGAATTTTTAGTCAGTAAACAAATAACTGTATTAGAACACGCTCCCTACTCACCAGATCTTGTCCCCAATGACTTCTTTCTTTACCTGAAGACAAAGGAAATATTGAAAGGAAGATATTTTGATGACATTCATGACATCAAGGGTCATACGACAGTTCTGATGGCCATTCCAGAAAAAGGGTTCCAAAATTGCTTTGAAGGGTGGGCTAGGCATTGGCATCAGTGCATAGCTTCCCAAGGGGAGTACTTCGAAGGTGACCATAGTGATACCTCAGCAATGAGGTATGTGTCTTTTTCTAGGATGAGTTCACAACTTTAATTGTCTGACGTTGTATATATCCACATATTGACTCATTCATGAATTCAGTGACTCAGCAAATATTTGTTGAGCACCTACTGTATGCCAAGCAGGCAGACATTAATAGCTACTACCAAGGACACTGAGCCATTGTGCAGTGCAGGTTCAGACAAGATGGTAAGGAGATAATTCAAAGGGAGAGATGAATTCTGACATGGATTTATAAAGATAGATTTGAGCTGGGGTTTGAAGTAGGACAGAAAGGAAGAAATCTGATGAGATAGGGGTATGGCAAGCTGAGAGAACAGCTTGAACAAACTCACAGGCTGGAGAGTACAGAAAGCATTAGGGAACAGGGAGTGGTCAAGAATCCATGGAGGAGTTACAGCCTAAGATGAGACAGGAAAGGGAAGGGAATGCCAATCACAGTTCCTTTTCCTACTCCAGAAGCACTGCAGGCATGTTCCGGGCAGAGACATTTATCTCCCTTTCCTCATATAGATGAAAAAACAAGTTCTTGCCAGTCCAGCAGGTGGTAATCATTGTGTCCAAATTGTGTGTCTATCCCTAATTCACAGGACTACCAGCAAGAGGCACAGAGAGGGCAGAGACCACCAGCACAGCAATTATGACCACCAGAGTCTCCACTCCCACTGTGGGAAAGCTGACTCTCCTCAGGACACCAGGTAATACGGCCAGCACAAGCACAACAGGAGTGACCATCACAACCCCAAATGTCTCCCCTGATGTTCTGGAGATGACAGCTTCCTTGGACACCCAACCTGGAACAGAGACCAGCATGGCAATTTCCAGGATGACCACATCTATGTTCAATACAGGATCAGAGACCACACCTGCACTGGCCCTTAGTTCTGGGGCAGTGACCAGTTCAGCTGTTGCAACTCTGACTGTTTCCCTTGCTGAGCCAGAGGAAACCTCAGACTCATGGGTCACCCATGTTGTGAGGACCCGCCCAGCTGTTTCCAGGGCAACCCTGAATGTTTCCCACAGTGAACCAGACAGCACATCTCCAATAGCTACCAGTTCTGAGGAGGAAGTCAGTTTAGCTGTTCCAACTCCAACTGTCGCCCCTGGTGTACCAGAGATGGTGACCTCACTGGTCACTATCCCTGAGGCAGAGACAAGTATGGTTTTTCCAACTCTGACTGGTTCTACAAAGGAACCAGAGACCACAGCCACATGGATCACCCATCCTGGGGCACAGAGCAGTTTATCCATTGCAACTTCAGCTGTCTCCCTTAGTGTGTCAGGGCTGGTAACATCAATGGACACTGGTTTTGGAGCAGAGAACAGCGCAGTTGTTCAGACTCTGACTGAATCCCCTGATAAGCTAGATACAACAGTCTCATTTGTTATTCATCCTGGAGCACAGACCAGTTCAGCCATTTCAACTCTGACTCTTTCCCCTGGTGGATCAGGGGTGGAAATCTCAAAGCTCACCAGTTCTAGGGCAGAGACTAGTACAATTTTTCCAGCTCTGACTGATTCCCCACATGAACTGGAGACAACAGCCTCATGGGTCACCCATCATGAGGCGGAAGCCAATCCCATTGTTCCAACAATGACTGTCTCTCCTCATCAGACAGATACAACAGCCTCATGGGTCCATTCCACAGAGACCCCTGTTTCCAGAAAAACTCTGAATATTTCCCATAGTGAATTAGACATCACAACTTCAATACTCACCAGTCCTGGGGCAGGAGCCAGTTCTGTGGCAGGAGCCAGTTCTGCCATCCCAACAATGACTATCTCACTTGGGACACTGCCTATGGTGACCTCCCTGGACACTAGGTCTGGAGCAGAGGCAAATACAAATTTTTCAACTGCAACTGATTCCTCACATGAACCAGAGACCAGAGCTTCAAGGACCACCCATCCAAGGACAGAACCCATTTCCATTGTCCCAACTTTAACTCTCTCCCGTGGTGACACAGATACAACAGCCTCATGGGTCCATTCTGCAGGGACCGGCACACTTGTATCCATAACAACTCCAAATGCTTCCCATAGTGAATCAGGCAGCACACTCTCAACAGCCACCAGTCCTGGGCCAGAAGCCAGTTCAGACAATCCAAATACAAGTCTGTCTCCTGGTGTATCAGGGGTGGTGACCTCCCTGGTCACAAGTGCTGGAGCAGAGGCAAGTACAACTTTTCCAACTCTGACTGATTCCCCTCATGTACCAGAGACCACAGCATCCTGGATCACCCAACCTGGGACCGAAGCCAGCTCTGTTGTTCCAATGTTAATTGTCTCCCCAAGTGACACAGATACAACAACCTCATGGGGCCATTCTGCATGGACTGGCACACCTGTTTCCAGAACAACTCCATCTGCTTCCCACAGTGAAGGAGACAACATACCATCAACACCCACCAGTCCTGAGGCACAAGCCGGTTCAGACATTCCAAGTACACCTGTATCCCCTGGTGTATCAGGGGTGGTGACCTCCCTGATGACTGGCTCTGGAGCAGAGGCAAATACAACCCTTCGAACCACGACTGGTTCCCCACACGAACAAGAGACAACAGCCTCATGGATCACCCATCCAGGGCCAGAACCCAGTTCTTTTGTTCCAACGTTAACTGTAGAACCTAGTGACACAGATATAACATCCCCATGGGTCTATTCTGCAGAGACAGACACAGGTGTTTCCCTAACAACTCCAAAATCTCCCCATAGTGAATCAGGCAGAACAGTATCAACTGCCACCAGTCCTGAGGCAGCAGCCAGTTCAGACATTCCAAATACGACTGTATCCCATGGTACATCAGGGGTGCTGAGGTCCCGGGTCAACAGTTCTGGAGCAGAGACAAGTAAAGCTTTTCCAACTCCAACTGATTTCTCACAGGAACCAGAGACAACAGCGTCATGGATCACCCATCCTGGGACAGAAGCCAGCCCCATTGTTCCAACTTTAACTATCTCCCCTGGTGACACAGATATGACAGCCTCATTGGCCCATTCTGAAGGCACCAGCACACCTGTTACCAGAACAACGCCAAATGCTTTCCATATTGAAGCAGACAGCACACCTTCAAGAGCCACCAGTCCTGAAGTAGAAACCAGTTCAGAAAATCCAAATACATCTGTATCCCCTGCTGTATCAGGGGTGGTGACCTCCCTGGTCAGCAGCTCTGGAGCAGCGGCAAATACTACTTTTGCAACTCAGACTGAATCCCCACATAAACCAGAGACAACAGCCTCATGGATCAATGATCCTGAGACAGAATCCAGATACGTTGTTCCAATGGTAACTGTCTCCCCTGGTGACACAGATACAACATCCTTTTGGGTCCATTCTGCAAGGGCTGGTACACCAGATTCCAGAACAACTCCAAATGCTCTCCAAACTGTATCAGACGGCACTCCCTCAACAGCCACCAGTCCTGGGGCAGAAGCTAGTTCAGACATTCCAAATACAAGTATATCCTCTGGTGTGTCAGGGGTGGAAACCTCTCTGGTCACCAGCTCTGGGGCAGAGGCAATTACAACTTTTCCTAATCCAACAGATTCCCCACCTGAACCAGAGACCACAGCCTCGTGGATCATACAACCTGGGACCGAAGCCAGAACCATTGTTCCAACGTTAACTGTCTCTTCTGATGACACAGACACAAGAGCCTCATGGGTCCATTCTGCAGGAACCGGCACAGGTGTTTCCATAACTACTCCAAATGATTCCCAGAGTGAATCAGGCAGCATACCATCAACAGCCACCAGTCCTGGGGCGGACATCAGTTCAGACATTCTAAATACAACTGTATCCTCTGGTGTATCAGTGGTGGTGACCTCCCTTGTCACGAGCTCTGGAGCAGAGGCAAATACAACTTTTCAAACTTCAAGTGATTCCCAACTGGAAACAGAGAACCCAGCATCATGGACCACCCATCCGAGGACAGAAGGTATTTCCATTCTACCGACATTAACTGTCTCACCTGGTGACACAGGTAAAACAACCTCATGGGTGTATTCTGAAGGAACTGGCACACCTGCTACCAGAACAATGCTAAACGCTTCCCAGAGTGAATCAGACAGCACACCCTCAACAGCCACCAAACCTGGGGAAGAAGCCAAATCACATATTCCAAACACAACTGTATCTTCTGGTGTATCAGCGGGGGTGACCTCCCTGGTCACCAGGTCTGGAGCAGAGGCAAGTACTACTTTTGCAACTCAGACTGAATCCCCACACAAACCAGAGACAACAGCCTCAGGGATAAACCATCCTAGGACAGAATCCAGATCTATTGTTCCAATGGTAACTGGCTCCCTTGGAGACACAGATAAAACATCCCCTTGGGTCCATTCAGGAGGGACTGGCACACCTGTTTTCAGAACAACTCCAAATGTATCCCATAGTGAAGGAGACAGCCCACTCTCAAGAGCCGCCAGTCCTGGGGAAGATGTCAATTCAGACATTCCCAATACAACTGTATCCACATGGGTATCAGGGGTGGTGACCTCCCTCGTAACCAGCGCTACAGCAAAGGCAAATACAACTTTACGAACTCCGACTGATTCCCCAGAGTTATCAGAGACCACAGCATCACGGATCAACCATACTGGGTCAGAAGCTAGCTCCATTGTTGCCACGTTAACTGTGTCCACTGGTGACACTGACACAACAGTCTCATGGGTACATTCTGAAGGAACCGGCACACCTGTTCCCAGAACAACTCCAAAATATTCCCATACTGAATCAGACAGCACACCCTCAACAGCCACCAGTACTGGGGCAGAAGCTAGTGCAGACATGCCAAATACAATGTTATCCCTTCGTATACCAGGGATGGTGACCAACATGGTCACCAGCTCTGGAGCAGAGGCAAGTACAACTGTTGGAACTCCCACTCACTCACCACAGGAACCAGAGACCACAGCCTCAGGGATCACCCATCCAGGGTCAGAACCCAGCTCCATTGTTCCGACATTAACTGTCTCCCCTGCTGACACAGATACAACAGCCTCATCGGTTCACTCTGCAAGGACTGGCACAGGTGGTTCCAGAACAATTCCAAATGGTTACCATGGTAAAAAAGACAGCATACACTCAAGAGCCACCAGTCCTGTGCCACAAGCAGGTTCAGACAATCCAAATACAACTCTGTCCCCTGGTGAATCAGGGGTGGTGACCACCTTGGTCACAAACGTTGGAGCAGAAGCAAGTACAACTATTCCAACGACAACTGATTCCGCACATACAACAGACACCACAGCCTCATGGATCACTCAACCTGGGTCAGAAGCCAGCTCCAAGTTTCCAACATTAATTCACGCACCTGGTGACACAGATACAACAGCCTCATGGGTCCATTCTGAAGGAACTGGCAAACCTGTTTCCATAACAAAACAAAATGCTTTCCATAGTGAATCAGACAGCACACCCTCAACAGCCACCAATCCTGGGGCAGTAGTTACTTCAGAAATTCCAAATAAAACTGTATCCCCCAGCAAATCAGGGGTGGTGACTTCCCTGGTAACTAGTTCTCATGCAGAGGCAAATACTGCTTTACAAAGTCCGACTGATTCCCCACAGTTATCAGAGACCACAGCATCATCGATCACCCATCCTGGGACAAAAGCAAGCTCCATTGCTCCGGCCTTAATTACTTCCCCTGGTGAAACAGACACAACAGCCACATGGGTCCATTCTACAGGAATTGGCACATCTGTGTTTGGAACAAAGCCAAATACTTCCACTAGTGAAGTTCACAGCCCACCCTCAAGAGCCACCAGTGCTGGGGGAGAAGCCACTTTAGACATTGAAAATACAAGTCTATCCCCTGGTGTGTCAGGTGTGGTGACCTCCCAGATCACCAGGTCAGGAGCAGAGGCAATTACAACGTTTCCAACTCTGACTGATTCCCCACACCAAAGAGAGTCAACAGCCTCAGGGATCACCCATCTTGGGACAGAAAGTATTTCCATTGTACGGACGTTAACTGTCATACCTAGTGACACAGATACTACAGTCTCAGGGGTGCATTCTGAAGGAACTGAAACACCTGTTTTCAGAAAAACACCACATGCTCTCCATAGTGAATCAGACGGGACACCCTCAACAGCCACCAGTCCTGGGTCAGAAGCCAGTTCAGACATTCCAAATACAAGTGTATCCCCTGTTGTATCAGGCGTGCTGACGGGCCTGGTCACCAGCTCTGCAGCAGAGGCAAGTACAACTTTTCCAACTCTGAATGATAACCCACATGAAAGAGAGTCAAGAGCCTTAGGTATCACCCTTCCAGGGACAGAAGCCAGCTCCATTGTGCCTACGTTAACTGTGTCCACTGGTGACACTGATACAACAGCCTCATCGGTCCATTATGAAGGCACCAGCACACCTGTTACCAGAACAACACTGAAGGCTTCCCAGAGTGAATCAGACAGCACACCCTCAACAGCCGCCAGTCCTGGGACAGAAGCCAGTTCAGACATTCCAAATACAAGTGTATCCCCTGGTGTATCAGCTGTGGGGACCACCCTGGCCACCAGCACTGGAGCAGAGGCAAGTACAACTTTTCCAACTCCGACTGATTCCCCACACTCACCAGAGTCAACAGCCTCAGGGATCACCCTTCCAGTGACAGAAGCCAGCTCCATTGTGCCTACGTTAACTGTGTCCACTGGTGACACTGATAAATCAACCTCATTGGTCCATTCTGCAGGGACTGGCACACTTGTCTTGAGAACAACTCCAAATGCTTTCCATAGTGAATCAGACAGCACACCCTCAACAGCCACCAATCGTGGGTCAGAAGTTACTTCAGAAATTCTAAATACAACTGTATCCCCTAGCTTATCAGGGGTGGTGACCTCCCTGGTAACTAGTTCTGAGGCAGAGGCAAATACTGCTTTACATAGTCCGACTGATTCCCCACAGTTATCACAGACCACAGTGTCGTCGATCACCCGTCCTGGGACAAAAGCCAGCTCCATTATTTCGGCCTTACCTATCTCCCCTGGTGACACAGATACAACAGCCTCATGGGGCCATTCCACTGGGACTGGCACACCTGTTTTTGGAACAACGCCAATTGCTTCCTTTAGTGAGGAAGACAGCCGACCCTCAAGAGCCACCAGTGCTGGGGTAGAAGCCAGTTCAGGCATTGAAAATACAAGTCTATCCCCTGGTGTGTCAGGCGTGGTGACCACCCTTGTCACCGGCACTGGAGCAGAGGCAAGTACAACTTTTCCGACTCCGACTGATTCTCCACATGAGCCAAAGACCACCACATCACGAATCACCCATCCCGGGTCAGAAGCCAGCTCCATTGTTCCGGCCTTAACTGTCTCCCCTGGAGACACAGATACAACAGCCCCATGGGGCCATTCTGCAGGGACTGGCACGCCTGTTTTTGGAACAATGCCAAATGTTTCTAATAGTGAAGGAGAGAGCCCACCCTCAGCAGCCACCAGCACCAGTCCTGGGGTGGAAGCCAGCTCAGACATTTCAAATACAAGTGTATCCCCTGGTGTATCAGGGGTGGTGACCTCCCTGGTCACCAGCTCTGGAGCAGAGGCAATTACAACGTTTCCAACTCTGACTGATTCCCCACACCAAAGAGAGTCAACAGCCTCAGGGATCACCCATCTTGGGACAGAAACTATTTCCATTGTACCGACGTTAACTGTCTTACCTAGTGACACAGATACAACAGTCTCATGGGTGCATTCTGAAGGAACCGGCACACCTGTTCCCAGAACAACACCACATGCTCTCCATAGTGAATCAGACGGGACACCCTCAACAGCCACCAGTCCTGGGTCAGAAGCCAGTTCAGACATTCCAAATACAAGTGTATCCCCTGTTGTATCAGGCGTGCTGACCGCCCTGGTCACCAGCTCTGCAGCAGAGGCAAGTACAACTTTTCCAACTCTGAATGATAACCCACATGAACGAGAGTCAACAGCCTCAGGGATCACCCTTCCAGGGACAGAAGCCAGCTCCATTGTGCCTACGTTAACTGTGTCCACTGGTGACACTGATACAACAGCCTCATCGGTCCATTATGAAGGCACCAGCACACCTGTTACCAGAACAACACTGAATGCTTCCCAGAGTGAATCAGACAGCTCACCCTCAACAGCCGCCAGTCCTGGGACAGAAGCCAGTTCAGACATTCCAAATACAAGTGTATCCCCTGGTGTATCAGCTGTGGTGACCACCCTGGCCACCAGCACTGGAGCAGAGGCAAGTACAACTTTTCCAACTCCGACTGATTCCCCACACTCACCAGAGTCAACAGCCTCAGGCATCACCCTTCCAGGGACAGAAGCCAGCTCCATTGTGCCTACGTTAACTGTGTCCACTGGTGACACTGATAAAACAACCTCATTGGTCCATTCTGCAGGGACTGGCACACTTGTCTTGGGAACAACTCCAAATGCTTTCCATAGTGAATCAGACAGCACACCCTCAACAGCCACCAATCGTGGGTCAGAAGTTACTTCAGAAATTCCAAATACAACTGTATCCCCTAGCTTATCAGGGGTGGTGACCTCCCTGGTAACTAGTTCTGAGGCAGAGGCAAATACTGCTTTACAAAGTTCGACTGATTCCCCACAGTTATCAGAGACCACAGCGTCATCGATCACCCATCCTCGGACAAAAGCAAGCTCCATTGTTCCGGCCTTAATTACTTCCCCTAGTGAAACAGACACAACAGCCTCATGGGTCCATTCTACAGGAATTGGCACATCTGTGTTTGGAACAAAGCCAAATACTTCCATTAGTGAAGTTCACAGCCCACCCTCAAGAGCCACCAGTGCTGGGGTAGAAGCCAGTTTAGACATTGAAAATACAAGTCTATCCCGTGGTGTGTCAGGAGTGGTGACCTCCCTGATCACCAGGTCAGGAGCGGAGGGAATTACAACGTTTCCAACTCTGACTGATTCCCCACGCCAAAGAGAGTCAACAGCCTCTGGGATCACCCATCTTGGGACAGAAAGTATTTCCATTGTACCGACGTTAACTGTCTTACCTAGTGACACAGATACTACAGTCTCAGGGGTGCATTCTGAAGGAACCGAAACACCTGTTTTCAGAACAACACCACCTGCTTTCCATAGTGATTCAGACAGCACACCCTCAACAGCCACCAATCGTGGGTCAGAAGTTACTTCAGAAATTCCAAATACAACTGTATCCCCTAGCTTATCAGGGGTGGTGACCTCCCTGGTAACTAGTTCTGAGGCAGAGGCAAATACTGCTTTACATAGTCCGACTGATTCCCCACAGTTATCACAGACCACAGTGTCGTCGATCACCCGTCCTGGGACAAAAGCCAGCTCCATTATTTCGGCCTTACCTATCTCCCCTGGTGACACAGATACGACAGCCTCATGGGGCCATTCCACTGGGACTGGTACACCTGTTTTTGGAACAACGCCAATTGCTTCCTTTAGTGAGGAAGACAGCCGACCCTCAAGAGCCACCATTGCTGGGGTAGAAGCCAGTTCAGGCATTGAAAATACAAGTCTATCCCCTGGTGTGTCAGGCGTGGTGACCACCCTTGTCACCGGCACTGGAGCAGAGGCAAGTACAACTTTTCCGACTCCGACTGATTCTCCACATGAGCCAAAGACCACCACATCACGAATCACCCATCCCGGGTCAGAAGCCAGCTCCATTGTTCCGGCCTTAACTGTCTCCCCTGGAGACACAGATACAACAGCCCCATGGGGCCATTCTGCAGGGACTGGCACGCCTGTTTTTGGAACAATGCCAAATGTTTCTAATAGTGAAGGAGAGAGCCCACCCTCAGCAGCCACCAGCACCAGTCCTGGGGTGGAAGCGAGTTCAGACATTTCAAATACAAGTGTATCCCCTGGTGTATCAGGGGTGGTGACCTCCCTGGTCACCAGCTCTGGAGCAGAGGCAATTACAACGTTTCCAACTCTGACTGATTCCCCACACGCACGAGAGTCAACAGCCTCAGGGATCACCCATCCTGGGACAGAAAATATTTCCATTGTACCGACGTTAACTGTCTTACCTAGTGACACAGATACTACAGTCTCAGGGGTGCATTCTGAAGGAACCGAAACACCTGTTTTCAGAACAACACCACCTGCTTTCCATAGTGATTCAGACGGCACACCCTCATCAGCCACCAGTCTTGGGACAGAAGCCAGTTCAGACATTCCAAATACAAGTGTATCCCCTGGTGTATCAGGCGTGCTGACCGCCCTGGTCACCAGCTCTGCAGCAGAGGCAAGTACAACTTTTCCAACTCTGACAGATTCCTCTCACTCACCAGATTCAACAGCCTCAGGGATCACCCTTCCAGGGACAGAAGCCAGCTCCATTGTGCCTACGTTAACTGTGTCCACTGGTGACACTGATACAACAGCCTCATCGGTCCATTATGAAGGCACCAGCACACCTGTTACCAGAACAACACTGAAGGCTTATCAGAGTGAATCAGACAGCACACCCTCAACAGCCGCCAGTCCTGGGACAGAAGCCAGTTCAGACATTCCAAATACAAGTGTATCCCCTGGTGTATCAGCTGTGGTGACCACCCTGGCCACCAGCACTGGAGCAGAGGCAAGTACAACTTTTCCAACTCCGACTGATTCCCCACACTCACCAGAGTCAACAGCCTCAGGGATCACCCTTCCAGGGACAGAAGCCAGCTCCATTGTGCCTACGTTAACTGTGTCCACTGGTGACACTGATAAAACAACCTCATTGGTCCATTCTGCAGGGACTGGCACACTTGTCTTGGGAACAACTCCAAATGCTTTCCATAGTGAATCAGACAGCACACCCTCAACAGCCACCAATCGTGGGTCAGAAGTTACTTCAGAAATTCCAAATACAACTGTATCCCCTAGCTTATCAGGGGTGGTGACCTCCCTGGTAACTAGTTCTGAGGCAGAGGCAAATACTGCTTTACAAAGTCCGACTGATTCCCCACAGTTATCACAGACCACAGTGTCGTCGATCACCCGTCCTGGGACAAAAGCCAGCTCCATTATTTCGGCCTTACCTATCTCCCCTGGTGACACAGATACGACAGCCTCATGGGGCCATTCCACTGGGACTGGCACACCTGTTTTTGGAACAACGCCAATTGCTTCCTTTAGTGAGGAAGACAGCCGACCCTCAAGAGCCACCAGTGCTGGGGTAGAAGCCAGTTCAGGCATTGAAAATACAAGTCTATCCCCTGGTGTGTCAGGCGTGGTGACCACCCTTGTCACCGGCACTGGAGCAGAGGCAAGTACAACTTTTCCGACTCCGACTGATTCTCCACATGAGCCAAAGACCACCACATCACGAATCACCCATCCCGGGTCAGAAGCCAGCTCCATTGTTCCGGCCTTAACTGTCTCCCCTGGAGACACAGATACAACAGCCCCATGGGGCCATTCTGCAGGGACTGGCACGCCTGTTTTTGGAACAATGCCAAATGTTTCTAATAGTGAAGGAGAGAGCCCACCCTCAGCAGCCACCAGCACCAGTCCTGGGGTGGAAGCCAGTTCAGACATTTCAAATACAAGTGTATCCCCTGGTGTATCAGGGGTGGTGACCTCCCTGGTCACCAGCTCTGGAGCAGAGGCAATTACAACGTTTCCAACTCTGACTGATTCCCCACACGCACGAGAGTCAACAGCCTCAGGGATCACCCATCCTGGGACAGAAAATATTTCCATTGTACCGACGTTAACTGTCTTACCTAGTGACACAGATACTACAGTCTCAGGGGTGCATTCTGAAGGAACCGAAACACCTGTTTTCAGAACAACACCACCTGCTTTCCATAGTGATTCAGACGGCACACCCTCATCAGCCACCAGTCCTGGGACAGAAGCCAGTTCAGACATTCCAAATACAAGTGTATCCCCTGGTGTATCAGGCGTGCTGACCGCCCTGGTCACCAGCTCTGCAGCAGAGGCAAGTACAACTTTTCCAACTCTGACTGATTCCTCTCACTCACCAGATTCAACAGCCTCAGGGATCACCCTTCCAGGGACAGAAGCCAGCTCCATTGTGCCTACGTTAACTGTGTCCACTGGTGACACTGATACAACAGCCTCATCGGTCCATTATGAAGGCACCAGCACACCTGTTACCAGAACAACACTGAAGGCTTCCCAGAGTGAATCAGACAGCACACCCTCAACAGCCGCCAGTCCTGGGACAGAAGCCAGTTCAGACATTCCAAATACAAGTGTATCCCCTGGTGTATCAGCTGTGGTGACCACCTTGGCCACCAGCACTGGAGCAGAGGCAAGTACAACTTTTCCAACTCCAACTGATTCCCCACACTCACCAGAGTCAACAGCCTCAGGGATCACCCTTCCAGGGACAGAAGCCAGCTCCATTGTGCCTACGTTAACTGTGTCCACTGGTGACACTGATAAAACAACCTCATTGGTCCATTCTGCAGGGACTGGCACACTTGTCTTGGGAACAACTCCAAATGCTTTCCATAGTGAATCAGACAGCACACCCTCAACAGCCACCAATCGTGGGTCAGAAGTTACTTCAGAAATTCCAAATACAACTGTATCCCCTAGCTTATCAGGGGTGGTGACCTCCCTGGTAACTAGTTCTGAGGCAGAGGCAAATACTGCTTTACAAAGTCCGACTGATTCCCCACAGTTATCACAGACCACAGTGTCGTCGATCACCCGTCCTGGGACAAAAGCCAGCTCCATTATTTCGGCCTTACCTATCTCCCCTGGTGACACAGATACGACAGCCTCATGGGGCCATTCCACTGGGACTGGCACACCTGTTTTTGGAACAACGCCAATTGCTTCCTTTAGTGAGGAAGACAGCCGACCCTCAAGAGCCACCAGTGCTGGGGTAGAAGCCAGTTCAGGCATTGAAAATACAAGTCTATCCCCTGGTGTGTCAGGCGTGGTGACCACCCTTGTCACCGGCACTGGAGCAGAGGCAAGTACAACTTTTCCGACTCCGACTGATTCTCCACATGAGCCAAAGACCACCACATCACGAATCACCCATCCCGGGTCAGAAGCCAGCTCCATTGTTCTGGCCTTAACTGTCTCCCCTGGAGACACAGATACAACAGCCCCATGGGGCCATTCTGCAGGGACTGGCACGCCTGTTTTTGGAACAATGCCAAATGTTTCTAATAGTGAACGAGAGAGCCCACCCTCAGCAGCCACCAGCACCAGTCCTGGGGTGGAAGCCAGTTCAGACATTTCAAATACAAGTGTATCCCCTGGTGTATCAGGGGTGGTGACCTCCCTGGTCACCAGCTCTGGAGCAGAGGCAATTACAACGTTTCCAACTCTGACTGATTCCCCACACGCACGAGAGTCAACAGCCTCAGGGATCACCCATCCTGGGACAGAAAATATTTCCATTGTACCGACGTTAACTGTCTTACCTAGTGACACAGATACTACAGTCTCAGGGGTGCATTCTGAAGGAACCGAAACACCTGTTTTCAGAACAACACCACCTGCTTTCCATAGTGATTCAGACGGCACACCCTCATCAGCCACCAGTCCTGGGACAGAAGCCAGTTCAGACATTCCAAATACAAGTGTATCCCCTGGTGTATCAGGCGTGCTGACCGCCCTGGTCACCAGCTCTGCAGCAGAGGCAAGTACAACTTTTCCAACTCTGACTGATTCCTCTCACTCACCAGATTCAACAGCCTCAGGGATCACCCTTCCAGGGACAGAAGCCAGCTCCATTGTGCCTACGTTAACTGTGTCCACTGGTGACACTGATACAACAGCCTCATCGGTCCATTATGAAGGCACCAGCACACCTGTTACCAGAACAACACTGAAGGCTTCCCAGAGTGAATCAGACAGCACACCCTCAACAGCCGCCAGTCCTGGGACAGAAGCCAGTTCAGACATTCCAAATACAAGTGTATCCCCTGGTGTATCAGCTGTGGTGACCACCCTGGCCACCAGCACTGGAGCAGAGGCAAGTACAACTTTTCCAACTCCAACTGATTCCCCACACTCACCAGAGTCAACAGCCTCAGGGATCACCCTTCCAGGGACAGAAGCCAGCTCCATTGTGCCTACGTTAACTGTGTCCACTGGTGACACTGATAAAACAACCTCATTGGTCCATTCTGCAGGGACTGGCACACTTGTCTTGGGAACAACTCCAAATGCTTTCCATAGTGAATCAGACAGCACACCCTCAACAGCCACCAATCGTGGGTCAGAAGTTACTTCAGAAATTCCAAATACAACTGTATCCCCTAGCTTATCAGGGGTGGTGACCTCCCTGGTAACTAGTTCTGAGGCAGAGGCAAATACTGCTTTACAAAGTCCGACTGATTCCCCACAGTTATCACAGACCACAGTGTCGTCGATCACCCGTCCTGGGACAAAAGCCAGCTCCATTATTTCGGCCTTACCTATCTCCCCTGGTGACACAGATACGACAGCCTCATGGGGCCATTCCACTGGGACTGGCACACCTGTTTTTGGAACAACGCCAATTGCTTCCTTTAGTGAGGAAGACAGCCGACCCTCAAGAGCCACCAGTGCTGGGGTAGAAGCCAGTTCAGGCATTGAAAATACAAGTCTATCCCCTGGTGTGTCAGGCGTGGTGACCACCCTTGTCACCGGCACTGGAGCAGAGGCAAGTACAACTTTTCCGACTCCGACTGATTCTCCACATGAGCCAAAGACCACCACATCACGAATCACCCATCCCGGGTCAGAAGCCAGCTCCATTGTTCCGGCCTTAACTGTCTCCCCTGGAGACACAGATACAACAGCCCCATGGGGCCATTCTGCAGGGACTGGCACGCCTGTTTTTGGAACAATGCCAAATGTTTCTAATAGTGAAGGAGAGAGCCCACCCTCAGCAGCCACCAGCACCAGTCCTGGGGTGGAAGCCAGTTCAGACATTTCAAATACAAGTGTATCCCCTGGTGTATCAGGGGTGGTGACCTCCCTGGTCACCAGCTCTGGAGCAGAGGCAATTACAACGTTTCCAACTCTGACTGATTCCCCACACGCACGAGAGTCAACAGCCTCCGGGATCACCCATCCTGGGACAGAAAATATTTCCATTGTACCGACGTTAACTGTCTTACCTAGTGACACAGATACTACAGTCTCAGGGGTGCATTCTGAAGGAACCGAAACACCTGTTTTCAGAACAACACCACCTGCTTTCCATAGTGATTCAGACGGCACACCCTCATCAGCCACCAGTCCTGGGACAGAAGCCAGTTCAGACATTCCAAATACAAGTGTATCCCCTGGTGTATCAGGCGTGCTGACCGCCCTGGTCACCAGCTCTGCAGCAGAGGCAAGTACAACTTTTCCAACTCTGACTGATTCCTCTCACTCACCAGATTCAACAGCCTCAGGGATCACCCTTCCAGGGACAGAAGCCAGCTCCATTGTGCCTACGTTAACTGTGTCCACTGGTGACACTGATACAACAGCCTCATCGGTCCATTATGAAGGCACCAGCACACCTGTTACCAGAACAACACTGAAGGCTTCCCAGAGTGAATCAGACAGCACACCCTCAACAGCCGCCAGTCCTGGGACAGAAGCCAGTTCAGACATTCCAAATACAAGTGTATCCCCTGGTGTATCAGCTGTGGTGACCACCCTGGCCACCAGCACTGGAGCAGAGGCAAGTACAACTTTTCCAACTCCAACTGATTCCCCACACTCACCAGAGTCAACAGCCTCAGGGATCACCCTTCCAGGGACAGAAGCCAGCTCCATTGTGCCTACGTTAACTGTGTCCACTGGTGACACTGATAAAACAACCTCATTGGTCCATTCTGCAGGGACTGGCACACTTGTCTTGGGAACAACTCCAAATGCTTTCCATAGTGAATCAGACAGCACACCCTCAACAGCCACCAATCGTGGGTCAGAAGTTACTTCAGAAATTCCAAATACAACTGTATCCCCTAGCTTATCAGGGGTGGTGACCTCCCTGGTAACTAGTTCTGAGGCAGAGGCAAATACTGCTTTACAAAGTCCGACTGATTCCCCACAGTTATCACAGACCACAGTGTCGTCGATCACCCGTCCTGGGACAAAAGCCAGCTCCATTATTTCGGCCTTACCTATCTCCCCTGGTGACACAGATACGACAGCCTCATGGGGCCATTCCACTGGGACTGGCACACCTGTTTTTGGAACAACGCCAATTGCTTCCTTTAGTGAGGAAGACAGCCGACCCTCAAGAGCCACCAGTGCTGGGGTAGAAGCCAGTTCAGGCATTGAAAATACAAGTCTATCCCCTGGTGTGTCAGGCGTGGTGACCACCCTTGTCACCGGCACTGGAGCAGAGGCAAGTACAACTTTTCCGACTCCGACTGATTCTCCACATGAGCCAAAGACCACCACATCACGAATCACCCATCCCGGGTCAGAAGCCAGCTCCATTGTTCCGGCCTTAACTGTCTCCCCTGGAGACACAGATACAACAGCCCCATGGGGCCATTCTGCAGGGACTGGCACGCCTGTTTTTGGAACAATGCCAAATGTTTCTAATAGTGAAGGAGAGAGCCCACCCTCAGCAGCCACCAGCACCAGTCCTGCGGTGGAAGCCAGTTCAGACATTTCAAATACAAGTGTATCCCCTGGTGTATCAGGGGTGGTGACCTCCCTGGTCACCAGCTCTGGAGCAGAGGCAATTACAACGTTTCCAACTCTGACTGATTCCCCACACGCACGAGAGTCAACAGCCTCAGGGATCACCCATCCTGGGACAGAAAATATTTCCATTGTACCGACGTTAACTGTCTTACCTAGTGACACAGATACTACAGTCTCAGGGGTGCATTCTGAAGGAACCGAAACACCTGTTTTCAGAACAACACCACCTGCTTTCCATAGTGATTCAGACGGCACACCCTCATCAGCCACCAGTCCTGGGACAGAAGCCAGTTCAGACATTCCAAATACAAGTGTATCCCCTGGTGTATCAGGCGTGCTGACCGCCCTGGTCACCAGCTCTGCAGCAGAGGCAAGTACAACTTTTCCAACTCTGACTGATTCCTCTCACTCACCAGATTCAACAGCCTCAGGGATCACCCTTCCAGGGACAGAAGCCAGCTCCATTGTGCCTACGTTAACTGTGTCCCCTGGTGACACTGATACAACAGCCTCATCGGTCCATTATGAAGGCACCAGCACACCTGTTACCAGAACAACACTGAAGGCTTCCCAGAGTGAATCAGACAGCACACCCTCAACAGCCGCCAGTCCTGGGACAGAAGCCAGTTCAGACATTCCAAATACAAGTGTATCCCCTGGTGTATCAGCTGTGGTGACCACCCTGGCCACCAGCACTGGAGCAGAGGCAAGTACAACTTTTCCAACTCCGACTGATTCCCCACACTCACCAGAGTCAACAGCCTCAGGGATCACCCTTCCAGGGACAGAAGCCAGCTCCATTGTGCCTACGTTAACTGTGTCCACTGGTGACACAGATAAAACCACCTCATTGGTCCATTCTGCAGGGACTGGCACACTTGTCTTGGGAACAACTCCAAATGCTTTCCATAGTGAATCAGACAGCACACCCTCAACAGCCACCAATCGTGGGTCAGAAGTTACTTCAGAAATTCCAAATACAACTGTATCCCCTAGCTTATCAGGGGTGGTGACCTCCCTGGTAACTAGTTCTGAGGCAGAGGCAAATACTGCTTTACAAAGTCCGACTGATTCCCCACAGTTATCACAGACCACAGTGTCGTCGATCACCCGTCCTGGGACAAAAGCCAGCTCCATTATTTCGGCCTTACCTATCTCCCCTGGTGACACAGATACGACAGCCTCATGGGGCCATTCCACTGGGACTGGCACACCTGTTTTTGGAACAACGCCAATTGCTTCCTTTAGTGAGGAAGACAGCCGACCCTCAAGAGCCACCAGTGCTGGGGTAGAAGCCAGTTCAGGCATTGAAAATACAAGTCTATCCCCTGGTGTGTCAGGCGTGGTGACCACCCTTGTCACCGGCACTGGAGCAGAGGCAAGTACAACTTTTCCGACTCCGACTGATTCTCCACATGAGCCAAAGACCACCACATCACGAATCACCCATCCCGGGTCAGAAGCCAGCTCCATTGTTCCGGCCTTAACTGTCTCCCCTGGAGACACAGATACAACAGCCCCATGGGGCCATTCTGCAGGGACTGGCACGCCTGTTTTTGGAACAATGCCAAATGTTTCTAATAGTGAAGGAGAGAGCCCACCCTCAGCAGCCACCAGCACCAGTCCTGGGGTGGAAGCCAGTTCAGACATTTCAAATACAAGTGTATCCCCTGGTGTATCAGGGGTGGTGACCTCCCTGGTCACCAGCTCTGGAGCAGAGGCAATTACAACGTTTCCAACTCTGACTGATTCCCCACACGCACGAGAGTCAACAGCCTCAGGGATCACCCATCCTGGGACAGAAAATATTTCCATTGTACCGACGTTAACTGTCTTACCTAGTGACACAGATACTACAGTCTCAGGGGTGCATTCTGAAGGAACCGAAACACCTGTTTTCAGAACAACACCACCTGCTTTCCATAGTGATTCAGACGGCACACCCTCATCAGCCACCAGTCCTGGGACAGAAGCCAGTTCAGACATTCCAAATACAAGTGTATCCCCTGGTGTATCAGGCGTGCTGACCGCCCTGGTCACCAGCTCTGCAGCAGAGGCAAGTACAACTTTTCCAACTCTGACTGATTCCTCTCACTCACCAGATTCAACAGCCTCAGGGATCACCCTTCCAGGGACAGAAGCCAGCTCCATTGTGCCTACGTTAAGTGTGTCCACTGGTGACACTGATACAACAGCCTCATCGGTCCATTATGAAGGCACCAGCACACCTGTTACCAGAACAACACTGAAGGCTTCCCAGAGTGAATCAGACAGCACACCCTCAACAGCCGCCAGTCTTGGGACAGAAGCCAGTTCAGACATTCCAAATACAAGTGTATCCCCTGGTGTATCAGCTGTGGTGACCACCCTGGCCACCAGCACTGGAGCAGAGGCAAGTACAACTTTTCCAACTCCGACTGATTCCCCACACTCACCAGAGTCAACAGCCTCAGGGATCACCCTTCCAGGGACAGAAGCCAGCTCCATTGTTCCTACGTTAACTGTGTCCACTGGTGACACTGATAAAACAACCTCATTGGTCCATTCTGCAGGGACTGGCACACTTGTCTTGGGAACAACTCCAAATGCTTTCCATAGTGAATCAGACAGCACACCCTCAACAGCCACCAATCGTGGGTCAGAAGTTACTTCAGAAATTCCAAATACAACTGTATCCCCTAGCTTATCAGGGGTGGTGACCTCCCTGGTAACTAGTTCTGAGGCAGAGGCAAATACTGCTTTACAAAGTCCGACTGATTCCCCACAGTTATCACAGACCACAGTGTCGTCGATCACCCGTCCTGGGACAAAAGCCAGCTCCATTATTTCGGCCTTTCCTATCTCCCCCGGTGACACAGATACGACAGCCTCATGGGGCCATTCCACTGGGACTGGCACACCTGTTTTTGGAACAACGCCAATTGCTTCCTTTAGTGAGGAAGACAGCCGACCCTCAAAAGCCACCAGTGCTGGGGTAGAAGCCAGTTCAGGCATTGAAAATACAAGTCTATCCCCTGGTGTGTCAGGCGTGGTGACCACCCTTGTCACCGGCACTGGAGCAGAGGCAAGTACAACTTTTCCGACTCCGACTGATTCTCCACATGAGCCAAAGACCACCACATCACGAATCACCCATCCCGGGTCAGAAGCCAGCTCCATTGTTCCGGCCTTAACTGTCTCCCCTGGAGACACAGATACAACAGCCCCATGGGGCCATTCTGCAGGGACTGGCACGCCTGTTTTTGGAACAATGCCAAATGTTTCTAATAGTGAAGGAGAGAGCCCACCCTCAGCAGCCACCAGCACCAGTCCTGGGGTGGAAGCCAGTTCAGACATTTCAAATACAAGTGTATCCCCTGGTGTATCAGGGGCGGTGACCTCCCTGGTCACCAGTTCTGGAGCAGAGGCAATTACAACGTTTCCAACTCTGACTGATTCCCCACACGCACGAGAGTCAACAGCCTCCGGGATCACCCATCCTGGGACAGAAAATATTTCCATTGTACCGACGTTAACTGTCTTACCTAGTGACACAGATACTACAGTCTCAGGGGTGCATTCTGAAGGAACCGAAACACCTGTTTTCAGAACAACACCACCTGCTTTCCATAGTGATTCAGACGGCACACCCTCATCAGCCACCAGTCCTGGGACAGAAGCCAGTTCAGACATTCCAAATACAAGTGTATCCCCTGGTGTATCAGGCGTGCTGACCGCCCTGGTCACCAGCTCTGCAGCAGAGGCAAGTACAACTTTTCCAACTCTGACTGATTCCTCTCACTCACCAGATTCAACAGCCTCAGGGATCACCCTTCCAGGGACAGAAGCCAGCTCCATTGTGCCTACGTTAACTGTGTCCCCTGGTGACACTGATACAACAGCCTCATCGGTCCATTATGAAGGCACCAGCACACCTGTTACCAGAACAACACTGAAGGCTTCCCAGAGTGAATCAGACAGCACACCCTCAACAGCCGCCAGTCCTGGGACAGAAGCCAGTTCAGACATTCCAAATACAAGTGTATCCCCTGGTGTATCAGCTGTGGTGACCACCCTGGCCACCAGCACTGGAGCAGAGGCAAGTACAACTTTTCCAACTCCGACTGATTCCCCACACTCACCAGAGTCAACAGCCTCAGGGATCACCCTTCCAGGGACAGAAGCCAGCTCCATTGTGCCTACGTTAACTGTGTCCACTGGTGACACTGATAAAACAACCTCATTGGTCCATTCTGCAGGGACTGGCACACTTGTCTTGGGAACAACTCCAAATGCTTTCCATAGTGAATCAGACAGCACACCCTCAACAGCCACCAATCGTGGGTCAGAAGTTACTTCAGAAATTCCAAATACAACTGTATCCCCTAGCTTATCAGGGGTGGTGACCTCCCTGGTAACTAGTTCTGAGGCAGAGGCAAATACTGCTTTACAAAGTCCGACTGATTCCCCACAGTTATCACAGACCACAGTGTCGTCGATCACCCGTCCTGGGACAAAAGCCAGCTCCATTATTTCGGCCTTACCTATCTCCCCTGGTGACACAGATACGACAGCCTCATGGGGCCATTCCACTGGGACTGGCACACCTGTTTTTGGAACAACGCCAATTGCTTCCTTTAGTGAGGAAGACAGCCGACCCTCAAGAGCCACCAGTGCTGGGGTAGAAGCCAGTTCAGGCATTGAAAATACAAGTCTATCCCCTGGTGTGTCAGGCGTGGTGACCACCCTTGTCACCGGCACTGGAGCAGAGGCAAGTACAACTTTTCCGACTCCGACTGATTCTCCACATGAGCCAAAGACCACCACATCACGAATCACCCATCCCGGGTCAGAAGCCAGCTCCATTGTTCCGGCCTTAACTGTCTCCCCTGGAGACACAGATACAACAGCCCCATGGGGCCATTCTGCAGGGACTGGCACGCCTGTTTTTGGAACAATGCCAAATGTTTCTAATAGTGAAGGAGAGAGCCCACCCTCAGCAGCCACCAGCACCAGTCCTGGGGTGGAAGCCAGTTCAGACATTTCAAATACAAGTGTATCCCCTGGTGTATCAGGGGTGGTGACCTCCCTGGTCACCAGCTCTGGAGCAGAGGCAATTACAACGTTTCCAACTCTGACTGATTCCCCACACGCACGAGAGTCAACAGCCTCCGGGATCACCCATCCTGGGACAGAAAATATTTCCATTGTACCGACGTTAACTGTCTTACCTAGTGACACAGATACTACAGTCTCAGGGGTGCATTCTGAAGGAACCGAAACACCTGTTTTCAGAACAACACCACCTGCTTTCCATAGTGATTCAGACGGCACACCCTCATCAGCCACCAGTCCTGGGACAGAAGCCAGTTCAGACATTCCAAATACAAGTGTATCCCCTGGTGTATCAGGCGTGCTGACCGCCCTGGTCACCAGCTCTGCAGCAGAGGCAAGTACAACTTTTCCAACTCTGACTGATTCCTCTCACTCACCAGATTCAACAGCCTCAGGGATCACCCTTCCAGGGACAGAAGCCAGCTCCATTGTGCCTACGTTAACTGTGTCCCCTGGTGACACTGATACAACAGCCTCATCGGTCCATTATGAAGGCACCAGCACACCTGTTACCAGAACAACACTGAAGGCTTCCCAGAGTGAATCAGACAGCACACCCTCAACAGCCGCCAGTCCTGGGACAGAAGCCAGTTCAGACATTCCAAATACAAGTGTATCCCCTGGTGTATCAGCTGTGGTGACCACCCTGGCCACCAGCATTGGAGCAGAGGCAAGTACAACTTTTCCAACTCCGACTGATTCCCCACACTCACCAGAGTCAACAGCCTCAGGGATCACCCTTCCAGGGACAGAAGCCAGCTCCATTGTGCCTACGTTAACTGTGTCCACTGGTGACACTGATAAAACAACCTCATTGGTCCATTCTGCAGGGACTGGCACACTTGTCTTGGGAACAACTCCAAATGCTTTCCATAGTGAATCAGACAGCACACCCTCAACAGCCACCAATCGTGGGTCAGAAGTTACTTCAGAAATTCCAAATACAACTGTATCCCCTAGCTTATCAGGGGTGGTGACCTCCCTGGTAACTAGTTCTGAGGCAGAGGCAAATACTGCTTTACAAAGTCCGACTGATTCCCCACAGTTATCACAGACCACAGTGTCGTCGATCACCCGTCCTGGGACAAAAGCCAGCTCCATTATTTCGGCCTTACCTATCTCCCCTGGTGACACAGATACGACAGCCTCATGGGGCCATTCCACTGGGACTGGCACACCTGTTTTTGGAACAACGCCAATTGCTTCCTTTAGTGAGGAAGACAGCCGACCCTCAAGAGCCACCAGTGCTGGGGTAGAAGCCAGTTCAGGCATTGAAAATACAAGTCTATCCCCTGGTGTGTCAGGCGTGGTGACCACCCTTGTCACCGGCACTGGAGCAGAGGCAAGTACAACTTTTCCGACTCCGACTGATTCTCCACATGAGCCAAAGACCACCACATCACGAATCACCCATCCCGGGTCAGAAGCCAGCTCCATTGTTCCGGCCTTAACTGTCTCCCCTGGAGACACAGATACAACAGCCCCATGGGGCCATTCTGCAGGGACTGGCACGCCTGTTTTTGGAACAATGCCAAATGTTTCTAATAGTGAAGGAGAGAGCCCACCCTCAGCAGCCACCAGCACCAGTCCTGCGGTGGAAGCCAGTTCAGACATTTCAAATACAAGTGTATCCCCTGGTGTATCAGGGGTGGTGACCTCCCTGGTCACCAGCTCTGGAGCAGAGGCAATTACAACGTTTCCAACTCTGACTGATTCCCCACACGCACGAGAGTCAACAGCCTCCGGGATCACCCATCCTGGGACAGAAAATATTTCCATTGTACCGACGTTAACTGTCTTACCTAGTGACACAGATACTACAGTCTCAGGGGTGCATTCTGAAGGAACCGAAACACCTGTTTTCAGAACAACACCACCTGCTTTCCATAGTGATTCAGACGGCACACCCTCATCAGCCACCAGTCCTGGGACAGAAGCCAGTTCAGACATTCCAAATACAAGTGTATCCCCTGGTGTATCAGGCGTGCTGACCGCCCTGGTCACCAGCTCTGCAGCAGAGGCAAGTACAACTTTTCCAACTCTGACTGATTCCTCTCACTCACCAGATTCAACAGCCTCAGGGATCACCCTTCCAGGGACAGAAGCCAGCTCCATTGTGCCTACGTTAACTGTGTCCCCTGGTGACACTGATACAACAGCCTCATCGGTCCATTATGAAGGCACCAGCACACCTGTTACCAGAACAACACTGAAGGCTTCCCAGAGTGAATCAGACAGCACACCCTCAACAGCCGCCAGTCCTGGGACAGAAGCCAGTTCAGACATTCCAAATACAAGTGTATCCCCTGGTGTATCAGCTGTGGTGACCACCCTGGCCTCCAGCACTGGAGCAGAGGCAAGTACAACTTTTCCAACTCCGACTGATTCCCCACACTCACCAGAGTCAACAGCCTCAGGGATCACCCTTCCAGGGACAGAAGCCAGCTCCATTGTGCCTACGTTAACTGTGTCCACTGGTGACACAGATAAAACAACCTCATTGGTCCATTCTGCAGGGACTGGCACACTTGTCTTGGGAACAACTCCAAATGCTTTCCATAGTGAATCAGACAGCACACCCTCAACAGCCACCAATCGTGGGTCAGAAGTTACTTCAGAAATTCCAAATACAACTGTATCCCCTAGCTTATCAGGGGTGGTGACCTCCCTGGTAACTAGTTCTGAGGCAGAGGCAAATACTGCTTTACAAAGTCCGACTGATTCCCCACAGTTATCACAGACCACAGTGTCGTCGATCACCCGTCCTGGGACAAAAGCCAGCTCCATTATTTCGGCCTTACCTATCTCCCCTGGTGACACAGATACGACAGCCTCATGGGGCCATTCCACTGGGACTGGCACACCTGTTTTTGGAACAACGCCAATTGCTTCCTTTAGTGAGGAAGACAGCCGACCCTCAAGAGCCACCAGTGCTGGGGTAGAAGCCAGTTCAGGCATTGAAAATAAAAGTCTATCCCCTGGTGTATCAGGCGTGGTGACCACCCTTGTCACCGGCACTGGAGCAGAGGCAAGTACAACTTTTCCGACTTTGACTGATTCCCCACACTCACCAGAGACCCCAGCCTCATGGATCAGCCATCCTGGGACAGCAGGTATTTCTATTGTACCTATGTCAACTGTCTCCCCTGGAGACACAGATACTGCAGTCTCATGGGTCCATTCTGAAGGAACCAAAACCCGTTTTTCCGGAACAACACCTCATGCTTTCCATAGTGAAGGAGACAGCACACCCTCAACAGCCATCAGTCCTGGGACAGAAGCCAGTTCCGTTGTTTCAACTCTGATTGTTCCTGCTGGTGTACCAGGTAAGGTGACCTTTCACGTCAGTAGCTCTGAATCAGATTCCGGCGTGGGTATCCAACTCTCACTCTTTCTGTCAGTGGAGAGACACACTTCAATTTTTCTTGTTCAACTGTTTTTTTTTTCATTTATCAGATATCACAGCCTCAGTATTTGTCCTACCTGAGTTGGAGTTTAGTACAGCTCTTTCAACTCATACTGTTTCCCTGGGTCTGCCAAATATAGCAGCCTCTCCATTTCCGGCACTTGTGAATGATACCAGCGGAGTTGATCTGGGTTTGACTGTATCAGCAGGTGTTCCTGTGGAAACTGCCTCGGTGTCCATCCATCATGGGACAGATATCGTTACAATGATTTCAACTTTAACTCTTTTCCCTGGTTTCTCAGAGCCCACAGATGTCCTGGCCCCAAGTCCTGCATCAGCGACCACTACAGCTATTCCAACTGTGACTGTTTTCCCTGGTGTTCTTGGGCCTACCAGTACCCCTGCCACCACTGGTGAGCCGCATCCTGTAACTTCCTGGAGCACTAAAATCTCACCACCTGCAACATCTGTTGGACTTCCAGAATTTTCCCAGACTCTGACAGGGGGCACTGTGACCTTGACTGAACTGAAAACCAGTCATGGTGATGGATCAAGTCCAACCACTGTCCTGAAAACTACAACTCTTGAGATCACTCCATTGGCGGCCACAGGTTTAGGCCCCACCGGGGAAGAGAGCACAGCCACTGTCAGTACACTGTCTGCAAGTTCCTTTGTCCCTGTGACCAACCCTGAGATATCCACGTTAGCTTCTGTGAGTGCGACTTCAGGAACAAGTAAGAATAACTTTTTTATTCTATTCTCTGTCTATCTATCTATCCATCCAGCTATCTATCTATCTATCTATCTATCTATCTATCTATCTATCTATCTATCATCTATCATCATCATCATCTATCTATACATCTTATATATTTTAACCATTTTAAATGTACAATTCAGAGGGATTAATTATTTTCACACCATTGCCACTATCTATTTCTAAAACTTTTTTTATCCTACCATACAGGATCTGTGTACCCATTAGGCAATAACTCCTCTTTCCCTAGTCCCCCATCCCTGGTAACCTCTAATCTACCGGTACTTACTGTCTCCATGAATTTGCCTATTATACATACCTCATGTAAGAGGAATTGTACAATATATTGGTCATTTTGTGCCTGGCTCACTTGTGTTAGCATAATGTTTTCGGGGTTCCTTCATGTGGTAGCATGCATCAGAACATTATTGCTATTTATGGATGAATAATATTCCATAATGCTGAGAGACCACATTTTATGTGTCCATTCTTCTGTTGATGGCCACTCGGGGAGGTCCACCTTTTGACTAATTCTGAATCTGCCTCTATGGACATGGATGTAGAAGTATCCGTTTGAGTCCATTTCCAATTCTTTTGGGTATATACAGCAGGTCCTCAAACAATATCAATTTGTTCAGTGTCGTTGCATTGGAACATTGATAAGATGCCATAGAAATTTAACTCTTGTTTATGTCAGTCAGTTTATGGTAAAATTGTTTTCTTTATATGTCGTTTCACCGAAAGTCACAGAACCTATTGATGATGTTAAGTGAGGACTTCCTGTACTAGAAAAGGAATTGTTGGATCATCTGGTGTATTAGTTTGCCAGAGCGGCCATAAAGTACCACAAACTGGGAGCTTGCAACCTTAGAAACTCGTTGTCTCACACTTCTGGAGGCTGGAGGGGAGCATGTGTATGACATGCACCTTAGAATCATCCCATATGGGGGTGGGGAAGCTGTGTATTTACCCACCGACTCTCACCCATCATTGCTAGAGGGATGCTCCCTGGGCCTGATAATTTCCCCAAGACAGAGAGATGTAGGTGCTGGCATGTGCTGAAATGGTAAGAGCCAAGGGGAAGAGGGAGTAGAAAAGGGCGACCCACTCATCTCAGTTGGCCCAGGACAGTTGCACTTCTACAACTGAAAGACTGCATCCCCGGAACCCACATGGGTCCTGGGAAAACTGGGATGGTTGGTCACCCTGTGTGACAGGATCTTGGACAGTGTCTGCTACATGAGGTGTCTCAAGGAGGACAGCCTAGGCCAGGCCCCAGCTCGGCCCTGGAGTTAAGGTGTAGCTCAGAGCCCAACCTCCCATTATCAGCCTGGGGCCAGACTCAGGACCGACCTCAGTTTACTCTTTCCCTCCCTGCAGCTGCAGTTCCTTTCTTGATGCCTTTTGTTGTCAACTTCACCATCACCAACCTGCCCTACACAGAGGACATGGGAAACCTGGGCTCTGAGATATTCAATGCCACGGAGAGACAGCTGCAGCAGCTGGTGAGAGCCCCCCACCAATTCCCAAGTCATTCCACACCCTGCTGTCGTGGCCCCTCCTGCTCATCTCTGTCTCATTCCTTCCCAGCTGGGGCCCCTGTTCAAGAACAGCAGCGTCGGTTCCCTCTATGCTGGCTGCAGACTGGCGTTGCTCAGGTGAGACCCCCTCTAAAGTGCTTACAGGGACCCTACTTCTCTCCTTACTTGGCCCCCACATTCTGGTCAACCACAGCTGTCTGGGCCTTTGCCAAGAGGCAGTATAACATAGTGCCTGCGTTTGAAGCTCTGCTCTTCCATTTGCTTGCTGTGTGACTTTGAGCAAGTCACATAACCTCTCTGTTCTTCAATCATGCTATCTATAAAATGATGATAATGACTGCCGTACTCCTGGGGTTGTGAATCCTTCATCTCAATGCCTGCCCCATTGTGAGTGCTCAATGAATGGGACCTTCTGTGTAGTACCGGCTGGTGTAGCATCTTTACCAACTATGTTCCCAGAAGCCCTGACACTCTCCCTGTCCCAGCTCATAGCTACCCTATTGGAGACAAACTCTGGACACAGCAGCCCTGCAGTTTACTCCCTGAGAAGTGGTAGGGACTTCCCCAAAGGAAATCTTACTGAACCCAAGGGAAAAACAAACCAAATGTTGAGTACCAGCAGGATATACTGCGAGTTTAAAATGCTCAAATGGACCGGAACTCTGCAGAACTGGCCTGTCTTCTCTTCTCGGCCTACATCTACTCGGTGTCCTCTGAGGTCAGTGGGCTCAGGACCCTTTCCTTACACCTGATGACTCTGCAGCCTCTCTGTGGGTTCCTCCATCCAGGCGGCTCAAGTCATCCTGCCAGAGACGTGGGTCCTCTACCCACATCGCTCCATGAGGAGATTCCCGGGGTATCATAAATCAAAAGTGTCCCCCAATGAGCTGAACCCACCACACTTGCCCTCATCTCTCCATTATATGGGGTAATCAATACTACTACTACTAATAATAATATTGCTTGTAGTACATGCCATTCAATAGTCTAAGTGACTTACATGTGTTCATTCATTTCATCCTCACAACACAATTACTAGCCCACCTTGCATGTGAGAACACTGAGGCTCATGGTAGGCAAGTTGGTTGCTTGAGAGAAGCTAGGATTTGGACCTAGCATTCTGGTTCTCGAGTCCCTCCTTTTATCCATGGTACCAGCAATACTCAGGCTCGCTGGGTTCAACAACCTTTTTCATTCTTAAAAAGTACTCGGAACTCCAAAGAGCTTTCGGACTTAGGGTTCTATCTGCTCATATTTACTATACTAGAAATGAAAACAGAAATTTTAGTTATTCATTCATTTATTAAAAATAATAAACCTATGTTGCTTGGTACACCTGAAACTGATGAAAACAATAAACCTACTACATCTTAATATAAATGATGTACTTTTATAAACAATAGCCACATTTCCATCTCCCCCCACCCCCCGCCAAAAAAGCACAATGAGAAGATGGCCACTGCAGTCCACGTGTGGAGAGCTTATCCTAGAGGGCTTTTTTTGTATGCGGAGCTTGCTAGTTTGTCTCCTACATTTGAAAATGCTTAGAGTAAGCACTTTATCCAATTATGATAGAGAAACAATTTTCTGAACTTTCAGAAACTCATCAAATGAACAGATGAACAATGTCAAAACTATTGTGTCTGATACCAAAATGCTTCAGTATTTGTAATTTTTTTCTTTTTTAATTAGTTTCAGGTGTACAAAACAATGTAATAGTTAGACATTTACACCCCTCACAAAGTGATACCCCCTCTCCCAATCTAGCCCTCTGACATTGTATATAGCTGTTACGATTCCATCGACTCTATTCCCTATGCTGTACTCCACATCCTTCGACTATATATATATATTAAATTATAGTTGATATTCAGTATTATTCAGCTTCAGTTTCAGGTGTACAGTATAGTGGTCAGGCACCTACACCATCCATGAAGTGGTCTCCCTAATAAGACAAGTGCCAAACTGTCTTTCGTATCCCCGTGACAATACTGTGGCTACCAATTTGTACTTTCTAACCCCCTTCCCTTTCTCATCCCCACACCCCTTCCATCTAGCAACCCTCAGTTTTTTTCTCTATATCTCTGAGACTATTTCTATTTAGTGTGCTCATTTATTCTGTTCTTTAGATTCCACATATAAGTGAGATCATATAGTATTTGTCTTTCTCCCTCTGACTTATTTCACTTACCATAATATTCTCTAGGTCCTTCTATATCATTGCAAATGGTTAAGATTTCATTCTTTTTTATGGCTGAGTAATATTCCATTGCGTAAATGTACCACAGTTTCTTAATCCAGTCTTCTACAAATGGGCATTTTGGTAGTTTCCATGTCTTAGCTATTATGAATAGCACTGCAATAAACGTAGGGGTGCATATATTTTTTTGAATTAGCATTTTGGATTTCTCTGGATACCTAAGAGTGGAATTGCTGGGTCATAAGGTAGTTCCATTTCCAGTTTTTTTCGAGATACCTCCATACTGTTTTCCATAGTGGCTGCACCAACCTGCAATCCCACCAGCAGTGCGCAAGGGTTCCCTTTTCTCCACATCCTTGCCAGCACTTGTTGTTTGTTGATTTATTGATGGTAGCCATTCTGACTGGAGTGAGGTGGTATCTCACTGTGGTTTGTATTTGTATTTCCCTAAAGATTAGTGAGGTTGAGCATTTTTTCATATGTCTGCTGGCCATCTGTATGTCCTCTTTAGAAAAATGTCCTCTGCCCACTTTTCAGTTGGATTGTTTGTTGTTTTGGTATTGAGTTGAATGAGTTTTTTTGTTTGTTTGTTTTATAAATTTTGGATATTAACCCCTTATCAGAGGTATGGTTAACAAATATGTTCTCCCATTCAGTGGGATGCCTTTTTATTTTATTGATGGTTTCCTTTGTTGTGAAAAAACTTTTTAGTTTGCTGTAATCCCATATGTTTATTTTTTTCTTACTTCCATTGCCTGGGGGATATATCAGTAAAAATATTACTAAGGGCAATGTCTGCAAAGTTACTTCCTGTATTTTCTTCTAGGAGTTTTATGGTTTCAGATCTTACATTTAAGTCTTTAATCCATTTTAAATTTATCCTCATATATGGTGTAAAGAGGTGGTTCAGCTTCATTTTTTTGCATGTGTCTGTCCAGGTTTTCCAGCACCATTTATTGAATAGACCAGTATTTGTAATTTTTAAAGTCAGAAGCTGATGTCCCTGGTAAAACATTTTACAGTTATTCTACAATATCTTCTTTGAATGCTAAGCATGACTAGTATTTTTAAAAATTGTGAGTGAGCTTTGCAGTTTCTGTGAACTATTGTCCATTGGAGGAAAATTTTTGTTTAAGAATTGATATGATTAAACTGAATTAACATATGCAAAAAAGATGCCATTGTTTACATTTTTGCAAATCCTTTTAATGTTTGGCTTAGTAGAAGATACTAGGATATCTGCTTCACATTCATTTTTTTACATTATGTGACCTCATTGTCTATGGAAAAAATGTTACTGTATATTTCCGAGAGAATGAACATGAAAATAATGTGTTAGGATTATTAGGAAAATATTCTTTACCTGGTGGACTCCCTGTAACAGTTTTGGGAACACCAGGGGTCCCTGGGCCACACTTTGAGAACCACTGCAGGACGCTTTACGGGTATAAAATGGAAATGCTTTGAATAGCATGGATCATAACAAACAGAATTCACAGGCAAGGTAGGAAGGGGCCTTTCTTCCTACCTGTAAAGCTCCTGCCTTGAGTGAATCACTGTAGGCTCGGCTTAAATTCAGGACAAAGTGATTTTTGAACCAATTGCCCCTGATGCCTTCTTAACTCATTTTTCTCTGTTTTCCTCCTAATTTGGTTGCTTATCCAAAATGTGTTCCTGAACTGTTGACCTTAGCCTCAGGATTTGCCATCTTGAAATAAAATTCCCCTTTCAGGCTCTGTGGTGGTTGTTGCCCAGGGTCACAATCAGCCAAGGGGGTGATTTACTCACCTTTCCCAAGGTCTCCAATCCTCTTGCTTTTTCTTTCCACAAGCTACCTGCGTCCAGGATCCTCAGCATTTTCCTCTCTGGGAGCCCCACATTCCCAATCTTATGACTCAAGTAGAACTAAGCTATTACTGGAGTGACACGATCTATATTTACTATCATGAATGGACAGGGAGTGTCTTGGGGGCTGGTAATAGAAACAATGAGCTTCAACCAATTAATAAAAAGACAATGGAGACAAGAAGAACAGTACCTAAGGAACAGCTGTAGTAACGTGTGGAACACGGCATTTAAGGAGGTGGGGGTATAGATCCCCACACGAGACAGAAAGGATGTGTGTGAGGAAGCAGATGAAACCCAGGGAAGCGTGCTGACATAAAAACTAAGGGACACAACTGAAGGAAGGAGTGGTCAGGAGAACTCAGCTCTTCTATGTCCCAATTCCCATGTCCCTCTTTCCCCAGGGCTGAGAAGGAGGGAAGAAGGACCAGGGTGCATGCAATCTGCACCCACCACCCAGGTCCCACAGGCTTCAGGCTGGACAGAGAGCAGCTGTACTGGGAGCTGAGCGAGCAGACCCACGGTGTCACTCAGCTGGGCCCTTACTCTCTGGACAGAAACAGTCTCTCCATCAATGGTGAGTGGCTCTAATGGACTTGGGATCTCCTGTTCCCCAGATCAATTACTCTGTACTCATGTTCGTAGTTCTGGGCCAACCTGGAATTTCCATGGGGTCTCAGGTCTCTCCCTTCATAATCTCTAAAGAGCACCTTTCAAGGTCTGGGCATAAAGTTCCCTTCAGTCTTCATTCCAATGACCATTTGCAGAAGCCCGAAGGGACCATGCAGACACCAGGAAAGGAAGAGGGTAAAGCAAGACCATGCCCGCCATTGGAAACAACTCTTCCCCAAGAGGCGATGGGTTCCCAGTGCAGTGATGAATATGCTTCTTTCACTTCCTCATGGCAGCTTGTGGCCCGTTAGCTGTTCTCCAAGGGCCAGCTGGTGCCACACCCCACCTGAGAAACAAACAAAGCTGTTCGTAATGTCTTAGCAATAAATCCCTTTGCAACAATGCTCTTAGCAACAACACCCACAATAACATCTACACTAAAGACGAATATTTACTGAGGGATTCCTATGACATTACACGAATCCTACCTACACTAATACACTCTCTGAGGTATTATGTATATCTGTGTTTTTTTTTTAATATTATGTATATCTTACAGAAGAGAAAACAAGGCTTGGGGAGGGAAATCCATTTTCCCCAAATCAGATAATTAATTCTGGAATAAAACCCTAAATTGACTCTAAAATCCAGGGCCCCCTGACTACTAGGCTATACTGAACACTAATCCAACAAGAACAAGCCTCAAATTTCAAGATGGGAAGGTACACCAATGGACCTCTACTATAACCATTTAAATTAAAGCTTGATTAATTGTGTCCCCATTATATCACCGTGGACAATTTCTTTTTACCTGGATTAAAACCTGTATTGGATGTCAGTAGTTTTTGGAGCTTGGAGATTACTTAAAAGCAGTAGTTACCACTGTGGGTTTTCGTGAATTACAGATCTTGCTTTACTTAAGCCTGGGCCCTGCCTTTTGCTTACTAGGTGGTCCTGAACAAGCCACAAAACCTCTGTAGACTTCAGTGTCCACTTTCAGAGTAGAATTTTAAAATGAAAAGTCAGCTAAGATTGTTGTGAGGGTCAAATGAGATAAAACCTGAATAAGCCCCGGAAATCACAGGGCTCCACTTGGCCCAGTCTTAGAGAGGAGCTTCACTTCAGGAAACCCAGTTGGACCATCAAATATAAAATCAGTCCAAGGTTTACTTGCATTACTTACAGAGCATCAAAGAGGATCTAATCCATGATCCAGAACCATACTTATTCGAACCCTCTTCTTATTTCCTCTAATTTTTCAACTTCATGCTCTCTGGCTAATGCCCAAGTCCCTCCTCTCTCAAGACCACCTGTTTCTCTCTCTCTCTCTCTCTCTCCCTCTCTTTCCCCCCCTCCTTCTCCGTCTCCGTCTCTCTCCCTCATTATGTCACATTACAGAAGTCCAGAACTACACAGTCACCCATCAATCTGTCTTCGGAGAGTTGGGTAGTGGGAGAAACTCGGAGAGTAAGGACAAAATTAGTAGATAAAGAAAACGTGAATAAGGCTGGAAACACTCACGTAGAAGTGTTGTCGTTATTATCCATTTGCTGAAGTTGATATTATTCCAGGCACTTAGTAAAGCCCCACAAGATTTGATCATTATTGTCATTCTGGTTAATAACAGTGAGGATGAAATTATCATGAGCCTCAGAGTATCAGGAAGTTAACTCATAAATAGGAGCTGTTATTACTTGTTGATGAAACATAGAGGAAGAACTCAGGGAGGTTTGTGTGCTTCCGGCTCTAGTTCTACTCCTTACCCCATTATTAACCTCCTCCCATCATCTTACGCGTCCTCTCTGCTTCTTTCTGCAGGTTATAACCATCGGTACTGGTTCCCCACAGCAAGCAGTGAGTAATGAGGGTCTGGATGTCCTTATGTGTCTGAGACCCTTCCTTCCTAAGCCAACTCCCCAGAGAGAAAAATTCCCTGTGTCCCAGGCTGTCAGCCCCAGAGCAAGTTCTCATGAACAGCTCTCTCCTCTCGTTGCTTCATGATAGGGCTCAAACAACAATTCATGTTATATTTTCTTTCAGCTCTGGTGACCTCCACATTCCCTGCAGGACCCCCAGCATCTCCGATCCCCACCCCCAGGTCTACAGGTAGGAATCTAATCTCTGAGTCCCATTAAACTTCATCTCCTTTTCAGTGACTGATGAATTCCTGCCTGATACGGACTTGAAGCCCACCCAGCCACAGACCGTCCCACTCTCAACCTCGCTCCCCAATCTCCCCAGCCTCATTTCTGTTCCTCCAGGTCCCAAACATCCTTCCATCCTCAGGGCTTTTGCTCTTACTGTTCTTGGAACTCAGCTGTGCCTGGTCCTCCTTGTCTCCTTATCTCAGCTAAGCAGGCTCTTGCTCAGACGACCACCTGTGAAGTAGCAGTGCCTCATTTCCCACACATAGCTAGTCTCTGTTCTGTCTCCATGATGATTTCCTTTGTGGCAATTACTAGGATTTAGACTTTTTGACTGCTCCAGTATTTGTGGCCCAAGGCTGAAAACAAAAAGGTCTCAGCTCCTCTTCTTCCCACCCAAATGTCCATAACTTGTCAGCCTTTGAATACTGTAGGATGAAAGGGCCGAGTTCCCTTTTGAGCTGAAGTCACACATCTAGCATGGAGGTCCCTTCTCCACTGGCTGGCTGAGGAGGGAGCATGTCCCAGATGGGATATCTCAGGCCTCAAAAACGAGACACTATGGACAGAAAGATAATACCAGTCCCTTCCACATACAGCTCAGGCCTAAGACTGGGATGGGTCTCCTCTCTTTCTTCCTTCAACTGCAGATGTGGCCCCAGCCCCAGCGTCTTTTACCCTCAATTTTACCATCACCAACATGCGCTACACCCCAGATATGAGGCATCCAGGCTCTGCAAAGTTCAACTCCACTGAGAAGGCCCTGAACCACCTGGTGAGGACCCAGCAATGCCTACACCAGCCTGCCTTGTCCGTGTGCCACCCCGTCCCCCCAGCTTACCTCACTCTCCCTCCTCCCCAGCTTGGTCCTTTGTTCAAGAACACCAGCATTGGCCCACTGTACTCTGGCTGCAGACTGACCCTGCTCAGGTAAGACTTCCCTGTATAACAATACATGAAAGGATTGTCACAGGCAAGCTCATCTGGAGGTGAGGACGTGAACGTGACAACTAGAAAACAAGAATCATAAATGGTCGGGGCCTTCCAGAGATTCAGACTTGGAAGGCATCCCCTCTGGCTTAGTGCATCAGAGAGGACTTCCTGAAAGAGGTCGCTGTCAAAAGTCTTCACTTATTTGGATAAGAGGATCCACAGAGCATTCATGCTCATTGGTCAGAAAGTGCAGCATTGACTCGTTAAGCAAATGAAATGAGACACCCCAGGTCACACCCCGTGACAGGTGCTAAGGGCGCTGAGAGAAGCAGTCATGGGCCCTTTCCTCAAGGTGCCCACAGTGTAGTGAGGACAGCAGCCATATGGACTTAAGACCATCATATGAATGGGGTTGAGCAGTGATTAGGCACTACGTGGGGCCATAGAAGCCCAGGGAATGGAGTTTTAGTTCAGCCTGGGGAAGCTGAGTGGAGGCTGTCTGGAAAAGTGATGCCTGAGCTAAGTTTTGACAGCTGAGTGAACATTAGCTAGAAGAAACACTGATAAAGCTATTTGAATGGGTGGCGTAGCTTACGTAATGGGGCAGATGTGAGAAATATCCTGGTGCATGAGATAAGTTCTGTGAAATTCGAGAGTAGGAAGTGGAGAAAAATAGCGATTGAATAAAAGAAAGAAAGAAGAAGACAGAGAGGGAGGGAGGGAAGGAGGAAGGGAGGGAGGGAGGGAGGGAGGGAGGGAGAGAGGCAGGGAGGGAGAGAGAAAGAAAGAAAGAAAAAAGAAAGAAAAGAAGAAAGAGAAGAAGGAAGGAAGAAAGGAAGGAAAGAAGGAAGGAAGGAAGGAAGGAAGGAAGGAAGGAAGGAAGGAAGGAAGGAAGGAAGGAAGGAAGGGAAGATTTAGAGAAAGAGAGAAGGAAAGAAAGAAAGAAGTGGAAGGAAGAGATAAAAAGACAGGAAGGGACGGAGGAGAGAGGAAGGCAGGGAGGGAGGGAGGGAGGGAGGGAGGGAGGGAGGGAGAGAGAGAGAGAGAGAGAGAGAGAGAGAGAGAGAGAGAGAGAGAGAGAGAGAGAGAAGAAGAAAGAAAGAAAAGAAGAAAGAGAAGAAGAAAAAGAAGAAAGAGAGGAAGGAAGGAAGGAAAGAAGGAAGGAAGGAAGGGAGGGACGATTTAGAGAGAGAGAGAAGGAAAGAAAGAAGTGGAAGGAGGAGATAAAAGGAAGGCAGGGAGGGAGGGAGGGAGACAGAGAGAGGGAAGGAAGTTGGTTGAGTGGGGGCCTGGCTGAGCAGATGGATGGGTGCACAGCAGTGTAATTGCATAAGTGGTGGGTAAATTGTGGGATGAGTTTTGAGAAGTGGGTATCATCAAGAGTTCGACAGTTGGAGCTGGGGTTAAAGACAGGAGTTTTCATAGTATTTTGCACAGCGAAAGGCTGAGCATTAGTGGTCTCCATGTCCAAAGGCATCCAGTCACATCCTGTTTTTGTCATGTGATGCATTGGAAGTTCTTTAACATCTGTATGACTTTGTTTTCTCAACTATAACGTGGAAATCATACTAGCATCAGTTTCATAGAGTTTCTAAAAAGATAAAAAGAGACAGTAAATGTAAAAGTAGAACAACTAGTAGGTGTGCCATAAATATTAGTTGAATTTATTCAGAGCTGTGGGAAACCATGAACTTGTAAGCAGAGCCCTGACATGGTGTCATTTATTTTAAGTAGGACACTAGTAGGTATGGAGATGGAACAATTTAGAGTGATGATGGGACAGTAGAGGTTGAACTGGACCTAGATATTGCTCGGATGAGGGAGAGAAGATGGGGAAAGTTTCAGGAACCCTGTTACATCTCTGGCTCTGGCACATATATACAAACATGGGAGGGGGAGAAGGTTCTGTGCTTTGAGGAGGGAAGATAGGCTTAATCTGGGATGTTTGGAATCTAAGAGGCATGGAGCACATTCCTAAGGTTGGTGGCTACAGGGCGAAAGCTCATGAGAGAAGTCTTGGCCAGAGAGTAGGAGATTAGACCTGATGATAATAAAGCTGGTAGCTGAAACAATGAGTGTGGCCAAAATGACCTCAGAAGAATGAGGGGCTGACTGAGAATAAAGCCCTGGAGACCAGCCACTTTATGGAGTAGGAAGTTGCCTAGATGAAGAGGACCTAGAAAAGAACATGCTTGAGAAACCGGTCAAGAGCCAATAAAGAAGAATGTTATAAAACTTGGGGGAATTTGAAGGAAAGAATTGAAGAACGTATGTAACTCCTTAGTATCTCTGAGTGTCCCTATTTCCCTGCTCCTGCCCCACAAGGACTGAGAAGAACGGGGCAACAACTGGAGTGGATGCCATCTGCACCTACCACCCTGACCCTATGGGCCCCGGGCTGGACAGAGAAGTGTTGTACCAGGAGCTGAGTCAACTGACTCGTGGTATCACCCTGCTGGGGCCCTACACCCTAGACAGTGACAGTCTCTATGTCAATGGTGAGTGTTTGTGAGTGTCTGTGCTACAGCTGGAGTCTCCTATGGTCCCCTGTCTCTCTATACCAGTAGTTCTCAAGTGGGGTGATTTTGCTCCCCAGGGGACATTTGGCAATGTCTAGAGACATTTCCATGTCATGACTGGAGGGGTGCTAATGTCATCTAGAGGCCAGTGATGCTGCCAAAGATCCCACAATGCCCAAGGCAGTCCCCCACCGTGCAGAATTATGTAGACCCAAACGGCCATAATGTTGGGGTTGAGAAACTGCTATACACAGATTCATAATTCTGGTACAAACATAGCATTTCCCTGGGGGCTCATTTTTGAATGCTTAACATACCACAAGAGGCCAGTTTTCTTCCCTTTTTCACCACCTAAAAATACAGTAATAGCTGTAAGGCTTGGAACAAACACTTGTTCATAAATTTGCCACTTTACCCTTGTAATATGTTCATCATTATTTCTGGTGTATAGTACATTCCCAATAAATAGGGGCAGTTTTACCGTATTTTTATTTTAGCAATAATGGTGATGACATTCATCATGATTTTCAAAGGACAAGGCACATAAGGGCACTAAATAAAATGGAGCCATTATTGTTCATTTATGAATCTCAGAAAGTTTATTAATGAATGTCATTTATAGGTCTACCATCTATGCTTCCTTAAGTCTTACCCATCCTAACAACACTTCTTTACTCTTTTCTCTTTACCTGAAGGTTATAACCATGGGTACGGGACCCCAGCCACCAACAGTGAGTATTCAAAACTGAAACTTCAATGCCCAGTGGACCCTTATTCCTTAGATTGCATTCTAAGGAGAGAAGCTACTAACATTCCCTCCAAAGTGTCCAGCCCATGCCTCACAGCAATCCCTAACTCACCCAAGGTCTTGCTCTGAGTCTAGAAAGAAGCCCAAATTCCAATGAACAGTTTCTTCAGGATGTTCCTTCAGGATGGGACTCAATCATTTTTTTATTTTTTTTTCTCAGCTCCAGTGACTTCTACCTTCTCTCCAGAATCTCCCATATCTCTGACCCCCATCCTCAGCTCTACAGGTAGGAACCTGTTCTCTGGACTTATAAAACTTTTCTTCTGCATGGTCTGGTCCCTGTTAACTACCCAGATTCAGCCTGTCCCCTCATTCTCTCTGTCATTCTATAAACTTTGGCCACATCAGACATTTGTCTGACCTTTGAGGGTCCTAAACTCTGTCTGGTTTTTATAGTAGCCCTTCCTGAAAATCAATTACTCCTGGCACCTTATTGCCTTTCAAATCTCAGCTCAAGCATCACCTTCTCTGAAACACCTTCCCAGACCACATTTATGAAGTGGCACTTCTGCTGAATACATACCTTATTTCTGTGTTATATCACCATGAGTATTTCCTTCATGGAATTTACTACCATTTGATTTATTTAGTCTTTACGTATTTGTTACCTTGGAGCTGAGCATTGAGTTGGCTGTCACTTCATATTTATGGATGGAATGCATGGATAAATTAGCAATCTCTGCATACATCCGCATTTGTGGATTCTCTTTGAACATCCAGAAAATCATTCAGGAACTTTGTCATGAATTTGATTCTTGCCCTGTCTCTTCATCTTGCCCAGATGTGAGTATGAGGGTGCCTGAGTTTCCAGGGACCCGATATAGGGGCTTGATTTATTCCATGAAACCTGTCTCACCTCATCCCTTAATAATTATTTTAAAAATTGACTCTGGATTTCCAGTCAAGATGGCAGACTGGGTAAATGCTGTGCTTGCATCCTCTCATAACCACACTGAAATTAAACTGGGCTACAAAACAACTATCATTCAGAATCACCTGAGGTCTGGCTGAACAGAATTCCTGCAGTGATATACAGAGGAAGCCACTTCAAGACTGGTAGGAGGGGTGGAGATGTGGGATGGGCTGGTCCCATATCTGTGTGTGACCATTGAAAATCAGGAGGGATATCTTGACTGAGGAGGCACCCCCTGAGGAGCCAGGGGTCCCAGAGCCACATCAGGATTCCCAGCTCGGGTCTCAGTTTCCGGAAGAGAAGTCCTCACACATTCTGGCGGTGACCAGCAGAGACTGTGTCCGAGATGGAGGGTTGCTGAAGTCCCATGTTTTCCTCTTAAACGGCCTGGTACATGGACTTCCTCATTGGTGTACTCACTTACTCTGAGCTCCAGCACTGGAGCAGCAGTTCGAAAAGTGCCAGGGACATACAGGGGGGAACTTAATTGTCTGGCTTCAGGGCAGGGGCTGGAGGGGCAGCTTTCTCCCAGGCAGAGATGCTGGCAGAAGGCATTGTTCCTTTGTTGAAACTTTTCCCCTCCCAGTGTGAGGACCCAGGCAGGTGCCATATCTGAGTCTCCATCAACCTGGCTAACACCATTTACTCCACTCAGTGATTACCTGAGTCCAACTCCAACCCAACTTTCAGATACACCCAAGCCACTTTCAGTGGCTTTTTCATACAAACAGCCTATCTTGGCTCATGAGATGGACATTCCTAAAATCTCTGTGTAAGGATGCCCAATGATATCAGTGAGAGTTTCAACAAAGAGATAAAAAACATAAAAATGGAGATATGAAACATAAAAAAGAACTATTCAGAAATGAAAAATATAATAACCAAAATAAAGAATATATTAGAGGGAATCAACAGTACACTAAATGAAGCAGAGGATTGAATATGTGATTTGGAAGATAAGGTAGGAGAAGAGCAAAAAGGAAACAGAACCCCCATCCCCAAAATTAGGATAGTTTAAGGGGTCTCTGAGACTACATCAAGCACACCAACATTCACATCATAAAGGGTACCAGAAGGAGAAGAGAGCAAGGAATTGAAAACCTATTTGAAAAAATAATGATGGAAAAACTTTCCTAACCTGGTGAAGAAAACAGATGTACCAGCCCAGGAAGTGTAGAGAGTCACAAATAAGATGACTCCAAGGAGGCCCACACCAAGACACATCATAATTAAAACATCAAAGGTTAAAGACAAAGAGAGAATCTTAAAAGCAGCAAGAGAAAAACAGTTGTTTACCTACAAAAGAGCTCCCATAAGACTCTCAGCTGATTTCATAGCAGAAACTTTGTAGGCCAGAAGGGATTCTAATGAAATATTCAAAGTGATGAAAAGACTTGACCTACAACCAAGGGTACTCTACCTGTCATCTAGAATCAAAGGACAGATAAAGAGCTTCCCAGACAAGAAAAAGCTAAAGGAGTTCATCAACACCAAGCCAGTATTATAAAAAAATGTTAAAGGGACTTCTTTAAGAAGATGAATAAAAAAACCCCAAAAATATGAATAAAAAAATGGCAATAACTACATATCTACCAACAATTACTTTAAATGTAAATGGATCAAATGCTCCAATCACAAGATATAGGGTAGCAGAATGGATAAGAAAACAAGACCCTTACAAGAGACTCCAGATTGAAAGACACACACAGAAACTTAAAATAAAGGGATGGAAAAATATATTCCATGAAAATGAAAACAAACAAGCAAAAGCTGGAGTAACAATACTTATACCAGACAAAATAGACTTTAAAACAAAGCTATAATAAGAGACAAAGAAGAACCCAGTGATCCCACTTCTGGGTATTTATCCAAATAAACTCAAGACAGTACTTTGAAGGGACATGTACATCCATATGTTCACTGCAGCATTATTTGTTAGGCTGGTGCAAAAGTTATTGTGGTTTAAAAGGTTAAAAATAATTGCAAAAACCGCAATTACTTTTGCACCAACCTAATACAATAGCCACGATCTGTAGGCAACTTGGGTGTTCATCAATGGATGAACGAATAAAGAAGAGATGGTACATATACACAACAGAATATTACTCAACCATAAAAAAGAATGAAATCTTGCCATCTGCAACACCATGGATGGAAGGTATTGTGCTGAGTGCAGTAAGTCATGCAGAGAAAGACAAATGTCATATGATTTCATTTATATGTAGAATCTAAAGAACAAAATAAATGAACAAACAAAACAGAAACAAACTCATAGATGCAGAAAACATTTTGATTGTTGCCAGATGGGAGGTGGGTAAGGGGCAGGGTGAAAAGAGTGAAAGGAGTAAGAAGTACAGATTGGTCCTTACAAAGTAGTCGTGGGGATGTAAAATATAACATAAGGAATATGGTCAATAATACTGTAATAACTATGTATGGTGTCAGATGCGTACTAGATTTATCAGGGGGATCACATTATAAGTTATATAAATGTCTAATTACTATGTGGTACACCTGAAATTAATATATGTCAACTGTAATTGAAAAAAGATATTTAAAAAAATTGATTCTATAGATTTTTTTCATGCTATGTCAAGACCTAGGCTGGGAATCCCTGTCCTTTAATCTGTGTGAGTCTGAAGTTATGAGATACAACTGGTGTCCTGTCATTTGAATTCTGCCTCAGGCCTTCTATATTTTGTAAGTCATGCCACTGCAAATGTTCTACATGCTTTAAACAGGATGTATATTCTCCATTTCCTCACTGCTCCACCCTGATCATCTCAACCATTTACGTAACATGCCTAGCTCCTGCAGGCTTTTGAATATGTGATGTGCTACAGACCAAGTAATTCCATGATTGATGATGTCATTTTTTTCAATGCATTCAAGATTTGTTCTTAATCTTTGTTTTTCAGCAGTTTGATCATGATGTATCAGGGCATGGTTTTCTTTGAGTTTACACTGTTTGGGATTTTCTAAGCTTCCATCTGAAAATGTAGGTTTTCAAGAATGTGGGGAAGTTTCAGCCACTATTTCTTGCACCAACCTAACCTCTTTCTCACCTTTTGGTCCTCCAATGAAATGATAGTGTCCCACAAGTTCCTGATGTTCTGTTCATTTTCTTACCAATCTTTTTTCTCTGTGTTCTTCAGATTTGATAATTTTTATTAATATATCTTTAAAATCACTAAATGTTTTCTCTATCATCTCCATACTATCCATCAAGTGGATTTTTATCTCAGATAGTGTATATTTCAGTTCTATAACTTTTGTTTTATTCTTTTTTATAGTTTCCTTTTTTCTGCTGAGAACGTCTAACTCTACATTTATTTCAAGTGCGTTTACCTTTACCTCATGGGGCATAGTTGTAATAGCTGCTTTAAACTGTGCTCACTAATTCCAACATCTGGGTAATCTTGGAGTTTGCATCTGTTAATTTTCTTTCCCTTGAGGATTAGATACATTTTTTTCTGGTTCTTTGTAGGTCAAGTAATTTTGGAAAGTATCCTAGACATTGTGAGTTATGCTTGTGCATACTCTGGGTCCAGTTATGCTTTTGGGAATGTTATTCTTATGTTTGTTTGTTTGAGCAAGTAATGAGCTCGCTCCTTAGGTCCAGAGGAGCCTCATTTTCTAGTTCTATTTTGTCAGAAATATGGGATTTCTACTATAACTTTATTTACCTATGCCCTCATTCCCTCATAGACAGCTCCATGACTGGAACCTACATTTAATAATCCTATTAGAGAAAATAGTAAAAAAGAGAGTAAAACTTTAAATGTACATCTCAAGAGTGTTAAGTATATTCACAATGTTTTGCAATCAATTTCCAGGAACTTTTAATCTTGTAAAACCGAAACTCTATACCCATTAAAAAATAATCTCCATTTCCTTTTCTCCCCAGCCCCTGGCAACCCTCATTCTACTTTCTGTCTCTATGAATTTGACTCCGTTAGTGACCTCATATAATACTGTATGTGGAATCATACAGTATTTGTCCTTCTGTGTCTCAATGTTCATCCATATTTTAGCATGTGTCAGAATTTCCTTCCTTTTCAGGGCTAAATAATATTCCATTGTATGAATATAACACATTGTGTTCATCTACTCATCTGACAATGGACATTTGGTTTGCTTCCACCTTTTGGTGATTGTAAACTAAGCTGCTATGAACGTGGGCATACACGTAGAAGGATATTTATTTTGGAGCCATAAAGGCATCATAGCTGTGCCATTTCTTTGTGGGACTTGGGTAAAATCTACTTTCTCTGAGCCTCAGTTTCCCCATATGTAAAATGGAACTGGTAATACCTCTCAAGCTTGTGGTGAGGGTGAGCTAAATGCTGTAGGTAATATGCTCAGTACAAACGCTGGCACACAAGTGGTGTTCCACAGATGCAATTTGGAGAGGATACAGTCACGCAGCTCAGACCTCTGGCCTTCTGATTCTTCATACTCTAGTACCTAGGTGACCATCCAGTTTTTTTCATACTAGAGCACTTTTGAGAAAGGGAGGATGAATTAATATTTACACGAGGGTTATATGACTTTCCAGGGAAAAACCAGGATATGTGGTCACTCCATCTAAAATCCATTCTGGTAAATGCAAACATGGTAAATGAAGCTGAGGCAGGGGTCACTCTCATGGGAGAAACAGCCTTGAGCACTCAGCAGTTATACCTTCTCTCACGGTGAAGGCGGAAGACTATGGGAGAGCTCTGTCCCAGAGGGTAGCAGAGTGACTTTGCTTCTCTTCCACTAAAATGCCTCTCTTCCACTAAAATGTCTACTTATGGCTTATCTTTAGACACATTAGCCTGAAAAGAATTGAGGTTCTTTTTCCAGGTAAAATCATCTATCCAGTATGGAAGTCCCTCCCCCTTTTTAAGTCTGGCTGGATGCAGAGGTGACTCAGGTGGGCCATCTTTGACCTGACTAGTTGAGGTGACAACCCTGGATCTGCTGCTTACAACCATCCCAGCCAGAGATCATCATGAACTCCTCTTTTTTTCTCCCTGCCGCAGGCGTGAGCCCTTCTCTAGTCCGCTTCACCCTCAACTTCACCATAACCAGTCTGCGCTACACTGAGGGCATGGGGAACCCGGAATCTGTGATATTCAACACTGTAGAGAGAATCTTGAATCACCTGGTGAGAGCCCCTCCAGTGCCTACTTTTGTGCTGTCTCGCTCCTTAGCCCGTCTGCTCACCTCCCTCTTCTTCATCCCCAGCTCAAACCCTTGTTCCAGAACAGCAGTATTGGGCCCCTCTATTCCGGCTGCAGCTTGGTCTTGCTAAGGTAAGAACTTCATGGGAGGCAATGGAGGGAGGGGCTGACCATGAGCTGGACCTCAACCTCATGCACCCACTATCCCAAGGACAGCTGACCACAAGCTTCCACTCTGTCTCCCATTGTTTCCCTGATCAGAAAAACGAAGAAATCTCATAGTCTTTCCTTCCCAGAAGATAAGATTGAACTTTTTAGAAAAATCTTTCTTCTGGAACGTATCGAGAAATCAATCTGTCGATCATGTCGGCTTCATCGGGGTAGAGCAGTAATTTTCAACCCGGAGTGATTTCTCTCCCAGGAGATATTTGGCAATGTCTGGAGACATTTTTTGGTTGCCACAACTCAGGGGTGGGGGTTGCTACTGGCCATTAGTGAATGAGGCCAGAGATGCTGCTAAATGTCCTATAAGGCACAGGACAGTCTCCCAGGGCCAAGAATTATCTGATCTGAAATGTCCATGGTACCAATGTTGAGAGACCTTGCTCCAGAGGATGCATGATTCTTCTGCTTTTGTCACATTTGGGCTACTAATGGGCCTGTCTGTAACACCTGGCAAGCCCTCCCTTTTCCTACTACCCCCAGCAATGACCAAATCCTGACCAATCAGAGGTGGACTTGGGATGCCTGCCCATCCCCAGAAGAATTATTGAGTAATAAAGCACAGGTGTTACACAGTTTCATTTGGAGTCTGACACACCTATGTTCAAATCCTAGCTTTCCTATTTCAAGGTTCTGTGACTCTGACAAGTTACTTAACATCTCTGTGCCCCAGCTGCCTTATCTATTAATTGAAGTGTCTCAGTTTACTTTTCTGCATAACAAATTTAGACCACGCTTCTGCTGGATGGCAATTTGGACTAGATTCTGCTGGGTGATTCTCCTGCCTGGGCTGGTTTCCCTGATTTCAAATAAGGCTCATTCATGTCTGCAGTCAGCGTCTGGCTGGGTCTTCTCAGTCCTCCCTATTCTGTCATTCTCCAGCAGACTACCGTAGCTTGAGCTCATTCACATGCTCAGAGTTCCAAGAGCAGCAAGGAATGACAAGCCCTAATGCACACACGCTTTCCAAGCCTCTGCTTGCATCTCATTTGCTAGTCATGGGACCAAGCCCAGCTGCAAGAGATGGGGAAACACAGTCCACTTCCAATTAAAGGGAATAACCTGTGGCCATTTGTGTGAGCACAGAAAGGATTAAAATGAAATGTGCTTAGTAAAGAACTTAACATACAGAGAACATGCGGTAAATTATCCACGACCTTTCCTAGAAGCAGGTACTGAGAATAACTCCAGCATGTGGGAACCCCCATATGTGCACTTGGGTTACCTTACCCCTGTGTGATATCTCCCAATCTCTGACCTTTTGTCTGAGGATAGAATGCCCACAGCTCCAAAGATACTCACCATTGCCCTTCAGTCATGATGCTATCGTCTTACCCTTCCACCTGGCCCTGAGCATTTTCTGCCTCTGGGATACCACACAGCCCCATCCCTTACCCCCAGCCTAGGCTGGCTGCTTGGCCTCAGTGTTGCCTTCAAAAAGCTCAATCATTGCAAAGTCCATTCATACCAAGAACATTGGCCCTTTCAATACCTAACAAAAATGGCTACCTTTTATTGAGCACTTACTAGTACTAAGTGCTGTGAGGTCTATACTATTACCTCATTTGACAGATGAAAACAATGAACCACAGAGAAGTTGAGAAACTTACCAAGAGTCACCCAGCAATTAAGTAGCAGAGCTGGAATTTAAGCCTTTTGGCATTGCCTTTTTTCCCCTTGACCAATTCCCAGTTGCTGTCCTTCCTCCGCCCTCTGTCATGCTTTTCTTGTTAGGGTGTGTGTTGCCTTGTTATGCTTGTCTATTTAAAGTTTAGCACAAATATCAACATTTTCAGAGACTATATCCTCCCTGTTCAGAGACCTTGGCTGTCCTGTTCATTTCCAACCTTCCGCCAGCATCAAGGCCACTGCAGGCTGTTCACCAGCCCTCCTGCTTCTCTGGGCCCCTACCTGGAGTCCCCCCCTCCTCATTCCTGTGTACCCCTCTACCCAGGCCTGAGAAAAATGGAGCAACCACAGGAATTGATACTGTCTGCACATACTATCCTGACCGCGTGGGTGCGAAGCTGGACAGAGAGCAGCTGTACTGGGAGCTAAGCCATGGCACCCGTGGTGTCACCAAGCTGGGCTCCTTCACCCTGGACAAGGAAAGCCTCTACGTCAATGGTGAGCATCCTTTTTGTAACTACAAGTTGAAGCTAAGAATCCCCCCCAGAGCGGATGTGGACTCTCCAATTGGCCACAGGACCCATCCTGTGTATATTCTTCTGCCCGAGCAATCTCCCTTGGTTACTCAAGGACCCCACGGATCCTCCAGTTTGCAAATTCTTCTTTTTCCTTGGCATCTCTGCATTCCACAGAAGTTATTTTTACCCTTGTCTGAGGCACAAAAGCCTTTCTCCAGATGGATGAATGACGCTATCCCTCTGGCTGAAGGTAATGGGGATTCAAGAGTCTGGCCCTTCATCCATTTCCCTGCCAATTTCTCAAAGTTTCCTCTAGACCCTGAGAAGCACTGAATTCACAAACCCATGTCCCAGAAATGCTGATGTAGTTACCTTCCTAAATAAATGGCAAGCCCATGAAGACCGGGGCTGGGTCTCCGGTTTCTCAGCCCTTTCGGAACAAGATATAGTTGCCCCTGAATCATAACCGTTGAACTGTGTAGACCTGCAGTCTCAGTTGGGGGTCGGGGCTTGTGGTCCTCGGACTGTATATTGGACATCTTTCCCCTGCTGGTGTCCTAGTCCTGTCTCCTTTTCTCATTTCAGGTTATACCCACCAGACCTCAGCCTCCACCCCCAGGGGTAAGCACTCAGGGCACTGACGATCACGGGCTCTGGGTCCCTTGTCACAGCAACTGATTTCCTAACCCAGGGCCTTGGCAGGAGGGGAAACCAGACAACCTGGTTGTCTCACTCACCTCCTCCGCATCAAAAGCTTGGGCTGGGCAGGAAAGATGCACAGAGTCATCCACGCCACAGTCAGGGTCTTCATTCTTACTCCAGACCGTTTCTCTTCAGCTACTGTGACCTCCATACCCTTCCCAGGGACCTCGGTGCTGCCAGCCCACTTCTCAAGCTCCACAGGTAGGTGATTTCTCTTTCCAGCTCCTTCCAGGAAGCCTCAAAGCTTGGACCTGAGAATTTCAGAGCAAAGCTGTTGTTTAGGGAAGCTGGTGCTGCTATGGGCACCCTCGGCCTGCTCTGAACTCCTCAGGAGCAGAGAACGTGACCTCCTCATCTCTCCAGCGGCGTCTACCACGAACAAGTCACTTACCCTCTCAGTGGGACATCCTTCCCTGGCTGGCATCCTAGTCCTGTCTCCTTTCCTTATTTCAGGTTATACCCATCAGACCTCAGCCTCCACCCACAGCGGTGAGTACTCAGGGCCCCGATGAGGTTCTTCTCACCTGTCAAGTGGAAATAATAATACTTCATAAGGTCATTGTGAAGGTTAAATGAAAATGGATGGAACAACACCTAGCACTGGAATGACTAGGGAATTTGGTCCAACAAATATTTATTGGGCATGGGTTCTATGCGAGGCAGAGGGGATAAGAAGTTAAGTCACATGTGGTTCCTCCCCTCCCCTCACCCGGTTTACAGAGTATCGAGAGAGTTACAATTGGTAATAATTATGAGAGGGAACCATGTCGTTCAGCACTTACCACATGCCAGGCCTTGTGCTATTCTTTTCCTTCTAATGTTTTGTTTTGAAACAAACATAGATTGATGGCTTGGCCATGTGTGCTGGATAGTTTGGACCTCATGGTTTCTTCTTCATCTTGGACTGACTTCACTTTCAGGGCCTTTTTACCTGATGTGAGGGTGCTGATGGGGAATCCCGACAGCCTCTGCCCCATGAAATCCCCTGCACTGCTCCTGACCCATATCCGGCTCCACACCTCTCCCTTAATCCTTCCCTGGCCTCCCTCCCTCTTGCCACAGGTTTTACCCATCAGAGCTCCACACTCATCCCCAGCAGTGAGTATACTGTTGGTGTCCCAGTGCCCCCTACGCTAGGCAGAGAAGGAGCTGACTCCCTCATGCCTGCTATATCTTCTCCCAGAGGAAAAGAGCTCCTGGCGGGACACAAGTTATTTACTCCCCCTCTACCCCAGTTCCAGAGGGAACCAGCTCAAGCCCCACATGCAACAAGCCCAGTAAATAGTATCTCCTGCTGGCATCTCTGCCATGTGAGTGCCTGTCTGCTTTCACTGACGAGAGCTTTCCCTTAGCTCCTGAGACCTCCACAGTGGACCTAGGGAACTCTGGGACTCCATCTTCCTTCTCTAGCCCCACAGGTAAGTACCAGTCAATGGCACATCGATTAGAGAGTGCCTGATGAGTGTAAATGTCACTGACAGTGTTCACTCAAATAAAGATGGAAAGTCATAGGAAATCTAGTGATAATGAGTCAATCAACAACCTTTATTGGGCACCTACCTATGCCGGGCCCTGGGGATACAGCATGGAACATGAAACAAAACAAGAATCTCTGCCCTGATAGAACTTTTTTTTAATGTGTGTGATATTGATGATGATGACGATGATGGTAATGATGGTGGTGATGATGATTATGATGGTGGTGGTAGTGATGATGGGGATGGTGATGATGAGATGGTGGTGGTGATTATGATTGTGATGGTGATGGTCGTGATAATGATGGTGGTGGTGACAGTGATGATGGTGGTGATGATAATGATGGTGGTGGTGACAGTGATGATGGTGGTGATGATAATGATGGTGACGGTGATGATGGTGGTGATCACCAAGATAAGAGATAGCATCTGACATTACTGAGTACTGAATATGTACCAAGCACTGTGCTCAGCATCTAACTAGTAGTATTTAATATACTTTAAAAAAACCTTTTCATCAATATAGGCAAAGAAGGCATGAACACCTTTTATTCATCACTCACTTTAAGTCTTGTTGCTTATTTTGTAAAATAAATATATTGCACATTTTCTTTTTATTTGAATATTGTTTATTTCTGTTGACCTCAATGTTAAGTAAACCTGCTGTATGGAGCAACTGTGTCTTATTCCTCTGTGATCCTGAGTGTCTCCTGCAGTGCCTTGCACATGATAGGTCTGTAGAAAACATGTGGATTTTTCCAGGAGAGAAAGGAATGAAGTATGATTTCTTGTAATGTGTGGAAACATTCATTTCTTTCCCTGGTTCTAATCTTGAATGACTCTGTCAGATTCTACCCAGTACAAATTTGTGGCATCTGTGTCACTACTCCCCAAGTGAAGTACCTGACATAAATTCTATTTTCCTAAGAAATATATGTGCCCAGTGGCATTATGATGCCTCATGCATAGCTGGTGCTCAACAAATATTCACTCAATGAACGAACAAATGAGTGAATGAATAATGCACTGATATTGTAACTAGGAGCCTGAGGCATGAGTCTGGTCACATAACTGGGCCAATACAGGATAAGTCTTGGGGTCACATTAGGTACCTCCCAATCAGAGCTCCTGGGAGAAGTACCAATTTTGGATACCAAGAGCTGTTGGGTATGATTTACATGGAGGACCCTGCCTGCTTTGGATTAAGAACCAAGTTGGGTGGAGCCCTCTGGTGGAGAAAATCAGAGCGCATATGTGTGAGGGCTCAGGGAGGCTGCAGGTAGGACTGGACGGTGTCCTCATTGACTTAGGACAGGTCCTCTCATCTGCCTTTCTGTTGCAGCCACAAGCCCCACCCTCGTGCCATTCATCCTCAACTTTACCATCACGAACCTGCGCTACATGCCAGACATGGGGCGTCCAGGGTCTGCAAAGTTAAACATGACGGAAAAGGTCCTGCAGCTCGTTGTAAGAGCCCCGAGATGCCCACTGCCCGCTCCTCCTCACCGTTGCCTGGCTCCCCGTACTCCTGATGACCTCCCCCTTCTTTCTCCCCAGCTTGGTTCTTTGTTCAAGAACACTAGCATCGGCCCACTGTATTCCAGCTGCAGACTGATCTCACTCAGGTGAGATGCCCAGGAGGGGTTGTTCACATCACATGCCTCCCAGATTCGGCTCCTGTGTGTTCCCCACCTGCCCAGTGTGGCAGGCTCTGGGTACCTGGAATGCTGCATCTACTGAGCCCCTCCCAGTTCCTGTCTTCTTGGGCTTCTGTTTTGTCGTCCTTCTGGTCCTAACCAAGGTGTAGAACACCTCACAGGAGTGAATGCCTTGTAATGTCCAAGATCACTTTGTACTGAGGAAAAATTGAAAAGTGAGAATGAGCAGTCCTTGTGGCATACACATTTCTTAATCCACATTTAAGGTGCTCAAAGGTGATGCAAGATCTTGGGGCTGTCCCCACCTGAATGTTTTTCCCCTTGGCCTCGTCTGAGACGGGTGGCAGGAGACTGGTATGTGAAAGATGAACAAACATTGTGCCAACTCAAGTTTCAATCCACATTCTTTACCTGATTTATAAATTCTAGACACGTTGTCTAATTTTCCTTTATTATTTTATTTTATTTTTGCCTTCTAAGGAAGGTTATTTCAGTTTTGTAGCTTTTCTAGGGATTTCACACTTGCAGTCTCCCAGATCATACCTCATACCTGTGTTCCTCCCCATCACCAGACCCAGGAAGGATGGATCAGCCACCAGTGTGGATGCCATCTGCACCTACCACTCTGAGTCCACCAGCACTGGGCTGGACAGAGAGCGGCTGTACTGGGAGCTGAGCCACGTAACCCACAGTGTCACCCAGCTGGGCTCCTTCACCCTGGATAGGAACAGCCTCTATGTCAATGGTGAGTGGAAGTGCTGTAGTCAGGGGCTGATTGCAGATGGTGTGCTCTGGGCTCATGACGCACGTTCTCAATCTCCTGTCTTCTTGGGTATGGGGAAGATTTGAGCTTGTCCCAAACGGACCTACACCTTTGGTTGTTTCCCTCAGGAAGAGGCATACATTCTCAGCTTTTCCAGAGGTACACTGAGAGAGCAGAGAAGGGGGTTGGGGACACATAGCAGAGGGAGGAGCTGCAGATGATCTGATAAAGAAATTCTTCCCTGTGCTCCAGTGGCATTCTTTGGGGTTTGTCTATAAGGTTGGCACTTTGAGGGTGCTCTATAAATATTACTTGATATACAAATTCTTCCTTGTTATTCAGTGGCATTCTCTGGGGTTTGTCTATAAGGTCGGCACTTTAAGGGTGCTCCAAAAATACTACTTAAATAAATAGATTCAGAGAAACTCAGTGAGCCCCAGATTCTTGCAAACTCCCATCCTTATAACTCTTAACCTTCTCATTCCCTCTCTTTCTGCAGGTTATACCCATCCTGCCCTGACTTCCACCCTCAGCCGTAAGTAGTAATTTGGGTCCTACTGTTGCTTTGCCTTGGGGGCCATCTCTCCTCCCTACTATCCTTACCCCATGTCCCCAGGGAGGGAAGGAATCTGGAAACTCCAAACTGTCCGCATCGTCATTCGCTTGCTCAGAAAAGACAAGTCTGATGCAAACTTGAGGACAAACAGGAAAAGGGTCTTAAGGTCTTGTGATTGGCCTTCTTTGGCTGGGGAGGCCCTCATCAACCATATTTGACTGACTGTATTTTCTTCTCACTATTGCTATGGCCTCCACCATCTCTCCAGCAACTTCAGTGGCCCCAGTTCCAATCTCCACAGGTAAGGACTTTCTCTTTGTAACTCCCTAGTGGAGAGCCATGACCATTCATTCATTCATTCATTCAATAAGTATTCATTTTAGCACTTACTGTATAAAAGACCCTGGTAATGCAGAACCAAACCGAATAGAAAAGGCTCTAGTCTTTGATGGGCTCCTAGCAAGAAAGACAGAGAATAAAGACTTGAGGGTATAAATAAGCATTGAATTATAATTAGAATGGTCTTGGCTGAGTTCTTCAGGTGTGTTGCAGGGATCTTCTTCCTCTTGGATCTTTAGTTTTCATTTCCAGGAAATAAGAGAACTTCATGAGCTCTGTGTATACATAGAAAATGCCCTCATACAGGTCTGGTCAGGGATTTGGGTGGACTCTGGTTAGGCTGAGGGCCAGCTGGCCATTCCTGGCTTCCCAATGGCCCATGGTAGATTTCACTGTCCCTGTCCCTGTCCACTGTCCCTGATGAGGGTCCTAGATGAGCTGTCACTACCTCTGTCTTAGTTGAGTCTGTAGTACTCATCAGCTACGGCCTCCTTGAGGGTATTTGGACCACTGACCACTCAGGCCAGAATGAGCAGTCACTGTAGGTGGGATCTGCCTATGGTCCCAGGTAGAGGGCTTAGGAGAACAGACTCTGGGACCACGATGCCTGGGTTTAAACTGGGCTCTTCCACTAGTAACAAACTGCTGAATAAAGTGTCTGTATCAGTTTTCCCTAGTACTTCATGGGACTATCCAATTAGCCTTGGTCTAACCGATGTTGAATGTTATCTCAACCTGTAGATTTTTCTCATCTAATGCTTCACTCTCTTAGCTCCTTGTTGCATTAATTTCAGTATCCTTCATGACTATGTATTTATTAGAATTTGTTTATCTTTTCCTGTTAATGACCTATGAATTTCTCCAATATTTTGTTAGCCTTTTTATCATTGAATTTTAGAAGTTCTTTGTATATATGGATAGTAATCTCATTAAATTGAAAATATTTTATATTGTCTTCAGGCTTTGTTAATGATGTCTTTTATCATCTAGAAACTTTTTAAAATAATGTTTTAATTTTTCAATTACAGGTAACATATAATATTATATTAATTTCAGGGGTACAACATAGTGATTAGACATTTTTGTAACTTACAAAGTGATCACCCTGATAAATCTAGTATCCATCTGACATCATACATAGTTATTACAATATGACTGACTATATTCCCTATGCTTTATATCCTCATGACTATTTTATGAGTATCAATTTGTACTTCACCTTTTCAACCCATCTCCCCTCCCATCTGGCAACCATCAAAATGTTCTCTGTATCTATGAGTTTGTTTCTGTTTTGTTTGTTTATTTTGTTTTTTAGAGTCTACATATAAGTGAAATCACATGGTATTTGTCCTTCTCTGTCTGACTTATTTCACTTAGTGTAATACCCTCTCGGTCCATCCATGTTGATGCAGAAGGCAAGATTTCATTCTTTTTCGTGGCTGAGTAATATTCCATTGTATATATGTACTGCCTCTGCTTTATCCATCTACCCATTGATAGACACCCAGGCTGCCTCCACGTCTTGGCCATTGTAAATAATGCTGCAGTGAATATGTGGATGCATATGTCCCTTTGATGTAGCATTTTGGGTTTCTTTGGATAAATGCTCAGAAGTGGGATCACTAGGTCTTTCTTTGTCTCTTTTTATAGCCTTTGTTTTAAAGTCTATTTTTGTGTGGTATAAGTATTGCTACCCCAGCTTTTTTTTAATGTTTCCATTTCCATGAAACATTTTTTTCCAATCCCTTTACTTTCAGTCTCTGTGTGCCTTTCCATCTGAAGTGAGTCTCTTGTAGGGAGCGTATGTAAGGGTCTAGTTTTATCCATTCGGTCACCCTGTTTTTTGATTGGCGCATTTAATCCATTTCCATTTAATGATTGTTGATAGATATGTAATTATTGCCATTTTATAATTTATATTTTTGATTTTTTTCTTCTTCATCTCGTCTTAAAGAAGTCCCTCTAACATTTCTTGAAGCACTGATTTGGCGTTGATAACTCTTTTACCTTTTTCTTGTCTGGGAAGATCTTTATCTCTCTAATTCTAAATGACAGCTTTGCTGGGTAGCGTAATCTTGGTTGTAGGTCCTTGCTTTTCATCACTTTGAATATTTTGTGCCAATCCCTTGTAGCCTGAAAAGTTTCTGTTGAGAAATCAGCTGATGGTCTTATAGGGCCTCCCTTGTAGATAACTAACTGCTTTTCTCTTGCTGTTTTTAAGGTTCTCTCTTTTAACCTTTGAAAGATTTTAGGAATGTCCCCAGCTTGAGCCAAGACAGGCTGTTTGTATGGAAAAGCCACTGAAAGCAGCTTGTGTGGGTCTGAAATTTGGGTGGGGTGGGGTCTGAAGGAATCACCAGGGCAGGGTTAATGAACAGTGTTAGCCAGGTTGATGGAGACCCAGCTATGGCTCCAGCCTAAGTCTGCACACTCAGGAGCGGGCAGGGCTTAACAAAGAAATAATGGATTCTGCCAGTACTCTGTCTGGAGAAAGCTGCTCCTCCAGCCCTCACCCTGAAACTAGACAATTCAGTTCCTCCCCATATGTCCCTGGTGCCTTTCATGCTGCTGTTTCTGTGCTGGAACTCAGAGTGAGTTAGTTCATCAGTGACTAAGTCTGCGTGCAGTCTCTTTAAGAGGACCACCTGGGACTCCAGCTGCCTTTGTCTCACTCAGCTGCAATCTCCACTGGTTTTCACAGCCAGAAGTTATGGGGACTTCTCTCCCCAGCACTGAAACCCTGGGGAGTGTGGTGTTGAGCTTGGGACCCTTAGCTCCTCAGGGGGAGTCTCCACAGCCGAGATATTCCTCCTGATCTTTAATTGCCACATGGGGGGTGTGGAACCAGCCTGTTCAATGTCTCCACCCTTCCTAATAGTCGTGAGGTGGCTTCCTCTGTATTTCCTTAGTTGTAGAACTTCTGTTCAGCAAGACGTCTGGCAATTCTCAGTGATGGTTGTTTTGTAGTTTAGTTGTAATTTTGATGTGCTCATTACAGGATGCAAGTACAGCATTACCAACTCTGACATCTTGACTGGGAAATCTATCATCCAGAAACTTTAATAGTAAAGCTTGTCAGTTTTTTGTCTATGCCTTTGAATTTTATCAAAAGTATTAAAAAAATACTGTGCTCTGCCACTTGGAGAGTGTGTGACTTGAGGCAATTTATTAAACCTCCCTTGGGATCAGTTTTTACATCTATAAAATGGGGATAAGAATACTATCTTCCTTCAAAAGTTTTGCCTCAAGGCTTAAATGAGTTAAAATATAAGTAAAGCACTTAAAACAGGGCCTGACTCATAAAAAGCAATGTAAGTGTTTCCTCAAACAAATTTAAAAAAAATCAGTAAATAGGTGAATCTCACAGAAATAATTTGGGTTAAAAAAAAAAAACTCAGGAAAAGAGGATATCTGTTTGGAAGTTTAGCAAGCCAGAGGGTCAGGTATTTTTGCTTTCTGCTTGATGTATTTACCTCTATGGTGCAATATTTCATACACGTCCTCAGTGCCCCTTATTTAATGTCAATGCTGATGTCTGGGATCCCCTCCCTGTGGAAACTGCCCATTTTGGAGGAGGATATCCCTCCCCAATGCTCGATAACTTATCTGAGGGATGCCACACACTCAGGCTCACTGAGCGCAGGGTAGGCTCAGTAGGCATCTCTCTCCCATCCCCGCTGCAGCCGCTGGCCCTTCCCTGATGCCATTCACTCTCAACTTCACCATCACTAACTTGCACTATGAGGAGGACATGGGTCACCTTGGTTCCTGGAAGTTCAACACTACCGAGAGAGTTCTGCAGGGCCTGGTGAGAGCCTTGCCCACTTCACTGCTGTCCCGCCTACTGAGGCTTACCTACCTAATCCCTGTCACACCCATGGAAGCAGACCCTGGCCCACCTCACTCTTGCCCCAACCACTAATGCAGGCCCCGCCCACCTCATTTAGGCCACGCCCGTGGAAGCAGTCTGCCCACCTCATCTGTCTCTATAGATGCAAGCCCCGCCCACGAATGCTAGCCCCACCCACCTCACTTCTGCCCTGCCCCTAACACCTTATCCATTTACTTACTTCCCTCTCCCTCCATTATAGCTCAGAATCTTGTTCAAGAACACCAGTGTGGGCCCCCTCTACTCGGGCTGCAGACTGACCCTCCTCAGGTGAGACCTTGGACTAGCCGGCCAGGGCTGCCTCAGGTGCACCCAGACCTGAGGAGTTTGGTATGATTCCTTCCTGCCCTCCCTGTCCAAGTCCTTAGCAGAGGTGGAATTCAGGAAGCGCTGGCTCCAGGGTCAATGCCTCTTCTCATTGTAAGCCCCCCAAACTGTCCCCAGATTCTGCAGAGCCCATCGGCAGTATGGGCCCCTAGCCTGGTCATCCTTCTGAAATCCCTCCTCCCTCCCTTTGACCAATGAGGGCATTTCCTTTAGGTTTCCAATTCTGTCCCCAGGGTTTCTCTCAAGACAAGAATTTGGGTTTCTCTTAATCTCAAATTCCAGCTCTACACATGTCTCAAGTATGAGCTCTCCTGTCCCCATGCCTTGAGGATGCAGGCTTCTGCCGGGCAATTTAATAATAGTTTTCTCATCCATTGACTCTGCTCATAGTCCCAGGCTGGTCAGAAGTTGGAGGTCTCAGAGGCTCTAAGTCTGACTTCTCACAACTCACCGGCCTCCTTATTTCCTCTGGCCCCTTCCTTTCCTGCCCCACAGGGATCTCATGACCCCTCCCTAGAAACTCACTTCATTTATTGTCATCCCCTCACCCACGCTCCCTAGACCTGAGAAGGATGGGACAGCCACTGGAGTGGATGTCGTCTGCACCTACCACCCTGACCCTCTGGGCCCAGGGCTGGACAGGGAGTGGCTGTACTGGGAGCTGAGCCAGCTGACCAATGGCATCACCCAGCTGGGCCCCTACACCCTGGACCAGGACAGTCTCTACGTCAGTGGTAAGAAGTTGCCTTTTTTTTTTTTTTTTGCATCTTATCAGGTCCCACATTCTTCTTCTCCATTCCTCCCTTTTCCTCATCCCTCTCCCTCCTCACCTTATCTTTCTCCACCTGTGCAGGTTACACCTACCAGACTCAGGCCACCACCCCCAGCAGTGAGTATTCTGAGGCTTTAGAAACCTCCACAATCATGTAAGTCCCAGTCCTTAGGAATGGAAGAGGCCAGGCGCCCACTTCTTCCACTTATCAACCCTACTCCATCTCCAGCCTCTGATGAACAGAGACCAGTACCCAAGAAATCCCAAGGCATGGCCAGTCCCTCCCTGGTATCTCCAAGGTGATGTGACGATTCCCTACACTAAGTTCATGGGTCTTTTTCCTCCAGAGTCTATGGTGGTCACCGTTTCTGCAGTGACTCCTCTCTCCAGCCCCACAGGTAGGCATTCTCATCTCTCAAGATGCTCCTAATGACTTGTTGGATTCTAATCACAGGATATAGAGGAGAGGTAGCGTAGGTGGCATCATTCAGAGGAGACCAAGGATGACTTCTGAGTATATGACAGGGCCTACCCAGGTTCCTGCCAATTTTTTGAATACCAGTCCCCCCCTTCAGAGTCCTAAGCCACTCTCTGTAACCTGTTTATGAAACCTATTGGTAGACCTTGATTTCTAAATCACCCGACAAACCTTTGAGGAATCGAAGCTGCCCCTCCAGCCCTCATCCCGAAGCCAGACAATTTAGTTCCTCCCATATGTCCCTGAAGCCTTTTGAGCTGCTGCTCAGAGCGAGTGAGTCTGTCAGTGAGTAAGTCCAGGTGCAGGCCCTGTAAGAGGAGGGCCTGGGATCCAGCCTTGACTCCATCTCACTCAGCCACAATCTCTGCTGGTTTTCATAGCCAGAAGTTACAGGGATTTCTCTCCCCAGTACTGGGGTGGGGAATCTGGTGTGGGCCTGAAACCCCTCGCTCTTCAGGGAGGACCTCCACAGCTGAGCGGTCCCAGTTTTTAAGCACCACATGTGGGTGTGGGACCAGCATATTCTGCATCTCCACCCATTCTAGTAGTCTTGAGGTGGATTTTTCTGTATGTCCTCAGTTATAGGATTTCTCTTCAGGTGCAGTTCAGGCAATTCTCAAGACGGTTTTTCTGTAGTTCAGTTGTAATTGTGACCTGGTCCTGGGAGGATTTGAGCACAGCACTTACCTACTCTGCCATTTTGACTGGAAAGCGGCTTTAAATATACTCTTTTATAAAAACAGACTTGAGAAGAATTATTCATAAAATAAGTCTTATTATAATAAATCAGTAAATTGGGTAAATTGGGAAAAAATATTATTTGGCAAATTGCCCCTCAGGCAAATCCTCAGATGAGGCACTAAAGGTTGAACCTGTCTTGGAGGGTCCTCAAAGGTGCCCTGCTGGGAGGAAGAAACTGGCTCAAGCCAAGATGAGTCTCTGTTCCTCAACTACCCATTTCCACTTATTCTCAAGCCAATCTAACCAGGCATAGGGGTTTTGAGACTTCAGGGTTGAGCAAGGAAAAGGATATAACCACTAGATGGCAGTAGTACACACAAGGTTTATTGGGCAACACTTTTTATTTATTTTTTATTGTTTTACTCGGCCATAAAGAAGAATGAAATCTTACCATTGGGCAACGCTTTGATTTGCCTGCAGGGGCTGTCCCTCAGAGCAGACACCACCTCCAAGAAGTAATGGCATGGGGATCACTACTCAGGAGAGAAAGGAGGGGATTAGAGAAGTTTATGTATTTAGGTGACGCCACTCAGCAGCCCATTGACGTGTCTCTGGGTTAGACACCTCTGAAAGGAAGTCATGGCTTAGGATGTTTACAGCCACAAAGTTTATCCTTTTTATTGCTATCAGATGTTGGGTGCAGTTTCACAGGGTATGCAAAGCAGGCAGGCTCAAAATGGCAAGAAATATATATGCTTGTTTGGGCTAGCCTAAAACAATCGGATGTGTAAAAAATTGAATTTAGTCCTTGTAAGCTTTTGAGCTATGGATCCCAGCTTGCTGTGAAGAAATCAATAACCTAGGGGCTAATATACAGGCACCGTCTTTGCACTGTGAATGTAACACCCCGATACCACCATCTTTAGTTTCTGTATGTGGCCCAAATTGGGAACCATGTGAAATAGAACATACTACTGCCTCCACTCCCCACCCCTAATCTATCTCCAGCCTCCGGTGAACAGGAAATGATGCCCACAAAAAGCCCCAGGCATGGGTGCCCCTCTCCTTTACGTCCAAGATGATGGGGTCCCCCAAGCAGGCAGGGGTTGTGGCCCACTCACGCTTTGCCCCACATCTGGTCTAGTACTGACTCAGCATGGCCTCTCCTTCCCCTCCCTACGCAGCTGCCCGCCCCGCCCTGGTGCCCTTCACCCTCAACTTCACCATCACCAACCTGCATCACACGGACGACATGTGGCCTGGCTCTGCGAAGTTCAACGCCACAGAGTCAATTGTACAACACCTGGTGAGAACCCCTTGCTCCCCACTTCTCTACCCACTCCTCCCCACCCTCTCTCAGTCTCCTCGCTACACTTTTGGAGGATATGGAAGGTTGGGGAGGCAGGCAGTTTCAGGTTCAAAGGTTCAAAACCTAGAACTGCCACAGATAGGTGATGTGACTTAGGAGTAGTGATTTGCCGGGTTTTTTTTTGTTTGTTTTTTTAGTTTCAGGTATACAAAACAATGTCATAGTACATTTACACTTCTCACAAAGTGCTAACCCCCTCCCCCAATCTACTACCCCTCTGACATTGTATATAGCTATTACAATTCCACTGATTCTATTCCCTTTGCTGATTTGCCTTTTGATATCATTTACTCATCTGTAAAACCGATGCAATAAAAGCACTTATCCCAAACGGTCCTTTTGAGAATTAAATGTGGTGTGAGATTAAATGTTAGGGAACTGTTGTTTTATTTTAAAATATGGTGTGTTTTTTAATCTATTTTTTAAGATTTTTATTAAAATATAGCTAACATAAAATATTATATTAGTTTCAGGGGTACACCATAGTTACTCAACATTTGTACCCCCAAAAAAGTGATTGCCATGATAAGTCCATCTGACACCATCCCACGCTATCCCAATATAATTGACTATATTCCCCGTTCTGTACATTACATCCCCATGACTTGTCTGTTTTATACCTGGAAATTTGGACCTCTTAGTCCTCGTCACCTGCCCCTTCTTTTCTAATTTTAAACAGTTGACATTTGGTATTATTTTATATTAATTTGAGGTGTACAACATATTGGTTCACATTTCTATAATTTATGAAGGGATCCACCTGGCTATGATGATTAGTTCTATATTTATTTTTTTATCCATCACTCTTTCCTCCTCAGCTCAAGCCCCTGTTCACCAACAGCAGCATTGGTTCACTGTACTCTGGCTGCAGACTGACCACACTCAGGTGAGACTCTGCTTTGTCTTCCTGTAAGAAAGTGTCGTAAGGTGTGGGCTGGTTGGGCCAGCAGGGGCCTGAACTAGGGTTAAGGAAGTGAGGTGCCTAGGACACAGCATTTAAGGAGACACCAATCCTTAGGTATTAACAGTGTGCTTGAACAACCCTGAGAGGTTTCACGTCCTTAAATATTAATTACATCTGGACACCTTGCTTGCCTCATCCTATTCCCAGACCTGGCGCTAGTGCTGTGCACTGCCCTCTCTGATTGGATCATCTTACATCCAACAGACAGTCAGACTTGCAAGGTCTGAATGGGCCATTCATGACGACAGTTGTACTTAGAAGGACGTGGACAGGAAACAGCATTCCAGCAGGGCAGTGCTGGCCATTTAGTTTTTGCAAGGGCGCATTTGATATTCCCAGGGCTATTCTTTTGACATTCCAAGTGACCGTCCATGTGCAAAGAAATGAAATTTCAATGGATAGGTGCTGGAGCCACATTGGCTTAGATATACTGTATCCCAAAGATGAATCAATATCCTTGCAACAGTCCTGCCCACTTAACAGGGTCAGCCCCACCCAAGGAAGTCCAAAGTTATAGCTCCCTACTGAGTATTGATGTCCATTTAAGGTCCTTCCAGAAAAGATGCAGGTCATTTTCATCACAGGCAGCATCGCCAGGCAATGCAACAGACACCACACCTTGATCGTTTCTAGGAGACCGGAGCTAGAAGCAGCTTAGCTCTAGGCCACTTCCGTCCTGCTGAGGTGCAGGCATGTTTCTACCCAGTCATGCTCTCTGGCAGTGCAACCTGCTGGATCTCTCCGGTTATCCCTCCAGGACCCATTTTTCCTGCTGCTCCAGAGAGGTGGTGATGAAGGAGGCAGGTGGGCAGGGGGTGGGGTCTCTGCTATGCAGCGTCTCGTGCTCAGATGCTCAGGTCTAAAACTTGGGTTGGATTAGCTTTCTGAGAGCTGATAAGTCTCTGTTGAGAGCTGCTGTCCGGTGTCACTAGGGAATGCGTGTGTGCTCTGTAAACATTTAATTTTACAGTGAACTAATTAATGAACACTTAATAATGTACCTGTCAGGAGGGCTAGTTGTTTTATATCAGTAATGTCTGAATCCTACTGCATTCTAGCAAGGTGGTTATAGCCCTGCGAAGATGGGAGAACTGAGTCAGAGAAGCTTCTGTGGATTATTTAACACGTGACAGAGCTAAGGTTGGACTGGTAGTCGTCTGACTCTAAAACATCCACTCTGGTCATTTGTGGCTCATCTGCTCTCCTGGTCTAGGCACGAGCTGCTCACAAGAGAAGGGGCATCGGCCTAGACCAGGAGAGCAGATCAGTGAGCATCAACATACAAGTGGGCTGAGAAAGGATGTCCTATCAGGATGTCTCTGTCCTGTCCCCAGATCCATGTCCTTCTTTCCCCAGGCCTGAAAAGGACGGAGCAGCCACTAGAGTTGACGCCATCTGTACCCACCGTCCTGACCCTGCAGGCCACATGCTGGACAAGGAGCGGCTCTACTGGGAGCTGAGCCAACAGACACACAGTGTCACCTGGCTTGGTCCCTACCTACTGCACAGGGATCGTCTCTATGTCAATGGTGAGCATCTGGAGGTGACAGTGGTCTCCTCCTGCACCCCAGGTGGGTGCCTCTGTTGGTGCTCTGAGCTCTGTCCAGAGGATGCAATCATGTGTGCTTTCATATTTCTCTGTCCTCACCTTTCCTTTCTTTGTGAGGTCCCCCTCCCTCACCATGTGTGTCTCCGTCACACACACAGAGGCAGAAAGTCAGAGAAAGCTTATAGGTGGCACAACCCTCTATCTGGAAGGGATGCAATTTCTCGATGGCTTCTCCTCTGCCACCAGTGTTCCAACCCTGTCGTCCCTTCCTTACCCTTTCAAATATCCCACCTGACTCTTACTCTCTGCAGGTTACACCAGACCAGCCTTGACTGCCATCCCCAGTGGTAAGAGTTCAAACCCGACACAGTCCTTGGCCTCATAGTGTTTTCTGGGGGCAGCTGGTCCCTCCTCCCTGGTGGGAAGGAAGCCGTAGGGCCCTGGTTATGCCCCCCTCATCTTCTGTGACTCAGACTGGGCATCAAGGCCCCCTGTCTCTGGCATCTCCAAGGGGAGGCTGCACCATTCTCATTTCTGATGCTTCCTCCTCAGTTTCTGTGACTTCCACACCCTCCCTGGGAACCTCAGCAGCTTCAGTCTCCTTCTCCAGCTCTACAGGTAAGAGCCTTCTCTCATGAGCACCTCCTTCCCACCTACATGCCTCTGTGCTTCGTAATGAGAAGACAAGAATGCACAGGAGGGTTACAGCAAGGGGACAGTGTGGAGAGGATAAATTGGGGGCAGGGGCCACACCCTCCTCACAAACCAGTCCAATTCCATTCCAGTATTCAGAGAGCTCTGTGACTCCAGGTTTTCAATCCCAGAGTGCAGCAGTGGCTCCTTTAAATCCACCCTTTGCTTTTGGTTAAAGTTTTGTATCAGTTAACTTTGTATAACAAACTACGCCAAATTTACTGAATTAAAACAATCAGTTCTTACTTCTCATGAGGCTAGAGGTGAGCACTGCAGGTTTTCTGGGGTGTCTGCAGCCGCCTGCAAGTTAGGGAGGTGACTGCTTCTGGGAGATGCCTGACGGATGGCGGGGGTGACCCACTTCTTCATGTGGCCTCTCATCAGCCAACAGGCTAGCTCTGGCTCATTCATACGGTGGCCCTAGAGTTCCTGGCAGCAAGAGAGGGCAAGCCTCAGTGCTCAAGTGCCTTTCAAGGCTGCTGGCATCACGCCTCCCTTGTCCCATTGACCAAAGCAAGTCATGGCCAAGCCAGAGTCGAGAGCTAGAGAAAGAGCCTCCCATCTCTTGGTGGAAGGGCTGCAACACCACATAGCAAGGGTGTAGATGCAGGGAGGTGAAGAACTGCTGGCCACTTTTATAACCTCCCCTCTCCCCCCGGTGACCTACCAGGGACCAACTTTTCACCATGTTGGCCCTACAGGACCTGAAGTGTGGGGATCTGTTAGTGAGATCACATCCAGTGGTACATTCTGGAACAATTCACAGTTTCACCTTCTGCTAGAATGCAATGAAAATAGTCAAGGCACATCCAGGATTCATTCCTACAGGACAGAGACTAAAGGGCTCAACAGAGAAAGCAGACATGAGTAATAACAACAGTGGCAATTCACTGCTGTCATGACAGCAGCATTCACTGATTGTCACCTGATGGGGACCTTGCTTTACATGCATGATCTTCAACCTCTGTGGTAAGCACTACAATTTCTCCATTTAAGAGAGGCATACACTGGTTCTTAGGGGCTCAGTGTTTTTCTGAGGTCACACGGCCAGCAGATGGGTGCCTGTGCTTCTGCACGAAAATAGCTGTGTGGCCTTGGGGAAGTGACTGAACCTCTCTGAAACTTGCATTTATTCTCTGTCAGTTGGACACACCTCCAAGGGTGGTGTGAGGATTACATGAGCTACTGGATGGAAAGTGCTTAGCACAGAGTGTAGCACAGAGTAAGCTCTTACCAAACATTAGCTGTTACTATTGCTCGTGTGTTTATTGCCATTGTTATTATCATTAACATTTGTTAGTGTCTTTCAAAATAAAGTTTCCCTGTCTGGGACGAGACATTCCGAGCTCTTGCACCAGATGTGAATACCAGACCCTTCCCCCATCCCCACCCTTGACCCCTAAATCTAGCTTGAAAAGTAACTTGGGACATGACTTCCTTTTTATTTTTGATTAATTTTTTATTAGTTTCAAGTGTGCAAAACAATGTAATAGTTAGACATTTACACCCCTCACAAAGTGATAACCCCCCCCCAAAGTGCTACCCCTCTGACACTGTATCTAGCTGTTACAATTCCGTAACATTCTGACTCTATTCCCTATGCTGCACTCCGCATCCCGTGACTGTGTGTGTGTGTGTGTGTATCACATTATAGTTGACGTTCAATATTACTCAGCTTCAGCTTCAGGTGTATGGCGCAGCGGTCAGGCATCTACACCATCCATGAAGTGGTCTCTGTGATAAGACAAGTGTCCATCTGACCCCTTACCAAATCTCGACTGTCTTCTCTCTCATCCTTGCTGCAGTCGCCAGCCCTGTCTTGGTGCCATTCACCCTTAATTTCACCATCACCAACCTGCACTACATGAATGACATGCAGCCTCTGGGCTCCGTGAAGTTCAACAAAATACAGAAGATCCTTCAGCACCTGGTGAGCGTCCCGCCCCCCGAATTCCTGCCCTGCCTACTGCTGCCAGTCCTGCCATCTCTCCTGGCCCCTTCTTCTCTCCCAGCCACCCAGCTGAGGCCAGCCCCGGCCCCCTAACCCCAGCCATGCCCCCGTCCTTTCCTCAGTCCCTCTCCTCATCTCCCTCTCCTTCTTCACTAGCTGGGACCCTTATTCAAGAACACCAGTGTGAGCCCCCTCTACTCCGGCTGCAGACTGACTTTGCTCAGGTAAGACCAGCAGCGGAGGTTTTGTATCCACAGTCCCTTAGGCTTGGTCCTCCCTTTGGCCTTTCCAGCACTTTCCAGCTCCCCACCTGAAACAGTCACTAACTATCCCAGAGGTTTCTGGTCCCTCGTTCCTGTTCTGGACCTTCCCGTCCTCCTGAGCCTCTAATCTCACAGGCAATATTTAATAGGAACAGAATGGTACAACACGACAACCTGGAAATATGCCCCAAATTCTTTCATACAGGACGCATCCCTGATCCTTCACGGAGAACACACTCACAGCCTACTGTGACCCCAACCCGCGCTGCATGTATTTCTTTTTATAACTGCATTTATTGTGGTGACATTGGTTAATAACATATAAGTTTCCAGTATACGATTCTATAATACATCATCTGTACATTGCACTGTGTGATCACCACCCAGAGTCTGATCTCCTTCTGTCACCACATATTTGACCCCCTTTGCCCTCGTCTACCTCCCCCAACCCCCAACCCCTCTGGTAAATATCATGCCGTTGTCTGTGTCTAGGAGTTTGGTTGTTTTGTTTGTTTTTGTTGCATTCTGTTTTATATCCCACGTATGAGTGAAATAATATGATTCTTGTTCTTTTCCATCCGAATTATTTTTCTTAGCGTGACATTCTTGAGATCCATCCATGTTGTCACAAAGGGCAGTATTTCATCTATTTTATGGCTGAGTAGTATTCCATTGTATATATGGACCAGATCTTCTTTATCCAATCACACATCTAACACTTTGGTTGTTTCCATGTGGTTATCACCTTTTGGTTATCGCCATGAATAATGCTGCAATAGACATAGGGCTACATATACCTTTATGGATAAATGTTTTCAAATATTGGGTGTAGATACCCAGAAGAGAGACTGCTGGGTTGTATGGTAATTCTATTAATTTTTTGAGGAGCCTCCATTTTTTTTTATTAGTTTCAGGTGCACAAGACAAGGTAATACTTAGACGTTCATCATTTATATCCCTCACACTGTGGACCCCCGTCCCCCATCCCCCCATCCACTATCCCTCCGACATCGCACCGAGCCATCACATTATATATATAAAATTATAGTTGGCATTCATTATTGTTCAGCTTCAGGTGTACAGTACATTGATTAAGCATCTACATCTTCCCTGAGGTGGTCTCCCAGATGGGACACGTGTCCATCAGATACCCTACAAAATTTTTACAACATTATTGATTACGTTCCCTAAATTATTTTTCAAAAACCCTGAGGCCATTTTGTGGTTTCTGACTGTTTTCTAATCTCCTCACCTTTCCCCTTATCCCCACCCCCCCGCCCATCTAATAACCCTCAGTTTTTCCTCTTTGTCCCCAAAACTGTTTCTGATTAGTTCATTCACTTATTCTTTTCTTTAGATTCCGCATATAAGTGAAATCATATGGTACTTGTCTTTCTCTTTCTGACTTATTTCACTTAACATAATGTTCTCTAGATCCATCCATGTTGCTGCAAATGGTAAGATTTCTTTTTCCTTTATGGCTGCGTAATACTCCATTGTATAAATGTACCACAGTTTCTTAATCTAGTCATCTACCGATGGGCATTTCAGTTGTTTCCATTTCTTGGCTATTGTGTATAGTGCTGCAATAACCATAGCAGTGCATACTGATTTTTGAATTGGAGTTTTGGATTTCTCCGGATAGATGCCTAGGAGTGGAATTACTGGATCATAAGGTAGTTCCATTTTCAGGTTTCTGAGATACCTCCATACTGTTTTCCATAGTGGCTGCACCAATCTGCAATCCCACCAACAGTGCACAAGCGTTCCCTTTTCTCCACATCCGCGCCAGCACTTGTTTGTTGATTTATTGATGATAGCCATTTTGACTGGGGTGAGGTGGTATCTCATTGTGGTTTTTATTTGCATTTCTCTGATGGTTAGTGAGGTTGAGCATTTCTTCATATGTCTGTTTGCCATCTGTATGTCCTTTTTAGAAAAATGTCTCTTCATGTCCTCTGCCCATTTTTTAATTGTTTGTTTTTTTGGAGTCAAGTTGAGTGAATTTTTTATAGATTTGTGATATTAATCCTTTATCAGATATATCATTGGCAAATATCCTTTCCCAATCAATAGGATCCCTTTTTGTTTTATTGATGGTTTCCTTTGCTGTGAAAAAACTTTTTAGTTTGATGTAATCCCATGTGTTTATTTTTTCTCTTACATCCCTCGCACGAGGGGATATATCAGTAAAAATCTCACTCCGGGTAATGTCTGTGAAGTTTCTTCCTATATTTTTTCTAGGAATTTTATGGTTTCAGATCTTACATTTAAGTCTTTAAGCCATTTTTAATTTATGTTTGTATATGGTGTCTCCATATTGTTTTCCATTGGGCTGTACCAGTTTACATTCCTACCAACAGTGCATGAGGGTTCCTTTGCCTCCACAGCCTCTCCAACACTTGTTATTCCTTGTCTTGATGATGACAGCCATTCTGACTGGGGTGAGGTGGTATCTCATTGTGGTTCTGGTTTGCATTTCCCTAATAGCGAGTGAAGTTTAGCATCTTTTCATATATCTGTGGGCTATTTGTATGTTTTCTTGGGAGAAGTGCCTGTTTGGGTCCTCTACTCATATTTTTCATTACATTGGTTTTTATATTTTAATTATTTTATTGGGGAATATTGGGGGACAGTGTTTTTCCAGGACCATCAATCATTGTCCTCCAGTCTAGTTGTGGAGGGCACAGCTCATCTTCAAGTCCAGTCTCCATTTTCAATCTTAGTTGTAGGTGGCACAGCCCACCATCCCATGTAGGAATTGAACCGGCAACCCTGGTGTTAAGAGCTCGCGCTCTAACCAACTGAGCCATCCGGCCAGCCCTACATTGTTCGTTTTTTGTTTCTGAGTTCTATGAATTCTATGTACATATTAGATACTTACCCTTGTCAGAGGGGTTGTTTGCAAATATCTTCTCCCATTTGGTTGGTTGCCCTTTTGTTTTGGTTTCTTTTGCTGTGCAGAAACTTTTTAGTTTCATATAGTTTCATTCATTTATTTTTTAAATAATTCATTTCTTTTTCAATTACAATTGACTTACAATGTTATATTAGTTTCTGGTGTACAACACAGTGATTAGACATTTCTATACTTACAAAGTGATCACTCCAATAAACTTAGCACCTGTTTGACACCATACATAGTTATTACAATATTATTAACTATAATCCTTATGCTGTACCCTACATCGCCATGACTACTGTGTAGCAACCAATTTGTACTTCTTAATCCCTTCCCCTTTTGCACCCACTCCCCAACTCCCTCCCAACTGGCAACTATCAACTTGTTCTCTGTATCTGAGTTTGTTTCTGTTTTATTTGTTCATTTATTTGTTCTTCGGATTCCACTTATAAGTGATATCATGTGGCATTTGTCTTTCCCTTGTATGACTTAGTCTATTCAGCACAGTACCCTCCAGGTCCATCCATGTTGTTGCAGATGGCAAGATTTCATTCTTTTTTATGATTGAGTAATATTTCATTGTATATATATATATACATGTACCACTTCTTCTTTACCCATTCATCCATCAACAGACACCCAGGCTGCCTCCACATCTTGGCCATTGTAAACAATGAACATATGGATGCGAATGTCCCCTGGAAGTAGCGTTTTGGGTTTCTTCGGATAAATACCCAGAAGTGGGATTACTGGGTCCTTCTTTGTCTTTTGTTATAGCCTTTGTTTTAAAGTCTATTTTGTCTGGTATAAGTATTGCTACCCCAAATTATTTTTCTACATTTCCATTTTCATGAAATATCTTTTTCCATCCCTTTACTTTGAGTCTGTGTGTGTCTTTCAATCTGAAGTGAGTCTCTTGTGGGCAGCATATGTAAGGGTCTTGTTTCCTTATACATTCAGCCTTCCTGTGTCTTATGATTGCAGCATTTGATCTATTTGCACTTAAAGTAATTGTGGAAAGATTTTGAGAAGGATAGGTATTAAATCCTGTTTTAATTTATGGTAGAATTCACTAGTGAAGCCATCTAGTTCTGAACTTTTACTTTTTGAAAAGTTTTTGATGCTTGTTTCAATTTCCTTACTGTTGATTAGCCTATGTAGATTGTCCAGTTTTTTTTGTTTTGTTTTGTTTTGCTTTTGTTTTTGTGATTCAGTCTAGGAAGATTATAGATTACTAAGAACTTGTCCATTTCTTCTAGGTTATTGAATTTGGTGGCATATAGTCTTTGATAACATTCTTGTATAAGACTGTATTTCTGTGGTTCTGTAGCAACTTCTCTTTCATTTCTGATTTTGTTTGAGTCTTTTCTCTTTTTTCTTTACTTAGTCTATCCAGAGGCTTGTCAATTTTATTAATCTTTTCAAATAATTAGTTCTTTGTTGCATTAATTTTTTCTGTTGCCTTTTTATTCTCTATTTCGTTTAATTTTGCTCTAATTTTTATTATTTCCTTTCTACTACTGACTTTGGGCTTCATTTCTTCTTCTTTTTTTAGTTCTTTAAGGTGGGATATTATGCTGTTCATTTGAGCTTTTTGTTTGTTTGTTTCTTGAGTTAGGCCTTTAATGATTTACTTTCCTCTTATTACTGCTTTTGCTGTAACCAAACAATTTGCATATGTTGAGTTGACATTCTCACTTGTCTCTATGTATCTTTTCATTTCTTCTTTTATTTCTTCTTTGATTGTCATTGTTTAGTACTATGTATTTTTTCAGTATAATATTTTCTTTATTTAGTATTGGATTATAATTTGGAGCAAATCTATGACATCAAGGATTTTACAAATTAACACAAAATTTAAGAAAGATTGCATTTTCCACACTTCTCTTTAATCATCTCTAAAATCCCTCCCTGGTGCCAGCAAGATACTGATTTGTTAGAGCATTTCCCCCTAACATCCTTTAGGAATTCTGAACGTTCTGTATAAAGAGACCCTTCTTTCTCAGTTCCACAGGAATTTCTCATTTTCTTCAAATAGGTTCTCAATCCCTTGGCTTATTCTCTTCTCCTTCTGGTAACCCTATGATGAAAATGTTATGCTAGATGTTGTCCCAAATGTCCCTAAAACTAGTTTTTGTTGTTGTTGTTGTTATTTAGTATCATGTTGTTTAATCTCCATATATTTGTGGTTGTCCCTGCTTCTCTTGTGCATTTGATTTCCAATTTCATAGCATTGTGGTCAGAGAATATGCTTGATATAATTTCATTCTTCTTAAATTTGTGGAGGCTAGTTTTGTGTCCCAACATATGGTATATCCTTGAGAATGTTCCACGTGCACGGTAAAAGAATGTATAAGGTAGTTTTCTGTGATGAAAAGCTTTGTAAATGTCAATTATGACCATGAAGTCTAATGTGTCATTTAAGGCTGATATTTCCTTATTGATTTTCTGTTTGGATGATCTATCCATTGCTGTCAATGGGGTATTTAGGTCCCCAGCTATAATTGTGTTTTTGTCAGTTTCTCTCTTTATTTCTGTTAGTAGTTGCTTTATTTATTTTGGTGCTCCCAGTTCGGTTGCATAAGATTGATAAGAGTTATGTCTTCTTGACATATTGTCCCCTTTATTATTATAAAATGTCCATCTTTGTCTTTTGTTACTTTTTTTTTTTTTATTTTGAAATCTATCTTGTCTGATATAAGTAGAGCTGCGCTTGCTTTTCTCTGGATGCCATTTGCTTGGCGTAACATTTTCCACCCTTTCACTTTGAGTCTCTATTTGTCCCTGAAGCTGAGATGTGTCTCCTGAAGGCAGCATATAGCTGGGTTTTGTTATTTGATCCACCCGGCTACTCTGTACCTTTTTATTCGTGTGTTCAGTATATTTACATTTAGGGTAATTATTGATACTTGAGGATTAATATACCCATTGTAACTTTTGTTTCTGGTATCTTGGTGTCTCCATTGTTTCTTTTCTCATGTTTTTGTCTGTTATTTTAGTTTGGTGGTATTCTATGATTTTTCCTCCTTTGTTTCCTCTTTTTTTATGTTATGTGTCTCAGTTCTAGTTTTTTGTTGTTCTTGTTACCATTAGGTTTATGGAAAACAAAGTTTCATATATACAATACTCCTTTTTCTTCAGATTGCATATTATCTGCAGTCTTCTTTGCAAGTTAACTTCTTTTTCCCTGTCCCTTTTTTGTTGTTGTTGTCACAAATTACCCTTTTTTATGCTGTGAGTTCATTTCCAAATTCCAAAGCTAGTTTCTTCCTTTAAAAAAATGTTTTACCTCTTTTAACGTTTTATTTGAGTGTATAATGCACTAGTCTGATGAAAGTTGCAATTTTCTATTTCTGTTTGTCTAGTAGTCATCTTACCATAATTTTGTATTCTTTTGTCTCTTTGTTTCAGGTAGAAGGGCACCCTTTCAGTATTTCTTGTAATGCAGGTCTTGTGGCGGTAAATTCTCCCAGCTCTGTATGTCTGAAGACGTATTTATTTCTCTTTCATATTGAAAGGATAATTTTGGTGGATATATTATTCTTGGCTGGTAATTTCTCTCTTTCAATAATGTGAGTATTTGATTCCACTCTCTTCTAGCTTGTAAGGTTTCTGCTAGAAAATCCGATGATAGTCTAATGGTTTCCTTTATAGATTACCATCTTTTTCCTGGCTGCCTTGAGAATTCTTTTTTTGTGTGTCATTAATTTTTGGTAGTTTCAATATAATGTGCCTTGCAGAAGGCATTTTGGGATTGAGATAATTAGGTGTTATCTTAGGGTCTTGGATTGAGGATCTAGTTTTTTCATCCAGTTTGGGATGTTCTCATTGATTATTTGTTGGAATAGGCTCTCTTTTTCCTCTCTTCTCCTTCTGGTATACCCATTATTCTTATGTTGCTTTCTCTAATGGTGTCAGATAGTTCTCATGGAGTTCTTTCATTTTTTTCTCTCTCAAATAGCTGTCTTCTTTTACTTTAGTCATTTCTAGATTTCTATCTTCTGTGTCACCCATTTTTTTCTCCATATGTTCTGCTGTATTTCCTAAATTCATTAGTTTTTTCTTTATCTCACGTTGAGTTCTTCAGCTCCAGAGTTTCTGTTTGGTTCTTTTTTATAGTTTCATTCTCACAGGTTAATTCTTGTTCATTGATTTTATTTCTGTTTGTTGAATTGTTTTCCTGAGTTTTCTTGTATCTCATTGATTCTTTTCAGAGCTGCAATCTTGAATTCTCTATGATTTAAATCACAGTTTCCCATGTCTTTAAGTTTACTTTCTGGAGATTTTTCATTTTGTTTCTGAATTTTCTTGATTAGTCATTATTCTTGGTGGGTTATTCTTCTGCCTGGGCATTTGTGGAAATGAAATTCTGTTTTTTAAAGAGTATTTGACACCTCACCATTTAGCAGGTTGCTAAGTAGAGTTTTTTTTCTTCTGTTTTCTAGTAGGTGGCACTGAAGTAAATGCAAGTTTTTATTTTATTTTACCTGCACTGCTGGGCTTCTAGAATTTCTGTGGGGTGCTGTTGCCTCAGCAGTGGAATGCCCATACTCCCTGAGGAGATGGGCATCCTGTTTACAACCCAGTTGCCTTGGTCACGAGGCACCACTCCTATGGACTAGAAGGGGTGGGCTATGGGTTTCCTGGCTGTATGTTCTTGGCGCTGCCTTTCTTTAGCCAGAAGCCACCATCAGAGCTGCTCTGTCTGAGTTGGCCCAGCTGCCTACTCCAGGCTACGCCCCACTGGGTGGTGGAGGGTTGGACGTGGTGGGGGGAGGAAGTGGGTTTATGCGTCTGAGATTCTGCTGTTCCTCATGGTTTCAGCCACAATGAGTACAGACCACTTATGTTGAAAAGTTTTTTTCAGTCCTTTTAAGGTCTGCCAAGTGAGGATTTTACTGCTGTGTGGGCCACAGGGTGGGCAGTTCCCACATCCTTTGTCTTGTGCTGTTGGGCTGTGGAGTACTGTGACTTTTTGCACTGCTTCTTTGCCCCTGACCCTGGGCCCAGCCTCTATGTGTGCCAGCCACCCAGACCCAGTTGCTGTCCCTGCCCTTCCAATTTGCCCAGGAATGGTTGCATCACAACCATTAACTGGTATCTCATCTGCTGGGGCCTTGGGGCGTACGGGACTGGGTGCAACTTCCATCTCTGTCCTTCCCCCCTCCATCCTATCTCTGCTGTATACTCACCTTTAGATGTCTCAATGTGAGAACCTCTCAGATGTGTTTGTGTGCTGAGCAGAGATGCTTTTGTTGCATTCGAGCTGTCCAACTTGTTGTAACTTCAAGGGGAAAGACCTACCATGCTGCTACCGTGCTGCTGACGTCACTCCTACATGTAAGGATTTCTGCAGGCTAACACACAGCGAGCACTTAGTATGCTTCAGATATTGGGTTCTTGATGTATGGCCAATATTGACATTCTGGGCCAGATAATGCTTGCTGTGGGTGGCTGTCCTCTGCATTATTGGGTGTTTAGCAGCTTCTTGGCCTTTATCTTCTAGATGCCTGTAGTACCCCAAACCCCCAAAGTTTTGGCAACCCAAAATGTTTCCAGACATTGCCAGATGTCCCCTGGGAGTGAAAATCCAGGGAGACAGTGAAATGATTCCCATATTCCCAAAATTCTTTGAACATCATTATTAATATCCCCATTTTACAGATGAAACATAAAGGCACAATTTAAAGAACTTTCCCAGAGCCAATAGCTGCCAAATGGTGGAACCAGGATTTAACCCAGTCTCCTCAGAGCCCAGGCCTTTTCTCGCGAGGCCTGCTTTGCATCTTTGTGAAGAACAATGAGTTCATTATCTTTCCGGATGATCCCTGACTTTGATTCTCTGCTCTCTTCCAGTGCAGAGGTATGGAACTTGACCCTAGGTCAGCTGATGACAGGGGTTTCGAGCATGAGTGACCTGTTCCATCCTGACATTTTTTAGAGGGTTTAGCCTCAGTGGCCATCTCTCTGGAAAAATGTACAGCCCTCCAAAAGTAGAATTTGAGAAATAATTTTCTCCCTGCGACGCCAGGATAGAGAGGGATGGAATGAAATCATCTTTCTTAGAGTCTTGCTGATGACTCCCACAGTGAAAGTAGCCCCTCACTCCCCTGGCCTAGAGTGCCACACATTGGTTTTCCATCCACAAACATTGCTTGATCTCCTATTGTGTACCAAGCTCAGTGCTCCACTCCCAAAACTTGGTGGGGGCCAAAATCTAGATTGTGCCATCAAGAATAATGCATTACATTAATTATATACAAATATATGCAAACATGTATACATATTAATTACACTATTTTTAAGCATATTATTAATATCAACATTTTTAATCGTCACAAGGTATACCTGAATACTATGATTATACCCATTTTTGTAGATAAGAAACTGAGGCCCAGTGACACCATTGAAATGCTGAAAGATGAGAGAAGTGTAGTGGATCTAGGAGGAACTGAGATAGAGCCTCATACTTGGAAAGGAGTAAGTGACGGTCAGGAGACACAGCTGTGGGCCAGGAGGAGTACTGCAGGGAGAGGAAATGACATGTGGAGAAAGCAGAGTCTACGGTAGAGAGGGCATGCAGAGCAGACATACTCACCCGGAAGGGGGAAAGCAGAGAGGCGAGCAAGGCAGGCCTTGGATTCCCTACGTGCATGTTGGGTCACTGGGCTTCATGCACAGGCAGTGGGGATGGAACATATTTCAGCAAATGTCAGCTAAGGAAAGATTTCCACTTAGAGTGCAACTGGCTGCTGTGCAGAGACTAGAGGCCAGTGAGGGGAGGCCTGGACTCACAAGGTGGCCTTTTATGGAACTATTTGTACATTTGGAGCAAATTCCCTCAATGGCGAATGACACAGCATTCCAGATCCTATTGACAAGAGACCTACCACTTCTAACTTCCTCTGTGGTGCCCCCACCACGTTCTCAAGGACCTTCTGCAGATAGATCCTCACTGGCTCTGCTTCTGTGTCCCTTCCTCCAAGGCCTGAGAAAGACGGAGCAGCCACCAGTGTGAACACAGTTTGTACTCACCGCCCTGACCCTACAGGCCAAGGAGTGGACAGAGAGCAGCTGTACTGGGAGCTGAGCCAGCTGACCCAAGGCATCACCAAATTGGGTCCCTACACCCTGGACCCGGACAGTCTTTATATCAATGGTGAGCAGCAGCCATGTTTGTTTTGCTGTATTGCCGAGCCCTTGTTCTTCCCCTGCAATTTTTTTATTCCTTTTTTTTATTCCTTCTCCACACCCAGCACCTTCCGCCTCTCTTTCCCTCTCTCTCTGCAGGTTACACCCAACATACTTCAGAAACAACCCCCAGTGGTGAGTACCGAGTGGTCTTCAGAAGCCACTATGTCACCAGAGATACACGCAGCAGGCCTCCAACACATCTCCAGCTTTCAGGAAGGGAAGGGGTCGGGGACACAGGCTGGGGAGTCATTGCAATAAGACTAAGCTGGGAGTCACCTCAGTGTTGTCAGCTGGACACAGAGAAGTGGCTACTAAATGTTGGTTGGGTGGATGGATGGAGGAAAGTCAGTTAACAATTGAGTTGAAATAAATAACAAGATTAGGTTGCAAACTGTCTCCTTCAAAGCTTCACAGACTCCAAATTGTTCCCTGTTTCACCTGCTGCATATGATGGTTTAACATCTACAGTGATGATTCTGGAATTCGACCACAAGGACCATTAGCAGTCGCTGTGAGATGGCCCCTGGTCTCAGGACTGTGGCCCAGGCCTGAATCCATCTCAGGCCTCACTCAGTGTGGTCTTTTCTCTCCCTCTTCTGCTGCAGCCACGGGACCACCCCTGTTGCCTTTCACCCTCAACTTTACCATCACTAATCTGTACTACACGGAGGACATGTGGCCTCCAGGCTCCTTGAAATTCAATACCACCGACAAGTTCCTGCAGCACCTGGTGAGAGCCTTGCCCACGACGCTGATCTGCCCACCTAACCTCTGCCCCACCTGCTGGTGCCATTCCCACCCACTTCACCCTGTCCTGCTCGCTGGAGCCAGAACCACCTACTTAGTCTCCTTCCTGCCCACCGATGACCCTCCCTCCCACTCCTGCCCAGCCCACCAGTGCTAGGCCCACCCACCTCACTCGTGTCTCACCCATTGATGACCGGCTGGCTGCTGCCTCTTAACCTGTCACTGTTCTCCTTGTCCTCACCCACAGCTTGGGCCCTTGTTCAAGAACACCAGTGTGGGCCCCCTCTACTCGGGCTGCAGACTGACCCTCCTCAGGTGAGACCTTGGACTAGCCGGCCAGGGCTGCCTCAGGTGCACCCAGACCTGAGGAGTTTGGTATGATTCCTTCCTGCCCTCCCTGTCCAAGTCCTTAGCAGAGGTGGAATTCAGGAGGCGCTGGCTCCAGGGTCAATGCCTCTTCTCATTGTAAGCCCCCCGAACTGTCCCCAGATTCTGCAGGGCCCATCGGCAGTATGGGCCCCTAGCCTGGTCATCCTTCTGAATTCCCTCCTCCCTCCCTTTGACCAATGAGGGCATTTCCTTTAGGTTTCCAATTCTGTCCCCAGGGTTTCTCTCAAGACAAGAATTTGGGTTTCTCTTAATCTCAAATTCCAGCTCTACACATGTCTCAAGTATGAGCTCTCCTGTCCCCATGCCTTGAGGATGCAGGCTTCTGCCGGGCAATTTAATAATAGTTTTCTCATCCACTGACTGTGCTCACAGTCTCAGGCTGGTCAGAAGTTGGAGGTCTCAGAGGCTCTAAATCTGACTTCTCACAACTCACCAGCCTCCCCATTTACTCTGGCCCTTTCCTTTCCTGCCCCACAGGGATCTCATGACCTCTCCCTAGAAACTCACTTCATTTATTGTCATCCCCTCACCCACACTCCCTAGGCCTGAGAAGGATGGGACAGCCACTGGAGTGGATGTCGTCTGCACCTACCAACCTGACCCTCTGGGCCCAGGGCTGGACAGGGAGTGGCTGTACTGGGAGCTGAGCCAGCTGACCAATGGCATCACCCAGCTGGGCCCCTACACCCTGGACCAGGACAGTCTCTATGTCAGTGGTAAGAAGTTGCCCTTTTTTTTGCATCTCATCAGGTCCCACATTCTTCCTCTCCATTCCTCCCTTTTCCTCATCCCTCTCCCTCCTCACCTTATCTTTCTCTACCTGTGCAGGTTACACCCACCAGACACCGGCCACCACCCCCAGCAGTGAGTATTCTGAGGCTTTAGAAACCTCCACAATCATGTAAGTCCCAGTCCTTAGGAATGGAAGAGGCCAGGAGTTCACTGCCTCCCCTCCCCACCCCCACGTCACTTCCAGCCTCGGGAGAACGGGGACCAGTACCCCTAAAACCCACCTCCTCTCTGGCATCTTCGTGATGAGGAGGTCACCAACCCAAGCACCTGGGATGTGTTGTCCCAGCTTCTGTGGCGACAGTGTCCGTATGGATGGTGAGGGGCTATGTTGGGGTGTGAGTCCCGTCCTCCCCACTGAGTGGGCTCTACTGCAGCAGGTTCCTGGCCCAAGTTCAAACTCTCCTTGGGCCTCCCATGTCGGAGTGCTTTGAGCAAGGCTTTGGCCTCTGGGGATGGGAGAGTGGATTTTGTGTTTTCCACATGAGCACTCGGTCTCCTCTTCAGAATCCCAGCTGTGATGGTCCAGCCACCATCTCTGCAATGGCGGAGTTGCCTCTTCCTTGAAGATCTCTCCCTCCCCCTTTCCTCACATCTCTCCCTCTCTTTACAGGTTACACCCATCCCACCTCAGTTAACACCCCCAACAGTGAGTATTTCAGACTCTTGTGTACCGTGACTACCGCCCTAAACATGGGAACTGTTCAACCTGCCAATCTTCCCTCCTGTGCCCCCCCATCTGAATGGGGAGGAGTCCAGAAAACAGGCACAAAAGTGTGGGCTAAACTGGAGGTGAAAGGAGTCTCCCCTCCTCTCCACTCCCCACATAACTGACGATGATGCCCTGACTCCAGGATAAATGGTGCATCGAATGAGGCACGCATGTGTTATAACTAGAACCACTACTCCTGCCACCACTCCTTAAGGGTACAGTACACTTGGGATTTCATTTTCCCTCAGTTTCTGTGACTTCCACATACTTTCCTTCTCTGGCTCCATCCCCCTCCATCAGGCCCACTGGTAGGAGGGCTCCGAAGGGCACCAAATCATTTATACAAAGTCACTCATACCAGGTCACCTCTCTCATTGTTCACTCACCTTCCCTGAGGGAACTTGTCCATTGCTGTGGATTTCAGGGACCGTCTGACTACTCAGGATCCAGTGGCTGAGAATCCAAATCCTGAGGCCAGCCCATGCCATGTAGCAGCTCCTGAGCCTTGGCCCACCCACCTCTGGGCACCACCCAACTCCTTGTTCTCTGACCCTGAAGTCATTCTCTTTTCCAAAACTTACTCTTTCTCCTCATCACCAAAGGCAGAGACACAAGCGCCAACCTGGACCCACCCTATGGCTCCCCTCCCGACTCCATCCATCTCCAAATCATCTCCTCTCCCTACAGAATATCTCATGAGTCCTTTTGTCTGCATTTGTGTCACTCAGCCTTTATTTAGGCTACTGGCATTTCTTTTTGCTAGAACAAGTGCAGTCGCCTCCACTCACCTCCTGTATTCTTTCACACAGAAGCTGCAACATCCCTCCCAATGTACCTCTGCCCACATAATTCCTGTTTCGTTGACAACCTTTGGATGACCCCCTGCTCTACAAATCACATCCAAACCCCTGTACTGCGTAGTGACTGCCGCCCCTTTCTGAGCACAGGGGACCCCTCCAGGCTCACATCTACTCTTCCCCATGGCGGAATGAAAGGGCTTCAAGTTCCTCGAGGGCAACTGCTCTGTTCTCATGCAGGGTCTTTACCCAGGCTGTTCCTTCTGCTTGAGCGCTCTTCCCACCTAACTCTCACTCATACTTTTGGTCACACCGGAAATGATGCTTCCTCTGAGAAGCTTTCCCCAGTCACTTGTTGGGACATCCCTCCTGGGATGGCTCATGCCCCCAGCTTGCCTGCAGTGTCATGCTCTGGTTACTCCCCTGGCTACAACGTTAGGAGACTGTGCTCTATTCATCTTTGGACCTGCAGGGCCCAGCACACAGCCTCTCACACATTAGGTGCTCAATAAGTGCTCACTGAATGAATGAACGAAGGTTCTTGGTATCTTAGGAATTCCATAATGCTTACCCTTTCAGCTCCTGCAGCCCATGGCTCTCCTTTGTCCCCTGCCAGTGCCCCATGGTTAGAGCCCCAGACACCCCTGGTCATTACTGTAGCCCTAATGAGACATCTTTCTTTCCGCCCCACTGCAGCCACTGGCCTCACTCTGGTGTCTTTCACCCTGAATTTCACTATCACCAACATGCGCTACACAGAGGACATGGGGCACCCAGCTTCCTTGAAGTTCACCTCCACCGAGAGGATCCTACAGCACCAGGTGAGAGCCTTTCGATGACCGCTGTCAGCCCCTTTCCTGCCTGCCCACATAGCCCCTCAGCCCTTCCACTCACCTCCCCTTTTCCCCTCCAGCTCCAGCTCTTGTTCAATAAGACCCATGTCAGCCTCCTCTACTCTGGCTGCAGACTGGCCTCGCTCAGGTGAGACCCCCAGATGGAGTGATTCCTCAGGTCAGGGGACCCTCATGCACCAGCCTGCAGGGCTCCGTTCTTGGGCATGTCCCTGGCACTGCTAACCTCCAGCACCCACCAGGGCACCTTCATGCCTTCTTCATGCCCGGGGGTGGTGAATATGTTCCAGGTCGGAAATGAGGCATCATGTTTATAATTTACGTAATTCAGACAATGTTTTGTTTACGTAATTCAGACAATGTTTTGTTTACGTAATTCAATGTTTTATTTTAAATGAAGCTTCTCCTATTAGAAGAACTACTGCATCCTGTCTGCAAATTCTAATTGAAATATTTCCTGTTCCTAATGGTGACAGGGTTGTCTCAGATGACAGACATTTAGGTTTCCCCACCCCCAACCCCAAGGCTTCAGAGCTCCCCTTTCAGCATTATCTTAGCTTTCTCACTTCCACTTTCTTGCTTCCCACACCCAGAAGGACCCCCTGTGGTATTCCACACCCCTATGTCCTTCCTTCCCCAGGCTTGAGAATCATGGAGCAGCCACTGGAGTGGACGTTGTCTGCACCTACCACTCTGACCTCGTGGGCCCTGGGCTGGACAGAGAGCAGCTGTTCTGGGAGCTGAGCCACGAGACCCACGGTGTCACCCGGCTGGGCTCCTTCACCCTGGACAGTGACAGCCTCTACGTCAATGGTGAGGGGCTTGGCTACAGCCATGACTTCTCTCCCAAGTGGGGCTTTATTTTGTAGTGAGCTTTGAGCCTTCTTTTTCTCCTTCTGGCCTGGCTTCAGTCTTTCTTATGATGAAGTAATCCTATGATGAAGGTCAGCCGCCTTCAGTCTCATTGCCTAGTTGCCTCCTCCTTAAATATTTCTCCACTGCCTCTTCCCTCTGCTTTTCTCACATAAAGCCCTGAATCCTTTACGTTCACCCCAACTCTTGCTCAGTGCCTCTCTTCTCTGCAGGTTATACCTATGGAGCCTCAGTCTTGACGACCACCAGTGAGTATTCCTGGCCCTGATTTTCTGGGGGAGCAGTTGTTCTCCTTCACCTTTCCTTGATGAGGGAAACACTTGGAAGGGCCCTTAACTCATCTCTTCTCTTTGTCCTGGGGTTTTGGTGGAGAATCCAGCCCAGGGTGAGGAAATCTTAGATACATATATGTTTTCCCACCACATTCTGAGATGATAGATAGATGACTCTCCTGCCCTGACAACTAGGTCTTCCAGTTTTCTGTGCAGTGGTTTAAAAAGCCAACAGTCCTAGCAGATTTGGATATAGAACTATCTATCTGTCTCTCTATCTCTATCTATCTATCTATCTATCTATCTATCTATCTATCTATCTATCTATCTATCATCTATCTCTCATCATCTATCTCTTGAAAGGAAGAGAGAGAGAGAGACGAAGGCACAGAGTGACAAAGATAGAGATTAGAGAGAGAGAATGTGGATAAAAATACCAGAGCTCATTAGTTCCCCATCAGTGTGGCAAGTTGGAGCCTTTTCTCCTGGGAAAGTACAAATCCAGCAGTGTTTACAGAGCCCTGAGGCCTGCATCTGGGTAGAAACGGTCCATCTCAATACTCTCAAATTATTAAGCGTGTCCTTCTTCGCTGCTGGAGTTGTCTCCTTTAACAAGTGACCCTCAGGCTTATCAGGAGGAAGACATGGGCCCTCTGAAGCCCCACGCAGGTAGACATCGGGTCCCCGATCTCCCTGCGAGCCTTGGCTCTCTCTGCACCTACCATAGCTGCACAGGTCAATGAGGAGTCATTCACGCTGAATTTCACGCTTAACAACCTGCGCTACTCAGCGGACATGGGCCATCCGGGCTCCCTCAAGTTCAACATCACAGACACCCTCATGCAGCATCTGGTGAGAGGCCTGTTTACCTTTCCCACCCCTCTGTTACCCATCCTAGGGACAGTCGCCCATCTCTGACCCCCACGGGCTCTCTCCTTCCTCTCCAGCTCAGCCTCTTGTTCCGGAGGAGCAGCCTCGGTCCCCGGTATGCAGGTTGCAAGGTCATCTCGCTCAGGTGAGAACAACCCCTCACGGCCCACCACCAAATGATATGGACGTCTGACTGTGGGGGCTGCCCCCGGTGTGGGCAGGCTATTCTTGGAGGGTTTTTTTCTGCATCTGTTTTAAAAAATATTCCATTATTAATTTTTTTTAAATTTTGATAAAATACATATCAACACACGAGCTTCCCCATTTAAGCCATTTTAAGTATACAATTCAGTGGCATCAATTACAGGCATAATATTGTGTGCCCATCACCACGATCTGGTTCCAACGCTTCTCGTCACCCCGAGCAGAAGCTCTGTACCCACGGGGCAATTGTTCTCATGAGTCTGGGTCAGTTTGCGTTCTCTTGGTACTTATGAAGCGCTTCTCAATTCGGATTGTCATTCAATTGACACTGGTGGTAGAGGTCCTCTGGGGCAAGTGGTAGGGACCACAGTGACGAGATAAGCACTGCCCTGCCCCCATCTAGCGGAGAAAACAGACAATAAGGAGGAGAATAAACATTGAAGTAAGTGCTTTCAAATGTGATTAGGTGATAGGAAGCATAAATAAGTAGGGAATTATGGGACAGGAGCTTTACCCAAGGGGACAGGGTAGCCTCCCTGTGGAGGTGACTTCTGAGCTGTATCCCAATTGGCCAGAAGGAGTTGGCCGTGAAATCTGTCCCAAGCAGAAGGGATAGCATGTGCATGGGTCCTGCATGCAGTAGGAATGAGCTTGGCACAGTCAGTGCACAGCAGGGAGGCCAGTGTGGCTGGAGCAGAGAGAACGAGGGAGAGAGAGGGAGGAAATGCGACGTGAGACATCAACGGGGTCTACACCAGGTAGAGTCTTGAAGGAAGTGGATTTTTAAATTGTGCTAAAATACAGATAAACTCACCATCTGAACCATTTTTAAGTATCCATTTTGGCAATAATAAGTATATTCACTTTGCTGTGCAACCAGTCTCTAGAATTTGCAAAACTGAAATTCTATATCCACTAAACAACAACTCCCCATTCTCTCTACCCACCCCCAATCGTGGCACCCACCATGCTATAGGTTGGTGCAAAAGTAATTGCGGTCACAAAGTTTCATAATTGCAAAAACAGCAATTACTTTTGCATCAACCTAATCTTTTCTATCTCTATGAATTTGGCTACTTTGGGCATCTTATATGGGTAGAATCATGAAGTATTTTATTTTTTCTGACTCTTATTTCACTGACCATACATCTTCAAGTTTCATCTGTAATGTGTCAGAATTTTCTTCTTTTTTTTAGGGCGGAATAATATTCCATTGTATGTATATGTCGCATTTTGTTTGTTGGTTCATTAGGACATTGGTTTTTACAGGGAGCAGGCAAATGTGCTAGGTGCTGGGGGTTCAATACGATGACAGTGAACTGGACTGCCCCATTCCCTGACCTCATGGAGGTTACCATGTGGAAGGAACAGGGACACATACTACATGCTCACATAGTGGGTGACCAGGGCTGTGATGGGGGAGTCACAGGGTATTGTGGGAACTAGAAGAGGTCCCTGACCCAGCTGAGATGGTTCTTTGAGGAGGAGGAGATGTTTAAGTTGAGACCTGAAAGATGACCAGGAAATTGTCCAGGTAAGGAGAGAAGGGGAGAGACTTCTAGACAGAAGTCACTGCAAGTGCAAAGGTCCTGGGGTAGAGTATGGCTAAGGGGGGAAACTGTGAAAGGTTCAACAAGGCTGAAACATGGGATGTGAGGTGTGCAGTGACTGCAGGTGGAGAGGTGCCACATGGGCTGCATGCCCAAAGGTCACATCTTCCCTAGGCCTGTGAAGAATGGGGCCAAGACAAGGATGAACTTCCTCTGCACCTACCGCCGTCCCCCCAGCGGCCCAGGTTTGCCTGCCAAGCAGGTGTTCCAGGAGCTGAGCTGGCAGACCCACGGCATCACCAGGCTGGGCCCCTACTCCCTGGATAAGGACAGCCTCTACCTCAATGGTGAGTGGTTCTCAGTCCACTTCACTGTGGGCCACTTCCTTCACTGGGGCCACTTTCTAACTCCAGATGGGTTTCCATGTGCCAGTTCTCCAGGGTAAACCTTGAGACAAACTTGGGTGTGAATCTCTACTCCACACTGACTCCCCTCCCAGCAACCCTGGAAAGCTGATCTTTGATTAAACCTATTTTAAACCTGAATAAACTGAGGCTTAGAAAGGTTAAGTCATTTGCCCATGGGTATAACTTTGGAGAGTGGTGGAGCCAGGGCATGACCCCCAGTTGTCAACGTCTAACACCAGCCTTTCTAGGGGAAACTTGGGGAAGGAAGTCCCACATCTCTCTCCCCTCTCTGCTTTCTTTTCACCCTTGACCAGGGACAGACTTTTTTCCTGGGTGGGGCCCCTATGCCAGGAAGGAAGAAAGGGACTGAACATCTAGGGGGTCCGAGCTTCGGACACACTGGCTATCAGCCTAGAATCCTGGAAGAGACAGCATTTAGGAGGGTGACTCTCCTCTGGCATTCTGAGGGGCAGAGCATGGCCGTGGTAGGTTCATTGGAATAACTCAGCTTCCCTCCTCTCGGTCTCCAACTTGCAAATGGTACTTGGCAACTGCCACTTTCTTATCACCATTGCCCCGTCAGGTGGTCAGGGAGACATCCTGCTATTTTATGACTTCCATGTTAGCCAAGAGGGAAACAGAGGCATAGAGGAAGGAAGGGACCTGCCTATACCCACGGTAGTTTTGTGGCTAGTCTGCGTCTTGATGTTCTAAGTTCCCATCTGTTCCCTTCACCTTGGTCCTTGCAGGGGCCAGTTTAGGATTTCCCCCCTTGGAAACTGCCCAAGTTTATGCTTCAGTTTTTTCACTGACTCAGCAATTACTAAGCGTCTCCGATAAGCTGGACCTTGCACCTGGCACTCAGGGTCAGAGATAGGCTGCATGCACAGCCTGTCCTAATGTAAGCCACAAGCGGACAGAGCGTGTTTGGTTCACTGTGTGTTCCCCAGCTGCAATGGAACTTGGCCCACAGTCAGCCCTCAATAAATATTCTTTGGTGGAGGGAGAGACTGGAGGGAAGGTGGAAGGGAAGATGGTAAAGTGGCTGAATACGTGAGGGGATAAATGCAGGAACATAAATGTGCTGAGGGTTTCTTGCCACATGCTGGATAGGTGGAGAGGAAAGGGGCGTTTCAAATGAAAAGATCAGGAAAGCCTTTAGCGTGGATAAGCCATTTGAGTCTCATCTTAGAAGATGTGGAGCATGGGTGGCAGGTTTGTTCACTGGTTAGCGCGCAGTGCTCATAACACCAAGGTCGCCGGTTCGATTCCCACATGGGCCAGTGAGCTGCGCCCCCCACAACTAGATTGAAAAAACAAAACAAAAAGAAGATGCGGAGATGCTCTCGCCTGGTACAGAGGGAAAGGCCTCCGGGCTGGAGCCCCACATGGACAAAGGCATGGAATACCTGGAATCGTTCTGCCACCTCCCCTTATACGTGACATTTCTGTTTCCAGGGTATAATGAACCTGGTCCAGATGAGCCTCCTGCAAGTACGTATCTTTGCCCCCAGTGCCATTTCAGCCTCCCCTGACCTTGAACCAAGTTTGTCTCCTTACTGACAGAGGGAGCTTGCCCCAGACTCAGGCCAGTCTACTGAAGGGGCCGCGGTGTCAGCGGGAGGCAGAGTGCTAAGTCTGTGGCCTCTCTCTGGACCTGCATCCATGGTACTGGCTTTCTAAATTTTCCATACCCCTTTGGGTCAGAGGGACATTTGAACAAGCATTCCCTACAGGGATAGGTGCTGGGGTCAGATACTGACCTTCCAGTCCTTGCCTCCTGGCAACAAAATCCCTTCCAGGAACCCCACAAGGGTCCTCAGTGTCGAGCTGAGTGTCAAACTCTGGTGGCTACTCAGTGCTCAGGCCACGTTGGCCCATATACACTCATCCCGTGGTCTGTTAGTTTATCTGTTAACCCATCCGTTCTTCCGTCCTGCCAGTTGTCCCTTCTCTCCTCCCTTTCCCCGACCCTCTCCCCATTTCTTCCATCCATTCTTTCCTCTTTGTATCCATTATCCCTTTTTTTCCTTCCTTCCTCTCTCCCTCCCTCCCTCTCTTCCTTCTTTCCATTCTTCCTTCTTTCCATTCAACCAACCATTCTGCTCATTCATCTGTTTGTCCTTTCCTTCTGTTCCTCCATTCATCTGTCTAACTTTTCTTTCTTCCGTTTATTCTCTCCTTCTTTTTGACCATCTCTCTGCCCATCCTGTCCATTTACCTGTTTGTCCTTTCCTACTTCTGTCCTGCACTCCTTCTTTCCTTCCACCTCTCCAACTTCTCTTCCTTGTCTTTATTCCTCCTGCTTTCTATTTGACCCAGCACCGGTCCATTTTTCCTCTGTCCATCCAGGTATCCTACTTGCTTGTCCATTTTTCTGTCCCCCATCTCTCTGTCCTCTTTGTTCAGTCTCTCATTTACCCACTCTCTCTCTCTTGAACTCATTTACAGGTTTGCTCACCCATTTCCTCACACAATCACTCCTCCCCATACTCTCAGGTATGGTACACCTGTGAATGGTTGTCCTGGGACAACTGAGGCTAGAGCCCAGGAGAGCACAGTGGGGCTTCTCCCACTCTGTGGGGGGCCTTGCTTCTCCCTGATGACTGCTGTTTTCACAGATCTTGAGCAGACCACCACATTCCTGTCTACTTTGTCATCATCTGTGCAACCAGAAACAACCACAGGTATCTGAGGGGACCCTTTTCCTTCCTAAGGGAAGCTCTCCAGCCCCATACCTCCACCAGCCAATTGTCATACAGGAACTGGGAAGCTAGAGTGTGAGATTCTGGTTTTAGGGCTATCATTTGATCACGAAGATTATATCAACAATTTAATTTCATGCCTTCCCTCATGGAGATCCCAATCTTGTGAAATTAATAGACCATTATAATGCAATGAGGGGTGTTTTAGGAGCAGGCCCCTGGTGTAATTTGGATGGAAGAGCTTTCTGGTGAAAGTTTCACCCAAACAGAGCCTTTAAGAATGAGTAGGGGTTCTTTAGACTAACAGGGCATGGAGAAGGGGTCCCCTGGCAGAGGGGGTCCCATAAGCAAAGGGTCAGCCGGCAGAAATAGCATAGTATATAGGGAGAATTGAGAGGGATTTGGTTTTCCAGAAATATAAAGCTTAACATGGAGGAGATGGGGAAATTAAACGGAAAGGTTGGCAAGAACCAGGTTGGGAAGGAATTTGAGAGTCATGATCAAGAAGCTTGAACTTAATGGTGAGGCCATAGAGAGCCGTGGGCGACATAGAGCGGTGGTGACCACGGGGAGATTTTGATTTAATAACAATTCTTTTAGTACCCAGTGTTGGGAACATACTTTAGACAGGCATCCCGTGAGCCTGCTGGGGTATCATTCCAGGTGAGAGAAAATGAGAATTGGGCTGGGGGAGAGTTGCATACGAGCACCCTTCTGCATGTGGAGTGGGTGTTACTTGGAGGTGAGGGAGGAGGAGATGAGCGGGTGTGATGGTTTTCACTGGGATGACCACGCTGGTGGGCAGTGGTGCCACTGGAAGAGCAGACAACAGATTCTCATGAATGCAGGGCTCTGATCTGGTCTCAGGCCCGCTCTCAGTGAGACCCGTCTCTCCCCACCTCTTCTTACAGCTCTGTTTCACAACCTGGAGACCCTCACACTCAACTTTACCATCTCCAACCTCCAGTATTCCACAGACATGAGCCATGGCTCACCCACGTTCAACTCCACTGAGAGGGTCCTGCAGCATCTGGTGAGACCCTGGTCCCAGCAGCTCCTGGTGGGTTAAATCCCACCCAAGGCCCTCACCCAAGCTTCCTGCTCATCCTCCTCCTCCTCCTTCCTCTCCAGCTCAGAGCCTTATTCCACAAGAGCAGTCTGGGCCCCTACTACTCGAATTGCAGACTGATCTCCCTCCGGTAAGACTTTCCTGAGCACTTGGCAGTAATGGCCACTTTTTGGTGCCCACCCCCTTTTCGGTCTTCCCACAGACCTCACGTTTGCTCCTCCCTCTTTGTGGCCCCCACACCCAGAGATTCAGGATCTCTTGCTGAGTCCCCATGTGCTTCTCTCCCCAGACCTGAGAAGGATGGGGCAGCCACCGGTGTGGAGGCCGTCTGCACCTACCACCCTGACACCCTGCACCAGGGGCTAGACAGAGAGCAGCTGTACTGGGAGCTGAGCCAGCTGACACACCGCGTCACCCAGATGGGCCCCTACGCCCTGGTCAGCGACAGCCTCTTCATCAATGGTGTGTGTTTGTGCCGAACTTGGATTTACAGAGATGATTACATGTCTTTGTTCAGTTTTGTTTCCTCTTTAAGAAATCAGCCCCAGTTCTGGCTGGGGCCCACCCTCCCCAACCTCCATCGGTAGGGTCTTTCCTATTATTTCAGGTAAATGTCATGAAATTCTTTGACCAAGTTAATACACTGAATTTTAATTCAAAACCAAAATGACAGGCACGGGGGATCTCTTGTGACAGGACTTTTTCTACGCGGGGTTCCTCTATGCCAGCGGTTCTCACCCACGGGGGCAATCTGCCATCCCCTGGAGACTCTTGGCATGTCTTTGATTGTCACGGGAAACATTTTTGGTTGTCACACTGGGAGAGAGTGCTGGTCTCATCTAGTGGACAGAGGCCAGTGATGTTGCTAATGTTCTTTAATGCACAGGAGATCCCCTCAACCAAGAATTCGATGTCAGCAGTTCTGAGGATGAGAAGCCCTGCTGTATCTGGTCCCAGAGTCCCTAGATGGGCTCCACACCAACACTTACCACACTTTACTGCAATACCTGTTTAATTATCCAACGCTCCAAAATCAGGCTTTGTCTAGTGTGCACCGGATCCCGGTTCTAATATGCTGGCCCTTGGTAGTGCCCAATGAATGAGTGACAGAGCAACACTTGAAAGTTGGGTATTGCAGCCCCTCATATTTGGGGATCTGCCGCAGTTCACCTTTATTCATTCAACAAACACATGTGTGACCATTCTATCCCAAATCATGTGCTGAGTATGGAGACAGAGGACAGGTTCTGTCCCCAAATAACTCGTAGTCAAATGAACTAAAGATCACTTAGGGACACAAAAATTGCAGCAACACTAATTAACCAGTTGCCACGGGAGTGGAGGAGAGGGGACAAATCAAGGAGGGTTTCCTGAAAAGAAATGTTATGTTCCTAGGACTGTACTGGGCACTAGGACAAGATAAGAACAAATAGGGTAGTTGGGTCCTCGCTCTTCTGGAGTTCCACATAATTGGGCTCCTGAAGCATGAATAGAAGTTTCCCAGGAAGAGAAGAGGATAGAAGAGCATTCCAGGAAGTGGTAACTGCATAAGCACAAGCTCAGCCTCAGGACAATCGCACAAAATTTCAGTTTCCCCCTCTGTGGGGACTTTCAATTCGGGAGTCCCCACAGCCTCCAGGGTGTGGGGTGGATTTTTTTTTGTGGGGTGGATTTTGGCTGATTTCAACAGCAGGCAGGGGCCTCCTGGGACATCATGCCTCTGTGCTAAGAGCTGAGCGTCTCCACCTGTCTTGTCTTCCTCTCCATGGCCCCAGGCTATGGCCCCCAGAGTTTATCTACGCAGAGCGAGTACCAGCTAGATTTCCGCATCATCAACTGGAACCTCAGCAGCCCAGACCCCACATCCTCAGAGTACATGACCCTACTGAGGGATGTCCAGGACAAGGTGTGGTCTCTCCCCCCTCCCATCTCTCCTTGCCCTGGGTGCCCCTCCCATTCCCTTGTCTAACTGACGTTTATTGATTGTTTCAACCCTTAACTTGACCTATGTGTTCTGGGTTCTCTCCGTTTCCCCAGGCAGTGCCTGGCTGCCTCCCTCATTTCTCAGATGAGCAAACTGAGATTCAGAAAGGGGAGTGTTGTGCCTAAGGTCACACAGTGAGGTGGGCGCAAAGCCTGGATTTGAGCTCAGGTCTCCCTTGCTCCAAGGCCTATGTTCTTTCACTGGCTCCAGGGGCTGCCTCCAGCCCCAAGAGACCTCCATCTCACCCACTCTCCCCCCCTTTTCTTCTAGGTCACCAAACTCTACAGAGGTAGCCAGCTACGAGACGTATTCCTCTCCTGCCTGGTTACTGACTTGAAGTAAGTTGAGGAGACTGGAAGCATTGGCTGAGGTGGCGGCTTGTGGCTCTGGGCTCCCCTGGCATGTCTTTGATCTGAAAGTGCTGCTGTGGTGCCTGTTCTCCCCACGCCCCTACCAGCTAATCCTGCCAGCTCCGTTTGTCCGTAGGTTTTCAGGGGCGGGGAAAGGATTAACCCCATGGGGCCCCCACCCCTCAGCATGCTCCATCTTCTCCTCCTTTGGACCCTTTCAACCAGTATCAGCCCAAACATCGCATCTACTACTATGGCCAGGCTCCTACGAGCACGTTCATGCACAGCCATCTCATTTAATTCTTACAACATCCCCATCTTTCAGATGGGAAAACTGAGGCTCAGAGAAGTGAACAGCCCAAGAACTGCCTGACGTTGGCTGTGCACCCAGGTCTCCAAGGGACAGGTGGAGGAACTAGGAGAAGGATCAGGGAACCCACTGTGTTGGCTACTGAATTTGAATATTGAAGTTTGAATATTTCCAAACTTCCATTCCTTTGTCTTTAGGAATAATTGTAATAGCTTCCAGCAGAGTGATGGTGAGGAAATGTGTAAGTCACTTCTTAGAGGTGTTCCATAGGTGTTCATGGTGGTTACTGTTATTGCTTCTATTCCCGACTCCTGGAAACCAACCATTTTCGGTCAGGGTCTCTTGACTCTCCCGAGGGAAGAGGCAGCCAAATGATCTCCCACTGCTTGCCCCTACATCTTTGGCTCTATAAAGCAGGAACCTGGGGGACACTGCTGGTGTTGGATGCTGGCTGAGCTCCTGTGATCTCTGTCTCCAGGTGGGACTCCATGTCGGTCACCATCCAGGGACTGTTCTCCTCCGGTACGGACCCCAGCATGGTGGAGCATGTCTTTCTAGACAAGACGCTGAATGCTTCCTCCCACTGGCTGGGCGCCACCTACCATTTGGCAGATATTCACGTGACAGGTAAAAGATGGGGTGGCTGGTTTCGTGTCTTGAAGAGATGAGGCTGTGAGGAAGGACAGTCTTCTCAGCAGCAATGGAAAGGATGTAGGCTCTGGAAGGAAAAGTGGTACTTGAAAGGCCATGTCGATGACCGCTGGTCATGTGGTGGTCATCCAGCCACCAGGAGGCAGGAAGAGAACATGCAGCAAGTACCCTCAAAGGAATGCATACGTTTACATGTAAACTGTGAGGGCTCCTGAGTTGCTTTTTCAGGCCCTCTATTTGTGAGTCATTCATTCATTCATTCAACAAATATTTAACGCAAGTAAATAGGTACTGATGATAAACTGTGAAAATTCCTGTAAGGGGATTTCAAGAGCCTGTGGGAACCTCAAGGAGGGACACACATCCCTTCTTAGAATGTTTTCATGGGGTGGCCGGTGAGCTCAGTTGGTTAGAGCGCGGTGCTAATAACACCAAGGTTGCTGGTTCCTTCCCCCCATGGGCCACTGTGAGCTGTGCCCTCCTTAAAAAAAAAAAAGAAAAGAAAAAAGAAAAAAGAATATTTCATAAGGAAGTGATGAAGAAACTGAGATGTGATAGAGAACATGACCTAGCCTGTGGGAAGAGATGGATAGTTGTGCTACATGTAGCTTTAGCCCAGAAGATAGAAAGAGCGTGGCATACTTAGGGAAGCTGTAAGAAATGTGGTGTGGCTGGTATGTATGTTTTGACATGGGAGAGGTGACAGTTGAAGCTAAGGAGGTGGGCAGGGATTTTCTTGGGGTTTGTGGAGGGCCACAACACACTCAGAGTTCTGCTTTCAAAAGCTGATCCTCTGAGTGCTGCACGGAGAATGGATTGGCAGGAGGAGGAAGACCAGAGGCAGTAAGATACATTTGGAGTCCAGGTCAGCAGAGGTGTGGGACAGAAACTACAGGATGGTCAGCACCTTCCCTTACCCGCTATGCCCCAGAGAGACCAGGCCTCCTCTCCCCGACACCCTAGTGAACTCTCACAGCGCTTGTTGGAAAGAAAGAGGGTTGGACAAGTAGACAGATGACTACGAGGTCTGACAATTAAGTTTGCGAACTCATCCTAGAAAAAGTGCTGCATACCTCACTGCTGAATATCACTACGGTGACCTTCGAAGTATTCCCCTTGGGAAGCTATGCACCAATGCCAGTGCCCCGTCCACCCTTCAAAGCAATTTTGGAACTCTTTTTCTGGAATTGCCATCAGAGCTCTCGTCGTATTACCCTTGATGTCCTGAATGTCATCAAAATGTCTTCCTTTCAATATTTCCTTTATTTTCGGGTACGAAAGAAGTCATTGGGGGCCAGGTCAGGTGAGTAGGGAGGGTGTTCCAATACAGTTATTTGTTTGCTGGCTAAAAACTCCCTCACAGACAGTGCCGTGTGAGCTGGTGCATTGTCGTGATGCAAGAGCCACGAATTGTTGGCGAAAAGTTCAGGTCTTCTAACTTTTTCATGCAGCCTTTTCAGCACTTCCAAATCATAAACTTGGCTAACTGTTTGTCCAGTTGGCACACATTCATAATGAATAATCCCTCTGATATCAAAAAGGTTAGCAACATCATTGCAACAAGCTTGCAAACTTAATTGTCCGACCTTGTATGTTCACGGTGGACAGATAGGTGGAGGGTCTTTTATATCCCATCTTTAAAAACCCATTTCAGGTCACATTACCAGAAATAAGTCGACTGGCTCAAATGACCTCTTTGTGAAAACCTTCCCCAGATATGGGACTGTTTATACTTTCTTTTTATCTTAGAAGTGAAGCCATCAGTTCATCTGCCGGCAGACAAAGCAACAAGCAGTCCCAGCCCCCAGCATTTCCAGCTGAATTTCACTGTCACCAATCTGCCATATTTCCAGGACATAGCCCAGCCAGATACCACCAAATACCAGCGGAACAAGAGAAGTATTGAGAACGCGGTGAGAAAAGAGTTGTGTCCACTCTGTTCCCACGTAGGGACTGACCTGTGGATACTAGGTAGTCAAATGGTGACTTTTCATAACAATTCATGAATACACGTTCTTATTCCCACTTTGCAAATGAAGAAATAGACACAGGGAAGTCCAATAGCTGGCCCAGGATCATGTAGCTACATCATACCCTGAAACAAGGCATTTTTTAGTACACATCCCTGGACTACTGTTTGTTGAGACAAGAAAACATAGAGGGGGAAATTTGCTCAGCATTCTCTGAGGCCACCCAGCCTGGGATTCTGATGAAAGAAACGTGACTCTGTCTTTCAGCTCAATCAGCTCTTCCGAAACAGCAGCATCAAGAGTTCTTTTTCTGACTGTCAGGTTTTAGCATTCAGGTGAGTTCCAAATCAGGACCTCAGGATTCTGTAAACCTTTTTTTTTGCTTTTGTCTCATCTTCTCTTCTAAATCATAACACTTGCCTTTTTAAAAAATTTATTGGGGTGACAATTGTTACCGTGTTTTCCTGAAAATAAGACCTAGGCGGACAGTCAGCTCTAATGTGTCTTTTGGAGCAAAAATTAATATAAGACCTGGTCTTATATTATAGTAAATATAAGTAAAATAAGACCGGGTCTTATATAATATCATATAAGTAAAATAAGACCGGGTCTTATATAATATCATATAAGACCGGGTATAATATAATATAATAAATATAATAAATATAGTATAGTATAATATACTGTAATAATATAATATAATATAATATAATATAATATAATATAATATAATATAATATAATACTGGGTATAATATAATATAATACCAGATCTTATATTAATTTTTGCTCCAAAAGATGCATTAGAGCTGATTGTCTGACTAGGTCTTATTTTTGAGGAAACACGGTAGTAAACTTACATAGGTTTCAAGTGTACAATTCTGTAATACATCCTCTATATACCACATTGCGTGTTCACCACCCTGAGGCAGTTCTCCTTCCATCACCATATATTTGACCCTGTTTTCTCTCATCTACCACCTTCCTCCCCGCTTACTCTCTGGTAACCACTAAACTATTGTCTGTGTCTGAGATTTTGTTTCTTTGTTTGTCTTGTTCCTTTGTTGCTTTCAAAAGGTTTTATATACCACACATATCAGTAAAATCATATAGTTCTTGACTTTTTCTGTGTGACTTATTTTGCTTAGCATAATAATCTCAAAATCCATCCATTTTGTCACAAATGGCACTATTTCATCTTTTTTATGGCAGAGTAGCATTCTATATATACCACATCTTCTTTATCCTTTCATCTATTGAAGGACAATTTTGTTGTTTCCATGTCTTGGCCACCGTAAATCAAGCTGCAATGAACGTTGGAGCACATATACCTTTATGGATAAATATTTTCAGATTTTTTGGGTAGATACCCAGGAGAGGGATTGCTGGGTCATATGGTAATTCTATTTTTAATTTTTTGAGGAACCTCCACACTGCCTTCCATAGTGGCTGCACCAATCTGCATTTCCACCAATAGTGTAAATGGTAATTCTATTCTTAATTTTTTTGAGGAAACTCCATTATTGTTTTCAATAGTGGTTCACTATTTTTTATTTGCATTTCCCTAACAGCTAATGAAGTTGAGCATCTTTTCATATATCTGTTGGCCGTTTATATGTCTTCTTGGGAGAAGTGTCTGTTCAGGTCCTCTGCACAGCTTTCATTACATTATTTTTTGGTTATTGAATTATTAAGTTCCTTACATATTTTGAATATTAGCCCCTTATCAGAGGTATTGTTTACAGATATCTTCTTCTGTTTAATTAGTTATCTCTTTGTTTTGTTGATGATTTCTTTTGTTGTGCAGAAACTTTTTTGATTGATACAGTCCCATTTATTTATTTTTGCTTTTACTTCCCTTACCTTTAAGGTCAAATTCATAAAATCTTCTCTAAACCCCAAATCCGTAAGTTTAGTACCTATGCTTTCTTCTATGCAGTTTAGTGTTTCAGGTCTTATGTTTAGGTCTTTGATCCATTTTGAGTTAATTTTAGTATGTGGTGACAGATAGCAGTTTAATTTCACTATTTTGCATGTGGCTTTTCAATTTTCCAAGCACCATTTATTGAAGAGGCTTGCTTTTCTCCATTGTATGTTTTTGGGCCCATCTATATGTGGATTTATTTCTGGGTTCTCAATTCGTTCCATTGGTCTGTGTGTCTATTTTTCTGCCAATACCATGCTGATTTGATTATTGTCACTTTATTGTACAAGCTGAAGTCAGGGAGCGTGATACGACCGGTCTTACTCTTTTTTTCTTAGGATTGCTTCGGCTATTTGGAGTCCTTTGTGGTTCCATATAAATCTGATGAATTTTTTGTTCCATTTCTTTTAAAAATGTCGTTGGGATTTTGATGTGGGTTGCATTAACTCTTTATATTGCATTGAGTAATATGGCCATTTTAACTAAATTGATTCTTCCAAGCCGTGAACATGGAATATCTTTCCATTTCTTTGTGTCTTCTTCAATTTCTTTCAAAAATGTCTTATAGTTTTTGGTGTATAGGTCCTTCACATCCTTTGTTAAGTTTATTCCCAGGTACTTTATTCTTTTTGTTGCAATTGCAAAAGGAATTGTTCCTTTTATTTCTTTTTCTGAAATGTCATTGTTAACATATAGGAATGCAATGGACTTTTGTACATTACTGCTACTTTACTGTTTTTGTTTATTGTTTCTAATAGTTTTTTGGTGAAACCTTTAGGGTTTTCTATATAAAGAATCATGTCATCTGCATACAGGGACAATTTAACTTCTTTGTTCCCAATTTGGATCCCTTTTACTTCTTTCTCTTGCCTAATTGCTCTGCCTAGTACTTCCAACACTATGTTGAATAACAGTGGTGAGAGGGGCATCTTTTTCTTGTTGCTGATCATAAAGGAAACGCTTTCAGTTTTTCACCGTTAAGTATAATATTAGCAGAGAGTATAGCCTTTATTATGTTTGAGGTACTTTTTTTTAATACCCATTTTGTTAAGCATTTTAACCATAAATTGATGTTGTATCTTGTCAAATGCTTTTTCTGTATCTGTTGATATGATCATATAATTTTTATCCTTTATTTTGTGAATGTGGTGTATGACATTGGTCAATTTGCATATGTTGAACCATCCTTATGCCCCTGGAATGAACCCCACTTTGTCATGATGTATAATCTTTTTAATGTATTATATTTGATTTGCTAGTATTTTGTTTAGGATTTTTGCGTCTGTAATCATAACAGACATTGATCTTTAGGTTTTCTTTTTTGTGTTATCTTTACTAGGTTTTGGTGTCAGGGTAATTTTGGCCTCATAAAATGAATTAGAGAGTATTGCCTCTTCTTCAGTTTTTTTGAAAGGGTTTGAGAAGGATAGGTATTAAATCATATCTGAATGTTTGGTAGAATTCACGAGTAAAAGCATCTTGTCCTGGACTTTTGCTTTTGGCAAGGTTTCGGATAACTGTTTCCATTTTCTTACTGTTGATTGGTCTATTTAGATTTTCCAGTCCTTCATGATTCAGTCTAGGAATGTTATATATTTCTAAGAACTTGTGCATTTCTTCTAGGTTATTGAATTTGGTGGCATACAGCCTTTCATAGTATTCTTGTATGATTCTTGATATTTCTGTGGTATCCTTTGTAACTTCTTCTCTTTCATTTCTGATTTTGTTTGTGTCTTTTCTCTTTTTTCCTTAGTAAGCCTAGCGATGGGGTTGTCAATTTTGTTAATCTTTTCAAAGAGCCAGCTCTTCGTTGCATTAATTTTTTCCTACTCTTTGTTCTCTATTTCATTTAATCCTGCTAATTTTTATTATTTCCTTCCTTCTGCTGACTTTGGGTTTCATTTGTGTTTCTTTTTTTAGTTCTTTTAGATGTAATGTTAGGTTGTTTATTTGGGATTTTTCTTGTTTCTTTAGATAGGCATGCAATGACATAAATTTTCCTCTTATTACGGTATCCCAATAATATTGATATGTTGTATTTTTATTCTTGTTTGTTTCTATGTATCTTTTGATATCTCCTTTTATTTTATCTTTGACCCAGTTGTTGTTTGGTAGCATGTTTAGTAGCATAAATCTCCACATATTTGTGGTATTTCACAGTTTCTTTTTGCAGTAATCTCCAAATTCAAAACATTGTGATTGGAGAATATGCTTGGTATGATTTTAATCTACTTAAATTTGTTCAGGCTAGTTTTGGGTTCCAACATATGGTCAATCCTGAGAATGTTCCATGTGCACTAGAGAAGAATGTATAATCTGGTGTTCTGAGATGAAAGATTCTATAAGTGTTGAGTATGTCCATGTCCATTTGGTCTAATATGTCATTTAAGACTGGTATTTCCTTGTTGATTTTCTGTTTGGATGATCTAACCATAGTTCTCGATGGGCTATTTGGGTCCCCTACTGCAATTGTGTTTTTGTCAGTTTCTTCCTTTAGTTCTGTTAATAATTGCTTTATATATTGTGATGCTCCCTGATTGGGAACATATATATTGGTAAACGTTATGTCTTCTTGATATATTGTCCCATTTATCATTATGAAATATCCATCTTTGTCTCTTGTTATGTCTTTTATCTTGAAGTCCATTTCATCAAATATAAGTATGGCTACACCAACTTTTCTCCAGATGCCATTTGTTTGGAGCATTATTTTCCAACCTTTCACTTTGAGCCTATATTTGTCCTTGCAGCTAAGATGTATCTTTTATAAGCAGCATATAGTTGGGTTTTGTTTTTTGATCCAATCTGCTACTCTGCTTTTTTTATTGGTGAATTCAGACCATTTACATTTAGTGTAATTATTGATATATGAGGATTTCCTATAGCCATTTTATCTTTTGTTTTCTGGTAGGTCTATGTTTCCATTGTTTCTTTTTCCTTGTCTTTCTGTTTGTTAGTTTAGTGGTATTATATGGTTTTTCCCCCTGTTTTCTCTTTTTTTATGTTATATGTCTCAGTTGTGAATTTTATTGTGTGGTTGCCATTATGTTTATGTAAAAGAAAGTTTCATGTATACAGTAGTTCTTTTTCTTCTGCATGCAGCTTATCTCCATTCTTTTTTGCAAATTCAGAAATTTACCCCCTTCCCTTTTATATTTTTGTTGTCACAAATTGCCCCTATTTGTGCTGTGAGTTCATTTCCAAGTTGCATTAGCAACTTCTTTTCTTCTTTTCTTTTTCTTTTCTTATGTTTTTACCTCCTTTAACCTTTATGTTATATTTAAGCGTATAGTGCCCTACTCTGAATACAGGTTGCAACTTTCTGCTTCTCTCTGTCAGTCACCTTATTCACAGTTTTGTCTTTTTGTTTTAGGTAAATAACCCCCTTCAGTATTTCCTGTAATGCAGGCCTTGTGGTGGAAAATTCCCTCAGCTTCTGTATGTCTAGAAAGGTCTTTATTATACCTTCATATCTAAAGGATAATTTTGCTGGATGCATTATTCTTGGCTGGTAGTTTCTCTCTTTTAATAGTTTGAATATTTGATTCCACTCCCTCCTAGCTTATAGAGTTTCTGCTGAAAAAAAATCTGATAATAATCCAATGGGCTTTCCTTTATGGGTTCCTGTCTTTTCCCTGGCTGCCTTAAGGACTTTCTCTTTGTCATTAATTTTTTATAGTTTTAACATAATATGCCTTGGAGAAGGCCTTTTGGAGTTGAGATAATTGTTCTGTTTGTTTTTTGGATTCAAGGATCCAGTTTTTTCCATAGGTTTGGGAAGTGCTCATGACTGTTTGAATAGGCTCTCTGTGCCCTTCTCTCTCTCTATTCTCCTTCTGATATACCCATTATTCTTATGTCACTTTTTCTGATAGAGTCAGTTCTTGTAGAGTTCTTTTAACTCTCAAGTCTCTCTCTTCTTCCATCTGCATGGTTTACAGATTTCCTCCATCTGGTCAGCTCTATTTCCTAAGTTTGCTATTTCATTCTTCATCTCTTCTATTGAGTTCTTCAGCTCTAGAAATTCTATTTGGTTCTTTTTTAAATTTGCAATCTCTTTGGTAAAGTATTCATTTTGTTTGTTGACTTTATTTGAGTTCATTAAACTGCCTATCTGAGTTTTCTTGCATCTTGTTGAGTTTTTTCAGAACTGCATTCTTGAATTCTCTGTCATTTAAGTCACAGATTTCCATGTCTTTAAGTTTATTTTCTAGAGATTTTTCTTTCTTTTTTTTTTTTCTGAGCTGCCTTATACTTTGGTTGTTCAAGTCATTTGATGGATTCTTTCTCTGCCTAGACATCTGTGACAGTGAATTCTGCAGCAGGTTGCTAAGAAGAGGTTTTACAGTAGGTGGCGCTAGAGCATTTTATTTTCTCTTGCACTGCTCTGGCTGGCTTTTCAGATTTCTGCTGGGTGGGGAGAGATCCCTTTTATTCCCTGGGGAGGTGAGTGACTCTGCTGTGACCAGGTCAGCTTCGTCTCAGGTCACCACCTCTATGGGAGCATGTGGTGGCGTTCTGAGCCCCTGAAATCCCAGTGCTGCTCCTGCAGTCAGGTGCACTGCTGTCCTGCCTGAGATGCGCCAGGTACCCTTGCCGGGAACAGCTGTGAAGGGTCGGGGTGGGGTGGGCTGGGATAAGCCGCTGGTGTGTTTGAGGCTTTGTTCTCCTCCTAGTAATGGCGACTGCCAGACACAGCTGCCTCATCTTTGTATCTCCACTTTTTTCACTGGGATTAGCTGCAGTGTGCATCTGCTGCTCAGAAACTGTCTCTCCAGTTCTCAGGGCTGTAGATATTATGCTTAGTAACCCAACCCTCACTGCTATAGTTTCTATTGGGTCCTGCTGCTAGCTTTGGGAGGTGTGTGGGAGGTGAGCTCTGTGATCACCATCCCAGGGGGAGATGGACAGCTCTATGGCTTTGTTTCCTGCCTGGCAGTAGCAGCCGCTAGAACACAGCTGTCACACTTCTGTATTAGGTCTTTGCCCTGAGGTGTCTGTCCTGATCACTGAGTTCAACCATCTTATGTACTGATCACTCAGGCGGGAATGCTCGGGCCCACAGAGCGTGCACCTGCAGCCCGATTCCTCTCCTTTTTTGAGAACTGCAGTGAGTTCCAGGATACTTCCGCAGGACCCGTCTCTGCTCTTCTCCCTTCCCTCCTCTCCTGCTCACTCTGATTTGTCCATTTTCAGGTGCTTCATTGTGTGGCTGTCTGAGACATGTTTGTGTGTTGTGCAGGGAATCCTTTGTTGAATAATAGCTGTTTAACTAGTTGTAACTTCAAGGGGAGAGACCAAGGGGACCCCTCACACCACCATGCTTTCAACGTCTGTAAACTTCTCTTTTAAATAAAAGACACACTGTCTTCTTTAAGTAAGAGTGTCTATGCTAAAATTTCTCAGTTCCTAGCTGTGGTGGAAGAGAGCCCTAGGAATATAGAGCTCTTATTTAAACAAACAAGTGAACAGCTTTTTCCTAAACCAGTGAGCACAACTGGCTTAGAAATTTAAGAGAGCTTGTGTAAACCAACAGAGATGGAGGTGCCTAGTGCTGGGATTCATGGGACATGAGAGGCTCTCACAAGACAACATAAAATCCAACAGTCTAATCATGCTGTCCACTAGTGTAGTCACTAACCACACGTGGCAATTAAAATTTTTTATACACCTATTGAGATATTATTCACATACTGTGTATGTGTGTGTGTGTTTATGTGGATTTTCCATATATTATATCATGGCACCTTCAAAAAGAATCGTTTTATATCTCCCTTTCCAATCTGGATGCCTTTTATTTCTTTTTCTTGCCAAATTGCCCTCACTAGAACCTCTAGTAAAATGTGATTGACATCGGAGATGAGGGCATTTTTGTCTTGTTCCTGGCCTTAGGGGATATTTTTTTGTCTTTCACCATTAACTATAATGTTAGCTGTGGGTTTTCCTTGGATGCCATTTATCAGGTTGAGAAGGTTTCTTTTTATCTTCAATCTGTTAAGTGTTTTATTTTTTTAATCATGAAAGATGTAGTTTGTAAAATTCTCTTTTGTATGTTTATGTTAAGATAATGTGGTATTTGTACTTTATGCTACTACCATGGTGGATTGCATTAATCAATTTTTTTCTATATCAAGCTAACTTTTTGGATAAAGATGAGTGATTAAGACTTGTTCAGGTCTTCCCTGGGCATGTACACAGCCCTATACACGTGTGGCCTTCTAGATTACCTCAAATACATTGGAGATTTTCAAAGCCCACATTCCCTTAATTTTTATTTTAAGTTTTTGGCTTACCTCTGGCCTGCCTCAATTGGTATTGCTCCTTTCATGCAGCTACAATGCAAAACAGTTACCAATGCCTGTTTTTTAACAAGTTCCTTAGGATGAGCTTTCCTCACTGAGCAAGCTCTGAGTCAAATAAAGACAAGCCCTGAAAATGGGGATATTTCTCCCCATTTTCTAGACAGGTCAAATAGAAACAAATTGGGGTGCATCTTTTGGGGAGTTCCAAACCTATCGCTACTTGGCTGCTGTTTTTCAGTTACCCTAGTTCTGAGATTGATGGTTTTCAAAGTTACTGAGCGCATTGTGAGAGCAGAATGGGAATAGTACAACTTATAATGCCACAGCGCTTACTCTCTTTACCATAATTCAGCCATTTTCTTAATGGCTAAATACTCCTCAGATTGTTGCAAGCCTTTGGTTCATTTTTAGATGTTTGAAAAGTTGATTTTGACCAGTTTTACTCTGTTCTTATTGTTTTTATGGATTTTCAGAAGTTCTTATTCCAACATTTCAAAAATGGCCTCCCTGTGGCTATTTATTTATAAACGAATTACATTATATTAACTTACATGGAAATTCACACATGGCCACATTTTAAATGCTCAGTAGCAACTTGTGGCTAAGAATGACTGTACTGGATATTGCAGATGCAAATGTTTAATCATTGTAGGAAGTTCTCTTGGACAGAACCCAGAAGCAGAAAACCTAGAATCGGGGTAGAATTCCAGATATTCCAGTTCGTTTCTGTGTCCTTCCAGGTCTGTCCCCTACAGCAACCACACTGGGGTGGACTCCCTGTGTAATGTCTCACCACTGGCACAGAGAATAGACAGAGTTGCCATCTATGAGGAATTTCTATGGCTGACCCAGAATGGTACCCAGCTGCAGAACTTCACCCTGGACAGGAGCAGTGTCCTCGTGGATGGTAAGGCTTCCTGGTCATTGGGGCAGGAGTGGGCGGGTCCAATTTCCACACCTGGGGCCTTTCCTGGGGACCTGGAAGCCTAAACATTGAACTTTCTCAGGCTGGCAGGAGGTGGTACAGTCCCCCAGGTTTTACCCACTATTGAGGGAGAGGGAAGGACACCCAGTAGTATAAGGAGGTATTTTCCTTCTCCTCGACAGCTCTATGACCTCAGGATAGTCCTTTCCTTCTGTGGACTTCTGTTTCCTTATCTCTGTACTGAAAGCCAGTTGACCAGGTGGTCAGTGAGGGCCTTCCCCAGCAAACTATGTATGAAGCAGCCTTGACAGGTGTGATGGGGGAGACCTGTTTTCTGCTTCACAGGCTGTATGGGAAGAAGCAATGTGTCAGATTTGGCCCACAGGCTGTAGATTGCCCAGTTCTGCTCTAGGTCACCACCATCCAATCGGATTTTTTACAATGGAGGAAACGTTTTCTATCTATGTTATCCAGTACATTAGCCACGTGTAGCTGTTCAGTATCTGATGGATGGCTAATATGACCGAGTTTTATCATTACTGATTGTTAATGTTACTGAGGTACCAGATTTTTTATTTTATTAATTAAAATTAATTTTAATTTAAGAAGTCCCTGTGGCAGCTCCATATTGGACATCACATCTTAAGAGTCCAGGGAGCAGACAACAATTAACGTCTCTGCCGCAGTGAGCAGTAAGGATCCAAAAGCCCCTTAGCCTCCTGAAAGTGCCACAAAAACTTTGAGCCAGGGACTCCATCCATTGCCAGGGGCATATCCAGAGTTCAGCTTGCATAGGAGCAGAGGTAGGGAGAGGAAATCTGGAAGTTGAAAGGAAACTGAGTATTTACCTAGACTATTACATTGGACTAAGTTTACCAAAATAGCCTAAAGTTTAATTCCCACCCTGGGACAGTGGTGGAAAGTTGAAAGGAACATTATTTCGATTAATAAAGGAAAAGTATAGAATTTTTCTTTAAGTTGCTGCTGGGAAGAAATAGGGGAGCTGCAACTTCCCCCCCGCCATGCCCAATAGTTGCTATGTGTCCCTCCCCTCATGGAGTTTATGTTGTAGTTGGGAATAACAAGAATAGGCAATTGTCAATTATAAATGATTTGATGTGAACCAATCCATACTTGGGAGTGGTAATCAGAGAAGGCTTCCTGGAGGAAATTATTTTGTAGATGAATCCTAGAAAATGAGTATAAAATGACTCAGTAAAGGAGAAGGGGGTGAATGTGTTTCTAGGCAGAAAATAGAGCTTTTGAGTGGGGATTCGCATAATTACAGAGATCCCGTGGGCTTGCCAACTGTGACGATCCATTTTCCCCCAACCATCATAAAATGGTCCAGCCACTTCCAGCCCTCTGTGTCCAGAAGTATGGATTTGATTTCATTTAATACCTTTTTGTAGTGTGATAATGGCCTTGGTTTATGTAGCAAAATGTCCTCATTTCTTAGAGACGCGCACTGAAGTGGGGTGAAATATCATCATATCTACTTTACTTGTATGGATTTCAGTGAAAATATGGGATGAAGCAATAGAGACCAGTGTTAATAATTTATGCATTGAATGAAATATTGTTTGAATTGATTACAATATTCATTGCTAAATCTAGGTGATGGATGTTTATGGTATTGTTCTATTTTTCTGTGTATTTGAAAAGTTGTATTAATAAGAGTAAAACACATGAACACACATTCTTTATTTTGTTAACTTCCAGGCTATTCTCCAAACAGACATGAAGCCTTGACTGAGAATCTTGGTAAGCCTCACAGCAGCCCCAGCCCAGGGTGGGGAGGGAATATCTTGATGCTGTGTCTCATCCAAGAAAACCAAGTGCACAATAAGTTGGATGATAATGACAATTGGCCAGCCCCTGTCAAGGACTGTTGAGGCACAGTGTGGGGGGGACAGCGGGGGCCAAGTGGGAATGACAGGAGGTGGCTCACTCCAGCACTCGTGTCCCCAGACCTCCCCTTCTGGGTTATCATCCTCATCTGCCTGGCAACACTCCTGGTTCTCATCATATGCCTGCTCTTCTGTTTCCTGGTAAGGAAGAAAGTGATGCTGATCTTCTTGCTATTGGGTTGTAAGGGTGTTTTACATATAGTCACGTGTCCACATAACAATATTTTGGTCAATGGTGGACTGCATATATGATAATGGTCCCATAAGATTTTGATGGAGCTGAAAAATTCCTATCACCCAGTGACATTGTAAGCATAGTAAGGTCATAGCAAAACACATTACTCACATGTTTGTGGTCATGCTGGTGTAAATAAACCTGCATTGCTGCTCATATAAAAGTAGAACATACAATTGTGTATAGTACATAGTACTTGCTGATGATAATAAAGAAGTATATTGCTGGTTATGTATTTACTATACCATACTTTTTATCATTGTTTTTTAGTGTACTCTTTCTATTTATTAAAAAAAAATGTTTGCTGTAAAGCAGTATGCTGTGTTATGCTGGCAGCAGGCTCATACATCTCACGTTTACTGCCTCTCATGATTACACCATTTTCATTTGTGCTTGATTTAATCATGTGCTGTACAGGCTTGAGTCTCAGAGAAATAGGTTACACCACACAGCGTAGGTGTGTAGGAGCGTCTACCATCTAGGTTTATGTAAGTGCACTCCATGATGTTTGCACAAGGAAGAAATCCCCTAATGACACAGAACACATCCTTGTTCTTATGTGGCACGTGACTATTGTAAATACAAGTCCTCTGGTGGGCACGTGTTTGGCAAATACTGTTCCCAGTCTCTGTGTGTGGCTTGCCTGTTTCTCTCCTCAGTAGTAGTTATTCAGGAAATGTAACTAAAAGTCACAAGTCTATTATAGTGGTACAAGTACCACTACCTATGAGAATGGCTAAAATTTTTAAAATACTGCCTATAAAAAATGTTGGTGAATATTTGAAGCAACTGGAACTCTCATATAATGCAAGTGAAAGTAGCTTGGTTGTTTATTTAAAAGTTATATACACTTACCCAGCCATTCCACTCCTAGGAATTTATCCAAGGGAAATAAAAACATAAATCCATACAAAGAGACATGTACACAAATGTTCATAATAGGTTTGTTTGTACTAGCCCCAGATGGGAAACAACCAAGATGTCCATCAACAGGTGAATAGATAAACAAACTGTGGTGTATTCCCACAATGGAATATAATTCACCAATAAAAAGGAAAGAATAATCAATATATTCAATGACATGCATAAATCTCAAAATAATTATGCTGAATAAAAGAAGACAGATGAGGAAACTTATTTCATGATCCCACTTATAAACAAATTCTAGAAAATCCTAGCTATAGGGACAGAATCAGTTCAGCGGTTGCCTGGGAATAAGAACGTATCTGCAAATGGCAGGGAAGGAAGAATTGCACAGAAGCATGAGGACACTTTGGAGGATGATGGGAGTTCCTTATTTGATTATGGTGATGATTCCATAAGTTATAATCAAAACTTATCAAAGCATTTGCTTTAAATGTATGGAGTTTATTGTATGTCAGGTATACCTCAATTAAGCTAGGGCATGTGGGAGAGAGAGAAAGAAGGAGAGAGAGAGAGAGAAGGAGAGAGAGAGAGAGAGGGGTAATCAGAGGGAAAATAGTAGAACAAATGAGAGTGAAAAGGGTGGCAGAAAACAGGAAGAGGTGAAAGAAAAAACGAAAGGAAAAGAAGGACTGAGGGAGAAAATTACATGAAGAAAAGAAGGAGAGAGACACAGGACATGTCTGGTCTGAGTGGCTTTGGCCACCTTCTTCCCTTGTCATCTCCCATACCTGGGCAGGTGAACAGTCCATTCTGAGGCCCCTTCCTCACCTTCACAGGTTACCATGTGTCTGCGGAAGAAGAAGAGAGACTACAAGATTCAGCAATGATGCCTGGACTACCACGTGCCACCCTTAGACCTGAGGAAGCTGCAATGACTAGATCTGCCTGAGGCCCTCTTTTTCCAGCCAGAGTCCAATGGAGCTTGTCTGGATTAGAAATAAACCACATTGGTCGAACACAGTCTCTGGGCCTTTCTTGACCTAGTATAAAAGGACTGGCGTAAGAGTCCTTTTCCTTCGTGAAGTCCTGAAGGCAGCTGCAAGTTCTGTCTTGTGGTTCCACACCACGTTATCCTTCAGGAACACCAGAATCAGCGAAACTGGCACAGAAATGGCCATAGTATAACATCATATCCTGTTCAGTGCAAGGTTTCCCTTCTTAGGAAACTTTGCAACATACCACCCCTGACTCTTGTGTCAACGGTCAAACTCACCTCTGTCCCTCCATTTTCCCCACCCCCAAAGCCATGGCTGTCTCAAATTCCCCTATACTACTTCACTCTCTGAAGTTCAGAAGCACCAGGACGTCCAGATCAATTGGCCTCGGTGGCACCTCCTTCCTTGTGGGTTCTCCAAGGTGGAAAATAGGGCAAGATGGAAGAAGTGGATCAGACATGACTCTGCAATCAGCCCTGGGACTTGGGAGCTGAAATGACAAGGTATCTAGGAAGACTGGATCCAGAGTAATACTGAGGCTCTAAAATATTTGGATATAAAGATGAATAATACAGTACAAATATGAAGGCAAAGAGTTTTTTTTTTCATATTTTTCTGCACAGAATCCTCCAAGACATTTATAACAGAAGTTCCCCAATGAGCAGCTCAAAGCATCACAGGCATGAGGCTTACGGTGCTGTCCTGCCTTGGATTTGCAGGAACAGATTATATGATCTCCACACAATTTGCAGATGACCCAATGGCTAGAAATTAATGTCCCAGTAATGCCAGCCATTCACTTTTGTTGATGTGAACTTTGTCTCCTCAGTCTTACGCTGTCGTTCTCTGAGAATGCAGTTTCTGAAGATTCTAATAATAACAATAGCTATCATTATTGACAGCTTCATACCTGCCAAGCAACATGATCAGCAAGTTCTGCATGCATTGTCTCAGTTATATTCCCCATCCATAGGGCTTATTCTCATTTTATTCCCATAAAGATATAGAGGCTCAGAAATACTAAATAACAAGGAAGCAAAAATAATGACTAAAAAAATTAAGCACTTGGCCAAGCTATCTGTCAAAGAAAGAGATGAAGACATTTTCTGACATATAGTCTCAAAATTGACCTCCCCTAGGCTTTTAGTGAAACAACCAGTAAAGAATGTACATCAGGAAGAAGGAATGTGAACCTGGAAAACCATAACAGGAATCATGAGGAAAAGAAAAAAAATCAGTGTATGTAAATTAGTATTCATTTTAAAAATAATACATAAAAAACACATTCTACTAAAATTCCAGATGATTACCACATTGGAGAATAGAGGAGAGGAGATTCCGTTAAAAATAACTAATTTTTAAGGAAGATATAAATACTATAGATACTCTATTATTGTTGAAGATATCACTCAGAAACTAATAAAGCTATCAGACAAAAGTAGGTAATGATAGGACTTCTGGTCAAAATGGTGGAGCAGGTAAACAGTGTGCTCACCTCTCCCCACAACAACATCAAAATTACAACAACATGATAAACACTATACCTGGGTCTATACCTAACCCTCTCCATAACCCTAATCCTAACCAAAACCCAAATAATATCAACTCTACCACTAATCTAAATCCTAACCCTATATGTAATTTCAAACCTAACCCTAATCTTAAATCTAAACAAAACCCTCATCCTGTACATAACCATAACTTTATGTTAAACAACCCTAAAACTAAATCTAACCCAATAACTAAACTCATACCTAAACCTAATAATAACCCTAATGCTATTATCTAACCTCCGTGCCTCTACCCCTAACCATAGCAATAAACTTAACACTAACCCTATATCAAACCTCAAACCTAAATCTAAGCTTCAGCCTAATCCTAAACCTAAGCCTACAACTAACCTCTATCCAAACCGTAACCCTAACCCTAACTTCAACCTTAACCCAAACCTAACATCAACCCTAACCCTAACACTAAACCTAACCTTAAACACAACCTTCTCCATATCCCCAAACTACCCCTAATCCAACTCTAAATGCTAACACTATACAAAAATGCAACCCTACCTCTAATCTTAACCCTGTATCTATCCTCAACCCTAACCCTAACAATATGCCCAAGCCTATACCGAACCCTCTGCACAACCATAATTCTAACCAAAACCAAAATCATAACCTAATCTCTACCACTAACCTGGACCCTAACCTTATACCTAACTATAACCCAAAACTTAATACTAAAGCTAAATCTAACCCTATAACTAACCTCATACCCAACCCTAACCCTAACCCTCACCTAACCTAATATCTAGCATCAAACCTAAATCTAACCTTAAACCTGACCCTAAATCTAAGCCTATAACTATCCTCCACCTTAACCCTAACAGTAGCCTAATTTGTACCTAACACTATGCATAACACTACCCCTAACTCTAACCCTTATCTGAACCACAACTCTATACCAAACATCAACCCTAGTCAATACAATAACCTTAACCCAACACCTAAACTCAACCCTGACTTAAACCCTACGCTAACACTAACCTAACCCTACAGTAAACATAACCTTATACACAAACTTCTCCATGGTTCTAAGCCTAACCCTATAACCAACCCTAAACCTAACTGTGTAAATAAAATCAACCCTAACTAACCCTAATCCTAACCCCAACCCTATGTCTATCCCCAACCCCAACCCTAACACTGTACCTAAGTCTAGGCTTACCCCTCTCCACAACAGTAATCTTAAAAAAAAAACTCAAACTAACCTTTACCTAACCTAACCTAACCTCTACCACTAACATAAACCCAAACTCTCTTATCTCAGCTCAAACCTAACCCAAAACGTAACCCTAACCCAAACCCTAGCCTTGTACTTAAACTTACTTAAACCTTGTACTTAAACCCTAAACTTAATTAAAAACTTAATTAAAAGCCTAACCCTAACCCCAAACCTAATTTAAACTCAAACCCTAACCTCAAAGCTAACTCTCACCATAATGTAACCCTAATTATAATCATAGCATCAATCCTGAACCTAACCCTAACTTGAAGCCTACTCAAAACATAACCCTAACCCTAAACAGAAACTCAACCCTAACCTTAACCCTACCCCAAACTCAAAACCCAACCCTAAACCTAACTTAAAACATAAACCTAAACTTAACTATACCCTAACCCTAACCCTCGCCCTTATCCAAACCCTAACTTAACCCTAATTTAAAGCAAAACCCTCACTTCAAAGCAAACCCTAACCTAACCCTAAATCTGACTCTAACATGAAGCATGAATATTAAAAAATCTAAACTTGAGCACAAAATTCTCACCTTAAATCTAAACATAATCTTACCCACTTACCCAAAACCTAACCCAAATCATGAACTTAAAACTAACCCCATCTCTGACCCTTAATTTAACTCAAAACCTAATCCTTCCCCTAAACCTAATGCTAAACCTAACCATAACTGGAGTCCTCACCCTAACCTTAAATTTAAACCAACCCTAATTAAAACCCAAAACCTAACCTCAAAGTTAAGTCTAACCCTCATCCAAACCTAACCTTAACTCAAAGCCTAACACTAACCCCAAACCTAATCCTAACCCTCACCATACACCATACCCTAACCCTATTGCTAACCCTAAACCTGCTTGAAACCCAAATCCTAACCTCAAATCTAACTCTAACCCTAACCCTAAACCTCAGCCTAAAGCTAGCCCTTACCCCAAAACCAACACTAACACAATCCTTAATTTGAACCTAAAACTTAACCTCAACACTAACTCAAACATTTACTCTAACCTTAACCTTAATCATAAACTCAAACAACACAAACCCTAACCCCAAATCTAACAGTAAACTTAACCCTAACCCTCACCCTTAACCTACCCCAGCCCTATAACTCCCTATAACACTAACCCCAAACCAAACTCTAATTTAAAACCAATCCTAAACCTAACCCTAACTATAATCCACCGGGGACACCAGGATCCACCAGGGACAGTGGGGTTCTCCTGCGACCTGTATTCACGGGGAACAGTGGGATGTACCTTTTTGAGACCAAGGATGCTTGAATCCCCCGAGAGCCTGGTATCCAACAAGAACACCAGGATTCACAAGAGACACTGTAATCCTCCATGGACACTGGGGGAACTCCAGGGATACACATATTACTTAGGGACACTAATGTCCTCCAAGGCCAGCAGGTTGCAAAAGACATCCAGTTTCACCGGGGACACTGGTGTCCTCCAGGGACACTTAAATCTACCAGGGAAAGCAGGATCCACCAGGGATACTTGGATCCAACGGGGACACATGGATCCACTAGGTACATTGGGGACCACCAGGGACACCAGGGTCCTCCAAGGACCTTGGATTCACTAAGGATACAGGGATCCACCACGGACACCAATTTCCAGGAACACAATGGTTCTTTAGTAGCACTAGGGTCCTCCAAAGACACTGGATCCTCCAGGGACACTGAGGTACTCTAGGGTCACTGGGTTGTGATTGATCCTGGAATCCACTTGGGACACCGGAATCCAAGGAATCACTAGACACCAGGGTCCACAGGGAAAAAGGGAGTTACCAGGGAAACTTAGATCCACCAAGGACAATAAAGTCCACAAGGAACACCAAGGAACTCCAGGGAAACTTGAATCCACCAGGACCACCGGGGTCCTCCCAGGACAGTGGGACCTACCAGGGCTACCCTTGTCCACTAGGGACACTGGGGTCTACCAGGGTCACTTGGATTCACCAGGACTCTCTTGTGTAGTCTTGGGAGTCAGGGGAGTCAAGCTGGGCATTGTGTTGGGTGAGAACATTGTGGCGTTTGCTGGGCTCTTTTCTCCTTTAGTGCATAGGGGATTTGTAGTGCGGGGGACCCTGCTCACTGCGCCATTTGTCATGCGGGGCATCTGGCGGGGTCTCAGCTCCCGCTCCCCATATAAGAACACAGGACATGGTGAGGCCAAAAAGGAACACCCACAGAGCCATAAGTAGGGGAGTCATATCATTATATTCTCACTGGCGGCATCCGTCTCTCTGCAATCCGCTCTTGCTAGCCCCATTTTTTCTGCTAGCGTCGCCACAGCTGTTATATTAGTGGCCAATGGCTTACGGGTTACAGCTGACGGCCAACTAGCCACAGCTGCTGGCCATTTACTACCCAAGCCAGCACCTTTCTATGTGAGGCCGAGAGCCTAGAAACTGTTTTTTGGGGCTTTGTCCCCACACTCCACCCCTATAGGGTCTCGCCTCACAATCTACGCGACAAGCGTCTTCCGCGAGGGGCGCTGTGCGAGGAGCCTGGAGGTGAATGCAATATCCTGGACACAGCCAGACTCTCTGAGCACAGCCAGGGTTTCTTAGGGCACCACCAGTACTTCTGGGCACAGCCAGACATCCCGGGCTTCTTAGGGTACCACCAATCCCTCTGGGCACAGCCAAGGTTTCTCAGGGCACCACCAGTACTTCTGGGCACAGCCAGACTTCCTGGGCTTCTTAGGGTACCACCTGTCTCCCCAGGCACAGCCAGAGTTTCTCAGGGCACTGCCACTCTCTCTGGACACAGCCAGACTTCCTGGACACAGCCAGGGCTCTCAGGGCACTGCCACTCTCTGGACACAGCCAGACTTCCTGGACACAGCCAGGGCCTCAGGGCACTGCCACTCTCTCTGGGCCTCTCGGGGTACTGTGCTGGAACAACAGCGGCTCACATCAAGGTGCTTACATATTATCAATGGCGGCCAGTCAAGACACAAAAGCAAACATCCGCCAGTCCCACTACATGGTGGTATGTTCCCAAACAGTCAAGCGTCCATTAAATCAGGGATGGAAGGCAATTCCCCATAGTCCATAGTCATTCGCCAGGGCTGTCCTGGGGGTGAGGGATGACCTTGACCTCACCCTCATCTCCCATGGAGGACTCAGCAAGCGTTTCCTCCTGGGACTAAAAGTCCTGCATCCGGGCTGCCTCAGCAAGCACTTCCCAGCCCACAGGGCAGCAACAACCTCCGCTAAACCTAGGCCGCTTTCTCCGGCCTCTGCTGGTTGGGGAACCATCCACATCTTTCCACCCCTCCACGGAGATCGAGCTCTCCGGCAGCTGCTCCTCCTGGTCTTCCTCAGACTGAGCTTTCATACGCACAAACTGCTCCACTGCCCTTCGGAAAGCTTTGGCCAGCAACGTATCCTGCCGACTATGCCATGTGTCGTGCGGGGGAACCTGCTCACCGCGCCATTTGTCGTGCTGGGAGTCTGGTGGGGTCTCAGCTCCCGCTCCCCATATAAGAACACAGGACATGGTGAGGCCAAAAAGGAACACCCACGGAGCCGTAAGTAGGGGAGTCATATCATAATATTCTCACCGGCGGCATCTGCCTCTCTGCAATCCGCTCTTGCTAGCCCCATTTTTTTCTGCTAGTGTAGCCACAGCTGTTATATTAGTGGCCAATGGCTTACGGGTTACAGCTGACGGCCAACTAGCCACAGCTACTGGCCATCTGATCACAGTTGATGGCCATTTACTACCCGATCCAGCACCTTTCTATGTGAGGCCGAGAGCCTGGAAACTGCTTTTTGGGGCTTTCTCCCCACAGGATTGTAAGTTGCTTTTGGGAGTTTCCACCATCTCTAATCTTGGAGGGTAATGGGGGATCACTTGCTGAAGCTTCCATCATCGGATGGAGCCCTGGTGAGGTTGGCAGTAACCGGGATTATGAGGCTGGGGTTCCTGTTGTCTTTGGGGCTGAGGAACTGGAAGCCCATTGCCTGCCTGGGGCTCCCAGTTTTCAAGTGTTGAGGTGACAGGGAGGGGTCTCTGGTGGGAAGTCCAGTAGTCTCTAACCTGGAGGGAGGATGCGGTAACTGCATGGGGATCCCATTTATCGTTAGTCAGGGAGGCTGGAGGGGTCTCTTTATATAGCTCCTTTTTTTCTAGTGTTGGTGGGAATTAAGAGGGTCACTTTCTGGGTCCCACCTTCTTTGTTGGCATAAACTGGGTGGGTCACTGTGCTGGGGCGCCTTACTCTCTAGTGCTGAGGAGCAGCGGAGCGGGTCACTTGTGCGGTTGCTGTCATGTCTCTCATTGGAAGTGACTGGGGACTGCTTGTGGGAATTCCCATCATTTTTACTTTCAGGAGGATGGAGGTCTTGCTTGCTCAAACCCCATCATCTGTGTTTGCTGGTGACAGTTGCTATCTGAGGCTCAGTTGCCTGTAGCGTTGGAGGGGACCGGTGGCCCCTTGCTGGGGCTCCTGTCATCTCTAGTCTTCAGAGGCAGACTGGGAGATCCCTTTCAGTGGCTTCTTCCATCATCTTTAGTCTGGGAGGATCAGTGCAATGCGTTTTTTAAAAGTATTTTATTTGGAAAATGTGTAGACCTACATAAAGGTTGTAAAACTATACAGGGTTGTTTTATTCAGTCAATATTCACTTATCTTTACTTACGTTTTGTTTCCTGCTGACCTTCATTCCTAAACTGTGTATCTGCACATGAAATCATTTTCCTTCAGCCTGAAGAACGCTCCTTGGTGTTTCTTGAAGTGTAGTTCTATTGTTAATTCTTTCAGCTTTTTAAAACACCGGAACACATCTTTGTTTGCATTTTTTAAGACTCTTTTTTAAACAACTGACAGTCAATTTATTACAAAGTTTGACTTATGCATCTGCAATGGTGACATCCACCTGGACTCCTGGCTCAATACTGATGGACGTCGTCTGCTTAACAGTCTTAGAAGGACTGTGCAAGTCAGTGAGGTGTGGGTCCCCATCTGAAACCGATCCCGAGTCTTAGAACCTCCCGCACGGAGAGTTTTTCCTGTAGTGATGCTCAGGGTCTCGGTAGACATCTGAACTGGTCCTTTCACTTGGAGATTCTTTTCCTTTGCGCCTCTGATCAGGTCAGCAGCACACACCTTCTCCCAGGATTTTAGGCTGTGGCTGGTTAGAGACATTCTAATTCGGCAAATTGCCACCTCTGGTTCCACGGGCGTCTTTCCAGTATTTTCAAAAGCCATGGCTGCTGGTGCGGCTTCCTGACCGACTTGTTCCTGGGTGAGAGCAAACCGTGGGGAGTCAGGGGCAGAGCAGGCAGAGCAGGCAGACGGGAGCCCCGGAGCAACTGCAACCCCATCTTCCTCAAAGAGAGCCATTTTCGAAGACTTTTTATTAGGTCATAGAATTTTAGATTGGCAACTGTTTTTAATTGCATTCACCCCTTCTAGATGTCAGATGCCATTCATTGTCTTCCTACTTCTACAGCTTCTTTTGAAAAGTTAGCAGTCTTACTCCTTTGAAAGCAATGTGTCCTTTTTCTTTGGTTGCTGTGAAGGTTTTTAGTCTGTCTTTCATTTTCAGCATGAAGGAAACAACTTGTTTCCTTCATTTTCCTTAACATATGATTCAGTTATTCTGAAGCCCTTGTCTGCTACGCCCACTGTCTGGGTCTGCTTCTAATGACTTTCATATTCATAACTGAGAACAGTTTCCTGCTGCTTTGCATGTTTAGCAATCTGCTTGTGTGCAGGATCTTATGAATATCACTTTCTAGAGGCTCCTAAACTAAGTTCTTTGACTCTAAATGTTAGGTGTAGTTATGGCAGGAAGTTATGGTACAAATGGATCACCTCGGAGACTAGGTTTTACTAAGGAAAACTCGATTTCAGTTTTATATTGACTTTTAAGATGCAGTCTTTACTACTACTGCATGGTACTCACTCTTAGGTTGTGGAATTTCTCGGGCCATGACTGAAACCCAGGTTTTTCGGTTTTGTTTTGTTTTGATCAAGGTTATTCCACTCTAGATGAGTCCAAAAACTAACCTCCAACTCCTGGCATGTGTGAGCTCTGAAATTTCTGTACAGGTCCTCAGCTTTCAGTAGCAATTCTTTTCTAAGCCACTAAGAGTCTTTTCCTGAACATGCACAGCTTAGGGGTTACTGTTCAAGGACCTGAGGGAAACTTTTAGGCAGATTTTTGGAGCTAACTCTTTGTGAATATTGATTTTCCCTTAGAAGATCCTTCAGAGAGATTTCAGGGTCATGCTCTAGCTTCCCTGTCCCAGCCTTAGAATTTTTTATTTCTCCAAAGAGCCTTTTTACCTAGGAATAAATTTAACCAAGGATGTGAAGGATTTATATGCTGAAAACTATAAGACATTTTTGAAAGAAATTGAAGATGACACAAAGAAATGGAAGGACATTCCGTGCTCATGGCTCGGAAGAATCAACATAGTTAAAATGGCCATATTACCCAAAGCAATATACAGATTTAATGCAATCCCCATCAAAATCCCAATGGCATTTTTCAAAGAAATAGAACAAAAAATCATCAGATTTGTTTGGAACCACAAAAGACCCCGAATAGCCAAAGCAATCTTAAGAAAAAAGAACAGTGCTGGAGGTATCACACTGCCTGACTTTAGCTTGTACTACAGGGCTACAATAATCAAAACAGCATGGTATTGGCGGAAAAACAGACACATAGACCAATGGAATAGAATTGAGAACCCAGAAATAAAACCACATAAATATGGACAGATAATTTTTGACAAAGAAGCTAAAAACATACAATGGAGAAAAGACAGCCTCTTCAATAAATGGTGCTGGGAGAATTGGATAGCCACGTGCAAAAAAATGAAACTGGACTGTTATCTGTCACCATGTACCAAAATTAATTCAAAATGGATCAAAGACTTAAGCATAAGACCTGACGCAATAAACTGCATAGAAGAAAACATAGGTACTAAACTTATGGACCTTGGGTTCAAAGAGCATTTTATGAATTTGACTCCAAAGGCAATGGAAGTAAAAGATAAAATAAACAAATGGGACTATATGAAACTTAAAAGTTTCTGCACAGCAAAAGAAACCATCGACAAAATAAAGAGGCTACCGACTGAATGGGAGAAGATTTTTGCAAATAGTTCCTCCGATAAGGGTCTAATATCCAAAATATACAAGGAACTCATGAAACTCAACAACAAAAAAACAAACAACCCAATTGAAAAATGGGCAGAGGACCTAAAGAGACATTTCTCTAAAGAGGACTTAGAAATGGCAAATAGACATATGAAAAAATGCTCAACATCACTAATCATCAGAGAAATGCAAATAAAAACCACAATGAGATATCACCTCACCCCAGTCAGAATGGCTATCATCAACAAGACAAATAGCAACAAGTGTTGGAGAGGCTGTGGAGAAAAAGGAACCCTCATACACTGTTGGTGGGAATGCAGACTGGTGCAGCCGCTATGGAAGGCAGTGTGGAGGTTCCTCAAGAAATTACGAATAGAATTACCATATGACCCAGCAATCGCTTTCCTGGGTATCTACCCCAAAAATATAAAAGCATTTCTCTATAGAGACACATGTACTCCAATGTTCATTGCAGCTTTGTTTACAGTGGCCAAGACATGGAAACAACCAAAATGTCCTTCGATAGATGAATGGATAAAGAAGTTGTGGTATATATACACAATGGAATACTATTCAGCGTTAAGGAAAGATGACATAGGAACATTTCTGACAACATGGATGGATCTTGAGAACATAATGCTAAGCGAAATAAGTCAGACAGAAAAAGCAGAGAACCCTATGATTTCACTGATATGTGGTATATAAACCAAAAACAAGACAAACAAATGAGAAACAAGAACTAATAGACACAGACATATTTTAGTGGTTACCAGAGGGTTAGGGGGGTGGGGGGAGGGAGATGAGGGTAAGGGGGATCAAATATATGGTGATGGAAGGAGAGCTGACTCTGGGTGGTGAACACACAATGGGATTTGTTGATGGTGTAATACGGAATTGTACACCTGAAATTATGTAATTTCATTAACAATTGTCACCCCAATAAATACATTAAAAAAAAAGGTATTTTTATTAGAAACCAAGATCTGAATGAGTGATAAATATTCTCATTCTTACTAGGCCTTCAGAGCTGACAGGTCTTGGAAATACATAAATGTATACTATCCTATTCATACACACATATCTCTACTGATCTACCTATCTCTCCATTCATCCAATAAAAAACATAAATTCATAGCAATACCTCTGCGACACCACAGTGTTCATTCTCTCTTTCTCTCCTAGTTTGTAACATCTTTCCTTGACAGTAAGAACCTGGCTGTCATTATCTACATTATATTTACGTAGTTGCTCCACCCCACTATTCATTTAATTTCAGAATTGCTAACCCATACAATTAGGAGAAACACATTTTTTAACTAGAGTACAGGATTTCCAGACAGTTCTTTTTGTATTTAGCCTTATAGTACCTTGTCAAAATATAGTTTTCTAAAGTAAATTTGGTTTCCCTCTCACCCTCTTCATTGTGGTTATGTTATTCATTTGTAATACAGCTGGGTTTATTGGTTATACTTTGTATTCCACTTTGAATTCCCTCCACTACCTGGTGGATTATTTTTTTTTTTAACCTACAGTAATATCCACTCTTTGTACAATTCTATAGATTTTGGCAAACGCATAGAGTTGTGTATCCATCAACACAATCCTGGTAGAACAATTCCTTCTCTCTCACATTCCTCTGTGCTGCCCCCTTATAATCATCCCCTCTTACTCCTCAACCCTAGAAACCACTGATTTGTGGTCCTTTCCTGGTGTTGTCTTTTCCAGAATGTCATACAGTGAAATCAAACAATAAGTGGCTTTTGGTCTCTGTTTTTTTCACTTAGCAAAATGAATCTGATTTAAATTGAAATATAAGTTATATATGTACAGATCTTAAGTGTAGAGTTCAACATATTTTGATGAATGCATACACCTATATAACCTATACACCTTTCGAAATATAGAACATTCTCCTCACCCCATAAAGTTCCTTCAATCCCTGCTCCTACCTCACCCCTCCCCCACAACCTGAGCTTAGCTGTAACCACTGTTCTGATTTTTTCCCATCACAGATTACTTTTTGCCTGTTCTCGAAATTCACACAAATAGAATCATACAATATTTACTTCTTTGTGTGTATCTTGTTTTGCTGGGTATAATCCTACAATGAATTTTATTTAATCCATAATAAAAGATGAAATATGTTTCCTATATGCCAGGAAGTCTCATAAGTGCTTTACATATATTAACTAACTAAACTCTCAATTCTAGTCTATGAATTAGGCACTTTCATCATTTCTATTTACAGATGAAGAAAGTTTGGCACAAAAAGTTTCCTTGTCTGAGATAACAAGGCTATGAAGTGTAGAGTGTAGACTTAAACCCAAACAGTCTCTCGCCAGAGTGAATACGTTTACTCCCCACACTGTTGAGCACTACCTCTGTACCACAGTTTGCAGCACAAGGTCTGCAGTGATGAATCAAACATAGCCCTTGCCTTCATCTGTTTACAACCTAGTGGGATTTGGGACAGAGAAAATTAGGCAAACAAATTAATGAAGAGAGTTGGTCTATGCTAGTAAGTGCTATTGAGAAAAATAATTCCCAATAAATGTCAGAAATGGAACTAGAGACTTATTCAAAATGAGATGGGAAAGCCTCTCAGTTCAAAGGACAGTTGAGCAGAGACCTAAATGTACCGCAACAGTGACCCATTGGCCATGCAGGGGGATATCAGCCTAGGCGGTAGGGAGGCCCTGGTGCAGAGCGGTGCTGGGGTAATAAAGCTACAGGAAGCCCAGGGTGACGACAGTGGAGGAATGAAATAGAGTGGTGGAAGATGAGGTCAGAGAGGTAGCAGATCCTGACTGTTTGGGGCCTTCTAGGAAATGGTAAGGACTTTTCGTTATACTCTCAGTGCATTGGCATATCACTAAATCAGAACGATCCATGATAAAGGTACTAGGGCGTGGGAAAACCAAAAGAGGATTCTGCATATGTGTGACCTAAAGAAGAGCAAGCAAGAAGAGGTGAGGGGCAGGAGAGATTCTTGAAATCTGGGGACGTAGTAGACAGAGAAGACTTCACTACAGGGCTGAGCAGAGGTCAAGGGCAGTATCCAGACCAGAGTTCTCCTGCAGGGATATAGCCAGGGCATGACCTCACTCGGTTCCATTTCTCCCATCTTCTCCCTGGGCTCCCCACTGACCAACCTAAATAGAAGCACTAAGGCAAATGAGCCCATTAAACTAGTCCATACAGGTTAACCTCTGTAGTCAGAGAGCAAGCTGGAGAAGGCAATGGAGCTGGAAGGACAAATGGGAGATACTCAACATTGTGTACCCCCTTTAGCTTCTTGACGTCAACTCTCGTCCTTCACCACGTGATAAGTTCAAGTTCTTATAACAAGATACAAAGGAAGCCTGACAGCTACTGTATTATCCTATGGTAATACCGATTTGATCAAACTCCCACTAGAAACCTGAAACTTTGGGCACAGTGTTCTTTACATAAAATGGAGGGAGGAAAGAAGGATCATGAGGGTAAGTGGGGGATAAGAACGATCTAAAATATAGCTAAAATATAGCTATAAAAATATAGCTGCCTTCCGTTCCTGCTTCTGCACCTGTTTCGCACCGTGTTGAATTTTCACAACTCTTTCCATGTTCCCTTTGTCTCTGCCAGCCCCTCTTCTAAATGAGGTTCTTCAGACAGTGTGAGCTTAGGTCAGATGGAGATTTTTGCCTAATGGACTTCATTGAGGAGTATCTCTAAAGGAGAACACCAGGATTGGGAAGAATAAGAGATTGAACTATAATAAGTTAAAAACAGACTGCAGCAGATCCCATGGGGAGTTGGAGCTGTGGTGGCTCTTCAGGGGTGTCTCAGCTTGAGGCAAAGGAATTGAGCCTTTGTACCCCTCACATGAACCAGTCATTGGGAGTGGCCCTAACGTTAGGTGTGGCGCTTTCATTTGGCCCAAGGGAATTCCCAGAGAGGATGGCAGCATGAGCCCTTAGCAACCAACACTTCCAACAGTGAATGACAGTCCTGAAAAAAAGAATCAGAAATATACCACTGTCTCCATCATGTCTCCACTCAATACCGCTCAGATGCACTTGTTCTTAAAGTGCACTCAGCATTATGGTTGGTCTTGTTGCCTAGAAAAACATACAAGAGAAAGACCACTGGGGTAAGTTATTGACAGCTCTTAACAGTAACTATTTTTGACGCTGTGATTGACACCTCTAACAATTAAAGGAATGGCATCACACGCCTCTCCTCTTCCACTTTAGATTCCCTTCCTGCTTGACTGACACCTCAGCTGATCTAGGTGGTTTATTTGGAGGGATGATCCAGAAACAGCTGGTCACCACATCCATCTCAGGATACAGCTGCTACACTTGTTTTATCAGCCAAGTGTGGGAAAAGGCATCCAGAGACATCCCAGTGGATCACCTGAGTGCCAAATATCTCCTCTGCCATCAGCGCCTAACAGCAGCCCCACATCTTCTGGAATGACAAGATTAGTGACCTGTGAGGCCAGAAGCCATGGTGTCTTTTCTTCTGCGCTTGTCTCATTGTGGTCAGCAAGTTCAACGGGACCCTTACTTCATCTGCTTGTGGGTGTTCCCCCTCTGGGAACCAGGACCTTTGTTGTCCTTTGTGCCTTCTTTCCAAGAGCCTCTTGACCTATCTTCCATGAACAACACTTGTGGAAGCAACTATTGTGGACTACAAGTGGCAAGATTAATACGTTGCCAGCACCCAGGGCAGTGGTGATGGGATTCCTGGGCAGGTATGTGAAATTTCCACCCAGGTGATTAACAAGAGTAGATTCCAAGAAGCAAAAGGGATCAACATTTCAGGACATCTTCCATTTGCCCCAATGGGTCCACTTTTTTCATCTTGCTGCACCCAGGAAAGTTAATCAAGATGAACTCCATCAATGGGCTTCCTTACCGTATGGCTTCAGCTTGGGTTTGGTCCATGGGGAGCCTAGGTATTAAATGATAAGGATGAAAGAAAATGAAGTCTTGCCCCATTTCCGGTAGAATCCGGAAGTGGATGCTACCCGACCTTCTCTCAGCTTCTGGAACGCAACTTTCTCCTCTCTTGATCTCCAGATTTCAATTATGTTCCCTCTGCTTGCCCCTTCAGGCTTAGGAGTGTTAACAGAGCCCTGCCCTTACCAGCTGCTGGGTACCAACCAGCCTTTGTGGGTTTTCTACATCCTGTCTCTAACTCTGTGAGTAGCCCCGTTATGAAAACTCTATGCAAATTGTCCTAATCTGAGTGTCAGGTGTTCCTGCTGGGACTCGACTGATATACCAACTCACTGAAAATATACAAAGTCCTAACGATGACCCATAAAAGCAGTAGGATAAGGATCTACCAAGTCTCTGACCACAATATCTTCTACCACTCTTTCAACACCTAAGAGGCTACTGGTAAAGTGCAGACTGTTTGGGTTCAAATCTGGGCTCCACCATTTACTAGACAGTGAACTCAAGCAAGTAACATTAAGTGTACCATGCCAGTTTTCTCATCTGCAAAATGGGGATATTAATAGTACATACTTCATAAGCTTACACTGAAACTCAAAGTTATTAATATTTATAAGGCATTCAGAAGTGTCCAATATATGGAAAAGGCTATATAAATGCTTGATCATTTATTAATATATTGAAATATTTGCCTTAAAAATATGGCCTCTACATAAAAGAAACAATTCACAAGAAAATAACTAATCCTGTGTGTGCTTACATTACATCAAAATATACAAAGAAGAAAATGACAGAATTACAAAAACGAATCAGTTTATAACCAGATGGAAGAGTATCAGTAGATAAATCTGAGGAGAAAACTCTGAATGTGCACACCATATCTGAAAACACAATTAGCTTGAGTTAATCGGCATATAGTCTACATTAAAAAATTACAGAATCCACGCTCAAGCCCCAGACTTGGGAATAAATCTTTACAAAACAGGTATCTAATGGACTAGTATCCAAAATATGCAAAGAAATCTCAAAACTCAACAGTAAGAACCCAATTTAAAAATGGGCAAAAGCCTTAACAGGTACCTCACCAAATATACAGAGGGCAAATGAGCATAGGAAGAGATGCTCAACATCATTATGTCATTAGGAAATCACAAATAAAAACAAGATACCATTGCACACTTATTAAATGGCTAAAATCCCAAACAATAACAACCAAATGCTAGCGAGAATATGGAACTACAGGAACTTTCATTTATTGCTGGTGTAAATGTAAAATAGGACTTTGGAAGACAGTTTGGCAGTTTCTTGCAAAACAAAGAACACAATCCTTGGCATTTACCCAAATGAATTGAAAATTGATATCCATACAAAACCAGTACATGAATGTTTATAATAGCTTTATTGGTGATTGCCAAAACTTGGAAACAACCAAGACGTCCTTCAATAGGTAAATGAATAAACAAACAGTGGTCCATCCAGATAATGGAATATTATTCAGTGCTGAAAAGGAATGAGCTATCAAACCACCAAAAGACATGGAGGAACCTTAAATACATATTGCTAAGTGAAAGAAGCCAATCTGAAACGGCTACATACTGTATGATTCCAACTTCCTGAAAAATAAACGCAAAACATCACTTTGCTTCTCCTCACTTAGAGGTTATTTTTAATCATGTAAGGAGAAGTCTAGGAACAAGCAGCCCTGAGTTGACACAGGCAATCGGAAGCTTTTGGGGAGTCCATATATTTGTGATTTTTTGTTACATTGTTTTTTCGTCATCTTAGTCAAAAATATAGCTCTTCCAATTTTAGGCCTTGAGCCCACTTTCAAAAGAAATAGTAGTTAAGATGAATAGAATATAGGTGAAGCAAATAAGCCAGATGACATTTGCCCAGTGACTTCTACCTCCTTTGCATGGCCAGCAGATGACAACACATCTCTGGGCTTTGGGGAAGCCTGACATATTGAGTATTTTTAATACTGTTCATCAGCAACTTGAACAATTTTTTTTTCCTTTAAATAAATAGGGGAGAACAAACATTGTGAAAGAAGCTAAAAGTAAGTGCCATACTAGGATAAAAATGTAAAAAAAAAGAATAACATCATAAAGTCCACTTACTTGACAAAAATGCCATTAAATTAGAAAAAGTATATAGTACATACAGTCTAAGTTTCATTATGATAAACTAAGTCACTCAGGAGACATTCAGAAATACATTTCTGAATATGTAATATATCGATATTTTTAAAGAGTAAATAATAAACATATTACATATAAAACTATGGAAGATCATTTCAGGTTTACTTTAGGGTATAGCTACAGACATAAATGTTTATACTAATAAACAAGTGAAAATTAATGATGCAGTGGACCCATCTAAGGATTAGATACTTTTAAAGGTAATACCACTTATGTTTACAATTTTCATTCCCAGTTTATTTTGGGCCACTCAGTGAAGAGGTGAGGCTGAGGCATCCTCGTATTGATTATATTCTGAGGGTTTCCCTCTAATTTGAGTTCTCACAAGTCAACAAAGACAGCAATCACTGAAAGGTCTTCTAAAATTAATACACTCACAGGTTGGGCAGCCAGGGAGTTCCTATTTTCCCTCATGTAAGAGGTATCATTAGAAGCTTGTCTGCATTCTTTATATTATATTCCCGGGTTTCTTTGCTTGAGTTCTCACACTTTCCTCGGGAATGGGGAAAAATGGAAAGCTTTCCAATACCGATGACATGTAATGGGATTTCCTCTCCAGAAAAAAATCCCTACATCTCTTAGAAACTGAGAGAAGGTTTAAGTCTTCCCCGTTGCATTCAAAATATCTCACCACTTTGCTCAGTCATGTGAAGGTCTGTGCTGTAAGGTTTTCACATCCTTTTTCTGAGTGTTTTGTGGCAGTGATTTCTCACACGTGTTCTAAGGGACACGTGTCCCTGAAGGCTTTGCATTCTGATATAAGGTCTTCCCCTCAGTGTGAACTGTCACGACTCCTTAGAGATAGTCCAGAAGGCCTTCCTAGCGCTATCCCACTCCTAGGGTTTCTCCCCAGTGCATAACCTTTTGTGCACATTAAGATGAGTTTGAGCCGAAAGCTTATCACAAAGACTGCACTTACGAGGTTTCTCTCCAGAGTGGCTTCAATTGAGGGCTACTGAATGATACTTCCTATCAAATAGACCGAAAGCCTGAAGGCCTTTCTTTGTTGATTTCATGGCAAGTTTCACAGAGGGTTCCCAACGCTCTCTCTCTAATCTTATACACACCTGTGTAGTCTCCTCCCACACTGCATCGCGATTGGTCTGTGTCCGATACAATATGGAAGAAGCGACATGTCCTTCCAAGGCTAGGTCATAAAAGACTACGTGGCTTTGGCATTAGCTCTCCCTCAGACCATGCTTTCGGGGGAGACTGCTGCCACATCATTAATATACGTAGGCCTGTGGAAAGTCCCACATGGTGAGGAAATTAAGGTTCCCTGCCAACAACCAGCACCAACTTGCCAGGCAAGTGAGTGAGCCCCTTTGGAAGTGGACTCTTCAGCACTTCAGATGATTGCAGCTCCTGCTGACAATTTAATTGCACCCTCATGGGAGATCCTAAGCCAGAACTACAGAATTAAGCCATTTCTGAACTGACCTACAGAAATTGTGAGACAATGTTACGCAGCAACAGATAACTCATACACCTAGCATGACTTACCACAATTGTCTGCGGCCTAAGCCATCAATGCTTTCCCCATTACTGTATTCATATCCACCTATTATGTATTCTCTTATGCACAGAAAGGTAAGAGTTAGTGGTGAAAGATTTTCCACAATGATTACATTCATAGGGTTTTTCTCCAGTGTGAGTTCTCACGTGTTTCTTAACAGCTGAGAGATTATTAAAAGCTTTCCCACAGTTACTGCATTCGTAAGGTTTCTCCCCAGTATGAATTCTTTTGTGTACCGTAAAAGAAAAGCTACTGCTGAAAGATTTGCCACACTGATTACACAAATAGGGTTTTTCTCCAGTATGAGTTCTCATGTGCTGTGTCAGATACGAGCTCTTCCTAAAGGTTTTCCCACAGTCGTGGCACTCATAAGGTTTCTCCCCGGTATGGATACTGTTGTGCCCGGTAAGGGAGGACCTTGTGCTGAAGGCCTTTCCACACTGATTACATTCATGATGATTCTCTCTTGTATGAATTCTCTTGTGGCTTTTGAGGTTACAGCTAGTGCGAAAAACATGAAAACACTGGTTACATTCATAAGGTTTTTCTCCAGTGTGAATTCTTACATGCAGTCTAAGGGATGAGGGATCGTTGAAGGCTTTCCCACAGTCGTTGCATTCATAGGGTTTCTCCCCGTTATGTATTCTCTTATGAATCGTAAGGTAAGACCTACTGCTGAAGGATTTCCCACACTGATTACAGTCATAGGGTTTTTCTCCCGTATGAATTCTCTTGTGCTGAGTAAGGTTAGATTTTGTGCTGAAGACTTTAAAACACTGATTACATTCATTGAGTTTCACTCCAAGATGATTTCTTTCCTGTTAAGAGATGAGAGAGAATTATAATTTATAATATTTTTAATATTCAATGTTGTCATACAAATCCCCTCTCCTAGGAATTATGCTAATTGATGTTCATAATCATTTATAATAATGATTACAATCACTTATTTTAGTCACTTTTAATCATTATTGAAATTGATGTTTTCACTATTTTCAGTGCTTGTGTATGACTTTGGCCCAGTATCAGCTCTTAAAAGTTCAAAAAGATGCATGCTTCGCCACCAGTCTATCATATTCACAGAGCATTTTTAAAATAAATTTAAGACCACTTTATGATTCAACAGTCCTTATCTTAGTTACAGTTAAGGAAATATTTACTTGTGGAAACTTGTGAAGAAACAAGTTTGAAGCTACCATGTCTCCCTGAAAATAAGACCTAGCCAGACAATCAGCTCTAATGAGTCTTTTGGAGCAAAAATTAATATAAGACCCGGTCATAGTTTACTACAATATAAGACCGAGTCTTATATAAGACTGAGTCTTATATTAATTTTTGCTCCAAAAGATGCATTAGAGCTGATTGTCTGGCTAGGTCTTATTTTCGGGGAAACAAGGTAACTTATAATTTTCTCCATATTGGTTCACAGCATCTCTCCAGACACTATTTTCTCATGTGTAAATGATACCTTCCTTTAATGACTCTCCTGTTTATTTTGTGGCTTTTCTAACTCATGGAATTCTCCTACTGTGAACAACCAAGAATCATCCATGTTAGTCTTACCGCTTTTATACCATTAGAACCTTTTTTTCTAAAACCATGCTTCTTAGGAGTTAACCATTTGGCTTTAAGTACAGTCTCCAAATCTGAAACAAATTGAAAAGAAATTTAAGTTGATGGAGAAAAGAAACAGTAAAGTGCACACATGAGTAAAGGTAGGCTCTGAGCGTAATCTAAAGAGTTTTGAGGCAGCCTGCAATGGGAGGGATATGAGTGTGCAAACTGTAGGCATTAAAAAGGGATTCTAGAAGGATTAAGATTGACCAGAGATTTACAAAAGAAGGAATTATCAGGGATGCAAAGTAGGAAGAAAGTGGACAAAAAGCTCATGAGACCTAAATTCTTTTTAAAAAGAGATATCTTCCCCCCTCTGAGTCCAAAGTAAAAATGAGATGTTAAACAGAAAGTTAAAAAGGAAACAAAGGTACACGAGGAAGCTCATACCAAAAGTTCTTGGCCATCTGCACCATAAAAAGGACATTTTACAGAGTTCGCTGATTGACATTTCCTGATGTAATACTCCCATGTCCCAAACCACTGGCCACAGCTATCCTTCACAAGGGCTCATATCCACCTGGTGCTCACCTGAACAGGTGCCTGGGAGAATTCCTCTCTCCTCTGTCATCATCTTGTCTTCTTGCTCCAACTGAGAGATTAGGCTGGGTTTATCAACATCATACCCTAATCATGGAGAAAAGACATGCTGAAGGGCGGCTGTGCAGGTGACAAGCAAAGCCACGAAATTGAAGCCAACAATCAAGAAAATAGCCAAGTGTGACTTTTGGAACAGTGGATTAACTACACTTAAATTTTAATGAATATTGGAACTCAAAAAATACAAGCATCTTCACTCAATATCCAGGTGACAGGGCATAAATACTGGGAGTGCCGAAAAAATGTATACACATGACTTGTACTCATCTTTTGTCATCAGTATATGATGAGTATTACAATTTAATATATTTTTTTCCTTTCTTAAAATGTGTATACATTTTTTGGGCACCCTTTGTACATTTGACCTTTGAACGAGGGGGTTAGAGTTGCCATCACCTGCACAGTTAAAAATCTGCATATAACTTTTGACTTCCCCAAAACCTGTTGTCGCTTGGCATCCACAGGAGACTGGTTTCAGGACCCCCCACAGATACCAAAATCCACACGTTGTTCAAGTCCCTGATATAAAAGGGCACAGAACAATGCAGACAGTCGGCCCTCCACATTCACAAATTCCCAACCATGGATCAAAAATACTGTTTTCGATCTGCAGATGTGAATCTGCAGATGTGAATCCTGGGATATGGAGGGCCAACTGTATATTTACTGAAAAAAGCCACATGCAAGTGGACCCACACAGTTCAAACCTGTATTATTCAACAGTCAGCTGTAATCCCAAAGCCCACGCCAAAGCTTGAATACACAATTCAGAAGCTCTGAGGCTTTTAACCACGGAGATATCAAGTCAGGGTAAGAAACAGATACATTAGATCCATAGGGAAGGCACCAGTCAGAGAGCTCTGTGAGGGTGGAGAATATGTCTGTCTCATTCATCACTATACTCCTAAACCTAGCAGACCCAGGAACATAGAAGTGCTTAAGAGATCGTGAGAAGTAATGACACTGAAAATAAGGAATACTGAACTCCAAAAGCCCATCCATCCCTCTACACAAGTTTCCCATTAGCATTTCTTGGAAGGTAGATGTACCAGTGATCGCTGTCTCTTTCAGTTTAACCTATTTGGGGTTTGTTAAGCTTCTTGGCTGTGTGAATTTGTGTTTTTCATCAAATTTGATTAAATGTTTAGCCATTATTTCTTCAAATATTCTTTCTGCCTCATTCTCTTCTCTACTTAAGGAACCTCTATTATGTGTACGTTCGTATGTCTGATGGTATGCCACAGGTCTTTTTAGACTCTGTTCGTATTGTTTTCATTCTTTTTTCCTTTCTAGTCTTCACATTAGGTGATATAAATTATTCTATCTCATGGTCATTAATTCTTTATTCTGCCTACTCGATTCTGCAGTTGAACTCCTCTTCTGAATTTTTTATTTGTGTTATTGTACTTTTCAACTCCAAAATATTTATGTAGTTTATTTTTTAAAATAATTTCTATCTCTAACATGTTTTCTACTTGATCAGAATTTGTTCTCATTGTTTCCCTTATTTCTTTGTACTTTCTTTTTTCTTTTTTTTTTAGGTCTTTGAGCATATTTAAAATAGTTTTAAATTATCTAATAAATTCAATGATTAGGCATCCTCAGGTACCATTTTTACTAATCAGTAATTACCTTAAATGTAAATGGATTAATCTATGTCCAATTAAAAGGCAGATTTTGGCAGAGTGGATTAAAAAGTAATCCAATGATATGCCATATGTATGTATACACACACACACACACACACACACACACACACATGACAGATTCACTTTATATCTAAAGACAGTAATCAGTTGAAAGTCAACTGCTGGAATTCCATGAAAACAGCTGCCAAAGAAAGATTGCGTAGCTACATTAATTCCAGGTAAAACAGACTTTAAAACAAAAAATTGTAATAAGACACAAAGAAAAATATTATTAATAAAAAGGTAAATTCATCAAGAAGATATAACAATCATAGACATATACGTACCTAACAACAGAGCTCAAAAATATATAAATTCAAAACTGACAGAATTGAAGGGAGAAATAGTTATACAGTAATAAGTGCAGACTTCAACACCTCACATTCGACATGCAGAAAAACTAGTTAGAAGATCAACAAGGAAACAGAGAACTTAACCAGTCCTATAAACTAACAGGACCTAACAGACATGTAAACACTTCATCCAACGACGGAATTTATATTCATCTCAAGTGCATATGGAACATTCTCCAGAACAGACCATATGTTAGGCCACAAAACAAGTCTGAATAAATTTAATAACAATGAAATCATACAAAGTATCTTAAATGACCACAATAGAATCAAATTAAAGATGAGTAACAAGAGGGTATGTATTGGAAAACTTAAAGGGGTGAGGATGACAATACTAAGCAAAGTGACCTACAGACTCCGTGCAATCACTATCAAAATTACCATTTATTTTTCTTCCAAAAGTGGACAAGCTGATCCTAAAATGCATACGCAATTGTAAGGGATCCCAACCAGACAAAACAGTCTTGAGAAAGAACGCAATAGAGACTCACACGTCCTTACATCAAGACCTGCTTCAAAGAAATGGTAATGAGACTGTGTGGTGCCCGTACGAGGACAGACAGATCGATAGAGCAGAACCGAGTGCACATAAACTCATACGCCTATGAGCAAATCATTTCTGACAAGGGTGCAAAAACAATGAAATGGGGAAAGAAGAGTCTCTTCTACAAAAGTGCTAGTACGACTGGGTAGACATATGCAAAACAGTGAAGCTGACGCTTTCTCCAAACCACACAGAAAATTAACTCAAAAAAGGATCAAAAACCTAACTGAAGAGCTAAAACTAGAAAATTCTTGGAAGAAAACAAAGGTTTCAATGTTCATGACCTTGGATTTGGTAACAATTTCTTAGGCGTGACACCAAAAGCACAAACTAAAAAAGAAAAAACAAACAGGTAAATTGGACTTCACCCAAACTGAAAGTTTTGTATATCAAAGGACACAAGCAAGAAAACGGAAAGAGCATCTTTTCCTGTACCTGCTGGCCATCTGTATGTCTTCTTTGGAGAAATGTCTTTTCATGTCCTCTGCCATTTTTCGATTGGATTATTTTTTTGTTATTGAGTTGTATGAGTGTCTTATATATTTTGGATATTTTGGATATAGCCTATTGGATATATCATTTGTGAATACATCCTCCCATTCAACAGGTTGTCTTTTTGTTTCATTGATGGTTTCCTTCCCTGGGCAGAAGCTTTTTAGTTTGGTGAAGTCCCATTTGTTAATTTTTGCTTTTTTTTCCCTTGCTGGAGGAAAGCATGCTCAACATCACTAATCATCAGGGAAATGCAAATCAAAACCACAATGAGATACCACTTCACACCTGTAAGAATGGCTATTATCAAAAAGTCAACCAATAACATGTGTTGGAGAGGATGTGGAGAAAAGGGTACCCTTGTGCACTGTTCATGGTACTGCAATCTCGTGCAGCCACTATGGAAATCAGCATGGAGATTCCTCAAAAAAAACCTGAAAATAGATACACTATATGACCGCAATTCCATTTCTGAGTATTTATCCAAAGACAACAAAAACACTAATTCAAAAAGACATATGCACCCTTATGTTCAATGCAGCATTATTTACAATAGCCAAGATATGAAAGCAACCTAGATGTCCATCGGTAGATGAATGAATAAAGATATGGTACATATGTACAATGGAATATTATGTAGCAAGAAAAACCCCCAAAATCTTGCCATTTGCAACAACATGAATGAATCTAGAGGGTATTATGCCAAGCGAAATAAGTCAGGCAGAGAAAGACAAATACTGTATATGGTTTTACTTACATTGGAATCTAAAAAACCAAAACAAATAAAATAAAAACAGATTGACTGAAACAGAGACCAAAGGGATGGTTACCAGAGGGAGAGCGTGGGGAGATGGGTGAAAACAGTGAAGGGGAACATGGTCAATAACATTGTGATAGGTTTGCACGGTGACAGATGTACAGATGATTACTAGAATTAGTGGGGTGATCACATTATAAGGTATACCTAGAAATGCTGAATCACTATACTATACACATGAAATATGACCCATATTATACTGTATACCAGCTGTACTTAAATAAAAAAAAAAAATGAAAAATGGAAAGACACCACAGAATGGGAGAAATTATCTGCAAATCATATTTTGAATAAGGGTCTAGTATTCAGAATATATACTGAACTTTTACAACGCAAGATCAAAAAATAACCAAATTAAAAAACGGGCAAAAGACTTGAATAGACATTTCTTTAAAGATACACAAATAGCCAACAAGTACACGAAAAAAACGCTTAATGTCATTAGTCGTGAGGAAAGTGCAAATCAAAACAATAAGATACCACTTCCCACCCCGGTGATGGCTATAATTAAATGGCTAGAATTAAAAAAACAAATGTTGGGGAAGATGTGGAGAAATCAGAACCCTTATACATTGGTGCTGATGCTGTGGAAAACAGTTTGGCAGTTTCTTAAAAACTTAAATATAGTAATACATGACCCAGCATTCCATTCCTAGATATATACCCAAGAGAACTGAAATCATAGGTTTAATAAAAACTTGTACACAAATATTCATAGCAGCATTATTTATAATAGCCAGTATGTGGAAACAACCTGAGCGTTTATCAGCCAATGACTGGATGAACAAAATGTGGTGTATCTCTAAAATGGAATATTATTCAGTCAGAAGAGGAATGAAGAACTGATACGTGCTACGACATAGCTACACCTTTATACATGATGCTGCCTGAAAGCCAGACACAAAAGATTACACATTTTATGATCCAATGATATGAAATGTTCTAAATGTGATTTAGGAGTATATTTCACAACAGTAGTTTTTTATATACGTGAGCTGCCTTTTAGGACGGGAAGGTAACAGACTGAATGTAAAATAAACACTGAGCTTCAGGTCAAGATGGCAGAGCAGGTAAAGACTGTGCTTACCTCCTCCCACGACCACATCAAAATTACAATTAAATTACAGAACAACCATCGCTGGGAACCGCCTGACATCTAGCTGAACAGAAGCCTAACAACGACCACCATGCAGTGAAGCAAATGCATCAAGACAGAACGTCAGTTAGTGGTGGCCCACAGTGGGAGTGGGCCACTGACCACATAATGGGTATGGGCTTCTCTGAGGAGTGATGACAGGATCTGAAATTAGACAGTGTTGATGGTTGCACCACGCTGAATACATCAAAGCCACTGAACTGCCTACTTTAAAATGCTTAAGATTGTGAATTTTATGTTATACGAATGTTACCTCAATTTAAAATTTAAAAAAAAAAGAAGAAAAAGAAAAGGCTTGTTACCCAAGTCACTAAATGCAGGGGTGGTACCGGGCTTACCAAGCGAGGCCAGGTTCCTGCAGGTCTCCAGCATCACATCTCTGTACAGTGTTCTCTGCGAAGGGTCCAGTAGAGCCCACTCCTCCTGGGTAAACTCCACGGCCACATCCTCAAACCTCACTAAGTCCTAAAACCATCAAAAGCATTATGGCTTCACCAAGGACCACCCCCGACCAGGACTGTACAGGAAAAGGGCCAAGACGACAAGAAGAGGGGCAGGGAACCCAACGCAGAAGTCGTACTTCATACATCACAGTTCTGAGCTCTGCTCTCATTTGCTTCTGGGCTCAGTCCTCAATCTCAAAGGTTGAATACAGGCCTGGGATGTTATGGAAATCAGAGAAATACTTGGGAAATTTACGAATGATTTCCTAATGGCCAGCATCAACTGCTTGACTTTAGGGAAAAGGCATGTCTTTTCTTAGCTTCCCCTTAAAAATGTTAGCAGAACATGATGTAACCAGTGACCCTGCAGGAAGCTTTGCAATGGAGTAAATACTGAAATATATGGACCTTTTAGGGCAGCCCTTCACCTTCCATCAGATACCCAGAGATCCTGGGACCTGAAGAACTAGTTTGGCTGCGAGGCTGCAGGTCATTGAAAGACAACAATTCCAACTTTTGGCCAAAGGAATAACAATTTGGAAAAAAGACTATCTGACTCACCGGTAACCAGCTTGTCAGGAAGCCAGTAACAAACCCTTCCTCCTCTGTGCGTCGTTTTTGAGATGTTGGGTACAGTGGAGACTGACCTGGAGAAGAAATCAGTCATACATGAGTCACAAGAATCCAGGAGTACTCTATATTCCAGCACTCACAAATCTGGAGGCCATGCCACCTACCTCTGAATGGCCACACACACACACACAGACACACACACACTCATTTGGAAACACACACACATTTCATGGAAACCAGAGCAAAGCCCTGTCTCACCGAGGGCCAGAAAACAGGGCTCAAGGGTCATACTATACTTGAGGAAGGGATTATTCCCATTTCACAGATGAGGAAAGTAAAAATCTAAGGGACATCATTGTGATTTTACCAAATTTATTAAATGAATTAGAGGTAAAATTCCAAGGCTTCTGCACATTCACTACACAGATGACATCCCCACAGACGCTCAAACCACCAAAGTCCCAAATACCTCAAACCAGCGACCTCTGGGCTTCATTCATGCCTCATCTGCTACCCGCTCCCCATACCTGCTCTGTGATACAGGGGCCTTTACACCTGGACTCTGAGAGATGCTAGGACGCCACAACTTACCACAAGCGCGGAACAGAACCATGGCTCCAAGCCTACGACTCAGACAGGAAGTCTTCCTGAACAGGGCAGCAAGAGACCCAGGACACTCCGCCTTACTCCCACAGTGCACTCAGGACAAGGCTCTGGAAGAAATGGGAAAACAGGAAGAATTCACAGCCTCTCTCCCTCTCCAGGGTACAGAGGACAACTCTTTCTTAGCCTGCCCATCATGTCCTCCTTTAACAAGCAATGTCTTTCTTACTGGGCCGTTATTTTGCCTGGCAGGTGATGAACTCAGGGACATGTGACGGCAAAACTTAAGTTCTCTGCACCAGGGTATATTACTGCCCTATCCCATGTTAAACCCTCGGCTTCACTAAGCCTCAGGGCACATTCTTTCATCCGCGTGGTTGTCACAGTCATGTCCCAACTACAACCCCTATTCACTGGAGCCTTTGGCACCCGACCGACTCCCATTATTCTTCGACTTCCAGTCCCTCCTCACTCGTACAGTCAGACTTCACTGGGTTCGCCCCACTCCACCTCGACCACACATTTCCACAGGCACCACCGTAGGCTTTGTCATCACTTGACAGTTTCACCGCCCAGAACAATAGCTCAGAAATTTCCCTCTCTCTGTCTGACACAACCTCCTAAACTTCTACCTTGTTCACTCATTTTTTTTTTCCTTTCACTACATATTCACTACCACACAAAGAACTCAGTTCCCCTACTATCCTACTTTCCTGCTACCCATCAGCCACCTTCTCTTCTCATTCTATGCTTACGCAGCTTGGATTACAGTGACCCTTCTTTCCACAAATTTCCTCATCCCTACCCCGACTTTTACACTGGCCCTGCAGGACTCCAGCCAGACAATTACACTCATCCCCTGCTCCGTGGCAGCAGTTGAGCAGACCAGCCTGCAGGAGAGCCAAACTATTATCGTCACCTCTAGATAAACTTGGTCACCAACACGAAAAGAACCCTCAATCCTTCAGGACAACTGTATAAGTAAATGGCGCTTCCTACTCATCACACCTTCTCTAATCTCTTGAAATCTCATATATCCCCGCCTTTTCCCTCTATGGTGATTAGCTTCCTCTAAGCCTTAATAATTCAAGCCTCCTGATAGTCACGCCTGCATTTAATTAGGGCTGAGCTGTGTGACTAGTAAACCACTGTGGATGTAACTTCAGAGGCTGGGTCCTAGGAAGCAGTGCGGCTTCCACCCCACACTAACTGCTCTGTGGAAGCTGTGCTGCAAGACACGCAGGGCGCCCTGTGGAGACAGCCACCTGGAGGCCTCCCTCCAACAGCCAACATGCCAGCATGTACAAGAACCACCTTGGCAGTGACCCACCTTCAGTACCAGTCGAGCCTTCAGATGACAGCAGGCCCAGCTGGTATCCAGCTAAGAGATCATGTAAGTCCCTGAGCCAGAACCCTCATGCGAAGTGAATTCCTGAACCACAAAAACTGTAAGAGACGGGAACGGACTACGACTGTTTTAAGAGGCCAAGGTCAGGGATAGTTTTATACAGCAAGAGATAACAAACACACCCGCCCTTTCAGCAGATGGCAGTGCATCCTGCTTCTCAAAGTGATTGTCATGAGAGGAGTTCACCTTCCCGTGTTGCCACCAAAATGGCAACACGAACGTGGTTTCCTCCCCATCTTGTTACAAACCAGGAGCTGTCGCCTCTTCTCTACGAGGCCGGCTCTGCAGCTTTGTTCTGTCCCATCCCTCCTGCCTTTAGGACCTGTTCTCTACCTATTCTCTCGTCTCCCCTTCCCTTCAAGCTCTCAAACTCTACCAGACTCTCCCTCACACCATTTAAACCTAATGCAGTATTTTCACCATGTTTCCCCCAAAATAAGACCTACCCGGACTTATCTCTAAGCCGGATTATCTAGAGTTAGCCGGAATCAGCTCTAATGTCTTTTGGAGCAAAAATTAATATAAGACCTGGTCTTATTTTACTATAGTATAAGACCTGGTATAATGTAATATAATAATGTAGTACCGGGTCTTATATTAATTTTTGCTCTAAAAGACACATTAGAGCTGATTGTCTGGCTAGGTCTTATTTTCGGGGAAACAGGAAAGCAGTGAAATAAATCTATTCTAAGAGCAGTTTCCTTTTCAGAGATTGCCCAGTCTCTCCCCTCAACACAGCCAGTGTTTTCACTGGTCTCGTTTCCGCACACCCCACTCACTCCTCATCACAACAAGATTTGTTCCCACCACTACCAATCCTTATCACAGAGAGCTACCAATGATCTTATCACAGAGATACAGATTGCAACTGCAGTGATGCCATTTCTTAACAGTCAGGTCAACAAAGACATACCATAATGGACCACCCCTTTGATTGACAAGGCTGTGTGGAAAGGCACTCGGATACACTGCTGGAAAACCACAGGTCTACAGTGCATTTGTCAATGTCAAGCAAAAAGCAAAAACATGTACTTTTTCCCTGTCAAATGCATTTCTAGGACTCTATCTCAAAGATACACAAATACTAAAAGACACGGGTAAGTTGAGTGTAAGCCCTGACATTTGTGTTGTTTTTTTCCCCTCTATTATAATGTAAATGTTGCCAAGAAAACAACCATTTCAAAGAGGCATCCAGTTCAAAGACAGCTATCTCTAATAAATACACTGGCAGCTTCAGGACTCGACAAAGGGCCAGGTCACCTCCCGCACCGAGACTCTTTGTTTTAGAGATCTTAGTTGATTTCAATAACTGACCATTTGGACTACCTGTTTGTTTTCTCTTCCTGTACTTTAAATTCCTGCTCTCATGTTTTAAATTCACCAATAAGGAGTAAACCCATGAACCCTTGGGCCCCCACCCTTTACCCGAATAAAAGCAGAACCACAGGCCCACACACTCTACCTATGACCTCCCTGTCAGCCTAAGGTGCGCTTTCTAGGTCTTATAAGTAATCATCCTGTATCTTTTCAGTTTCCTGATGGTTAATGGCGAAGGGCCTCTTGCAATCATAATCAGAGCCACAAGGGCTGGCCCAGCCACAGCACTGGCTATTAGTAGGCTGAGACCAGCACAAAACAGTGCGAGTATTCACTGTGGCCTTATCGATAATATCAAAGGTTTGGAAACAACACAAATGACCACCAACAGGGAATTAGTTCAATAAATTACGGGGTACTCACATCATGAAGAAACATATAGCCCAAAAAAGAAAAGATTTCCAGGTATTGATAGAGATTCTTATCTCCAACAAAGTGAGAAGGAAAAAAAAGGTATAAAGCAACATATATAGAACATTTCCTTTTTTAATAAGAAGGGAACGCCTCCTTTACCTGGAATAACAGAATAAAATGTAACTCTAAAACCAAGCTTCTTGAGGGCTCGATGTGTGTCCTCCTTGCACCCAAAAGACAAGGAATAAAGGGTGTGAGTGTGTGCAGGGAGGGGACATTTGACACTAAGAGTGCGTGTGGGTCAGGTGAAACAGATTTGTAGGGGGTCACTGACTTCTGGGCAGGTCTGGTCCACAGATGTTCACAGATGCCCCGCCCCAAAGATGGCCACATTTACGCCTCAGAACCTGTGAATATTACTTACATGGCTAAGAGATTTGCAGATGTGCTGACGGTAAGGACCTGGAGATGAGGAGATGATCCTGGATTATCCAGGTGGGCCCAGTGTCATCACAGGGTCCTTATGAGAGGGAGGCGGGAGGGTCAGAGTCAGAAGTGATGATGAAAACAGGTCCAACAGCAAGGAGAGGTTGGAAGACGCTACACTGCTGGCTCTGAAGAGGAAAAGAGGAGCATTAAATCGAGGAATGCAGGCGGCCTCTACATGAAGGAAAAGGCAAGGGGATGAATTCTCCACTGGAGCCCCCAGGAGGAATGCAGCCCCGCCAACACATTTAGGATTTCTGAACTCCAGCACTGCAGGAAAATGTGCAATGCTTCCAGCCACAAAATTCATGGTAGTTTGTTACAGCAGCTATGGGGAACCAATACAGCCTCTCACATCAAACCCTTCCTGAGCCTTGGTGTGAGTCCAGCAGACCCACACAATTGCGGCAGAATCTCCCTACCTGCTGCAGGTGAAAGATGGCTCCTCTGTCCTCACCAGTGACCCAACCTGCAGTTAGGAATAAACACAGTCACTGAGCTGAGTGGTGAGAGGAGGGCTGGGATCCAGCCGGCTCAGAGTCTGAAGAGGAAAGGAAGCTGAGAAAGCGCCTGGGACACTCTCGGGCCCTAAGTACCCCTTCAAGGTCTTCTGGCAGCTGAAGTCTCACATTGAGGACAGGGCGGGGCTCTGTTCAGGTTACAGAGACTCCTGTCCCCTCTTGGATATGCTGGGAGGCTCACAGAGAAAGGGCCACTCAATACCAGTGTTGCCCAATGAACTGTCAGTGATAATAGAAATGGTCTATATTTCTGCTCTGAGCACTTGAAATGTGGCCAGTGGAACTGAGAGAATGAAGTTTTAATTGTATTTTTCAATGAAATGGTTACATGTGGCTAATGGCCATGTGGGGGACAGGGAAGCCTTAGATATAGTAAGGCCTGACTTCCTTTAGGACGTGGACAGGGCCTGTGAGTGGCCGAGTGGGGTGAAAACATGGACCTGGGTGAGGGCAATGCCTGCAGGTTTGCACGGACAGGAGCTAGGAGCTCCGTAAGTGTCCTGTGCCATCTGACAAATGCACGCACGATGGAAGCCCTGTTACATTCTCTTAGTTCTGAACCCTGAGGTCTCTTCTTTCTGCTTCTTTCCTCCTCCACAACCACAATCCAGGCATAGGGAACCACCACCTTATTCCTAAGCTTCTCCCAACATTTCCTATCTTCCCTTTAAGTCCTCATTTTTATCCCTGAAGTCCATTTTAACCCACATGCAAAACCCAAATGCTGACCACACCGTCCTGCACACATCTCTGCAGTGTGTGCCCACTCTCCTGAGAACGGAGTCCCAAGTAATGCCTGACCTAGCCCTGCCGGCCAATTTGTCCAGTCTGGCTCATATCCCTTCCTTGCTTTGCTCTCTTGGCTTCAACCACCCGTGTCTTCCCCATTCATGGAGCACACCAGACTCTCCTACTTTGGGGGTTGTTCTCATGCAGTTTTCTCTGCCTGAAATGTTCTCTTAAACATGCTCCCACACTTTTACTCCAGTCTAGTACTACTTCAGCTCTCATGCTAAATATCAGTCTTTCTCAAGAGGGCTTCCTGTTCCCTCAGGTTGAGTCCTCTGTGCCAAGCTCCCACGTCACCAATGTAATTAATTGTTTAAAATTCATCTTCCCTATCAGAATGTAAACTCTGTAGAGGTAGGCCACGGTCTGTTTGGTTCTCCAGGGTCCATAGCATCTGGCCCAAGGCCTGGCTCCTGGGGATAATGAACCATCCTGGTTTGCCTCCAACTGTCCTGGTTTGAACACCAAATGTCCTGTGTCCTGGCAAACACCTCAGTCCCAAATAAATGATGGCTGGTCATCCTAACATGTGTACTCAAAGAATATCTAGTGCATAATAAGCAAATATTCCCCTCAAGAATGTTACAGGAAAGCTAATGAAAAGGCATACACACATCCATACACACACACACAGAATTAGTAAAAGCCAACAATTAAATATAAAATTACGTAACACGCTTCTCTGCAATATGAATCATCAGGCTGTTATTTCAGAAAAGTTGTAAGAAAGTTAGTTCCTATCAGAAGACAAGTTGTGGAGGACAATCTTTGGAAATTAGTACCCTATGCTTTAATCTACAAATTGTTGCATAACATTCCTCTAAACGATTTTAAATCGCATTAAAAAACACCCACTTGCTCAAAATACATCTGGTTGCTGGGTGATTTAATTTTAAATTTTGGTGACTAACATAAAGAAGCTCAAATCATTTTTTACCCTGATGCCCTATATTTTGAATCTTTGTGGAGGATTTATAGGACTTTAGAAATCAACTTGAACAGGTCTGAGGGATGTTGCTGAGTAGTCCTGCCCGTCTTCAGGGAATGACTTGTAATATACATGTAAAAAATTATGCCTTTATACTTATACATAAAATCCTAAAGTTCTTAGTTTTATGGAATGTGAGTATATAGTTCTATTCTGTTACACATACATAGTTACTTACCTGTTTGTTTAATGTGTACTTATTTGCATATAACTATTTACTGAATTATTTACACACACATAGCCACACACTTTACTATCTTTCCCTTGAACACAATCCATCCAACACAAATAATTTTTCTTAAGATTCTCTCACTCTGAGTGACTCCTTGTGTTTACAATCTGAGCTCAAGAAAGCCATGCGCAGTTTTTCTGCAGTGAAGGCAGTGCCACCCGTCGTTAGAAGTTCTACGTAGTCCTCACCTAGTCACACAGAAATCTTCCGTGAGGAAAGGTGAGACTTCAGGCTGGTTTCAACTCAAACGTGAGCTCCAGGGATGCTTTTCTCGTCTGAGGAGAAAGAAAACAAAAAAGCACAAAGATTGCTTTTGAGGCCTTTTACAGGGCATATTACAGTTGTTGAACGGAAAGGCCACCCATTCCCTTTCCTTTTTTGTATTTATTGGTGAACGTGTCATTGTTGGCTGTTACTGGATTTCCTTGCTTCCCATCCAGCCATTTGCTCCCCAAGTGGGAGGAAGCAGCTTCACGCTGTGCGCAACTGACTGGCTCAGCTCAGGGGGCTGCATCGAGAGTTTAGGGTGACTCCAGACACTTAAAATACGGCTTGTCACTTGGGGGGCCCTAGAAGTGACTCAGCTGACTTGTAAACAATATCCACAATTCATTCAGGGCCTCGGAGATTTTAAGGCCCTACAGCGGGGTTTCCAACCTCAGCACTACTGACATTTGGGGCCAGATACTTCTTTGTTTGGGGGGCTGTCCTGTGCAGGGCAGGTCGTTGGGCAGCATCCCTGGTCACCCCCCTCTAGAAGCCAGCACTATCACCCCTACCACCACCTGCAACAACCCCCAAAATGCCTCTAGGCACGGCTGCAAGTCCCCTCGGGGCAAAAGTCCACCGGGCGAGGGTGATGGGGGCGCGCTGTGAAGAAGGGGCAGCGGCCTCCAGCGCGGGGAGGGGAGGGGACAGCAGCCTCCGGCCGCCTGGAAGGACCAGCCCAGGGGAGGGGACGGGGTCCCCGGGAGAGACCGAGGGTCGCGGCGCTGCGACGGGGGCGCTCTCAGCCAAGCCCTGCCTGCCCTCCTACCAGGGTCCCGGACGCGGGCAGCTCCCGGAGTCCTGCGCTCGCACGGCAGCCAAACGTCCCACGTGCACGCAGACGTCCCACCCACGGGAGACAGCGCACACCGCGGGCGCAGCAAGCCACCCACGACGGCCCCCACGGCGCCTCCCTGTGCTGCCACTTCCGGTCTCGGCTGGCGGTTCCACACAGCGGTTTCCGGTCACGGGCTGGCCGCGCGGAGAGTGGGAACACGGGGGTCTGGAGGCTGACGCGGCGATCAGCACGGGAGGGGGCGGCAGAGACCGGTTTACGGGGGTGGGAGTTGGGCAGAGACCCGGCTGTGGGTGGCCCCGGGTCCAGGCGGCGTGGCCGTGGGTGGAGACCAGCTCTCGGGGCGGGGCTGCGAGGGGGTACAAGGATGTGGGTGGTACCGGCGGAGAGCGCCGGGTTATGGGTGGGGACCAGATTCCTGGGCAAGGCGGTGGGTGGGGACCAGGCCTGGGGGCGGGGCTGGAGCAGGAGGGCGGGGACGGGGGCGGAGACCAAGTCTAGGGGCGGGGCTACGGCGGAAACGGGGCTGGACCCGGGGAGAAAATCACCTCTAGAGGCGGGGCTGCCCGTGGGGCTTTACCTGGATCCTAGACGGTGCAAGCGGCAGCAGGATGCGTCCTAAACAACTTTTCTTCAGTTTTTCCTCCACGTTCACACAGCCTCACAAAGCCTAATACTAGAACCACAAGCCCATGTTTAGGATTTTTAATTTTGGGTGCATGTTTCTGTTCTTAGTGTCTTTTTTAAAAGTGGATTGTATGTTCACCTTTCTCTACAACTTGCTGCCCATGACGAGAGAGGGATCTAACGCTATTTTAGTTTAAAATTTTTGGGGGGGCGGGGGGAGCTACATCATATTAATCGATAAACTTATAGGAAGACTTCAAAGACAAGTACAAAATCAGTAAAATACGCTCACTCCCACCCCTGTCTCTCAGTCTTTTTGCCCAGATACAAACATCCTTTTCTCCTCTGTCCTTCCAGATGCAGTGTGTATGTGTATGCATGTGTATATGTTCAAACCCAAGAGGGGTGTCCCCAAGGAAAAATTGAAGCTGGCAAAGTGTCTCATGTATCTGGATCTAGCGAAGAGATATTTATATTTCTGATACAGAGGAGTGAACCAGTGATTAATTGATAAGAAGAAAGCAAGGGAATTTTACTATTTCAAAGGTCAAAATAAGAAAAGGGAGGAAAATGTATTCGTAATATCCTACATGACACATCTCTGAATAAGATTCATATGTCATAAAATGGCAAACATGTAGTAAGACAATAGACACTGAATTTTGATTTATCCTAATTCTTTAAATAATTTTTTGCACGAGGTAAATTACGTTTTAAGATATGTAAGAGAAGTACATGCTAATTTTTTTCAGAGAAATAATTAGAAAAAGTTAAAAGCTGAAAAATGAAAAAGCTATATAAGTAGCTAATTTAGAAATATAGGGTTAATAAAATTGTTTCTGTGAGTCAGAATAAAGAGTGGGCAATGGGTTTTCATTATAATGCTTGAGGTATTATTTGAGACATATATGGAGAGAGAGAGAGAGCGTGCGCGAGCTGAATTTGTATTTCAAAGGGATCAAACTAAGAGAAATTTATGAAAATGATTCACTTTGCAACAATGAAAACGGCACACTTCAAGAATTTAAAAAAGTGAGCTATCATTTTCTTGAAAAAAAATGAATGGAACATCACTTTCCAATATACATGATGATAAATGTTTTATGTACATTACTCAAGTATTTTCACAACAACCCAATAAGGAAGATGCTATTATCTATCCCATTTTATGGATAAGAAAACTGATGGCAGTTCTTACTAAAATGTTCATATTATATAGAACTTCTCAGTAGATATTATCTCTAAATTGTTTATTTACTTTTATTTTCATTAACAACATTATATGCACCATTCTAACACATAAGCAAAGAGTTTGTAAAAAACAATTTACCGTAATAGAACTACAATTCTTCCTTGACATAGTTAAATATATCAACCAGTTTATTATTTTTCTACTCTGCCTCACATCTAAAAAGATACTTCCTACCCAAGGTTTACTAAAAATCTCTAATAAATATGCAAGAATCGGGAGTCTCTATATTATGGAAACTTCCTGAACACACACAAAAGAGCCATTAAAAATATTTGATGCAATAATCTAAAATTATTAATGAGTTGATACCAATGCACGTCATAATTAGGCAAGATGTATTTGTAGAGTGACAAATATTAAAATTTTAGAAATTTAGAAAGGTAATTTATTACATTAATTAGAGGATATTGTCCCATCCTGCGCAACAAGGGCAGTGAGGATGCGAGAAGGGGCGGTTTGGGTTAAGTTTTTAAGCAAGAAACAAACAGAGACTTACTGCAGTTAAATCTCTCCGAAGGCCAGGGGTCTCTCAGTCTCAGAGGACTGGAGCCCAGAATAAAGCAGGCTGGAGGTTTTTATTGATAGGTATACAAGAAAGTAACATTGTTTCTTACACGGTCTGTGAGGCTCAGACTTCATAACAGAAAATGTTTAATCCAATCACCCCATGTCTGTAAACAGCCCAAGCACAAGGTCCCAGGATGTTTTGTACCTAAAGTATGTACCTTTTCAGGATCATGTCTTTCACATTGTAACAACTCTGTTGAGAGAAGTGGAAACAGGTGCAAGGGGAAAGGCAGAGCCGGCAATAGACTTTCCCAAGCAGGGAGAAGGGGAGGCAAGACCCCTTCCCATACCTGTCCAAGGCAGCTCATTTGGGGTCCCCACTCGGTTCCGCCTGGCTTAGGTTGTATCTCCCATGAGATATCTTACCCGTCTTTGGCTGCAAACCATCTTTTGGAGACCAGACAGAGAGACATAAGGTGTAAACACAATGATGGAACAGAGTCCCAGAAAGGCACAATCTCACAAACTCTTCTTTCCTTAAGGAAAGACATAAAGGGACAGTTGGCTAGGCTGTTGTGTGACTACAGGATATAAAAAGAAGTTTTTTCAACCTCACAAAGGGCCAGGAAAACATTTGGGAAAATGCATTGCAGCATTATTCACAATAGCCAAGAGCTGGAAACAACCCAACTGTAAGTTGATGGATACAACGGTAGGGGAATGTGATATATACATACAATAAAATATCCAGCCTTAAAAAGGAAGGAAAGGGGTGGCCTGTTGGCTCAGTTGGTTAGAGCATGGTGCTAATAACACTAAGGTTGCCAGTTCGATCCCCGCATGGGCCACTGTGAGCTGTGCCCTCCTTACAAAAGAAAAAAAAGGAAGGAAATCCTGTCACATGCTACAATATGCATGTATCTTGAGAGTGTTATGCAAAGTGAAATAAGCCAGCTGCACTGCATGATTGTAGTTAGATGAGCTATCAAAAGTGTTCAAACTCATAAAACACAGTAGAAATGGTGGCTGCCAAAGGCTGTGGGTTGGAGGTGGGGAATCTTCAGTGTGTGTAGAGTTTCAGTCCTGCAGGAGGGGAGATGGTTCCGAGAATCTGTTGCACAACAATAAGCATGTGGTTGACAATATTATAATGTACACTTGGAAATTGTTGGCAGAGTTTTATGTTATGTGGGGATTTTTTACCACAGTAAAAAAAATTTAGAAAATACAAGATCCATTTGTAATATATAACTCACAGAATGGAAAGACGTTTCCTAATTTGGAAAACATTCAAAGGGCCTTAAAACCTGTATTAGTTTGCTAGGGCTGCCATAGCGAAGTACCACAGACTGGGTGGCTTAAACAACAGAAACGGACAAATTCCTAGAAACACAACCTACTAAAACAGTCATGAAGAAATAGAAAATCTGAATAGCCCTATAACTAGTAAGGGGATTTCACCTGTAATCAAAACTTTCCAACAAAGAAAAGTTCTGGACTACACGACTTTATTATTGAATTCTATCAAACTTATTAAAAATGGTTTACACCAATCCTTCTCAAATGCTTCCAAAAACTAAAGAAGAGGAAACACTTTCTAACTTATTCTATGAAACTAGTATTAGCCGAATACCAAAGTCAGACAAAGACAACATAAGAAAAGAAAGCTGCAGACTAATATCCTTCATGAATATCCATTAATATTCATTATCCTAAAAAAATACTAGCAAACCAAATTCAGCAGCCCATTAAAAGGATTATACGCCATAACCAAATGGGACAGATTGTTGGAAACTAAGGATGGTCCAACATATAAAAATCAATGAATGTACATTAACAAAATGATGTACATTAACAAAATGATTAACAAAATGACACCTGATCATCTCAATTGATGCAGAAAAAGCTTTTGAGAAAAATTTAGCACACTGTCATGATAAAAACAAAGTAGGAACAGAATGAAATTTCCTCAACATAATGAAAGCCCACAGCTATCCTCATACTCAGTGATAAAAGTCTGATAGCTTTTCCCCTAAGATCAGAAATAAGAGAAGAATGATGAACGTCTAAGTATTACCTTGTCTTGTACACCTGAAACTAATAAATAAATAAATAAATAAATAAATAAATAAAAAAGAAATGAGAAGAATGTCTGCTTTTGCCACTTCTACTCAACATAGTATTGAATTTCCTAGCCAAAACAATTAGACAAAAAGAAGAAATAAAAAGGCATCCAAACTTGAAAGAAAAAAGTAAAATTATTTTTGTTTGCAGATGACATGATCTTCCATACAGAAACCCTTAAAAATTACACACATATGAACCTGTGCACACACATGCACACAGAGAACACACAGCTAATAAATAAATTCAGCAAAGTTGCAGGATACAAAACCAAATTGCAAACATTATTTGTGTTTCTAACAAACCAAAAAGGAAATTAAGAAAACAATTCTATTTACAGTAGCATCAAAAAGAATAAAATTCCTAGGAATAAACTTAACCAATGAGGCAAAACATTTGTGCTTTGAAAACTATAAAATAATGATGAAAGAAATTCAAAGAGACATGAATAAATGGAAAGACATTCCATGTCATGGGTGGGAAGACTTAATACCGTAATAATGAAAATACTACACAAAGTGATCTACAGATTCAATGCAATCTGTATTACAATTCAGTGATCTTTTTGCAGAAATAGAAAATCTATTCTAAAATTCATATTGACTTTCAAGGGACTCTGCATACCCAGAACAATCCTAAAAAGAAGACCAAAGTTGGCAACACACATCCTAATTTCAAAACCCAGTACAAAGCTACAGTAATTAAAACGGTGTGGTTCTGACATATAGTCCAATGGGATAGAATCTACAGCCCAGAGATAAACCCTCATGTAAGTAATTGTCAATAAGCGTGCCAATACTATTCAATGGGTGAAAGACACTTGTTTTCAACAAATGATATTGGGGATAGTGGGAACTGAAGGCACTTTCCACTGCGTACAGAGGCAGAAGCAGAGTCATTGAGAAGGCACCATTCCCCAGCGTGATCAGCTCTGGATGGCAGGGCTAATTTGGATTAACGTGGCCATGGAAGAACAGTATTTTATTCTTTCTGGGGTAGACACTTACTCTGGATTCCGATTTGCTTTCCCTGTATGCAATGCTTCTGTGAAAACTGCGCCACAGGCACTCACAGATGTCTCATGCACTGTCGTGCTATTCCCCACAGCATTGCTTCTGAGGAAGGAACTCACTGACAGGAAATGAAGTGAGACAATGAGCAAACATTCACGGGATTCACTGCTCATTCCATGTTCCCACGGTCCTGAAGCAGATGCCTAGCAGCAGGAGAAGGGGCTTTGGACGACAGTCAGTGTCCACGGGGTGGTAATAACTTGCAGGACGGGAGCCACACTCTCCAGGAGGCTGTATGGGCCTCTCCCCTCAGAGCACCAGGGAGAACCAGGGACCCCCCCCCCATGTGGCTGGCAGTGCCCCTCAGTGAACTGAGACCTCCTGGGAGGCAGCAGACTCTGGGGACAGCGTCTGACCTGGTTGACAGAGTCTCTGAGTCTCCCTGGGAACTTAGGTCCATGGTTTTGCTTCAGGAATGAGCTTCATTAAAGGTTAGACCCTGGGTTGATCCAAATTGAAGATTTTTAAGTATTTCCTTTGCAGCAAGTGCACTTTATGTCCAACTGAAACCAACAGTGGTCGAGACAGGTCTGCTGAGTAGAAATGGGAGTCCTCTCCCCAGTGCCGTGAGACCTCAGGATCAGAGAACTAGTGAAAACCCTCATGTGAATCTGTTGTATTTTCTGGGGACTTAAAAGTGATTTGCCTTCAAATATCTCCACAAAATCCCAAGGTTTTCTTCCTTCCCTCCCCTCAGGAAGAGCTCCCCAAACCTACACAGCTCTGCACCAAAGACCAGAGAGTGAGCAGAAAGCTACTGGTGAAGGTAAAGTGGGAGCTGGAATTTGGAAGGAGGGAAACGGGAGAGGTGAGAGGGGATAGGCAGGACGTGGCTTGGTTTGTTTGTCACTCAGAGGTCTCTGAAAACTCCGTCTGCCTTGTCCTGATTGAGAGGAAGAGGGATGTGGGTGGCTGAGGGCAGGTGGTGGCAGTCTGGGGACAGGAAACCCGGTCATGGGATACAGTGGTGATGGCGGGACTGTCGCAGGACGCTGAGGAGCTAGAGAATCAGCAGGTCTCTGTTCCGCGCTGGTCCATCAGAAGGCGCTCAGGTTCCTCCAGGCCGGTGGTGGGAGGGGGGCGGGGGTCCTTTCTTCCTAAACCGGCTGCGTCTTCCCTCAGGACGCCAGGTCCCCACTGCTCCTTGTGTCTTCACGGCACCTCCCAGGGGAGGGCACGCTGCCTGCACCAGGGATGGCCACTGCTGGGTCCCACGGGCCAGGGGGACACAGGGCTGCCCTGCGGGGGGTCCAAAATGTGAGCCTGGGACAGAGAAGTGTGCTCTCTGTGACTCCCCACGCTGGCCCTATTGCGGTCACTGCCAATCAGTCCTGGAGGGATTCACACTCGGTGCCCAGTGGGCAATGACATAAGGCCCTGATGGCGATGAGAAGTTTCTGGGGACCTGCAGGATGCCTAATAGATCCTTCCTGACTGAAGTTTATACATAAAAGAAGAAGCAGATGTCACCCTCTGGTGCCCTACCTGTCAGTCAGAGATGACACTCAGAGGGTCCCCTTTTTGAGTGAATGAAGGAAGAGCTGTGTGCAGGGGGACATCTGAGAGTTCCAGGGAGATGAGGTCTCTGCCATGGCCCTGGGCCCAGGTCGGGGAAGAGACTCCCTGGGGCTGGGTCAGGCCCCCTGAGTCACCCTGTCCTTCTCCCTCTATGTCTAGAGTCCTGGGAGCTTGGACACCCACCGAGAGCCCAGAGGACATGACCTGGTCAGTGCTCCCTGTGAGACGCACTAGGGTGGAGCTGGGGCTGGAGGCTGAGGGTGAGGGTTTTCAGGGGAGGGTCTGTGGGGGCACCTGAGAGCCCTGGCTCACCACCACCCCCACATCGATAGCACAGGGTGTCGTCCCCTATCTGGGCACCTTCTTCATGTACCTGCAAGTGCTGGACTGTCTGATGGAGGATTATTGAGAGCTAAGTAAGTCTGTGGTTTGGCCTGTGGGGTCAAGGTCCTGAGATTTTTGGAGGAGGTAACGCTGCACTGAGCTGTGAATTCTCAGTACTGGGCAAACCTCAGCTTCAGTCTCCCCATGTGCCATCAGAGAAGGTGAGGCTGGAAGGATGTTCACCTCAGCTCTCCTGTTTCACCTTCTTTAGAGCTCAGAGCCCACAGAGGTCCCAGCCCTGTTACTGGGTACTCCTGCCCTCTGGTGGTCCCCATGGGTTGTGCAACACAAGAAGGGGTAGGGATGGGGCCAGTGATGGGGCTAAGGGGGGCTGTTTCTGATGAACTTTGGCTGGCTGCCTCGCAGCAGGAAATGGAGAAGATCCAGAAAAAGAGTGAGCTGAGCAGCTGTGGCCTCAGCTGGAGGGGAGGGTGTGGAAGTCACAGACAGTTCCATCCTGCCCCCTGGGCAGGACCTCTCTGGCCCCATCCCCTTGGTTTTATGTTTAATGGGAGATTTTGATTCACAGAGCGGGAAACCCATGGAACAGATGGGTGGGGAAGAAGCCGGCATCACAAACAACTTCCTGGAGGAGGAGCTATTACACCCAACTGTGAGAACAGGCAGGGCCTGGGTGGAATTGGAGGGAAGAAAGGTTCTCCCAGCTCCACTACTGCCCAGGCCTGTAAGCAAGGTCCCAGGAATGGCCCCTGCTCCAATCCTCACCCCACAAGGCCCCTGAAGTGTCCCCCATCCCGGCCCTGTCTGCACCCTGTCCTTCGTTAGTGCCAGAATTTCTCCATGAAGGAGCTGCAGCTGCTCCAGGAGGCTGCCTCTATGTACAACCTGGAGCCCGAGAAGCAGGTTAGAGCCTGGTTCTAGGCCGCAGAGCCTCACAGCAAGGAGGGAGGTGAGGCGGGAGGAGTCAGGTGACGGCAGGGCCCACTCTCTCCGATGGGCAGCTCCAGAGAGCCTGCAGATGTGGCTCCCTGGTCAGTCCCAGACCTTGTTGTATGGTGACCCTTGGATACCAGCTGCTGGCAGGTGCTGGGAGTGACACCCGAGGTGTGGCTCCTGGGATCTCACAGGTGCCCCCCGTCCTGTATCTACAGCCTGACCTGACAGCTAGAGCCCACAAAGCACCAGGTCATCAATTCCAGAACACGGAATGTTCTAGGCAAATGAGAACTGGCCATCATCAGGATGAGGGCTGAGTGAGTGTCCTTCTGGCAGTGGCTGGATCCAGGGGTTCAGCAGAGCTTCAGGCTGGGCATGGGCCTGGGGAGTTGCACAGCCAGCGCTGGAATCCCAGCTCCACTACTGACCAGGCCTGTGATGAGGCCACTGTCCTCACCTTTCAGGACTCGGTTTCCTCCTGGGTGAAATGGGTGATGGTAATGAATACTCCCAGGGCAGGGACACATGGGGCGCTATTGATTGACAGAGCAGTCAGCACGGGGCCTGGTGACAGAGTGCAGTGGGGACGGGGAAATGGGCTGTGATTTGGGGGAGGACCCCCAGATAACTAGATCTTCTATTTTAGGCAAGATAGCTGTGGGATTTCTGTGTGTGTGGTTTTATTATGTTGAAGACATTTCCTTCTACGCCTAGTTTGTTAAGTGTTTTTATCATAAACGGGTGTTGAATTCTTTTCAAACGCTTTTCTGCATCAGTTGAAATAATAAAGTGAGTTTTTCTTCCTTATCTTTTTTTTTAATGTGGTGTATCAGATCGATAGATTTTCATATGTTGGACCATCCTTCAATTCCAGCAATGAATCCCCCGTGGTTACAGTGTATGATCCTTCAATAGGTTTCTGAGTTGACTTTACCAATATTGTGTTGAGGATAGTGCCTTTGATATTCCTGAGGGCATTTGGTCCATAGCTTTCTCTTCTAGTATTGTCTCTGTGTGGCTCTGGTATCAGAGCAATATTCTCTTCATAGAATGAGTTAGAAAGTGTTTCCTCTTCTTCAGTGTTTTGGAAGCATTTGAGAAGGGTTGGTGTTAACCATTTTCTTTGTTTGATAGAATTCAGCAGTGAAGTTGTTTGTAGGAAACTTTTTGATGACCGATTCAATCCCCTTATTAGAGGTCTATTTAGATTTAGATTTTCTTTTTTTTTTAATTAAAGTTTATTGGGGTGACAATTGTTAGTAAAGTTACATAGATTTCAGGTGTACAATTCTGTATTACATCATCTATAAATCCCATTGTGTGTTCACCACCCAGAGTCAGTTCTCCTTCCGTCACCATATATTTGATCCCCCTTACCCTCATCACCCACCCCCCACCCCCTTACCCTCTGGTAACCACTAAATTATTGTCTGTGTCTATGAGTTTTTGTTTCTATTTCTTTGTCTTGTTCTTTTGTTGTTTTCGGTTTATATACCACATATCAGTGAAATCATATGGTTCTCTACTTTTTTTGTCTCACTTATTTCACTTAGCATTATAATCTCAGATTTTGATTTTCTGTATCTTCGTGATTCAGTTTTGGTAGGTTGTGTTTCCAGGAATTCGTCCATTTCTGTTGTTTAAGGCGCCCAGTCTGCGGCCTTTTGTCATTGCAGCCCTAGCAAACTAATATAGGCTTTAAGGCCCTTTTAATGTTTTACAAATTAGGAAACGTCTTTCCATTTTGTGAGATATGTATTAGCAGTGGGTATTGTATTCTCTCAAGTTTTTCACTGTGGCAAGGAAACACATGACAATAAAATTTATCTGCCAGCAGTTTCCAAGGGAACATCACCACCCTGCCAACTGCATGGCCCCTGTTGTGTAAGATTCTCAGAACTGCCCCCTCCTGCACCACTGAACTCCTCACACACTGAACGTTCCCCATCTTCCCTGGCCTCCAGCCGGTGGCAACCGCCATTCTACTGTGTTTTTGAGTTTCACTGCTTTTGATACCCCATCTAAGTAGAATCAAGCAGTACCTGGTCTTTTGTGACTGGCTTAGTATGATTCTCTCAAGATACATGCATATTAGAGCATATGACAGGAGGTCCTTTCTTTTTAAAGGAGAATAATACTTTATTGTATGTATTTACCACAGTTCCTTATCCTTTCAGCCCATCAATGTACATTTAGGTTGTTTCCAGCTCTTGACTATTGTAAATAAAGCCGCAATGCATTTTCCCAAATGTTTTCTTGGCCCTTCATGAGATTGAAAAAACTTCTTTTTATCTCCATTACTTGATGTAATACATTACCTTTCTAAATTCCTAAAGTTTAAATACATGCCACTCTACAGATAAATCTTGCCTAAATATGATGTGTATTCATATCAGCTCATTAATAATTTAAGATTATTGCATTAAATATTCTTTGATAATGGCTTTATGTGTGTGTCCAGGAAGTTTTCATAATATGAGGATTCCCTGATTCTTGAATATTTAGCAGATATTTTTAGTAAACCTTTAGGATAGGAAATATCTTCCCAGATGGGAGGCAGAGAGCAGGAGACATATTTAATTATGTCAGGAGAAAACTATAGTTTGATTAAATGGTTTGGCTCATTTGTTGGAATAGTGCATGTTATGTAATTAATGAACAAAAATTCAGCCAACAATTTTAATAATAGTATCCACTGAAGTTTTATGTAATATGAACACTTTACCAATATGCTGCCATCAATTTCCTCCTTTGTAAATGGGACAGACAACATCTTCCTGTGGGTTGCCGTGAAAATACTTCAGGCCCCTTCATTTGAAGTGCATTTATGTACTTCAGACATAAATGCAACTTGACAACAACATGATTGTCGTGGAGCACGTGGGAAAGTCATGCCCCATTCATTTTCCCACTAGGCGGATCATAGCTTTTTTTTTTTTTTTTTTTTTTTTTTTTTTTAATTCTTGAAGTCTGCAGTTTTCAAAAGACGTTGCACTATTACAAAGTGAATCATGTTTATAAAGACCTCTTGGGGTTTGATGATTCCTTTGGAATACAGATTCAGGTTTCTCTCTCCCCCTCTCTTTTTCTCTCTGTATGTGTGTGTGTCTATACACATTATCTCAGATGATACTTTAAACCATATGATGAAAACCTACCTTCCTTACTCTTTATTTGACTCAAAAAACAAACAATTTTTCTGACTGTAGCTCTGTTTCTAAATTAGCCACTTACACAGCTTTTTCATTTTATTACCTTTTGACAGTTTTCTAATTTCTTTCTTCTCTGAAAAAATTAGCATGTAGTTCTCTCACATACCTTAAGACACAATTCCCCTTGCTCAATATAAATAATGAATTAGGATAAATCAAAATGCAGTGTCTATTGTCTTCCTACATAAATGTTTACCATTTTATGACATATGAATCTTATCCAGAGCTATGCCATGTAGGATATTGTGAATACATTTTTTTTTCTCATTTTTTTCTTTTGACCTTTGAAATAGTGAAATTTCCTTGTTTCTTTGTGGTTTTTTTCCCCCCTATCAATTCATCACTGGTTCAACACTCTCCACCAGAAATTTAAGTCTCTTTTTAGTAGATTCAGATGCAGGAGACAATTTACCACCTTCAGATTTTGCTTGGGGACATCCCTCTTTGTCTGTAACATATACATACACATACATATACACACTGTATCAGGGAGGACAGAGAAAAAAGAATGTTTATCTCTGGGCAGAAGAACTGGGAAGTAGTCATGGGAGTGAGAATTTTATTGACTTTGTACCATTGCTTGAAGTTTTCCTATAGGATACCTGACAAGTTCACGAACTTGTTGCAATGATGTTGCTAACATTTTTTTTTATATCAGAGGGATTATTCATTATGAATTTGTACCAACTGGATAAACAGTTAACCAAGTGTACTATTGGAAATGCTGAAAAGGCTGCATGTAAAAGACAAAAACGACCTAAATTTTTCACTAACAATTCATGGCTCTTGCATCACGACAATGCACCAGCTCACACGGCACTGTCTGTGAGGGAGTTTTTAGCCAGTAAACAAATAACTGTATTGGAACACCCTCCCTACTCACCTGACCTGGCCCCCAATGACTTCTTTCTTTACCTGAAGATAAAGGAAATATTGAAAGGAAGATATTTTGATGACATTCAGGACATCAAAGGTAATAGGATGACAGCTCTGATGGCCATTCCAGAAAAAGAGTTCCAAAATTGCTTTGAAAGGTGGACTAGGCACTGGCATCAGTGCATAGCCTCCCAAGGGGAGTACTTCGAAGGTGACCATAGTGACATTCAGCAGTGAGGTATGTAGCACCTTTTCTAGGATCAGTTCGTGAACTTTATTGTCTGACCTCATATGTGCATGTATGTTAGTTTTTTTCCATCCAACAAAAAAATTAAAATAGCTTTGAGTCCCCACTACTGGCTTGGGACAGCAAGTTATGGAGAAATGTAAATATATTATTACATTTTTAAAAAGAAATTAAGAACAGCAAACATGCACAAGCCATTAAAAATACTAAAATTGGCATGTCGTTCTGTTGCACTGTGTGACACTGTGTGAACATGGACAAAGGACTGAAGAAAGGGGATTTGTTCAGTCTCTTGCTACCTGTACATTCCAGGAATCCCCGGAAAGCCCACCTTCAACCCTACTCCAGGAGCTGATTTCCTCCCACTGTCCAGCCCAAGCAGGGAATTGAATACCCTAATCAGTGGTCCTTCCTGGCCTACTGTTTCAGTTTAATGTTTTCCCACACAGACACATCCTTATTGCAGATTCTGACATTGGCAGCACAAGTCTGTAATTTTTCAAGAGGGCTTAATTTTTCTGAATGTGAGATCTAGAGCCCAGGATTATCTAAACAGGCCCCTCTACTCTTCCTTTTTTCTAAGGGCTATAATTGTGCAGGAAAGTTCTTGCAGGCCTCCCTCTCCCACCTTTGACCTTCTTCATTCTCTTGTCCTAGCATAACCAGCTGCAAAGCCCTCTGGGCCCAGATGCCTTGGAGAGCCCCGTGGTGTGGGGGCATCAAAAGTGAAGGTCTCTTTGCAAAGCACACAATGGTGCATTGTCGCTGACAAAACAAATAAGAACAGCCTTGAGCGGCAGTCTCATGCACACATCAGCCCCAGGCTTGCACACCAGAGCACACAACATGGGCAGACACAGCACACGTACACATGCGTGGACATGTCTGCACTCTTCCTGGAGACCATCTCAGCCTGTGGACCAGAAGAAGGTCTATGTCAGGGGCTGAGTTTCCCTCGAGCAGTATCTTCTCTGGCCAACAAATGCTCCCGGTTTTCAGATAGTTCAAAAACACACTGGTTTTTACAGTAATGAGAGCTGGGAGCCATTTGCTAGGAAGGTCCAATTTCCCAGGGAGGCCTGTCAGGACCAGCAGGTGGCAAGGGAAGAGGAAGGTGGCACAGCACAGTGGACACCTTGCCCCATGCTTGTTGCTACAGCCTAAAGCAGCTCAAGTTTTATTGAGCAATGGAGGTTCTCTGGGTCATAAGCTTCCTTCCAAAAGGGACCCGAGGGCCTTCCGGCAGCTTGGTGCACTCCCCTACATTGACACCCCAGAAGTAGTCCCCAGGGCCACCTGGGATTAAATTCTGACCCCACGTGCAAGCTGGGGGTTGGGCCAGCAGGACAGTGAGTGGGGAGACAAGTGATCAGTCACCCCTTCTGGATTTGGGGGCTGGAAATAGTTGTCAGGGCAGCGCCAGCCAGAGATGCTGGTTTCCAACAAAGTAAAGACATAATCATATCACTTTCCTAGGACTGAGGGCTCAAATGCCTGTATGGAAACATGTGAATTCTGGAGCAATGACCTCATTCTGAATCAGCAAGAGGGAGTGTCCTCTGGAAGCACATGAGTACCAGGGAGTGACAAAGGCTCAGGACCCCACTGCAGCATTCAGGGAGCAGGTGACCGGGAATAAATGAAGACTGATGCCCAGCGCTTGGCCCGGGAACATAGCGGCTTTCCTGCGGTCACCATTCGGGCTCCTCTGGTGAACAGCATTTTCAGTCTTTGCTTAAATGTTGCATGAACCCATATGACCCGGCCTCTCTGAAGCAGCTGTTACAGCCCAGTGAGCAAATAGGAATGTCTGAGCATTTTTAAATGCATTCCCCTGCCCCTGGGAGAGGCAACAACTGGAAAGAGTGATGGGAATATTTAGAAGACACTGTTGAGAGAAAGAAAATGCAAACTGCAAGCTGTGAGTAAATATTTGCAAATTATATATCTGAGAAAAGATTTGTATCTAGAATATAACAGGGTCAAATATATGGAGAACTGACTCCGGTTGGTGAACACACAATGTGATATGTAGATGATGTATTACACAATCGTACACTTGAAACCTATTTAATTTTACTAACTATTGTCACCCCCAATAAATTTGATTAAAAAATACATAATGATATTAACTAATGTTACTCCAACAAATTTAATTTAAAATTCTTTAAAGAAAACTTTGTAATAAGAAAACCACACCAATTTTTAAAACTGGCAAAATATTTGAATGGATACTTTACCAAAGAACATATATGGATCTCAGATAAGCATGTAAAAAGATGTCTGACATATACTCATAAGAGAAATGAATATTAAAACTACTATGTAAGATCAATACACCACTATTATTAGTATGGATAGAATTGAAAAGACTGACGAGCAATATAAAGCTTGAGGGAGAGCTGGAATTCTCATAAATTGCGAGTGGGAAAGTGAAAGGGAACATATTCCATATGCTTTGGAATACATTTTTGGCAATTTTCTTAAAAAGTTATGATGCAACCATTCAACTCCTGGATATTTCCTTAAGAAATAAAACTAGATGTCCATTAAAAAAAAAAACACCTAAGTGTGTGTAGTGGCTTCATTTGTAATAGTCAAAAACTGTAAGCAACCAAATATTCATCAATAGAAGAACTGAGTAATGAACTGTGGGATAAACACTCAATGGAATATTACTCAGCAATAAAAAGAAGTAAACTTTTGTTACACACAATATGAATTATACTAAAATAATTATATTCGATAAAAGAAGCCAACAAGACATGGTACACACTGTATTACTATAGAAATTCAAAATAATCTATAGTGTCTGAAAATTGGTTGGCCCTGGCCTAAATAGTGGGAGTGAGTATAAAAGAGTTTCCAAGGAACTTTTCCGATAATGCCTATGTTCATGGTTTTGAATGAGCTATGTATTCGCATGTGTATACACGTACGACAACAGAAAGCTGCATACTTTAAATGGGTATAGTGTATATTATGCCAGTTATGCCTCAATTAAGTGGTTGATGAGTAAACATCGTGGAATAAAAAGCTGTTAGACATGTAAGAGAAATGGGAAAAAGTCTAAAATTGTATTATGAATACAAACAATTTTATATATAAAATGTACTTTTTTGATATCAGAGGGATTATTCATTATGGATTTGTACCAACTGGACAAAGAGTTAACCAAGTTTACTATTTGGAAGTGCCGAAAAGGCTGCATGAAAAAGTTAGACAACCTGAACTTTTCGCCAACAATTCATGGCTCTTGCATCACAACAATGCACCAGCTCACACGACACTGTCTGTGAGGGAGTTTTTAGCCAGTAAACAAATAGCTGTATTGGAACACCCTCCCTACTCACCTGATCTGGCCCCCAATGACTTCTTTCTTTACCTGAAGATAAAGAAAATATTGAAAGGAAGACATTTTGATGACATTCAGGACATCAAGGGTAATACGATAGCAGCTCTAGATGGCCATTCCAGAAAAAGAGTTCCAAAATTGATTTGCAGGGTGGACTAGGCGCTGGCATCGGTGCATAGCTTCCCAAGGGGAGCACTTTGAAGGTGACCGTAGTGATATTCAGCAATGATATGAGGCACTTTTTCTAGGATGAGTTTGTGAACTAATTATCCAACCTCCTATCCTCTTGGAAACCAGAAAGCCATGCTAGCGGACCACTTTCTGATTAATATTCTAAGGATTAATAATTTAATATTCTAAGGAGGCCTGTGACCAGCTCTCAATACCACACTATAAATAACGTCAAGCCAAGGCAGTGAGAAGGACACTTGGGTCTTCCTGGGGTTCGGGATCAGGGAACTGCATCAGAGGTCCCATCTGCAGAACCCTCTGTCCTGCTTCTCCAAATTTGGCCCTTTGTAGGGAATGCAGCATAGACAAGTACCCTGCGAGCTTTCTGGGGCAGGGAGGGCCCCCAACCCCCAATTGTGAAGTCTTCTGAGGGGGCAGCAGGCAAGCTGATGTCATAGATGGTCCCCCTGTCTCTGCCTGTGCCTACTGTGTGTCCCAGCCTCAAGCTTTCCTCCCCACCCTCCACACCAAGAGGCAGGGGGTCAGCCTTGCCCAGGAGCCCACCTGCCACCTGAAGCCATGGATGGAAATCACTCCAACTCCTTTGAGCCCCAGTGCTCCCCAGAGGTCCCAGGGCCAGGCCTGACCCCCAGCTCAAATCTGGTGAACAAGCCCCTGCAGCAGAATGCACCCAGCATGGTGGGTGACAGGTCGCCGCCAAAGACCAGCGCTGTGGTCATCGACATGGGCACAGGAACCTGTAAGGTGGGCTTCGCGGGGCAGGCCCGGCCCACCCACACCGTGGCCACCGTCGTGGGCTGCCAGTGGAAGAAGTCGGCCACCACCCCGGGGCAGGCGGTGCTGGAGTCGTTCGTGGGGGAGGCAGCCCGCGCGCGCCCAGACCTGACGTTGGCGCAGCCGGTCCGGAACGGCATCGTGGTGGACTGGGACGCAGCCGAGCTCGTCTGGCGCCACGTGGTGGAGCACGACCTCCGCGTGGCCACCCGGGACCACCCACTGCTGTTCTCTGACCCGCCCTTTAGCCCCGTCACCAACCGCGAGAAGCTGGTGGAGGTGGCCTTCGAGTCCCTGCGCTCCCCTGCCATGTACGTGGCTTCCCAGTCCGTGCTGTCTGTCTACGCACATGGGCGGGTCAGCGGGCTGGTGGTGGACACAGGTCATGGGGTCACCTCCACGGTGCCCGTCTTCCAGGGCTACCAGCTGCCCCACGCCACCGAGCGCCTGGACCTGGCAGGCACTCACCTGACCGCCTTCCTGGCGGAGATGCTGCTGGGCGCCGGCCTGCGGCTGGGGCAGCAGGACCTGGACACGGTGGAGGACATCAAGCACCGGTATTGCTACGTGGCCTCCGACGTCCGGAAGGAGCAGGCCCGGCCGGAGCACGAGTGCCAGCAGAGCCTAAAGCTGCCGGACGGCCGGGCCGTCACACTGGGCAAGGAGCGGTTCCAGTGCCCAGAACTGCTGTTCAGCCCCCCGGAGATGCCTGGGCTGTCGCCCGTGGGCGTCCCCACCATGGCCAAGCAAAGCCTTCACAAGGTGCCCCAGGAGGTGCGGGCGGACGTGGCCCAGAACGTGCTGCTCTGCGGGGGCTCCTCGCTCTTCCTGGGCTTCGAGGGCCGCTTCCAGGCGGAGCTGCTGGGCGCTCTGCCCCCGGAGGCGCACGCGACCGTGGTGGTGGCCCAACCCACCCGTAACTTCTCCGTGTGGATCGGAGGTTCCATCCTGGCCTCACTGCGCGCCTTCCAGTCCTGCTGGGTCCTGCGGGAGCAGTACGAGGAGCAGGGGCCATACGTTGTGTACCGCAAATGCTACTGATGGGGGCGGGGGCTGGGAGGGCAGTAAAGCCGGTGCCACCCAGCCAGCTGTGTCCTGCCTTGCCTGCCTGGACCCACCCAGACACGGACCCCTAACCCTGTCAAACCCATCTCCCACTGATCCGTGGCCCCCAAGGCATTCTCAGCTTAGGACTTCACCCAAGTGCACCCCCCAAGACATTCCCAGACTTGGACCCCTTAATCTCTCTCCCTCATGATCTGTGGCTTTTGATATAGCCCCCGAGATTCCCCTGCGCTCTAAGCCCCCCAGTTCACTCCCTTGACATGTCCATCAAGGACCCCAAACCCACCCCCATAACCTGTTCCTCCCCAAGGAACTTACTCCACGATGCTCCAACCCCCCTCCCAGAATCTTTCCAGAAATGTTTCAAGACCTAGGTCCACCCTCGTAATCTGTCCCCTCTTTCTAATGCCCACAAACATAACCTCAAAATCCACTAGCCAAGACATCCCTGGTTCTGAGCACCCCAAATCCACCTCCTCGTTGGTCTCCCCTGTCTGATTATCCAAAGTTCTCTGACACCCTGATGTTCTGAGCACCCCTAGGATCCCACTTACAAGTGCTGAAACCCCACATCCACCATAAAGATCCATGTTCTGCTTCTCAAGGATTTTCTTCTTACAATGACCCACTGAAGGATACCCCAGTATCCACAGACCCCTGATTCCATCCTCTCCCAAAACTGTGCCCTCCTGGCATAATTTGTTTCCCCAGACTCCTCCCTCCCATCCAGGTCTCCCAGGATCCATTCCCCATCTTTACCCCCAAAGAACACCGCATTCTGAGACTCCCAAACCCGCAGATGGCCCCCACTGCTCTCAGCCTACTCCCTGCTCTCTGCCCCAGAAATACTCCTGGATGGCCTGTCTCACAGTGTACCTCCTGACCTCATTCCTCAGCCCCTCCCAAAAATTTCCGGTCTCCAGGACCATCGCATGATGACCCCACTAATGCCCTAGGCGCCCCTGTTTCTTACCCTCTCCCAGGGTCTCCCCTTGATGAACACCCAGGACACCCCACCCTGGGATTTTCAGATACTCCCCAGAACCCACCCCCAGGTCCCATCCCATTCATTGAGACACCAATAGGCAGTGACATTTCCGAGGGCTGCCCAGCCCACCATGACCCTGGTCCAGATACCTCAGGTGGGGGCTCCACGTGGACACTGGCTCCCTCCCCCCACCCCCACACAGGTCTCCAGGGACCGACTGTGCTGCGCTGTCCCTCCCCATCACCCTCCATTCCCTTAGTTTATTCCAAGTTTACTCCATCTCCTCAGACCTTGCTCAGCCTGTTCCTGTTACCAAACTCAAGGGGTTTGCAGCTTGGGGTGCTCTATTCAAGAAGGAGACGTGGCTGTGGCTAGGTGGTTTTATTTACTTGCAGCAAGTAAAGGAGGCAGGATTCACATCCAAAGTTCTGCCTCCAGAAGAAGGCTTGGCCATTGCTTGCATACATTATTGGTTAATTGCATGTTGATTTCTTCTTCGCAGTTGGCTAAACTTATCCTGTTGGGGTTATAGCTGTGTCTACATTTTAACATTTAGCAAGGAAAGCATTTAGTAAGAACCGCCCAGACCTTGAGACACTTGTCCCATCTAACATTCCTGCAACACCACCCCAGGGGCTTTCTCTGGGATCTGCCCTGAGGACCCCTTATGAAGTCTCTCCCACTCCCCCCTGTCCCTATAGGGGCCTGGAGTCCGGCCTTACAGGATGGGGAGGCTGGGCATTCTCCCCACAGGGCGCCCTGGCTCCTTCTCCTCCCTCGGCCATCCTCCTCAGCCTCCTTTGGCCCTGGCTGGAGGCAGGACCCTCTGCCTTCAGGTTCTCCAGCTCAACGAATGCCAGAAACCCCATCCTTCAGCCTGGGCACATCCTCCCAGTTTATCAGCAAAATAAACTTATCGTCTCCTCCCCGGCCCAAGGAATTGCCGTATTTATCCTTCATTCATTCAACCAGTCAACATTTATTGAGCCCCTCTCAACAGGCTCTGCTGTCTCTGTCTCTCTGAGTCTTTCTGTGCGTCTCTGACTCACCTGCTCATTTGCTTGTGGAGACTTGAGGCCATCCCACCCATCCCCGCCACCTGCCATCAGATGATAAACGTAGGTGAGGGCCCTAGCCATCCCCACGCACGCTGTCTCATGGTGTCCAGTCCCAGGTTCTCCTCAGCTGGGGTGGAGGCTGGCTCCATAGTCAGGCCAAGATTTCCAGATCACAAACATGCAAGTTTGGAGCACACAAACCCCCATCGCCTTACAGCCCCACAAGGCAGGTAGCCTCAGTCTGGAGAGTCAGCAAAAACCCCCAAGAGGTTACAGGCTAATAAAGGGGGAATGCCTTATTCTTCCCAGCAGGGGGCAGTATCCCCAAGCTCAAGGCACAGAGGGCCGCTTGGAATTTAGAACCGCAATGATTGCCGCCAACCATCATCCCAGACCTCAAGTGAGACCCACCCCCATGGAGGTGCCAGGGCACTGCCAGCCACACACACTCACACAGAGGGATGTGGGACAGGCTGAGCCTCCCATGCTGCAGGATGTGAAGAGGACGCAAAACCCCTGCTATCTCTGGGCTGCTGGGCGGACTCTCATTTAGACCAGACTAAGGTTCCCCGAACTCAAACCTTCCCTTGGGGAGAAATTTTCTCTGTAATCCTTGGGACACGAGCCCCTCCTGTTTGCACACTCCCAAGAATGGGGAGCTCACTACCTCGAGTCTGTTGTTAGAAATCTCACCTCATCCCAAGAGTCATGGGGAAACCTCTGCACTTGCTGCCTGTCACTCCCCACCCAGAGCACTGAAAGCACCAGAGACCCTGACCCCCCCATGCACATACACACACTCCTGGGGTCTGCTCTTTTCATGTAGATGGGGGCTCCATCCTGACCTCGCTGTATGCCTTCCTGTCCTGCTGGGTCCTGTGGGAGTAGTACAAGGAGCAGGGGCCCCACATCATGTACTGCAAAAGTATGGCTTAAGGAGATGTGTGTGTGTGCCAAGGGGTAGACTTGTGATGGTTAATTTTATGTGTCAACTTGGCTAGGCCAGCTCCCCAGGTGTTTGATCAAACACAAGTCTACATGTTGCTATGAAGGTATCTTTTTAAATGACATTATCAATAGACTTCAAATGAAATGAATTATCCTTCATAATGTGGCGGGGCCTCATCTAATCAGTCAAAGGACCTAATAGAACAAAGCCTGATGTCGTCCAAGAAAGGAGGACCTCTGTCAGCAAACTGCCTTTGGAATCAAACTACAATTCTTCCTAGGTCTCCAGCCTACCCTGCAGATTTTGGACTTGACGGCCTCAAAAACTTTGTGGCCAATTTCTTAAAATAAATCTCTCTTTCTCCATGTATTATTATTCCTCTTATTATTTCTGTTTCTCTGGAGAACCCTGACTAATATAAATGCCAAGACCTCTCCTACTTCAGGACCTTTGCACCTCTTATCAGTATGCTCCTTCTCACCTTCCTTCTTCTCAGTAGGACCCAAAACTCAGGTGCCATAAATGGAATGATGAAAACAATTGACTTCAGGTAAACATTTAAAAAAAATCTACAAGGTAAAAAATCACCCTGAACAAAGTCAACATAAATGACAATTTAAAAAAAAATTTAATAAATAATTTTTGAAAGACAAATGACAGAATAAACTATAACTCATAACAAAAAGGATGATGTCCGTAATATAAATAATCAATAAGAAAAATACTGCAACAGTCCATGGAAAAGTTAGCAAAAGATATGAACCTTGAGTTCACAGGGAAAGAAAAACAAAACCAATGGCTCTTGGTCACAGGAGAAGGTTCTCAACCTCACAGGGGAAATGAATATTAAAACCAAACAGCAATACCATTTGTAACCCTTCAGTTTGGCAAAGATCAAATGATTGATAACACGCCAAGTTGGTGAGGCTGTGGGGAAACTGGCACTCTCTGACCTTGAGAAGAAAATTGGTGATAACCCTAAGCTGGACAAGAGCAATGTCTACTTAAATGACAAATGCACACACCTTCTGACCCAGCTATCACACTTCCGGGAACTTCTCCTTCAGATACAGTCACTCACATGTGAAATGATGTAAATACTGTTATCCAATGTACACTGCAGCACACAAAACAACATATGCATTTTCAATGTTATGTGCTGGTCCATGAGAACGGATTAAATACATTTCATTCAAACACAGAGGAATACTGGGCAGCTGTGAAAAAGAAACCCGCACACTGGGTTCGCTGACATGGAGTGATTCCTAGGATATATTCTAAGTGAAGAAAGTTTCAGATGATATGTTACCATTTATGTAAAAACAGGAACGAATGGATATGTAGATATTTTCTTGAAAATGCCTAGAATAGCCGCTGAAGATCTCTCCAGAAATCTGAACTGTGGCTGCCTCTAGAATAGTTTCTCAAGGTTTATTTCATTATTACGCCCCAAGGAGCAATCAGTTTTAGATATTTTTTCCTAGTCGACCCCCACCATGAAAGTTTCATACCACAGATCCACAGTATATCTGTTTATATATCCTAGGTGTATCTGCGCTTTATACATAAAAACAGATTTTTTTGCCTGCCCCCTAGAACCAATTTTCACCCCCTTGGGGTCAACATCACCTCCATTGAGGGCTGATGCCCAGGACCCTTGTGGGTACCCAGGGGCCTGGGCATTGAGGTGGGAAGGAGACTTCTCACTGCCTTCCCTTTGAACTATTAGAATTTTGAATCATGTGAATTTTGAACCGTATCTCTTTCCTTTTTTAATTTATTGGGATGCCAATTGTTAGTAAAATTACATAGATTTCAGGTGTACAATTCTGTATTACATCATCTATAAGTCCCATTGTATGTTCACCACCCTAGTCAGTTCCGTATTTCTTTTTAATGTGGAAGTTTAAGTTCCTCTGATATCTACCCAGGCAGCCCCGTTTCCTTCCTCGCTCCCTAGCTGTGCTCACCTGACTTCTGTTCGTCATTGGATTCCTTGTCAGCGGATAGTGTCACGTGCCTCTGTCATGAGTTTCAGGAGAGCAGGGCCCTCGTGTATATCAGTCACCCAGCACACAGTCACACCCAATAAACATTTGTTGAATGACTGAGTGAGTGAGATAGGACTTTGGCTGAGCTGAGAGGAATCCTCCTACGTAGGGATCCCTTCCCCTCTCTTCCTCCTGGCATTGGAGTCAGGCCTGGGTTTGAGTCACCCCTTCTCAAGTGCTGTGTGACCTTGAACAAATAACCTGATGTCTCTTAGCCTCGGTCAACACACCTGTGAAATGAGGGTGATATCAGTGCTTGCTTCATGAGGCTTCATGCGGATTAAATAAGATCACACAGGTGCGCCGGGAAACGGAAGGACACATCTCAAATTGTCATTATCGTTGGGGCTATGGCTTATGGGAGGATGTTCACATTTACTCTGTATATGAATGTATTGTTTGAATATTTCACAATGCAAATGCCTCCACAGAAATAATTTCTTAAACTCATTTTGAGTAATGCCTAAAATGCACTTACCATGCTCAGTACACAGTAAGTGCCACATAGATGGTGATAAGCCTACTGTTTTGCCTAGAGTGTGCTAAAGAGAGACCTCAAGTCCTCCAGCCACCTGCTGGCCACTGAGAGCCTGGAGACCCTCCTCTGAGGGTTTGAGCAGAGAGAGGGGTCCTGCACAGACCTGCCCAAGTCACTGCACAGACCTCGCCCCACGTCCAGACCTCCTGTTGTTTGGGAGACCCAGGAGAGGTAACATTTGGCGGAGGTAGGTCATATTTCACCAGGCAAATCACAGACTGGGTGAAGACTAAGGTGGGGTGAATGATGCAGGCCAAAAAGTACAGTGTCAGGGCTTGCCTTCATTTAAAAATGTAGCAGCTTGTTCATCATAGAACTTTTTAACATTAGTTTTGATTTTTAAAATTTTGCATTGAAGCCAGGTGCTGGGGGGGAGAGAAGAATGGGAGTGACTATCCCTGGATACAGGGCTTCTTTCCGAGCTGATGAAACTGTTACGGAATTAGACAGAGGTGATGGTTGCACAACCTTCTGAATGTCCTAACCGCCACTCAGTTGTACACTGTCAAAGGGGGAATTGAGTGGTATGGAGACAATCTCGATCAAAATCACTGCACTGAGATATTATTTACTTTATAAGCCCTGGAGCTCTAACGCACAGTATAGTGAATATGGACAGCAATATTTAACTGTAATCATCAAACTTTCTAAGAGATTAGAACTTAATTGTTCCAACCACTAAAAAGAAAAGATAATTATGGAATGTGATCAAGGTGCTAATTATCACTACAATGGCAATTATGTTACAATATATAAATGTTGTACATATTAAATTTACACAAGTCTATATGTCTAATGTATTTCCATTAAAAAAGAAATATTTACATTGATTCCTGAGATTTGGGGCACCCCCTTAAACTTTTCCAAGGGGAAAGCCTCGCTCCCCTTGCCTTAGTCCCAGCCCCATGGACACAGGCACCGGAAGGCTGCGGAACTGAGCCTGTTTGCATGAGGCTGGCCCAGGAAGGAGAAGCCGGAAGATCAGGCTCCTGGAGACCACGGCCAGGGGCTCAGCAAGAGGCGAAGCCGCAGGGCCCGCTTCCCACGGAAACCAGGAAATCACCGACACCACGTCCCACCCGCAGCCCCCACCCACAGCCCAGCACCTGCAGCTGCTGGGTCCACCCCCGCCCAGGCCGCTGCCCCAGGAGCAAGGCGGACATGGCCAGCACCTCACTCCAGCACAACAGAATTCAACCCAACCTGGGGGAGGGCAGGTTTAACTTCCGACAGACAGGGATTTCTAGTGGAAGCAGGGTCTTTCACACACTTACACGCCTGTCCCCTCAACCCCAGCTGTCACCTGGGGCCTCCTGAAACTTTGCAGGGACAGATGTGGCTGACAGCTGTGTGGAAGAAAAAGGAGGGAGTGCTGGGCCAGGTGACAGGGTTCAAGATCAGGGACTAATCGATTTTCCCAGAACTCCATTGATGGCTGACCAAGCTGCTGCACAGTGAGTGGAAAAGCTGTGCCCAGCCCACCTGGTTGGGGATCATCTAACCTTTTGGGCCTCAATCTTTCCACCCCTTTTTCCCCAGTCCCATGCCTTCCCTCACCCCAGGTTGCCACATGCCTACCCCCAAGGGCACCCAGCATCCCTTCTGTCCCTTCCAGTCTGCCCCCCCACCTCAGAACCCCATGACTCCCTTCTGCAAGAAGCAAATCTGACCACGCCCTTCTCCTGTTAATATTTTTTGATGGCTCCCCATAGCCTTGGGACTAAATGACTTTCCAAGAACCCCATGACACTGGCCCAAAGCCTGCTAACCCCACCATAGCTCTCCATTTTACTCTGCATTCTGTTTCCACATACCTTTTTTTCCTTTGAACTCAGCACTTTCCCTCTCACCTCAGGGCCTTTGCACAAGCTGTTCCCTTCACCAGGAACATATTCTTTCCCTCTATCTTTTCCCAGTAGCACATATCCCCACTCCAGATCTCACCTCTAGTCACCTGTGTGACCACCTAAGGGGGTCAGGCCCACTGGGCACCAGGCTTCAGTCCAACCTAACTTTTATCAGGATCATACATTATATCTACCTGAGTGACCTAATCCATGTCGCTTCCCCCAGCAGACTGTGACTTCCAGGAGGTATCTGGCCACCCTATCCTGGGACTGACATGTACTAGGTCCTCAGCCAACACTTACTTGTTAATGATTTCAAAGCTTTCTGCCCAGTGGAAAGAACAGACAATAATCACAAAAAGAAATAAGAATTTCAGATGCTGAAAAGTGCACTGAAGAATATCAAATAGGGCGATGAGACAGGTGATCAGAGAGGCACTGAGACGATGAGGAAAAGCATTCCAGGCAGAGGGGAACCACAAGGGGAAAGGCCAGGAGGCAGGACCAGTGTGACATGTTGGGGGAACACAGGAAAGTGAGGGAGGCGTGGGCAGGGAGGTGATGGGGCAGGTCGGGCAGGGCATTGTGGGCTGTGACAATATTGAACTTTACCCAAGCTCTGTGGCCTCAGAAAACGATGAAAGTTGAGGATTCCCCCCCACACACACCCTTTATGTTCTGGGAAACTGCTTACTGCAAGAAACCACCCTTCCACAGAACTTAGATGAGACTCACAGATGCCCACTGGATGGTTCATTTGACGTGTTAACTTGACTGGGTCACATGGTGCCCAGATACATGGTCAAACATTATTCGGGGTGTGTCTCTGAGGTGACTATGGAAGAGATAAACATTTAAATCAGTAGACTGAGTAAAGCAAATTGTTCTCCCCAAGTGTGGGTGGGCCTCATCTAATCCGTTGAAGCCTTGAACAGAACAAAAATAGCTGGCTCTTCTCTGCGTAAGAGAATTTTACCTGCCTGGCAGCCCTTGGACTGGCTCATCAGCTTCTTTCCAGCATTTGGACTTCAACTGAAACATTAACTCTGTCTGGGTCTTTAGCCTGCCAACTCACCCTGATCTTGAGATCTGCCAGCCTCCACAACTGTGCGTGCCTGTTCCTTATAATCAATGTGTATGCCAGACTAAAGATATAATCCACATAGATACAAATCTATAGATAGATATTTATAGATATCTATGTCTATAGATATCTAAAACTAGATAGATATAGGTGGATATCTATAGACAGACACAGATATATAATGTATAGATATTACAGGTATAGATATATATATATTCCTATGTTGATATATATCTATAGGTAATTATATAGACATTATATAGATATAGATATAGCTCTCTCTATATTATATATCTATCTCTAAATATTTCTCTATAGAGCTATATATCTACCCATCTCTCTCTATGTATAGTTTCAGAGAGAGATAGAGAGATATAAAACTGTAACCAGATAGATAGATATAGATAGATAGACAGACAGACAGACAGACAGACAGACAGATGACAGATCCATTCTTCCTATTGGCTCTGTCTCTCTGGAGAACCCTAATACTGATTTACCTGTAACAAGGCCAGACGCACACCCTGCAATTCCTATTCTTTGGGTCCTAAGTGATTCACTGAGCTGTTTGTCCCCATTGACCAATCAGAACAAAATGCTTGTTAACCGACCTTGGGTTGAGCTCCGCTCCTTCCTCCAGGACCCTGAGTGCAGGGCCATCTCGCCCCGGCCAGCAGAGAGCCCCTCCTGAGAACAGGCGGCCCGGGTGTACATCCTCTGTTCCGCTCTCCCATCCCCACCCCCTGTCCTTTCATCCCACCTCCCACACCTGGCTCTTTCGCACCTTGTCCCCTCCTCTCTATAGAAGAAAGGTGCTGTGGCCTATCTCTTTAGAGGCCAGCAGACTTCCCCGTCAGAGATAGAGAGATCTCTATGGCACAGCCCCTTTCCTCCCCACTTGCAAGAACCCTTCTGAATAAAGGGTCTGCTGACTACATCCAGATTTGTGTTGTATTGACAGCCTCAGGATGTGTTTTGGATTTTTCTTTGAGAAGCAAGAGGGAGCCATGGGAGGGCTGAAGGCAGAGAAAGGCCAGTGGGAACACCCAAGTGAATTGGGAACCCTGAGGAGGGGAACTGTTAGCCCAGGTGAGAAGCGGTAGGATTCAAGCTGCACTTTGGAGGGCAGAAGCATGGGAGTTAGAGGCAGGTCTCTGGAGGTCCCCAAACCTCGGGCACAATAAATTCCAAGGGTTTCACAGTTTGTGGCAAAAACAGTCCAGGAAGGGGGCTCCGCATGAAGATGGGGAGAGTAAACTTGGGGCAGGGGTGAGGGGTGAGGGCCCCCAGGAAGGTTGTTCGTCAGGGAGTCGTAGAGCCACAGAGCATCAGAGCCCGATGGGGAAACTGAGATGCAGAGCTGCACAGTGCCCCATCGGAGGCTGTCCAGCGTATCTGAGCCAGAGGCGGGATTCGAATCCAGATTCCCTATCTCTCAGACCCGGCTGATCCCACTGTTCTCCCCTATTTCCAGGGGAGCTGGGATTTGAATGATTCCTGGGTTTGTCAGGGGGATAGGAGTGAGGGCATTCTGGAGGGGGCACAGCAAGAGTAAAGCATGGAGGCTGGAGAGAGGGAAAGCAAGATGCAGGAAGTGGGTAAAAATAGCAGACAGCAGGAATCGGGCCCTTTCTACCTGCAAGCCGCTGCTCTAACTGCCTGGCAGGAACTATTCTTATCTCCATTTTACAGAAGGGAAACTGAGGCCCAGGGAGGCAATGAAAAGGGCTCAGAGGCAGGGGGGAATCCTCTCCCCAGTGTCTGGGAACCTGGGCTGGGAGGGGGTGGGTCCTAGCCTTTGCTCCCTTTGGGCCCCCCACCTAGGCCCCAAGACAGGAAGACAGTGGCCAGGACAGCCCAGCCAGTGGCGGAGGAGGGGCCAGGCCAAACCACAGACAGGATTTCTCAGAATTTACAGTATGATGGAGGAGGGGAGGCTGGGGTTACCCTAGCACCTGCGCAGCAGCAGGGAGAGGGGGGAGATGGGGGACCCTGGCTCAGACGCCAGACCCGGCACCTGTGGGCTTATGAGAGGGAAATCGATTTTCCTCCATCCCTCATCTCTTTGAGCCTTCAGCCCCTATGACAGAGGGTGGGGGGCCACATATGGGAGACTTGAAGGAACCCCGTGCCCACTCAGGCTCTAGCACACATGGGCCTGTGTGTGCGTCATGTCCCCACTCAGACCCCAAGCCCACGTGTGTACATGCATGCGTCATTTCACACATGCACACATGAGCGGGTGTCTGTGTGTGATCCTCACCCAAGCGGGCCCTGGCACTTAACCCCCCGTCAACCATAGCCCCTGAGGGCCATGAGTCCACGACGGGACCAGACAGAGGCCCATCTCCTCCCACAGCCCCTCTGCACTCTGCGCCCAGTTCCCTGAGGTCTCTTCCTTTCCGTCTCTCACATGCCCACCTGACCTCTGTGCACTGGCATTATTTTAAATTGAGGTGAAAGTCACATAAAATTAACACTTTGAAGTGAACAATTCAGTGGTATTTAGTGCATTTACAAGATTGTTCAACCACCATCTCTATCTAGTTCCAAAACATTTCACCCTAAAAGGAAACCCATTAAGCAGTCATGCCCCCTCTCCCCACAACCACCAACCCACTTTCTGTCTGTATGGATTTGTCTCTTCCGAATAATTCATAGAAGTGGGATCATACAACATGTGGTCTTTTGTGACTGGCTTTTTTCACTCACTCATGTTTTCCAGGTCATGGTTCAAATGTCACCTCCTCCGAGGGACCTTCCATGACCTCCCCTGTCCCTGATGCCCCAGCCACCTGCCATCAGCTCATGGCGCTCAGCAGCATCTGACATGATCCTGACCTTTTTTTGTCCATCTCCTGCTCAAAGCACAGGCTCAGAGGGGCAAGGAATTGGTTTCATTCTCTCAGAAAGCTGTGAGTGAGTGAATGAATGAATGAATGAATGAATGAATAATGAATGAATGAAGAACCCACATGACCCCCTCCTTCCTCTTCACCCTCTACCCCATCATGTGGACCTTGGCTCTTTGTTGAACCTTGGATGAAATTTGACAATATCTGTCACACACCTACTATGTAACAGGTCCTGTCCCAAACACCAGGCCTCTGGCAGTGGGCAGAATGGACAGGCTCTCTGTCCCCATGACGCCTTCATCCTCGAGGTGGAGTCAGACTGTCAAACTTGGTGACATAGGAGTTAACTGCAGTCAAAAATTGTAATGACGAGGATCAACAGTTCCTGTCCAACTAGTTTATTCATTTAATAAATAGTTATTGAGCACCTACTATGTGTAGGGTAGACATAAATAACCAATTATTTCAGAGTGAATGTTCTGGGAAAAAGCCTTTTGTGAGGAAGTAGCATTTGAGCCAAGAACTGAAGGTGTAAAAGGAGAGGCATATAAAGGCTGAGGATAAATTTGCACAGTGACAGATGATAGCTAGACTTAGTGGGGTGATCCCATTGTAAGGTATAAATCGAATCATATCGAATCACTATGTTATACACTTGAAACTAGTATAATTTATATAATATTGTATACCAAATATATTTAAATAAAAATAAATATTAAAAATTAATAAAATAAAAAATAAAGGTTGAGGGAAAAGAATTGCAGCAGAGGGAACAGCAAGTATAAAAACATGAGGCAGAAAAGGAATTCAAGGAAGAGAAAGTTGGCCATGAGGCTTGTGCAGTAATGAGGGGGGAAATGGCTCATTTTGCTGCCAGTTGTGTGATGTTAGGCAAGGTGTGTAACTGCTCTGAGCCTCAGTTTCCCCATCTGTTAACAAGGATAATAATAATGAAGCCTTTTGCAGAGGGTGAAGCAAAATCCAAGGCACAGACACTGGCCCAGACCAGCTGGCGAGGAAATGAGCCCACAGACCTTTGGTGGTCACAGTAATTGTATGGCAGGTATAATCCTCTATCTCCTTCTCACCCCTGGTCTTTCATGGCAGTCCTCCCTGCTGACACTGGCTGGAGCCACTCTATCCCCAGCTTATCTCTAGCTCTTCCTGTTTAGCTGAGTCGACCCTCCCATGTTTGTCCAAAATGGTTATTTAGTGGAAAACAGCTTTATAAAGAAGAAAAGCATTTGCCTTTCCTTTCCATGATTGCACCTCATAGAGCAGCTTTATCTCCCCCTCCTTCATGTTTCAAAAAGAGCGAAAAACAAGGATGAGATGAGCATTTTGGCTCAGAGTGCAGGGGGCATGTGGGCCACCTGTTGGGAGATGAGTTACAGCAACACTGTGGTCAGTCACCCCTTTCTCAGATGACGAGCCAGCTCTCCTGTGCCTGTGTGGTGGGTTTATTTATTTTTCACTAAGCCTCACACACCACAGGATGGAGTGGGGTGGGGGAAAGGACAGTTACAGCAGAAATATGCTCAGCAACTCCCCCAAACCCCCGTCTCACTCAGAGAGGAAGACAGAGTCCTCACCTCGACCCACAGACCCTGCTTGACCTGTAGTTGTCACCTCCCTGTCTTTACCTCTTCCTTCTCTCCCCCTCCTTCACTCTATTCCAGCCAGAGGGGCCTCCTCCATGTTTCTCCAGGCATGATCCTACCTCAGGACCTTTGCATGCACCGTTCTCTCTGCCTAGGGAGTGCTTCTCCCCCAGCACATGCATAACTCCCTCAAGTCTCTGCTCAAATGTTACCTTCCTGACCTCTCTATTTCAATTCTTATAACCCACCCACCATTACTTCTCCCAAGTCCCCTACCTCTTTTTTCTCCATAACGCTTATCTCCATTGATGCAACTATTCATTTTTCTTATTTTTTTACCTGTCTTCCCCACTGGGCTTGCAACACCACAGAGGCAGAAACCACATCTGTTTTGTTCACTGCTCTTTCCCCAGTGACTGGTATATGATCTTTAAATATTTGCTAAGTGAGTAAAGGGATTTTTAGAATAAACGAACGAATGAACACTTATTATGGTTGAGACATAAATTTAGTCCTGAGCCCCCTGGGGGCCAAAGTGAAAAGGGAAATAGGATTAGTTACATCCTCCATAAGGATAAAACAATCCAGTTCCCAGGGAACGGCCCTGCGCCAAGTCATTTATATACTTTTGTCATTTAATCTTCACAAGAAATCTCTGCAGGGTGAGCACATTTGGAATCTCCACTTACTGATAAGCAATATGAGCGAGACGTCTCCACCAGCCAGGATGGTGCTGGGCTTGACCAACTTCCTAACCCATCTGCTAACCACTAAGCCAACTTTTCCCAGACTGGTCTGATTATAACAATCACCTGGGTGCTAGTAAAAAGTACAGATGCCAAGGCTGTCTCCTGGAAAGTCTGAACCCGGGAGGTCTGTAATTAAATAAGCACCTCTAGGTGATTCTTTTGTTCAAGAGAGTTTGAGAAATGGCACTTCAGAATGAAAGAGAGACAGGAAGAAGATGGGCTATGCATGGTGATCAAAGAATATGGTGAATGCTACTGCTGAGTGCCATCCAACAGAAAGGCAGGGATCTTCAATATGGGAAGTGGCACATCGAATCTTAGGAACAGTGTGTGACAAGTTTCTACTTGTTCAGTATAGTCAGTCAGGTGTGAGCTATGGTTGAGGGAAGGTGTGTTTTAAAGTGTGCTATAAATCGTCGTCCATCATGACACTTCATTTCACACAGCACTTCTGGTACAGTAACTTGTGTCAAATAAAAACACTTCGGTGTGTCCTCATCCACCTTATTCACCGGATCTAGCACCATGTGACTTCTGGCTCTTCCTCAAAGTCAAAATGATTCAGAACATTGAGGCAGCCATGACAGCACAGCTAAAGACACTCACGAGGGAGGATTTCCAGAACTGTTTCAGAAAGTGGCAAGAATGATAAATGTGTTTGAAGTGAGGGGGAGTATTTTGTGGGGGATTTATGGCAATGGGTCTTTTACTGTAACAATTTTTTTTATTTAAACATTCACTGTATTGTTTGATCATACCTCATAAGTACTTAAAGGTGAAAAGCAAAACTTGAAAACATTATAGAAACATTTAGGAAATTATCTTTATGACCTTGAGATATGGAAAGATTCTCAAACAAGACAAAGATATACAAACCATAAAAGATTAATAAATTTGGCTACATCAGATTTTCCAACTTTTGCACAACAAAACACACCAAGAATAAAATGAAAAGACAAGTCAAAAAATGGTGTTCATATGTGACAAAGGATGTATGTCCAGAATATATAAAGAACTCTGAGAAATCAATAAGCAAAAGGTAACTATCCCAACAGAACAGGCAATCATAGATAAGGAAATTCAAGTGGCCAATAGAGTTTGACAAAGATATTCAAGAGAGGAATGCAGGTTAAAACATTTTACACAGGATATTGTCAAAAATCAAACAGTTCATCAAAACCAAGTGATGGCAGAACACACAATTCCTTTACATGCAAGGGACTGTCAATTGGAAATACCACTGTGCAGAATACTTCGGCAGTATCAAGTTTGAAGACAAGCACCCCTAGGATCCATGATTCCATCGTCAGCAGACTACGGCCTACAGGTCAAATCTGGGAATTCAAGTTTTATTAGAACACAGCTCCACCCCCTTGTTATCATATTGTCTATGGCTACTTTCATGCTACAGCGACAGAGTGGAATAGATGAAACTGGTCATCTGTCTCACAAAACCGAAAAAATTTACTCTCCGGCACCTCTTACAGGAAACGTTTGCCAACCCTGCTCTGGATCGATGCTTCTCAGACTTTAATGTGCATATGAATCTTCTGGGGATCTTGTGAAAATGCAGGTTGTGATTCAGCCATTTGTGGGAGGGGCTGAGATTCTTCATTTCTAACAAGCTCCCGGGTGATGATGACGTTGCTGGTCCTTGGACCACGATTTGACTATCAAGAAGCCAGGTACCACAGGATTCAGCCCGGATGTGTCTGTGATTCCTCGTGGACAAGACAGAGAAATGCAGCTTCATCAGCATCTTCAACTCATTTTCTCTCTGCCCCTGGCAATAACCAACTAACGGGGCAGACCTTCATCCAATGTTTATTGCACGCTCTATGTGGACCTGAAGCAGGAAGGGAATTCCATACATTCGTAGCCAAAGAGATCTCACCAGCCTTCAAGGATAGGTGGAAGAGGAAAGGTAACGTGGTTGAGCAATGTCTTAAAATTCGGTCCCCAGGTCAGTCAATCATGAATGTGGCAGATAACCTGAGGGGTCCATGTACACTGCAGGGTAGGTCATGACACTAGAGTTCTTATAGCCCCAGCTCCCAGGCAGCCACATGGAAGGCTGACAGCTGCCCATTGGCTCTCGGAGGGCAGAGGCCACACGTGTGGACCCAGAGGCCAACATAGGAGGACGGAAATCAACATATCTAGGGTGAATGTTCTAGATATTTGTGCAAGTTTCCTCTCACAAACTCCTTAGTCTGAAGCACCTTTTCCTCTCATTCATTTCCTGATTGACACATAGTAAGAGCTCAAAAAATATTTCTTTATAAAATACATGTATTTGATTAATGAAGAAGTGATTCATATTTAGTTCCAAGAGCCATCAGATATAAACACCATTGACAAAAATTAACAAGATCCAAGCCAGGGCAAAGGGATTTTAAAGAATGAGAGGAAATTTACCCTGATGTCAACACTACTCTAGGGCTGAGAACATGAGAACTTTCTAAAAAGAAAAGGAAGAGCGGGCAGTTCACATTTTTTGAACACTTGCTGTGTACAGTTCGGACAATTAAGTTTGCGAACCCATCCTAGAAAAAGTGCTACACATCTCACTGCTGAATATCACTATGGTTACCTTCAAAGAACTCCCCTTGGGAAGCTATGCACCGATGCCAGTGCCTAGTCCACCCTTCAAAGCAATTTTGGAACTCTTTCTAGAATGGCCATCAGAGCTGTCATTGTATTACCCTTGATGTCCTGAATGTCATCAAAATGTCTTCCTTTCAATATTTTCTTTATCTTTGGGTAAAGAAAGAAGTCATTGGGGGCCAGATCAGGTGAGTAGGGAGGGTGTTCCAACACAGTTATTTGTTTACTGGCTAAAAACTCCCTCACAGATAGTGCTGTGTGAGCTGGTGCATTGTCGTGATGCAAGAGCCAGGAATTGTTGGCAAAAAGTTCAGGCCGTCTAACTTTTTCACGCAGCCTTTTCAGCACTTCCAAATAGTAAATTTGGTTAACTGTCCAGTTGGTCCACATTCATAATGAATAATCCTTTTGATATCAAAAAAGGTTAGCAACATCGTTGCAACAAGTTCACGAACTTAATTATCAGACCTCATATGAAATGCTCTGCACACAATAAATTATATTTAATCTCCTCAAACCATCTGAGGTAGGTGTGGTGGCCTCTTCTTTAGAGAGAAGGAACCAGAGGCTCCTTCCATCATACCACCTACTTCCAAGCAGGGGGGCGGGATTCTGAGTGGCCCCCTGTGGTAAGAAAGAATTAGAGGTAAAAGTTTATAAGAAGTGAGTTTTCACTCTAGAGATGGAGTGGTGTTAGGGGTTTGGAAGAAGTGAGTTCTCCATCTTTTAAAGTATTCAAGTAGAGACAGGATGACCACTCATCAGTAGACTCTGAGGGCCCCTCCTGATACAGAAATTCTATGATTTATTGCAGGCAGATCTTTCTCTAGGCTTTTCCAACTGGCACTAAAAGGTTAAGGCGGGGCCTGAGTGGCCCAAAGGCAGTCATCCCTCTCTCCCTTGAGTCCATGGGGTGTAAGTGAGCTGGGCTCGGACACCTCAGACACCTCAGACACACTGGCTGGGTGGCATCACTGAGAGAAAGCACCAAGTCACCCACAGCTCCCAGCAGCAGTATGCTCCCCAGATGCTCCCACTTCCTCCCTCCCTCTCCCTTTAGGATTTTTTAATATCCCTCTGGCCAAGGCCAGGGCAGCGTTAAAGGCCTCTGAGCAGGACCAACCATGGCTGTGTGGCATCTGTGTGTCGGGAGTGGGCTCCTCTGCACCCCCAGCCTACCCCCTCCTGGCTGTGGGTGCTGGTTGGGGAGAGACAGACAGGAGCCAGCTCCTCCAGGCAGCCCTCCTTCCTGCCTCCCCAGGACACTCAAGAGATGAGTGTCTCCAAGTCAAGCCCAAAGATTGGGGAGAGGTAGGGTATCCCCCACCGATCTGTGCCCAGGGGCAGTGCCCAGCTAGCAGCACAGTTCTTCCCAGGGGCAGGTGTTGGCTGAGTCCCCCATGAATGACTGCTGTAGCAGTGACCAGCAGGGTGGGAGGCCTAGTTGGGTCCTTGTTTGCTGCTCTCGCCTGAGGGCTGAGCACGAGGTGAAGGACCAGAGTAAATGGTGAGCAGGCAGAGGACTGGGCAGTGATGTGTGGGGCTCCCTGCACTGCCCAGGAGGAGCTACACACATTTGTGACTGTGATAAGCCCAGGGTGTCCAAGAATTACACTAACCTGAGCTTGGTGGGGGGTGTCCCTGAGGCGCAGTGACCCAGCTGGCCAAGGACATCAGTACTCAGCGACTGAATCAGCCTAGGTGACACCCCCTGCCACCGCTCTCCCCATAACTGAAGGTGGGTCTATTTATCCAAAATCTAATAAAAGCTTTAAAACTATTTTTTAAATAGAGGGTCCTGAGTGAAACACTGAGGAGGGAGAGGGATTTGTTGAGCTGTGGGGCTCCGGGGTCCCTGGGAGACCCTTCTGCAGAAAGGTCCTTTCTCTTATCCAGTTGGGAGTGTGTGTGCTGGAGCAGAAAGGGGCAGCAAGCAGCTGAGGAGAAAGAGGAACTGACCTCCCTCACCCCACATATCGCTGACCTGTTCCAGTGGCTCACAGTCCTGACCCACGACACAGAGGAAGCCGTCTGGACTGGGTCTGATCCCCAAACTGGATGAGAAGCAAGATCCCCAAAAAAGCCCCCTAAGAAATGAGGATTCAGTCATCCTGAGACGTTACCTCTTCCTTCAGGATGGCCCTCAGTAGGTCTGTCCCCAAAACCCCACCACCACTCCCAGAATAACAACCCCAAAGCCAGGAGGGTGTCCTCACACTTGTCACTAAGCTGAGCACAGAGGGAGGAGTATAAAGACCATGAGTGGGTGGGTGAGGGGACAGGTAAATTGTAAATAAATGAATGAGAGAAGGAATCAATGAATGAATGGTAAACAAATGAGCACAAGAATGAGTGATTAAATGAATAAATGAATGGAAGAACAGACCGATGGATAGATGGATTATAGATGGAAGAAAGGAAAGAAGGGAGGAAAAGGAAGTACCCAAAGCACATATTTTAGGAAAAATGGGAGCCATGGTGAGATCCAAGATGGAACCCCATGCCCTGCTCCTAGAGGCCTGGACACAGAACTAGACTTCCCAGCCAGGGCAGTACCCCCTGCTTCCCACAAGCCTTGCCAAATAATGGGAGCTGGGTCAAGGCCAAGCCACTCATCCCCCCAGACAACTCACGCTCAGCCCCCCACCCCTTCCAGGCCCAGCCCTGCCCAGGGAAAGCCCTCACAGGGGGCCGCCGCCACCCTCCCAACTCCCAGGTGCTCTGCCTGAGGCTCGGGACTTGATGCGCAGTTTGTGGGGCAGGGAGGGCTGAGTGAGCCCCTCAGGATAGCTCCCTCGGACAGCACAGGCCACCCTGGGTGACAACCCCACAGGATCAGCAGTGGGTGTCAGCAACACGGCTGAGGGCCGGGCGGCCGGGCATCCAGTGGGCACTGGTGACCACAGGTCCCAGCAGGGCCTGAGCTCAGGTCTGGGCCCCCCATGCCCACCCAGGAGGCGACAGGTGAAGAAGGTGGTTGGGAGTGCCGCCTGCAAGGCCATATCCATCCTCTTGGGGGTGGGGGGTGCAGGGTCCTGGGAGTACCTGGGGAAGGTGGCCGGGCCAGTCCACCTGTGAGCCATCGGGCAGCTCTGAAACCCTGGCACCCCAGCGTCCAGAGCACACGGCCTCAGCACGCAGCCATGGGAGCCCGGCAGAGACGGGAGTGGCTCGGCCCCAGCCTGGGGGTCTCCGGTCCAGGGGTTCATCCACAGCAGAGCCTGCAGGGGCAGCGTCCGGGCAGCACCAGCGGCGGGCGGGAGGCCCAAGTGATGCTTGAGGGCCTGCAGCTCCGCCCTGAGCTGAGCGTTCTCCTCGAGCAGCGCGGCCAGCCTGCCCTCGAGGGCTGCGTCGTGGAGACGCCGCTTCTCCCGGGATCTCCGGGCGGCTTCGTTGTTCTTCCTCCGCTTCTCCCAGTAAACCGTGTCCTTCTTCTCTTCCGGCAGGAACTCCCGCTGCCGACGCAAAGCTGAGCCCCTGCCCCGCGCTCCCCGCGGGATCTTTGCGTGACCCTGAGGTGCATCTGGCAGGTCCAAGAGACCCACGTCCATGGCTGCCTGGGGAACAGGAAAGAGGTCTTGGAGTGGCGGCAGAAGGCTGAGCTGAATGACCCTCCCCTAACTTAGCCCCCACCATCCCCAATGGGGGAAGGGTGCCGTTAGAGTGGGCATTGGGCTGGAGACCAGAGTGGAGGCATGAGAGGGGTTTAGATGAGAGAAGGGGGGCTCATGGGATGGTTTCAGGCCTGATGGAGACATAGGGGAGGCTGCCAGAGAGAGGCCACTTGGCCAGGAAAGGTGACCACAGGCACCATGAAGAGCTGGTTGGGCACCGTATCCAGGAGGACGCAGACTCCTTCCTGGGTGTTCTTACCGCTGAGGAGGTCAGCACACAAACCAAGGGCTCAGTTCAATCTGAGCTCCAGGTAAGATTCTTGGCGGCCCAGAGGGGGATAGAGGAAGCCTGAACCTAGAAAGAGAGAATATGTGTGCATGGAGTTCAACTGAGCCGAGCTAGGGTCAGGAAATAACACACAGCTCATGAACTGTGCCCAAGCTGTACACCTCGATCTCCGTCTGTGGCCGGAGTTTTACGCCTGCCCGTGCACCCATTTACCCACACATTCATATTCACCCATCTGTTCACCCATCCACTCACTCAACTGACCATTTGCCCATCTCTCTACCAACCTCCCCAACTAAATCACCATCCAATCACTTATCCATTCATCCACCCTTCCACCATCTTATTTATTCATCGACCCATCCCCCACCGGATTATACAATCATGTATCCATCTACTTACCACCCACTCACTCACCCACCCATCTAAATGTCCATTCATTCACTGATAGATTTACTTTTTTAAAAATAATATTGTTCCTACAGGTAACAAAAGAAAAATAGATAAATTTGACATCATGAAATATTTTAAGTTCTGTACAGCAAAGACACTATTCACAGAGCAACAAGGCAACCCACAGAACAGGAGAAAAAGTTTACAAATCATATATCTGATAAGGGGTTCACCTCCAGTATATATACAGTGGTCAAGATGGTGGAGTAGGTAAATGCTGTGTTCACCTCCTCCCAAGACCACATCAAAATTAAAACTAAATTATAGAAAAATCAACCTGGAAAACAATCAGAAGACTAGCTGATTGAATGGAACTCCTATAACTAAGGATATAAAGAAGAAACCACATCGAGACCAATAGGAGGGGCAGTGATGCAAAATGTGATGGTCCCACACTCATGTGTGGCAGCTGAGATTTGGGAGGGATATCTTAGCTGCAAGGTCCCTCCTGAGGAGTGACAGGTCCCAGCCCCACACCAGGGTCACCAGCTCAGGGCTCCAATGTCAGGAAGAGGAGTCACCACAGCAGCTTGCCGTGAAAATCAGCAGGGATTCTGTCCAGTCCCAGTGAGACAGAGAGCAGTTGGAAACCAGGCCTCCTCCTAAAGGGCACACTCACAGGCTCACCTGCTGACAAACACCATACATACAGAGGGTGCCAAAACAATGTATACACATTTTAAGAGAGGAAAAAACTGTATTAAGATTGTAATACTCGATATATACTGATAACAAAAGATGGATTCAAGTCACATTTGACTTTTGCAATTACAAGAGGTGCTCAAAGCACATCCGCATAATTTTAATACAGTTTTTTTCATTTCTTAAAATGTGTATATTGTTGACACCCTCTCTCTCTATATGGCATCCAAATTAGAAAGGAAGAAGAAAAACTGTTGTTATATAGACATGACACAATATAGAGAGAAACCTAAAGATTCTGACAAAAATACTATTAGCACTGATAAGTGAATTCCATAATGTAGCAGGATACAAAATTAATATTTAGAAATCAGTTGCATTTTTAGACACCAATAATGAACAAGCAGAAAGAGAAATTAAGAAAACAATCCCATTTACAATAGCATCAAAAAAATAAAATACCTAGGAATAAATTTAACCAAGGACTTAAAAAACCTGCATTTGGAGAATTATAATACATTGAAGAAAGAAGTTGAAAAAGATACAAAATAAATGGAAGCATATACTGTACTGATGGGTAGGAAGAATTAACACTATTAAAATGTCCATATGACCCAAAGCAATCTATAGTTTCAATGCAACCCTTATCAAAATACCAATGGCATTTTTCACAGAACTAGAACAAAATAATCTTTAAATTTATATGGAACCACAAAAATACCTGAATAACCACGGCAATCATGAGGGGGGGAAAAATAGAATGAGTTGGAGGTATCACACTACTTGATATCAAATTATACTACAAGGCCATACTAATCAAAACAGCATGGTATTGTCATAAAAACATAGTCAGTGGAACAGAATAGAGAGCCCAGAAATAACCCCATGCTTATATAGTCAATTAATCTATGACAAAGGAGGGAAGAATGTATAATCAAGTGAAACATTCTCTTCAATAAATGGTGTTGGAAAAACAGGAGAGATACATGCAAAAAAATGAAATTAGACCACCTTCTTATGCCATATACAGGCATAAACTCAAAATGAATTTAAGGGCCAGCCCAGAGGCTCAGGTGGTTGGAGTGCCGTGTTCTTAACGCCAAGGTCACGGGTTCTATTCCCACATGGACCTCTACAGCTAAGATTGTGAACAACAGCTCTCCCTGGAGCTGGGCTGCCCTGAGCAGCTGGAAGTTGGCATAAGCTTGCGGGCCACATTGGGGCATATAAGTATGCTGCAACATTCTACCGTGTGCCAGAGTGACTCACCCACCAGCGAAAGGTGCTGTGAGCAACCGACTGGCAACTGACTGCCTCAGCTGGGGGTAGCACAAGGCTCATAACACCAGCATGGGCCAGGGAGCTGTGTCCTACACAACTAGACTGAGAAACAATGGCCTGAACCGGAGTGGGGGGGAGGTGGAAGAAGGGGAAAAAATAAAAATAAATTTTAAAAAATAATAAAAATGTTAAAAAATGAATTTAAGATTTAAATATAAGACCTAAAACCATAAAACATGTAGAAGAAAATATAGACAGTAAACTCTCTGACGTTGCTCTTAGTAATATTTTTTGATATATAATATCTCCTTAGGCAATGGAAACAAAATAAATAAATAAACAAATGGGACTACATCAAACTAAAATGTTTTTGCACAGCACAGGAAAATATCAACAAAATGAAAAGACAACCTACTAAATGAGAGAAGATATTTGTCAACGATATATCTGTTAAGTGGTTAACATTCAAAATTTATAAAGAACTCATGCAACTCAACACCTAACAAACAATTGAATTAAAAAATGGGCAGAGGACCTGAATAGACATTTCTCCAAAATGGACATACTTATGGAAATAGTACAACAGTTCCTCAAAAAATGAAAAATAGAATTACTGTATGATTCAGCAAACCCACTCCTGGGTATAATACCAAAAAGAATTGAAACAGGTTCTCAGAGAAATATTTGTACACCCCGGTTTGTAGCATCGTAATTCACAATAGCTAAGAGATGGAAGCAATTCAAGTGTCCATCAACGGGTGATTGGATAAACAAAATGTGGTGTATCCATACAATGGAATAGTACTCAGCCTTAAAAAGGAAGGAAATTCTGCAATATGCTACAACATGGATGAACTTAAGTACGTTATACTGAGTGCCAGCCGCAAAAGGACAAATACTGTGTGATTGATTCCCCTTACATGAGGTCATTAGAATAGTCAAAATCATAAAGACAGAAAGTAGAATGATTTTTACCAGGACAAAAGGGAGAAGAAAATGGGTAGTTATTGTTTAGTGGGGACAGAGTTTCAGTTTTACAAGATGAAAAGTTTTGGGGATGGATAATCGTGATGGCTGCATGACGTGAATGTATTTAATACCACCGAACTGTACACTTGTCATGCAGGCTGGCATACGGGGTCTCTGGTCCCGTTCCCCACATAAGAACACAGGATATGGTGAGGCCAAAAAGGAACACCCACGGGGCCATAGATGGGGGAGTCATACCACTATATTTTGCTGGCGGCTGAGCTGGAGACACAGGAAGCAGGAGTCACACGATCCACAACCTGCCATCCGCTTCTCTGCCAACCAGCCAACCCCACTTGCTAGCTGCAATCCACACTTGCTAGCTCAGCCACCATCTTCTTGCTAGCCCTCATTTGCTGCTAGCGTAGCCACAGCAGTTATATTAGTGGCCAATGGCTCACTGGTTACAGCTGACGGCCAACTAGCCAAGCTGATGGCCATCCAATCACAGTTGATGGCCATTTACTACCAGAGCCAGCATCTTTCTATGTGAGGCCAAGAGCTTGGAAACTGCACTCCTGGCTCTGTCCCCACAACACTTCAGAATGCTTAAGATGGTAAATGCTCTGTGTATTTTATTTTACACAATAAAAGTTTTTTAATAATGATATTGTACCTTCACTAAGTTCTAGGCATATTTCCATCCATATATGCATTAATTGGCTCCACTCATCCAACCCTCTACTATTCCATTCTTTCATTCATTCAACAAATATCCCCACTATGTGCCAGAAATCCTTCCACAGAACCATTCGGTCATTTATTTATTCTTCCATGGGTCCATCCATTTGACCAACCAACAAAACAGGACTTTCCAGCTGCCTGTTGTTGAAGAACCAGAATTTAGGAACAGGGGCAAAAAAAGAATCAAGTCATTAGATTCCCAACTCCTAGGGTGGAGCCCAGAAAGGGTGCCAGGGTCCCAGGGACACCCCAAGGATGGGGACCACCTCCTTTCTCCCAGCCCAGTGTCCCTCATTGGTTTTCCTAAAAATTCTAACCCAAAGGTCTGGGCTCTACCAATCCCGTGTGTTTTCTGCACACAGGATGTCATCATCATTTTCTGTGATTCTGATGCGAAAGAGGTGACTAGAGAAATCAGAGCAAGGTGTGGGGGTTCTGCCTGAGAAGTCGGAGTGGGCTCCAGGGAAGAGAGGACATGGAAGGCTGGCATCTTCGTTCCAAAAACCCACGACTAATCTCCATGCCGGCAGGTGTGTGGGGGTTTTTATCTACTCTTGTAGCCTTGGCACCCATCATTGTGCTACAGATAGTAGGTGGTAAATAATTATTTATTGAATGAGTGAATGAATGAATCAATCAATCAATCAACTGAGGAACTGATGAATGAAAACAGAACCTTTTTCACAGATAGAGAAGTTTTGGCCCACTTGCTGGCCTGCCAACCCAAAACTACGAAACCCACCACATTCCCTGTTTGCTCTGGCCACCCAGGAAACAGCATTCATAGTAGCTTTCTTGAACTGGGAGTGCAGTTTTTTTCTCCAATGTTAGTCTTTGAATTACATCTTTTATTCTGTGCTAAGAACTCTTGGCCTTAGTGTCTATGGCTGCATAATCCAGGTCACGTTTGAAAGAGGATAGAGACACAAACAGCAAAATAACACTTATGGAGCTCTGACCATGGTCCTAAGTCCACGTTTCCCAAAATATGTTCTCAGGAATCCCAGTGCTAAGGGTGCTCTGGAAAAAAAAAAAAAGATACAAATACATTTGAGAAATATTGCTTACCTTATTTTTATATGAGAATCACAAAGGTAAGAGAATCATTAAAGCCTTTGATAAATCCTGCAAAAAAAAAGTCTAATTTTTCTTTGATTTAGAGCTTGTCAAGCTTTTTTCTCATGAAATATCTACTTCACAAAACACCTTGGGGTTCATATTTATTCATGCATTCCTTCATACAGTACTGTGCCAGGTCCTAAGGTGGTTACGAGGACAATAGAGGAAAACCAAACAGCCTCCCTGCCTTCACAAAGCCCCAAGTCTCGTGGAAAATGTAAGAGTGAGCGTGATAATGAAGAAGAACATAGGCCCAGAGAGGGTCCATTGTCTGCCCAAGTCACACAGTAAGTCAGAGGCAGGACTAGGACTTGAATCCAATCTGTCTAATGTGTGGGTCTCTTCTGCCACCCACACCCTGTGACCTGCTCACAGCTCTGACTGCTATGTCTGGCAGTCTTGGCTGGGCTTGGAGAAAGAGAAAGCCTTCTGCAGCAGCAAGAAGTCCTGGTCAGGGGAGGGAATCCAGCGCCAAAGCCTGGGACACCACCCCCTGAATTCCTGATCACTGGGGGTCGGGGATGCAGCCCCAAGGCCCAAGAGCCCTTCTGAGTCCCAACAGGCTTCTGGGGCCACCTCCCACCCCCCTCGCTGCTGCTTGCAGCCGCAGACGGCCCTGCACTGGCCCACGTCGTAGGGGCTGGAACAGCATCTGCAGTTTCTGGACCCTGGTCCCCAGGAGCCAGGTGGGGAGCCCTGGTTTTGCACCTGCCTGCTGCTCACATTCGGGCTTTGTTCCCAGCAGCCAGACCAATGAACACAACCTTGCTCAGGACCACGTTCACTGACCCCTTTCAGACACCTGAGGCCACCACGCCCTCTGTGAGGAGTGTATTGCCCAGGTACAGAAAAGGAATTAAGGCTCAGGAGGTTAAGTGGCTGCCCAGGGATACTTGGTGATTCCCAAAGTAAAGCCCCCGTTCCCTTCCCATCCTTCCCTCCCAACGTGAGTGCCCCCACCAACTCTGACCAACAGCTGCAACCAACACCACTGGCATCCTGCTTGCCTGGCCCCACTCACCCCCACCTCTTACTGCTTCCCGCTTTACACCTACGTTCACTCCTTGCCCCCTCCCCACAGTCCTGCATCTCCTTATCACACTTGGGAACCCACCATCCTGGTTCCCCCAAACCCACCATCAGCCCTGGGGAGTTTTTCTACTTATCTTCAGCTTAAATACCTCTGGGGTGTACTTACAAAAGGGTGAATGTCTTAGATTCCTAAACAGAATGCTCACATGTGCCTCAATTCGCCCCATTCTCTACCCCAGGGGAAGGGAAGAAACAAGCGAGGAAGACACTGCATGAATTTTTTTTGGAATCAACCTACAAATACATGAGTGTTTTTTGGAATGAAGCAATGAATAGATGAGTATTTGAATTAATTAAAGAATGAATGAAATGTGAGTGAATGAACAAATGAAGTAATGCTCAAGGGGCAGGCGCCGTGAGAGTGGGGTACAGTAAGCATGAAGGGTCCTCTCTCCCCCTAAAGGGCTGGTCTGGGTCTTCCACCGCCCAGACCGCTCATCTGAGCCCCAGCCACGTCCAGCCCCCAGACCAGCTCTCACGCAGGGACCCTTGTCCTAGTGTCCTGCCATGTCCCGGGGGCCCTCAGACAGGTCCTGCTCACTATTCCGACCTCCAGGATGCTGACCAGAACCCCGGAGTTGATGTGCACCAGCATGGAGGTCAAAGGCACGTGCCAGGGCCCTGGGGCAGCAGCCAGACGGCACCACCCTGGCTCTGGGAGAGATAACGGGTGACAGGTAAGCCCAGAGAGGACTGAACCGGGAACTAGCTGGGCTGAAAAGGGAAGGGGACACAGCAGGGGTCCTTTAAGTCCAAGTCCAAGCCAGCAGATACCTGCGGAAGAAGGCCAAGTGTGACTGACGGTCAGATGGAGGAAGGACAGTCTCAGTCTCCCTGCCTGGGTCCCTCCTCTCTGTGGCTTGGCCTGAGCTCCCCTAACCACCCCCACACACCTCCACAGGAACCCAGAGAGAGATGGGGCAGTAGGTAGCTCAGCCGCCTGAGTTTATTTAGAGAAGACACAGCGAAGGCTGGGCTGGGTCTTCCTGTGGTCACAGAGGAAGCGGTAATGGGGGGGGTGATGAGACAGGGGACACTCCTTGTGAAATAGTGAGCGTGGTAAGAGGAAACAGAAAAAGGGTCTCCCTCAGAGATGGCCCAGGCCAACTCAGCCCCATCAGTCTCTGCAGCCTCTCTGACCGGTGGCAATCAAAGCTCTGTTTGGTTCCCTAGAATGATGGGGAGCTCATTCACTCTAAAGTTGCCCCTCTGAGGCTGGGTGAGCTGTCAAGGTCAGGAAAGATTTCCTGGGATGGAGCGAAATTCCACCTTCACTGGACCTTTACGTATTGGGATTAGTTCTCTCTTTCTGTCCATGAAAAACTTTTCCTCCCTCTGGCCCCTAAAATGCTTTGGGGATTTGAAGGATAAATGCTCACGTTCCATCACTACTCTAGTCTGCTTTCCTCCAAGGAGCACCTACTATGTGCCAAGCACAGGGAATGTCTCACTGCACTCACCACAAACAGAGGCCCAGAGAGGTCAGGTAACCTGCCTGAGTCAGCACAGTCAGATTGCAGGCACAACAGACTGCAGAGCCCACACCTTTTCTAACGCACCAGGTTAAACCTTCCCCTTTTGCCACTTCTTCCACTGAGGACACAGTTTTGTGTTTGTTTAGCACCTCTGAAGGGTAGAGCTCAGTGTCCACAGAGGAAAAATTGGGTCCAGAAGCCACACTGTTAACGTGGGGCAGGGCTGAGATGAGCACCCAAGCCACCCGCCAGGATGATGCAATGGGTGGGCAGAGTTAAGAGCTTAACCCTGCTTTAAGTGGGTTCAAATTCTCCTTCCTAGCTGAGTGTGCTTGGGCAAGTCACGTGAACTCTATGAACTTCCAGTGCCTCATCTGTAAGACGAGGGTAACAGTAGTACCTACTTCATTAGTTATGTAAAGAATAAATGAGAGCCTATCTGTTAAGAGTTGATACATAATAATATTAAATGATACACATTGCTACTTTTTATGTGGCGGTAGTGTTAGAACCCTCTCCCATTGGACATCTGTTGCCAGACCCCTGTGGGTACCTGTGTTGAGAATACCTGTGATAGCCCTCAGAGATCACCAAACACGACTGTATCAGTTTACAGATAATGAAATTGGACTTCCTTTCAAGATGGTAGACGAAGTACAGAGTGAAACCTCCCTATTCCTCCCAAAACACTTAAAAATTGCAAGAAAATGTTAACCTGAACCAGAAACCAAAGCAGAAGTGCCCAATGGCAAGGGTGCCCCACCCATGGAAGTGCAATGCCCCTTCATACATGAGGTCAAAAGCACACACTCTCAGACTAACCAGAGAGAAATATCCTAAAGAGATGAAACAAGATCACCACCACTTTATGAAGTTCCCACAAACTCCCCAACTGGAAGCATTTACATCAGAGGAAATAGAGAATATTATGCAATCTTAACATCTCTTACAATGAGTAGATTAAGTGACTCGAAAAGATAAGGGATGGAATAATAGCCATGAAACAAGAACAGGAGGTTATGAAACAAAAACAGGTAGATATAAAAAAGAACCAGTTAGAACTGAGATATGAAAAATACAGTTGCTACAAAACTCAAGAGATAGGTTGGTTGACTGGAAGGGGAAATCAAAACCCAGATCTGGGAAGGGAATTACCAGGGTCACAGGGGATTTTAGTGGCAGAGATGGACCCAGAACCTGAAGCCCAGGATTTAGAAGATCAGAACTGAGGTCTAACTCAGGAGACGAGCCTGGGAGCCATTTGTGGCTCTCCAAGAGTGTTCCATGGTTTCCCCTTCTCTCTTTCCTGTCTTTCTTTTCTTTCCCTGTGTTATAAGTTTGCTGCTGAGCTGGACTTCACAGATCTTCCCTACTAAAGAACAGGGCTTCCATCCCCTGACTGGCCAGGCTGGGACAATGGGTATGGAGAAATGGCCAACCCTCTCCTCCTAAATGAGAATTTAATTAAACAGAATTGTAATGTCAGGAGAGGAATTGACTGAGTGAAATAAAGAGAAATAACCAATTGGCAATGGAATGCTGGGTGGGTGACTTAATAATATCTCTGAATCTGATTCCTCATCTGTGAAATGGGTTGAAGGGTCCCCATTACATGCAGATGTTTTGCGAATTAAATAGTAAGTTGTGTGTATAAGACATCTGGCATATCCGACTAGTCTCACATGGAACATTTTTCTAGGTCTTAGCAACCCCTTCTTTGAGCCTAAGGACACCCCAGATGAGGATAAAACTACAGTCACTTGAGGACTCAGCCACCAATGAAGGAGAGAGAAATTTAAAACTTTGAAAGAAGAGGGGGGAAAAAAGGTGAGAAAAAAAGATGAATCAAAAGAGAGAGGGTAGGCTATCTTATCAATGTCCCACCCACATGTCCAGAGGGTAGGCCACAAGATTTCCATTTGCTCTGTGCTAAGAGGGGGACTAGAAATGACTACAAACTCTCCATTGGCTGTAAGACTTCTTAACATTCACAGGAAAGAAGTGGCATTTGTGTGGCCAATGCACATCTGAAGAAATTATTCACCCCAACCCTTACAAGAGAAATACTCATTTGTTTTAATTTATGCAATGAGATACCAGGTTTTTTTCTGGCTGCATTTGGCAAAGATTTTAAAAATGATAAAACCCAATGCTAACAAGGATGTGGTGAGATGGGCACTTGTGTACCTAGAAGATGGAGGTGTAAATTGCTTCCTGGTAAAGTAATTAGGCAATATGAAATAAAGCTGTTCTCATACACTGTTTGAAGAATGAAGGTGTCACTTCCCTTCTGCCTGAATCACTGCTCCAGGCATCTTTTTATTCTGGCCTGAGCAGCCCCAATATTCCTTATCAAACACACCATTCTAGCCAGTTATAACCTCCTTTGTTTGTTGAAAAGATGTTTTTTATACCTCCACATGTTGTTTCTTCTGCCTAAAACATTCTTCTCTTCCCTCATCTCTTTCCTGGTCAAATCTTACCCATCCTTCAGGACTTAGCGTGGATGTAACCTCCTACAGGAAGCCTACCAGATTGACCCCTCTCAGCAAGGCCAGCCCTCTTCTGGGCTCGTAGTGCCCTGTGAGTTTCTATCTACACCACGGGGATCATTCTGGCTTTGCATCTCCCATGCCCACAGAGCTCCAGAATAGTCACTCGATAAATATAGGAGGAGTGAACTATTTGGAGAAGGGGTCCTCTGTGTGGTCCCAGTAGGCAGAGCCAGAACTACAGATAAGGGGATGGCAGTGAAGTTTGGGATCAGCATCTGATAGAATTTTCTAAGAATTCCAGCTCACTAATCCAGCAGAGGCTGCCTTGAGAGGTAATAAGCTGCCCATCACAGGGGTTGTGCAAGCGAGGGGTCAGAACTACTTCCCTAGATCCCTGTCTAACTTCCACACCACCACCCCTCACCCCCCCCCACTCCCACCCTCCCGCCATCCAGGGTGAAGAAAGTGCCCTCCTTGCCAGACCAGCCCAACCCCTTCCTTGGAAGCACCGCAGAGTCCCAAGAGGCTCCATTCTCATGGGGTTCAGGGGCCGGATGGAGCTTCGGGGCCTGGCACTCTCACTTTGAGTGAACCCTGGCCTCTTAAAAGCCTCAATGAAACCAATCTCTAAAACTGAGAACCCTTTGAAGGAACTCAGATTTCATGGGAACATGCAAAGCATTCTGGGATTGTGGTGGCCCTCCCCCTCCAGTCACCCCTCCCTGGGCTCATGGAGAAGCCACTGGTGCCTCTGTGCCCAGGCCCACAAGCCCAGCTGGAGTCCCCAGACTAGGAACAGGCTGATAAGCAGGAAGGGTGGGGACACGGCAGGGTGTTTGGAGTCAGCAAGCCCTGCTGTGCCATGGACACACAGTGTGACCTTAGACAAGTGCCTGCTCTGAGCCTCAGTCTTTTCGACAGTCAAATGGGTACAAGCTTGGTGCCATGGTTGGTAAGGCACATGCTTAGTCCCAACACGTAGGAAGTGGTCTGTTCTGAACTCCAGGAGCTTCAGGAGCCCCCGGGGCTCCCGGGGTCTGATCCAATGCCAGGCCTGTGTGAGTGTCAGCTCCATGGAAACCCACCTTCGAAAACTCACACAGAACAAAGTATATCTGGAGGACCTTAGCCCTTGGCCTCTGGCCAGATGGGTTCCTCCTGTTCTACCTCTCCCTCTCTGCAGTCCACATCGAAACAACTCCAAAATGAGAAGAGCCTCAGAACCTTGGGGGTTGGACAGGCTGAGCTCCAGCTCCCTGGCAGGAGCCCAAGGCCTCCCATGCCTCCTGGAGGTGGTGTCACCAGGAGGGGGTGAGGATACTTGGCCCCAGTTACCTCCCCCACAAACCTAAGGGAAGGAGGCTCAGAGGTGCCCCATGTCCAGACAAGGCCAGGACTCTACCAGCCCCCACGCCCATTCAGGCCCCAGCCAAAAGGGTCTCTCTTCTAGGCACCTGAGTCCCCCAAAATCCCCTGCAGGTGGCTGGACCCCATCCATACCCACTGGACCCTACACACACATCTCATTAGTCCTATACCCAGCCTCATGGCTGTGCCTCGTCGCACTCTGCTCCAGCCACACGGTCCTCCTTGCGGTTCCCCCAAAATACCAGGCACAGTCCTGCCTCAGGACCTTTGCATGGGCTGTTCCCTCTGCTGGGAATGCTGTTCCCTATACTCACAAGGCCCCTCCGTCACCTCCTTCAGGTCTCACCTCCTCAGCAAGGCCTACCCTGACCCCTAGGCTGAATCGTCACCCACACCCACACCCCTCTGTTCATTTTCTCTCCTTCTTTTCCTGCTGTGTGTTTCTTCGGGACACTTATCACTACTTTCTAATTACTGACTGATTTGCCTAGCGTCTGTCTCTGTCACTAGAATGCCAGGCACAGAGCGCCTCTCTGTAACCCTGGTGCCTAGAACAGCACCTGGCACACAGTAGGTGATTAATACTTATTTGTTGAGTGAATGAAAGAATGTGAACAATGTTGTTTAATTCTCACAACTTCCCTGAGAGGCAGGTTCTCCATGTATTGCCACAGAGACTCAGTGGTACAGTGTCCGGCTCAGGGTCACACAGCTGGTCTGGGTGGGTTTGGAGCCTGGGCAGCTGGACCCCAGGGCACACTCTCTCGAGCCCTGAGATGTGGCCAGAGGTGTGGCAGGACCTAATGGCACCTTGAGGCCAGGACACAGCTCCTGGCTCAGGACTCAGTGCCCATGGAGCCCCAGGGCCTCAGTCTCCTCCCCGGTGAAATGGGCCCAGGAGTGGGCTGAGAGAAGCAGCTTCTGGCCCTGGGAGCCCTGCACCCCAGCCCACGGGCGGCTGTCCTTCCCCATGTCCAAAACTGCACTCAAAGCTGGGACACCCCATTTTCCCAGCCCTCACCCCAAACCTGGAATGTGCCATGGTTCTTGGAGATGTCATGGAGCAGGGACTAAACCCTGTGACTTCTCTGGGTTTCCAAAATATACACTGTGTCATCAGAACCCTTTCTGGGTACCTGGCTCTGGCTGTGCTAAGCACTTTACAAACACTATCTGCTGGAGGGATCTTTTCACCACCAATTATGCCACTTTCAGCTTAAAACCCTCACCAGACCAAGACCACATTCCCGCCCCACCCACAGGGCCCCACATGGTCCATATGGAGCTGGTCCCCTCCATGTTCCAGCCACCCGGGCCTTCCGACTGCGCAGACTCACCACGCAGCCTTTGTATGTGCAGTAATTTTACATTCACTGTGTATTAATTGACTAATATCTCTGTTACCCAGTGAGGCCAGGACCGTGTTTCTTCTCCCCAGTGAATCCCCACTGCAGGACCTGACACATAGTAGGTGCTTAATAAATCGTTGTTGAATAACAGGTGAGGGCACTGAATCCTGCCATCACCCCCAGGCCCTATTCTACAGGTGGAGAGACTGAGGCTAGCTCACCTGAGGGGGCACCAGGCTCCCGACTCCTGTGCACAGCCTGCCCCCCACACACAGCCCCAGGCTGCCTCCCACCCACCCTCCAGCATTAGGGCAGTGGTTCCAAATCCAGGGATGTTTGATTGTCCTGAGGGGAGGGTGGTCCTGGCATCTCGTGGGTAGAGGCCAGGGATGGTGCTCAGCATCCTACAGCGCCCAGGACACTGCGTCATCCAGCCCCAAATGTCGCTAGTGTGTGCCGGAGACACCGTGCTTTAGGGGAAGTGCCCACATCCCAGCCTGATTTACAAAGACGTGCCCCACAGGTAGGCCTGCACCCAGCGGCTACTTGATCAGAAATGGTGGTGCTTGGAACCCTGGATCCCCAGGGTAGCTCTCACCTGGACCCAGCTGCCGCTGTTTTAGCTGTAAAAACAGGGATGCCATCAAAAAAAACTATGCACAGAGTGAAAAGGCAACCCACAGAATGGGAGGAAATATGTGCAAATTGTACATCTGATAAGAGATTAACATCCAGAATATAGACAGAATTTCTAAACACAACAACAAAATGTGATTTAAAAATGGGCAAAGGACTTGAATAGACATTTCTCCAAAGAAGATATACGGATGGCCAGTAAGCACATGGAAAGACGCTGAATGTCACTAATCATTAGGGAAATGCAAATCAAAACTACAATGAGATATCACCTCACACTCGTGAGAATGACTACTAACAACAGCAACAGCAAACAAAACAAAACAAAACAAAAAAACAGAAAATAACGAGTGCTGGCCAGGATGTGAGGAAGTTAGAACCTTATGAATTGCGAATGGGCATGTAAAATGGTGCAGCCGCTGTGGAAAACAGTCTGGTGTTTCCTCAAAAATTAAAAATGCAGCTAACATGATCCAGCAATTCCACTTCCGGGCGTGTACGCAAAAGAGTTGGAAGCAGGGCCTTATAAACCTATTTGTACCCCTGTGTTCATAGCAGCGAGTCACAATAGCCAGAACATGGACACAACCCAAGAGTCTATTGACAGATGAATGGACTAACCCAATGTGGTCCATCCACACAATGGAATATTACTCAGCCTTACAAAGGAAGGCCATCCGGACACACGCTGCACCATGGATGACCCCTGAGGACATGATGCTCGGTGAGATAAGCCAGACACAGAGGGACAAATACTGTGTGATTCCTCTTATATGAGGTTCCCAGGGAGTCAGATTCATGGAGACAGGAAGTAATTGGCGGGTGCCGGGGGCTGAGGGACTGGGGGAGTGAGTGGGGGGCTGGGGACAGAGTGTCAGTTTGGGAAGATGGGAAAGTTCTGGAGATGGCTGGTGGGGATGGCTGCACAATGGGAGTCCACTTAATGCCACTGAGCTGCACACTTAAAAGTGGTTAAGATAGCAAATTTTATGTTGTATTTTATGACAATTTTAAAAATTGGATAAAAAGAATAGTGGGTCACCGTGTTGGTGGCCATGTCTGGAACACGGGCTAGCATTTAAGCAGAGCCCCAAACAGTGTCCAGCCCCAGTGGCTCCCACCCACCCTCAGGGTAAAAGCCCAAGTCCTCCCCACGGCCCACTAGGCCCTGTACAACCTGCCCCACCACTTCCCTGCCCTCACCTCCTCCCTCTCTCCCCCAATTCACTCTGCTCCAGCCACATGGGCCTCCTCAATGTTCCTCCAACACACCAGGCCCAGTCCTGCCCCAGGGCCTTTGCACAGGCTGTTCCCTCTGCCTGAAATGCCCTCCCATTTCAATATCTACATGACTGCTTTCCTCCTTTGAGACCCAGAACTCTCTCTGCTCCCCCAGGAGAGAGGCCCTGCACCCACCCAAGCCCCTCAGCCTTGTCTCAGACTTAAAGTTTGGGGAACAAAGCCTGGCTGGGGCAGAGGGAATGGTCTTCTGGACACAAATCTCCAGCCTGTTGGCTCCCTGTGAACCAGTGATTCCCACCTCCATGCCCACCTTGGGTGGATGGGGGTGTCCCACCTCCTCCCACCTGAGCAGGGCCCAGAGGCCCCAGGCACCTGCTGCAGCCAGATGGTGGGCACAAAGTAAACGTCCGAATGAAAGTGCACTAAAGGGGGGACAAAGAGAGGTTGAGATGGAGAGAGACAGACAGGAGAGAAACGGATGGACAGAGAAAGAAACAGAGAAAGCAGGAAGGGCAGAGGGGGAGGGGAGAGAGAGAGAAAGAGAGAGAGAGAGAGAGAGATGAGCTGATGGCCACTAAGCCAGGAACTACAACCCCACACACGTCAGGCTCCAGCAACAACAGTGGGGGTCTGTCACCACTGATTGTAACAACCAGTCACTCCCATCCTCCACGGCTGCTGGAACCTCACGGTAGTTATGCTGCACCCCAGCCATCCCCAAATCTTCACGATAGCTGGAGCCCCACAACAGTCAGACCCCACAACAGATGGACCACAGGCCTGCACAGCATCTGGACCCACTTCACCACCGGCTGGGTCCCAGAGCACAGCTGGGCTCCTCAGTGACAAATACAGCTGAAAGCCCCCTAGAAGACCACACAACAGCCAGTCCTTCCTGGGTACCTAAACACTATCTTGAGACCCCCACCCCCAACCCAGTGCTCCACCTACACACCCATACACACGCGTCGTGCACACACACACACACATACACACACACACTAATGTGTAGAGTCACACATAAGGGCCAACACTATTAGGTCTTTTTGGAGCTGCATGACGTCCCTGCTTTTTCATTCCATTAATGCTGACAAGGTGACAACTGGCTAGAAGTCAGCCATCAGCAGCTATGTCATGTGGCAAAGAGGAACCAGTGTGGGGGACACCCACAGAAAATGCAAAGACATAAGAGGTCAGGAGCCGGTGATGAGAGAGCAGGGAGTGAAGAGAGGAGAAGGTGGGCTGTGGGGAGAAGGCGGGCTGCAGAGGGAAGATAGGCTGTGGATAGCAAGTAGGGGACGGTGGTAAATGTGAGTGGTGGAGAGAAGGTGGCTGAAGGAGGACCCCCCAAAATGGAAGTCAGCACTGGGGTCTGAAGCCTGATGCTCCCACAGATGGCTCCATGGAGCCTGGACCTGAACGCTCTTCCCCACAGCCAGCCCTCCATGCCCCTTCCCCAGGGCGATGCCGTCTCCTCCTTCTCCTTCTTAGGGCAATGGTGTCAGAGGAGGCAGAACTCAAGGAGAGAGAGGGCCCTGGGGGGCCGTGAGAGGGGGAAAAGCCTGTATCCCCCACCCACTGTAGGGGTTGGATGAGGCAACAGAGATAGTGGCAGACAGAGACAAAGAGAGACACATAGGTAGGGAGACACATAGCAAGAAACTCAAAGAGAGCCAGAGACCGAGGGAGGGAGAGAGACACCGAGATATAGACAGGGTGGGAAGCTGTGAGAGAGCAAATACTCATACGGGAGAGGGAAGGGACACTGCAGAGAGACAGAGAATGGCTGGGATGGGCAGGGGGAGGTGGTCTGGGTGCGGGGTTCCCCAGGCCCCCCCAGTCCCCTGGAGCTTGGCCAGCCCAGCGGGGCCTCTACCTGCACGCGGGGCTCACCTCTGGGCCCCTGTTCCCCCAGCGAGTCCTGTGTGAGCCACATCAGCCTCTGTGTCTGGCCTCCAACTCCTCTGCGGCAGAGGGAGTCACCACGCTTCTGTAAAGGTGACACCCTGGCCCCCAGCCTGTGGCTTTCCCTGCAGGGCTGTCCCCTCAGCTGGTGTCTGCTCAAGGAGCAGGTGGTGTGGACTGGTCCAGGCTTGGGGGGTCACTGGGGAACAGAGAGCCTCACCAGGAAGGCACACAGGGAGAAGATGTGTCACCCCTAGGGACCCAAGGAGGGGATCTGGGCTGGCCAAAGCTCCAGCCTCTCATTCCAACCCCAAAGCCCTTCTAGAAAGATGAAGAGGGCCCTTTCTCTCTGTACATCTGAGGACACTCTCCTGCTCAAATACCCTCTGTGGCTCCCCACTCCCTCTCAGATTTCCCAGACACCCCCTCTGTCCAGCCTGCCCATCAGAGGAAACTGAGGAACAAAGAAATTAAGTGGGCCAGCCTGGTGGCTCAGGCGGTTGGAGCTCTGTGCTCCTAACTCCGAAGGCTGCCAGTTCGATTCCCACATGGGCCAGTGGGCTCTCAACCACAGGGTTGCCGGTTCAACTCCTCAAATCCCACAGGGGATGGTGGGCTCCGCCCCCTGCAACTAAGCTTGAACACGGCACCTTGAGCTGAGCTGCCACTGAGCTCCCGGATGGCTCAGTTGGTTGGAGCGCGGGCTCTCAACCACAAGGTTGCCAGTTCGATTCCTCGACTCCCACAAGGGATGGTGGGCTGCGCCCCCTGCAACTAGAAACGGCAACTGGACCTGGAGCTGAGCTGCGCCCTCCACAACTAAGACTGAAAGGACAACAAATTGAAGCTGAACAGCACCCTTCACAACTAAGATTGAAAGGACAACAACTTGACTTGGAAAAAAGGCCTGGAAGTGCACACTGTTCCCCAATAAAAAGTCCTGTTCCGCTTCCCCAATAAGATCTTCAAAAAAAAAAAAAAAGAAAGAAAAAAAAGAAATTAAGTAACATGCCCTCAGGGGAAGGTGGGGCCAATCTTTTACTACAGAGTGAGTTTTCGGAGTGGACGTCAGTAAATTGGGGATGGAAGTTATTCCAGTCAGAGGGAACAGAATATGCAAAGGCCCAGAGGTATGATAAGTTGGATATGTTGGGGAAACCCTGGAAGGGGGTGTGGTTAGAAATGCTTGTAGGAAAGATGCTGCACGTGGCCCCGGGCTGAACAGACTGCAGGGGCAGGATGGGGGGTGCCTGGAGGTGGGGAAAAGCCTGAGACCCGCACCCCATCCTGGAGGGGAGGGCTGAGGCCAGACCAGATTTGAGATTCACCCCTTGGTGGGATTGAGAGGACCTTGGTTTGGGAACAGCGTCCCCTGGTGGTCACATTGTGGAATTGTACCCTCCCTCATTCAACAGACACGCCATCCCAGCTGTGTCCCTGGTGTATTAAAATATTTTTTAAATTAACCTTCAGTAATAATCATGAAATTAAACAAATAATATTAATAGCCACAAAAGAAATGCAGATGGTTAATTTTTTATTAATATCTGATATAATATTTTATGTAAATAATTGTTCAGTAACTACGTGAATTTTAATAAAACTGAAATATCTGCAAATAGTAAAATTTGGGAAGCCACTAAGTTGTACCACTGATGTAACATCTTATTTTCTTGATTCACTCTTTAATGTTTAAACAAGGAACAATTTGAAAAGAATAAGTTTCGTACACTTTACACCTTACAATGTTATTTCTCAATTACAGCTCAATAAAACTGAAAGAAAAATAAAAAGAATGTTTTCATTTTAATGATTTTCAAATTTAGCACTATAGTTCACATATGAACTAATATTTACACTGGCCATTGAAAATTATTGTATCTCATGGTTTGCAGTGCTTCATAGTTTTAATAAACACAAATAGAATCTCCAAGTGGCCACAGAAAAGCACAGAATAATAAAAATTATTATTATTTGCTGCCCACGTGACTACTTAGTGTCACGTGGGCACTGTTCTTATCAATTTAGACATAATAACTTCCTTTATTCCTCACTGAAACCTGTGAGGCAGGTACTATTAAAAATTACCTTATTTCACAGATGAGGCACAGAGGGACTAAGAAAATGCCCAAGGTCACACAGCAAGGAAGTGATGGAACTGCATTTGGACCCAGGCCATCTGCTTGCAGGGCACATGTTCTTGATGTCTGGGCTCTATTGGCTTGGACTCGGGTCAGAAAGAGGGTGATCAGGGACCACTCCCCTGAGCACATGGCGAGGTTACCCAGGAGGAGTAGAGGAAGGGCATTTTAGGCAGAGGGAACAGCAGGAGCAAAGGCCCTGAGGCAGGAATAATTTTGACAAGTTGTAGGAATGGAGTGGAGGCCTGTGAAGTTGGAGCAAACAAGGAGTTGGAGGGGACAGCAGTGGGAGAGGAGGTGGGAGATGACAGCAGGGGCTGCATTGTGCAGGACTTCAGGGAGCCACTAAATGTTCTAAACAAGGGAGGAGTGACTCTAATTTTTTCTCTTCTGTTGTGCAGTCTCTGGTATCATCTGGAATCAGTCAGGTCCCCTTTGCGTGTAAATGACAGAAGTAGGAGGTGGGATCTCACACAGGATGAGGGGTCCAGGCATCCTGGCTCTGCCCACACCAGCTGTGTGGCCTTGGGCAGATTGCTTTACCTCTCTGTGCCTCAGTTTCCTTATCTGTGCAGTGAGGATAATAACAGGCGTGCCTCAGAGGGTTGTTGGGAGAATTAAATATGTTAACACATATCAAGTGATTAGAATAGGGTCTGGCAGATGGTAAAAATTATGTAATATCACATATCATTATCTTCATTATTACAATAAATGTGGGCTCACATAACTGAAAGCTGGACAGCTTCAGGTGAGGTTTGATTCAGGTGCTCACATGCTATCACAGAGGCTCTGGTGTCTTCCCTCTGTCAATACAGGTTTCCTGGGCTTTATGTTCTGGCTCCACACAGCAGATAAAGCCTCAGTCCCAACCCTGTGATCCACAAAACGGCCATTGCCATTTCTCTCATTTTTAAACTACAGCATCTAGGGCCAGGTTGAAGTGAGGAAGGGTCTCTTTCAGTTGCCCGAAAGGAAAATGTGCTGTCCAAGAATCCCCAGCAAGTCTCCTCTCACTGGCTCTGAATGAGTTACATGCCCACTCCTTAGCCAATGGCTGTGGCCAAAAAGATAAGGTAGTAGTTGGGAGCTGGTGCTGGGACCAATCACAGCTGAGGATGGGGGGAGCACAGTCAGGAAAGAAATGCAGGGACTTAGTTGCACTTTGCCTGGCCTCTTGGGTTCTGTACTGGAGTCACAAAAAGCCACCCACCTTGCTTCAGTTTCCCCAGTCTGCCCCAGCCCTTACACTCCACGTTAAGTTGATTCCAGAGTGGAGATGTGGGGAAACCAGCCTCACCTTCCCAGGGGTCACTGTTTGACCTTTATTCTCACTGACGCCCCCCACCCCGAATGACCCACCTGCCCTCTCCCGGCTCCCACCTCACCCCTCGCCCCTATTCCCAGGACAGATGAGGCAGAGCAACAATATGACACCATACATGGTTATTGCATTATTGATATATTCCTTATGCTGTATCCTAATCCCCATGATTACTACGTAACAAGAAATCTGTACTTCTTAGTCTTCCCCTTCTTCACTCACCCCAACCCCCCACCCCATCTGGCAACCATCAAAATGTTCTCTGTATATATGAGTTTGTTTCTGTTTTGTTTGTTTATTTTGTTCTTTAGATTTCACATATAAGCAAAATCGTATTGCATCTGACTCTCCACTCAGCAAAATTCCCTCCAGGTCCATCCATGCCATTACAGATGGCAAGAACACATTCCCTTCCTTGGCTGAGCAATATTCCATTGTATATATGTACCACCTCCTCTTTATCCATTCTTCCATCGATGGACACCAAGGCTGCCTCCACATCTTGGCCATTGTAAACACTGCTGCAATGAACATATGGCTGCAAACATCCCCTCGAAGTAGCAATTTGGGTTTCTTCAGATAAATACCCAGAAGTGGTATTACTGGGTCCTTCTTTGTCTTTTGTTATAGCCTTTATTTTAAAATCTATTTTGTCTGGTATAAGTATTGCTACCACAGCTTTTTTTTTTTTTCATGAAATACCCTTTTCCATCTCTTTACTTTCTGTCTGTGTGTGTCTTTCAATCTGAAGTGAGTCTTTTGTAGGCAATATATGTAAGGGTCTTGTATTCTGACCCATTCAGCCTTCCTGTGTCTTTTGAGTGGAGCATTTAATTCATTCACATTGAAAGTGATTGTTGATAGATATGTATAAAAGCTACTGCCATTTTATTATTCATAATTTTGATATTTTTTTTTCCAGAGGGACTTCAAAAAGTCCCTCTGACACTCCTTGTAATACTGCTTTGTTGATGATAAACTCCTTTAGATTTTTGTTGTCTGGGAAGCTGTCCTTCAATTTGTCCTTCAATTCTAAATGATAGCTTTGCTGGGTAGAGCAATATTGGTTGTAATTCCTTGCTTTTCATCACGCTGAATATTTTGTGCCAATCCCTTCTGGCCTGCAAAGTTTCTGTTAAGAAATCAGCTGACAATCTTATGAGAGCTCCCTTATAAGTTACTAGATTTTCTCTTACTGCTTTTAGGAGTCTCTCTTTGTCTTTAAACTTTGCCATTCTAATTATAATGTGTCTTGATGTGGGCCTGTTTGGGTTCATCTTGTTTGGGACTCTGAGCTTCCTGGACTTGTATATCTAGTTCCTTCACCAGGTTAGGAAAGTTTTCAGTCATTATTTCTTCAAATAGGTTCTCAATCCCTTGCTTTCTCTCTTCTCCTTCTGGCACCCTGTGGGGACAAAACCCCAAAAAACAGTTTCCAGGCTCTCGACCTCACATAGAAAGGTGCTGGCTCGGGTAGTAAATGGCCATCAACTGTGATCAGATGCCAGCAGCTGTGGCTAGTTGGCCGTCAGCTGTAACCCGTAGGCCATTGGCCACTAATATAACGGCTGTGGCTACGCTAGCAGGAATGGAATGGGGGCTAGCAAGAAGATGGTGGCTGGCAAGCGCGGACTGCTGTTAGGCAGATTATGTAGATCCTGCTCCCTGTGTCTCCAGCCCAGACGCCAGCGAGAATATATTGGTTTGACTCCCCTACTTATGGCTCCATGGGTGTTCCTTTTTGGCCTTACCGTGTCCTGCGTTCTTGGGCGGGGAGTGGGAGCTGAGACCCTGCACGACAAATGGCGCAGCGAGCAGGGTCCCCTGCGTGACACACCCCAACGATGTGAATCTTGTTAGGCTTGATGTTGTACCAGAGGTCTCTTAAACTATCCTCATTTTTTGTATTTTTTTTTCTTTTGGCTGTTCTCATTGGGTATTTTCTGCTACCTTGTCTTCCAAAACGTTGATCCGATCCTCTGCTTCATCTAGTCTGCTTGTGATTCCTTCTAGTTCATTCTTCATTTCAGTTATTGTATTCTTCATTCCTGACTAGATATTTCTCATGGTTTCTATGTCCTTTTTTATGCTTTCTATCTTTGTTAAAGTTCTTACTAAGTTTCTTAAGCATTCTTATAAATGTTGTTTTGAACTTTGTACCTGGTAGGTTGCTTGCCTCCATTTTGTTTAGCTCTTTTTCTGAAGTTTTCTGCTGTTCTTTCATTTGGAATGCATTTCTTTGTTTTCTCATTTTGGCTGCCTTTCTGTTTCTATGTATTAGGTAGATCTGCTGTGTACCATAGCCTTGGCCAGGTGGCCTTATATAGTAGGTGTCCTGTGGGGCCCAGTAGCACAGTCTCCCTGGTCACCTGAGCCAGGTGCTCCAGGAGTGCCCCTTGCGTGGGTTGTGTGTGCCCTCCCATTATAGCTGAATTTTGGTTGCTATTGGCAGATCAGTAGGATTGACCCTCAGACTGGTTGGCTGCGGGGTTTGGCCACATCTACAGCTTATGGCTGCTGTGTGGGAGGCTTACTGTGTGATTCGTTCCAGTGGACTCTGGTGCCTGTTGAGACTGCACTTTGTGTGTGCCACTTGTGGGGCTAATTAGGTGGTGCTCAGCTGTGGTCTGAAGCTGACCTCCAGGTATGTTTGTTCTGGAGCTTCTTATGAGGGGCTTTAGTGCAGGCCCAGGTCTCCCACTGCCTGTGACCAGCTGGGGACTACCTGGTAGGAGCTACAAAGCAATTCACAGTTGTTCGCTGCCTGTGCTAAACCTAGAGACACATAGGAGAGGCCACACTACAAACTGAGGATGTCTGCCACCAGTGCTGGGCCTGAGGGAACTCTACAAAATGCTAGGACACCCCAAGGCCTGCTGCCACCTTCCAGCTTCCTTAAGGTTCAGCCTCATGTGGTACACAAGTTGGGTGACGCGAGGTCTCAGGAAGTCACTAGAGTGGGAAGAATTATGGTCAACAGGTTAATGTAGACTCTGGTTTGGTGCTGGTGCTGAGCCTGGAGCTACTCAACAAAAGTCTCAGAGCACACCAAGGCCAGTCACTGCCCATGTGGGGCCCGTGGACTCCAATAGTTTTCCAAGAAAGAATGCAATTTGGGCAGGGCTGGCTACTCATGGAGAAAGTGTCTCCAGTTGGAGGAGTTGGGTGGGGCAGGTTCTCAATGAATCAGCAGGGTGGAGCCTCGGCACTCACGAAGCCAATCAAATTCAAATTTGGTCTGTGAGGGAGGGCTCAACACAGGAAAGATGGTGCCAGCCTGCCAGCTGCATGGGAGAAGGACCCCTCACAGAGAAAATGGCCACTGTCCTCCAGCCCTCTCTAAGAAGCCACACCTGTATGTCTCCAACCCCACCTCCTCCCCAAGTCACTGTCCCTCTGCTGGAGTCCAAGGTGAGTGCCTGCAAGTGAGAGAATCTGTGGCCAGGCTGTTTAAGAGGATATCTGGGTTTCCCACAGCCTTTCGTCCCACCCAGATGATTGGAATCCTCACTGTTTATCACAGCCAGATGTGAGAGCTCTTTCCAGCACCAGTACTCCAGGCTGTAGTCCCTTGCTCCTCCAGGGGGAACCTCTGCAGCTGAGATATCCCTCCCGGTTCTCAACTGCCACATGGAGATTTTTGGGCTAGCCCATTTCGCATCTACACCCCTCCTACCAATCTCCACATGGCTTCTTTATATTCTTAGTTATAAAACTTCTATTCAGCTACACTTCAGATGGTTCTCTAGGTTGATTGTTCTATAATTTAGTTGTAATTTTAATGTGTTCACAGAAGG